>NC_068323.1:16644145-17844145 GCF_025860055.1 Xyrauchen texanus
TGCTGAAGTTCTGATTGTGCTGTCAAAATTGCATTGCAAACTGAATGTATAAATATTTAAGACATTTTAATGAAGGGAGGATGTTGAGTTTGCAAAAACAAAAAAAATGTTGAGAGGAGAGTTTGCTCTTTCACAAATAAATGAAGGTGTTTTCCTCCTTTTTAAACATTGTGAAACCGTTGCTTTTTTATTCAATTATAATTGGTTCTTGTAGCGAGAAATGGGGTGTTTACTTCTGCAGTCATTAAAACTATCTAAAAATAGAAAATTATGAATCCATTGTGGTTTCAAACAGCAAAGCATGCAGTGTGATTTGGATGTGATTCTCTGTTCACAGGTCCTGTATCAATCCTTAGACATTTTTGATAAAATATTCCTTTTGACTTTATTACTCTTGTTCAAGTTACGGCAGATCTATTGTTTACTTTTTCAGTTTCACTGTCTTGTTTCTACTTTGTATCATTTCGGTTGTCTCCATTTCGTCTCCTCTGCACAGCTTATATTTGTACTTCTGTGTTTGATCATTTATGTTCTCAATCAACAGTGAAAATTTAAGTTTGCACACCCACCTCATGTATATTAAGCTACTAAATGGAGGTTAACAAATTAATCAGAGAATGCGCAATATTCGTGCTCCTCCTCTGAGATCACTCAGCGCAATGTTTAACTGGGATTCATTCTTTTTATTTTATGAGAGAAAACAAACGCAAGAAGTACATGAGCTGACACACCAAACAATTACTGTTTAGGGAAAGTGGGAATGTTTCGTTCTTCAACGCTTGTTCTATTTTGAGGGCATCCCGAATATAAGCCCATTAAAGAGCAGGTTTGCAGTTCTCTCTTTTGCGGGTCACATTAGACCAGGTGGGGCTCATTTCCGCCCCTGAGTGAACTAATGCAGTGTCCAGCCCTGAAGGCACCGCTGTTATTGGTCTGAACAATAACTGTACTTGATTGCTCCTTTTTTGCTTTAGACTGCGAAGTTGGAGAGTGTTCAAATAAAATTAAATGCAGATGTCTTTAAAGTACCACACATCACATTGTTTTGCATTGAAAAGTTATTCAATTTCATCAGTTTTATAAAGTTTTAATGTGTTCCAAAAATGACAAATATTTTTTTTATATATATAAAAATATTTATAAGTTCACAGGACATCTTCCTCATAGTAAAAAGTTCTTGACATACAGTATGAACTAGTAATGAAGTAACCTTTTGAATACCAGCTTGTAATGGCTAAATCTGAAATTTTGTAAAAGCTATTTATTTTAGTTATTTTACATCCTGTTTATATATTTGTATCACACACCATAAACGTGAGATTTAATAAAACATTTAAGCCTCTTAATTTACTCTAAAATGTATGCAATACAGTATATATAGTGTATTAAGGAGACACTGATCTACATTTTGTCAACAATCCTTTAGCATTGGGATTGAATTTCAAGTTGTCTTTTGTGTTTCTCTTAAAGTGTTTGAATTCAGTCAGCGTGTACACATACTTTTCAGCCTAGTGCACATCAAAAGAAAGCTGAAGATTTTCATATCTATTTCTTTTTTCTTTGTAGTCCTCTAATTGCCTCCCCACGGCTTTCCCTCCCTGGACAGACTCCTTAACAAAACATATTTTCCCCCTGTCTTTAAAAAAAAGAATTTCAACCATACTCTGAAAGGGTCCAATGTAACCTGATGATACAGTATATTGAATGAGCTGATTTATTGTTGCTGATTTACATGCATGTTGATCATGATGATTAATCGTTTCGTGATCATTGTTTCATGTTTTTCTTCCAACCTACATTTTGATTTGAAATCGAATACTGTAGTAGTGGTTGACCAATATGTGTTTTGTAATGACCGATGCCGATATCCAGAGAGCAGGGTGGCAGATACAATGCCGATATATCACACAATTTAATATATTTAATAACGTAAAATTGTTAAATAATAATAAAAATCTCTTATTTAGCACTATATTTGCTCATTTCACACACAACTTAAAAATTTTAATTTAAAATAAATATTGTATTTGCATAATATATACACATGTGCGGATCCAGGGTGAGCAGCAATCTCCTGACAGTTTAAATGGCCTGGATTGCCTGCTTGGAATGTCAAGGAGTGACCATCATGATTTGTGAACCAGAGGAACTTTTGATCCTGATCAAAAAGTTTTGATTCTGTCTGATAGAATATGCGCTTGACGGGAAGAAAACGCTGGATTTTTGTAAGGTTCATGAATTACATCTGTTTAAACAAGATCTCTGCATATGGTATACAGTGTAATAGAAGTTTTGTTGACATTTGCCTTTTATCATTAGAACAGAAAGTTAAAAGTTACAGGGATCTGCTGAGGAGAGGCTGATGGAATACTTGCATTAGAGGTAAATAAATGAGCACTCCACAGGATGTTAGATCTGCTCAAGTTGTGTGAGGTTGGTTTATTACGTCTGTTTAAATGAGATATGCGCATATTTGCAGATGGTATATGATATTAGTCTTATTGATATTGGCCTTTTTCTCATTAGACAAGACAGTTAAAAGTTACAGGGAACTGTTGAGGAGAAAGAGGGAGAATGAAACCGGCAAGCACTTAAACATTATGAGCACAAACACGTCTGCTGCGGCTCTGATATGCAGACCATTTAAATGATACTGTGTTGCACAAGAGTTTATTGTTGTAGTAACACAATCACATGTACAGTAACAACAAAACGAACAATGACTGTTCGTTTACATGTTTTAGGCACTTCACATACAAGCAGACGATTTTCAGCGCCCCCAAGAAACAAATCGTCCAAACAGGAAAATGTATCGTGTTGAAGTCAGAAGTTAACATACACCTTAGCCAAATACATTGAAACTACATTTTTCACAAGTCCTGAAATGTTATTGTAAAAAAAGAATTGCCTGTATTAGATCAGTTAGGATTTCTACTTTATTTTAAGAATATGAAATGTAAGTTTAATAGTAGTGAGAATTATTTATTTCAGTTTGATTTATTCCCAGTGGGTCAGAAGTTTACACACACTTTGTTAGTATTTGTGAGCATTGCCTTTAAATTGTTTAACTTGGGTCAGATGTTTTGAGTAGCCTTCCACAAGCTTCTCACAATAAGTTGCTGGAATTTTGGCCCATTCCTCCAGACAGAACTGGTGTAACCGTGTCAGGTTTGTAGGCCTCCTTACTCACACATGCTTTTTCAGTTCTGCCCACACATTTTCTATTAGATTGAGGTCTGGGCTTTGTGATGGCCACTCCAATACCTTGACTTTGTTGTCCTTAAGCCATTTTGCCACAACTATGGAGGTATGCTTGGGGTCATTGTCCATTTGAAAGACCTATTTGTGACCGAGCTTTAACTTCCTGGCTGATATCTTGAGATTTTGCTTCAGTATATCCACAAAATTTTCCTTCCTCAAGATTCCATCTATTTTGTGAAGTGCACCTGTCCCTCCTGCAGCAAAGTACCCCAATAAACATGATGCTGCCACCCCCATGCTTCGTGGTTTGGATGGTGTTTTTCAGCTTGCAAGCCTAGTCCTTTTTCCTCCAAACATAACGATGGTCATTATGGCCAAACAGTTCACATTTTTTTGTAATTAAGAGGAAATTTCTCCACGTGAAATTTCTCCAGGAAATTTCTCCACTTACAGATTGCAAACTGTAGTCTGACTTTTTTATGGTGGTTTTGGAGCAGTGGCTTCTCGCTGAGCAGCCTTTCAGGTTATGTCGATATAGGACTTGTTTTACTGTGGATATAGATCCTTGTCTACCCATTTCCTCCAGCATCTTCATAAGGTCCTTTGCTGTTGTTCTGGGATTGATTTGCACTTTTCGCACCAAACTATGTTCATCTCTAGGAGACAGAATGCATCTCCTTCCTGAGCGGTATGATTGCTGTGGTTCCATGGTGTTTATACTTGTGTACTATTGTTTGTACAGATGAACGTGGTACCTTCAGGCATTTGGAAATGGCCTTCAAGGATGAACCAGACTTGGAGGTCCTCACATTTATTTTTCTGAGGTCTTGACTGATTTCTTTTGATTTTCCCATTATTTCATGCAAAGAGTTACTGACTTTGAAGATACATCCACAGGTACACCTCCAATTACTCCAATTAGCCTATCAGAAGCTAATTGTCTAAAGGTTTAAACCATTTTCTGGAATTTTCCAAGCTGTTTAAAGGCACACTTAAGTTAGTGAATGTAAACTTCTGACCCACTGGAATTGTGATGTAGTCAATAAAAAGTGAAACAATCATCCTGTAAACAATTGTTGGAAAAATGACTCTTGTCGTGCACAAAGTAGATGTCCTAAACAACTTGCCAAAACTATAGTTTGCTAATAGTGAAATATGTGGAGTGGTTAAAAAAATTTGTTTTAATGACTTCGCCATAAGTGCATGTAAACTTCAGACCTCAAATGTATAGTGGTCGACCGATATATCACTAGGCTGATATTCTGATTTTTTTCAGCATAGGCGGATTTATCGGCCTCTGCGATATATCAGTTGACCACTATACTACAGAACTTTACTTTTTTGTAATTGTACATTTTTATTTATTTTAAATCTATTTATTTTTATTCAGTTAGATTTTGCCTGTTTACAGCATTATTAACTACTTGCAGCATGTCTTTCTTACAGATTGACAGTGGGTAGATGCATGTTTTCTTTAGAAAGCTTTTAATGTGTAAAAGTTCTAAATGTTCAGTGGGGCTGGTAGACAGTCATCAAATTTGTCAAATCTACATTTATAACTCTTGAAGAAGACATGCAAAATAGATATGTGTGGATGTGACTGAGAGAGCTGTCTGTCCACAGCATGTCCAGTTCAAATAATTAAAATCCCTTGACCATAAACAGCTCTGCTCTCGAAGAGTAACTGACGTGTATGTGTGTGTGTGTGTCTCAGAAGTGTGTTCTGTTGAAACTTGGGGTGTATAATAGAAGCCCACCCCAAAGCAGATCTCAGTGGCTTCATCCTTTAGAGCAGAAGACAGTGATGCACCTGCTAATTATCATCTCCAGCTGGTGAGTTAAATGGAGATCTGTTTTCTGGGCCACCTTTGACCCCGTGCTCTTTACTTGATGCACTTCAAACCCTGTTGGGGAGTCCATGCAGTAGAATTTAATGAGGCCTTGTGTTTGCCCTCTGTGGGCTCAGTGAGTTGGAGGCTACACTTTCATCCTAGCCATCCTCACTTGATGTAAATTGAAAAGATCACAGCTATGGGGAGAAGGCCTACAGTGGAAAGGCCTCTCTGCATAGATTATGAATATCATAACTCAACATAACCCCCCCACCCACCCAACCTTTTTCTTCCGATCTATCGCTACCCACCTCCTAAAATACCATAGTTATAATTGGACCCAATGGGGACTCTCCCTTTGATCAGATCATAGGCTGAATTACTTTACATTAAAAAATGTCACTGCCAAATAGGTTTATCACCTGTAGAGCTAAGCTACCATCTGATGCCACTATCAAAACCCTAGTCATTTAATTGAAGTTTATCACCAACATTACCTTTGAATGTGGATGTCACGAATTTGCTAATTTGTGAATTGAGAGGAAATATTGCTCTTTAATGAACAGTATGAAACTCTATAATTTCGAATGTTTAGAAACATATTTTAAAATGTCAGTTCAAATTTAGTTTTTCTATGTATGTATGTATGTATGTATGTGTATATATATATTATATATATATTCAATTAATAATATAAAATAAAATATTGATAACTCAAGAAATTAGAGAATTAGATAATTGTAATTCATATAAGTAATTTTAATACAAAGCTTGGTTGCATTAAACTCATTCTTGTGCTCAAGCTCTTGTTTTACCTCCCCTTGCTTGCCTACTGGGTACGGGGAATATTCTCCTGTGTGTGAGTGGCATTTTGCTTGCTTTGATTCTTCAAAAATAAAGACTGTTTAACAGATTGTTTGGGGAGAGCAGGAAAAGTGAGAAAAAAGATAATGCTTCAACATGAAATATCAACATGTTGCCAGCTTTACATAAACATAAAAGCACTTAGCCTGTGTGAATATGGAGATGACACTTGTTAATTTTGCACCATTAAACTTCCAGTTCAGCCTCTGGGCATTCGCCGTATCAACTCAGGGACATTGAGAAGAACAGGCATGTCCCAACAGGGACAAAAGATATGCCAAAAGAAATTCTGTTCCAAATGAGACACATTTTGTGAACACCCCGCATTTGCAAAGCCATTTAACAGGGTCAGTGATGATTCGCCCAGGTGCTCTTTCTACATTCCTGAGGATTGGTTTTCCTCTTGGTATTCTCTGGCCTGCCAAAACCGTCTCATTTATGGTCCTTGCTTGATCTTCCCTAATGAGCAAAGCCAAACTGATTATTGATATGCATGCTGCTGAGTGTGAATAGCAGGCGTGCAAATGAATTGCCAGCAGATGGTTATAAGCACTGCAGCATATGTAATCAATTTGGTTAACCTTATATTACCTGGATCAAGCACCATTTCGTGGTTCATCCCCCTGAGTTTGTGCTCCGCTGTGTCTGATGACTGGCTTGGATGCCTTCTTACAGGAGGCTTGGAGTATAGGAGAAATCAAATACTCAATTTTGTGATAATTTTACACGTAAATACGCATGCAATATTAATGTTTTTTTTTCCTTAAATTGTGACATTCAGAATTCTATTATGCTTGGGGTCAGTAAAAAATAAGGATGATCGAGATGAAAAGTGAAAAGGAAAAATCTTTTTAAATTATAGTTCTTAGAAACGATAGCTTTGTTTTGGACATTTAAAAAAACAAAAACACTTTTATTCTATTTTCAACAATAAATATTATGACTCTGAAAATGTCAAGTGGTGCAATTATATAAATTAATATGTTTTTTACGCCATAAACAGACGCCAAACTTAATTCATATTTCCAAAAAGTTTTTGACAAATGTTTAAGGTGTTTGTTTCAAATGTCATAAATTGTTTTGGTTTTTTTGGGGATCAGGTAATTTAACTGTTGAACTAACCTTGCCATGTCAAAAGGTCAACTTATCTGTCAAATTTACTCAATTTTGTGAGGGTTTGCAGGGGTCCTTTCTATGTTATGATTTCCTGTTTTATGGCTTTCTTGTCAAATGACCACTTTGACTTTAATTTGTCTAGCAAGGTTTTTCTAATATTAATATTTAAAAACAAAACCGATATTGTTTTTTTTTAAATAAAGACATGTCAAGCTTCTTTTTATATACTATTTTAATCATTCAGTGGGACTATTTGTCATCATTATATTTATACTTGACATTGTTTACTTGAAGCAAAATAAAAATATCAAAATGTATTCTAATTGAAAATTAAAACATGTTTATCATAGAAAAGGCATATAAGTAATTGTCTGAATGAATCACATTTTAATGTAATTTTTAATAAATGAATAGGTCTGGACATAAAACAAACAAAAAAACAACAGGAGTCACATTGACCCTTGTGCAAAAGATTTGTTCAGTGGTGTCTGCTTCACAAATGTTTTTTAATGTCTATGAATATTCAAAATCTCCTGGTACTAATTTTAGTCCTGTATAATGCTATTTAAAGGGAACTAAAAGCAGACCGGTGGCAGACAAATATAATGAAAACATATGCATGTCAAGAAATGTAGGAAGTAGTCGGGGTATGAAAAAAGATAAAGAGAGGTGAGAACGACCAAGATTCCCTGCCAAAGTCATTTTGCTCTCTGGCCTCTCGAAAAGCATCAGAGCTCCACCCCAGCACACTGCACGATTGCTTCAATTATCAGAGCAGCAGGTGCTCTTGAGGGACAGAAAGCTTTTCTTTATTTCTTTCTTCCTTTTTTTGGTGTTGGGGGTGCCCTGTAAATGTGACTCTTCACACTCTGAATGGGTTTGCCTGTTCTTCCACCAATTTCAGAGGTGTTAATTTAACTCTCTCCCTCTCTCTCTCTCTCTCTCTCTCTCTCTCTCTCTCAGGTCTCTAGTTTGAAGAGTAAGCTAAAAAAGCAGTCAACTGCTACAGGAAGTGGGGTTGCTCGGGCCTTTCTGCATGCTCAGGCTGCTCTGTTTGGCTCCTACCGGGACGCCCTGAGATATAAACCAGTAAAGACTTTCTTTATTCTCCTTATCCACATCATTACATTTTCAAGACAATATAATATACAGGTGAAACTCGGAAAATTAGAATATCGTGCAAAAGTTCATTAATTTCAGTAATTCAACTTAAAAGGTGAAACTAATATATTATATAGACTCATTACAAGCAAAGTAAGATATTTCAAGCCTTTATTTGATATAATTTTGATGATTATGGCTTACAGCTTATGAAAACCCCAAATTCAGAATCTCAGAAAATTTGAATATTGTGAAAAGGTTCAGTATTGTAGGCTCAAAGTGTCACACTCTAATCAGCTAAACACCTGCAAGGGGTTCCTGAGCCTTTAAATAGTCTCTCAGTCTGGTTCAGTTGAATTCACAATCATGGGGAAGACTGCTGACCTGACAGTTGTGCAGAAAACCATCATTGACACCCTCCACAAGGAGGGAAAGCCTCAAAAGGTAATTGCAAAAAAGTTGGATGTTCTCAAAGTGCTGTATCAAAGCACATTAATAGAAAGTTAAGTGGAAGGGAAAAGTGTGGAAGAAAAAGGTGCACAAGCAGCAGGGATGACCGTAGCCTGGAGAGGATTGTCAGGAAAAGGCCATTCAAATGTGTGGGGAGCTTCACAAGGAGTGGACTGAGGCTGGAGTTACTGCATCAAGAGCCACCACACACAGACGGGTCCTGGACATGGGCTTCAAATGTCAAACGTCTTACCTGGGCTAAAGAAAAAAAGAACTAGTCTGTTGCTCAGTGGTCCAAAGTCCTCTTTTCTGATGAGAGCAAATTTTCCATCTCATTTGGAAACCAAGGTCCCAGAGTCTGGAGGAAGAATGGAGAGGCACACAATCCAAGATGCTTGAAGTCCAGTGTGAAGTTTCCACAGTCTGTGTTGGTTTGGGGAGCCATGTCATCGGCTGGTGTTGGTCCACTGTGCTTTATTAAGTCCAGAGTCAACGCAGCCGTCTACCGGGACATTTTAGAGCACTTCATGCTTCCTTCAGCAGACAAGCTTTATGGAGATGCTGACTTCATTTTCCAGCAGGACTTGGCACCTGCCCACACTGCCAAAAGTACCAAAACCTGGTTCAATGACCATGGTATTACTGTGCTTGATTGGCCAGCAAACTCGCCTGACCTGAACCCCATAGAGAATCTATGGGGCATTGCTAAGAGAAAGATGAGAGACATGAGACCAAACAATGCAGAAGAGCTGAAGGCCGCTATTGAAGCATCTTGGTCTTCCATAACACCTCAGCAGTGCCACAGGCTGATAGCATCCATGCCACGCCGCATTGAGGCAGTAATTAATGCAAAGGGGCCCAAACCAAGTACTGAGTACATATGCATGATTATACTTTTCAGAGGGCCGACATTTCTGTATTTAAAATCCTTTTTTTTTATTGATTTCATGTAATATTCTAATTTTCTGAGATTCTGAATTTGGGGTTTTCATAAGCTGTAAGCCATAATCATCAAAATTATATCAAATAAAGACTTGAAATATCTTACTTTGCTTGTAATGAGTCTATATAATATATTAGTTTCACCTTTTAAGTTGAATTACTGAAATTAATGAACTTTTGCCCGATATTCTAATTTTTCGAGTTTCACCTGTATGTAAGGAATCATTAACGCAAAATAAACCCTGACAGGGTGATAAGGATCAGAAGGAAAGGAGAGGTGTCCTATATCAACCTAAAGGGGTTTATTTTGTGATAATGATGGGTTTACTGCACGTTATCCAGTTTATTATATGGCTATTTATGAAATATTTAAATACAAGGACATGAAATTCTTATTTCTTTATGTGAGAAGAAAGGGACCATGAAGTGATAGGTGAGACTTGAAACTAGCAAAGGTATGTAGTAAATCAGGTGCCTGGGACAACGGTCAATTATGCGGTTTCATGGTCATTATACAAAAATATTTTATCGCAGAGTGCCACGATTGACCAGTCAGAATCAAGTATTTAAGAGTGCAGCTTTATAAAATACTTTAAAATGTTTTCCCTGCACAAGGCTCACAAAATGATGTAGAAAAGTATTCATAATTGTTAAAAATGTTTATTCTTTGTTCCTCCTTCAACCTCAGGCATACTAATATAAAACTTCAACATCACTTTTTTTAAGAATTTGCAAAATCTCTGAAAAATTACATTTCATAGCATAAACATAAACCATAAGCTAAAGAGAAAGTAGCTGTCCTGATTTCTTTATAATGTTAGAACCTTAATGTAAAGGGAGAGAAAAGATACGCTGCTGAGAAAAAAAGCGTAAAAAGGCACGAACAGGTGCAAAGAAAGGTGGACCTGTCTGAATCACCCAAATGTCAGATGTTGAAAAGCCCGGACACTCTTTGAAGTTTCCTTTCAGGCACTTTTTGGTCTTATTAGACCCTCTAAACTCCTGAAATTTGCCTCTCGGTTACGAGAGTGGCAACGAGGAAAACAAAGTACTCTCTCTGTTTGTCAAATATGGCCGTCTTTGTTGGCGAAGCAGAGAGTAATTGGTTTGTGCAGACCCACCGAGCCAAGATGCATTATTGATGTTTCAGCGGCTGTGCACAAACTGGCTTTTTGCCGGCAGAAAAATTACACACATGCTCAAAAGAGGCGAGTCTGCGAAACTCATTGCCTTCAAAGTGGTGCCTCAATTGAGCACATTGTCTTCAAATCTACATGGAATTACTACTGTTTTCATTTTCTTTTTTTTATTAACTGAAGGCCTTCAGTCACACCACTTTCATTTGGTTTGCTTGTGTTTTGAAACAGCAGATCCAAAATGGAGTACTCTTTTGATGGTCGGCCCGGGCTCATAAAGATTCCGAGAAGTCGAACAATTGAAAATCAGCCTTTGTGCTGATTTATTTTGATTAATATTTCAGTTGATTTTTACCGAGACACAAAAACAACCTTAATTCATAATGACAGTACTGTATTGAAATAATTGCATTAGTAGATTTTTTTTTTATTATTATTATACCAGTAATTTATGCATGATTTAAGAACGTTCCTTGAGAATGTCTGCATGCACCGAAATGCGATAGCAGTTTTTGATTTTAAACATCCAGTATTTCACCAGCATAACTGTCATGTTCTGCGGTAATGGCTTTCTTTCACGCACTGCATTTCTAAAGAGGCTCTTCCATTGAAACAAATCATCTGTATGAAATATCACTCTGCTTTATGGAGCCCATATGGTTTGCCATCAGCGCCTTTGCAGAATCCCGGAATGTCTAACGGAGCTGTAAATGAAACAATGCAGGGAAATGATAATTAGCTCCCATGCAAGAGTCGGCAATCACAGGCATATACAGAACATTATAGTCTGCTTCCTCTTGGGTCTCTTTTGTTATTGGCCCCCAAACAGCAAGAATGGTGTAACAAATACACAGATCACACTGGTTTTAAGCCACACCCTTTAGCCATTGTCAATGTGAATTAAACAGATGTATAATTGGGTTGGTTTATGATGAGAACATAGAAGATGAGCACAAGAAACGCAAGGGCAAATGTCAACCAGGGATCTTTGGGCCTCATTCATGAAACAAAATTTGCTATATGACTTTCAAGAAATTGTCACATTGAATGTGTTTACATGCACACCTATACTGATAACTGCCAAAAATAAGCTTATCCAAAAAAAATCAAACAACACACGAAAACGTTTTGACGTCAGAACTTAAACAGGCATGCTCACAACACTTTCACACATTTGATTAGTCGGAAAGACTGCTGGTAAAGGTTTTTCCATGTAGCACAATATCAGGGGCCACTCATTGAGGCCACATTCACACTAATATTGTAAGTTTTCGGTTGCATTGATTTTGCTATGTTTACACATCTCATCCACACCGCAGCAACAATTTCTTCCACCGAAAACAGACACTTTCTAAAATGCTCTGTTGTTCTGCATACTTTGGAAAACAATGATATTAGGAAATGGAAAACCTATTATTGTGGACGTTTCCTGAGTTTAATGCAATAATTCACTTAAGAATGGTCACATAGAGATCTGTTCTGCTTGTTGCATAAAACAGGCTCATTGTGTTTTCACCCTTATAAACCTTACCACGAATTTCCCATTGAGAAACAAGATCGAAGTACACATACTCTAACAAGCCTTAATTGTAGCTCTCTTTTGTTGACTGTTTTTCTATTCTGCTCATGTGACTCGGGGAGAAATTGAAATGATGTAATTGATTGCAATGGGTTATGATGATAAACAAGTGAGCGTAGTCAAACAAAACATATGTCTGCAAGTCTCGGATGAAGCATCACCGTTTGCAGGCGTTTAGCCAATAGCGGACTGTCTGTTGTCATTAAAGTGAGCTTTTTGCTCCCCAGGGAGAGCCAATCACCTTCTGTGAGAAGAGCTTTGTGGCACACCGCTCCAGCACCATGAGAAGTTTCCTTGAGATGGCCGTGAACCTGCAGCTCTTTAAGCAGGTAAAAGGGAAATTATAAAAGAGACAAAACATTTTCAGCACACTTTCTTTTTTATTTTTTTTATTGTTATTTTTTCCTCAACTTTAAAACTCTTGAAAATATATTTTATATTGTTTTGTGTTCCAATCCAATTGTGAGGCATTTACAATGGTAGTGCATGGGGGGCAATTTTTGAATGGTAAAATACTCACTGTTTCAGAAGTATAGCCACAACAATTGACTTTAACTTGTATTGAACCCAAAACATTCTTTTAAATGTGTACATTTATAACAAATGTGACAACTTTTGTGTTAATGTGGCAAATTGCCTTAACCTGAGATACAGTGTATAAAAAATACCACTGAGAACACACCTTTTGGGTTCAAATCTACATTCATTAGACAGCTGACCAGTGTTTCCCATTATTTACCAAGAATGTGTCGGCCTGCCACAGTTTTATAATGAACCGAATATATTTTTTATTATATATATATATACATATACATCTCAAGGAAACTTAATTTAATAACATAAAAGATCTCTCAGTCAGATCAGTCAGTCAGCCCTCTCCCCTCACACACACACACACACACACACACACATGCACTGGAACCAATTATCTAACGTTATTACCAGCAACTCTGACAACGTAACTATTTTCAGCATCTGAGGAGCAAGTTCAACACAGGTAACCACTTTTGCTTCATTTCTTTGATGGCTCACAGGGCTCGACATTAACACTTGTCGGGGACAAGTGGATTTTTGAAGGGGAAAGTGAAAGAGAATTTTACTTGCCCGACCCGACAAGCAGACTGATTAAAATGTCAATAATGAAAAATATCAGGCTATATTTGTGATAGCCTAGGCCTGTGTCACTTATTATAAAGTTTATATTCTTATTCTGCTGTTGAAAATAATCCAGAGCATGTAATTTTACAATTCGCACGCGATCTAGTAACAGCTGCACCCTGTTTGATTGACAGGCGGCGTATATGTGTGTGCTCAACATGCTCACGATAATGCGCACCTGAACGGTCAAATACATTTCAAAATTCTGCCGAAATGCCCATCTTGCTGACGTAAAATGTAAAACATTTCTTAGAGGGTATGAGGTTCACCCACCACAGTCTCACAAAATCCTGTGCGAAACACTGGTTGACCATTGCCTGAATATATTCCAGTATTGCTTTATTGTGTTCACTTGTTGCTTTATTGTGTTCACCCAACCGCTATTGTAAAACTTTTGCCATTCAAATTTTAGTGTAGAAGGTCAA
The DNA here is from genome assembly GCF_025860055.1 of Xyrauchen texanus. NCBI lineage: Eukaryota > Metazoa > Chordata > Actinopteri > Cypriniformes > Catostomidae > Xyrauchen > Xyrauchen texanus. Next base: position 16,657,950 of record NC_068323.1, read on the forward strand.
ATACACACAACAAAATAACCATTTAAGGTGTACATACAAAAGCACTGCTAGGGAAAATGCACATTGGACTTTTGAAAGTCTTAATTTATATTCGGAATAAGCAGAATCTCATTTAATCACAACACCCCATCCCCCAGATAGTGACCAGCAGTTCAAAGATATCTCCACCTCCCGCCTATGCAGTAGCTTCGGGAGAGCCCTTATCTCCAACTTGGCCGTACTGCAAAAGGCCAGCACCACTGTGCCTTGTCCTGACCATGAACCAGATCCACTTGGAGGCCAGCCCTGCCTTGAAACGAGCAGAGGCTGGTTGCCAAGAGATTGCGGGGGAAGTCTGTCAGCGACGACCTGCTTTCTGTCTTCCAGCGCCTGATGCTAACTCACGATCGCCCTGCCAACAAGAGAGCTTGCAGCGCTCTGGCATCTTCCCTGCTCCCTGTCCGCACGGGTCCGGTTAACTGGTTCTGCCTCCAGACTCTTATCGCTACCCCCTCGACACCTTCAGAAGTTGTATAAAATGAATTCTGCTTTTAGTGCTTTGTGTTTTTTTAGCACAGCGTAGTTGCGATGAAAGTAGTTGCTTGGAAACTAAAACAAAAATGTTCCTAGCAGGCACTGAGTGATGCTGCTGTTTGTTTTATGTCATAATGAAATAACAGAGATCTCAAAGTACTTCATTCTCAATCATATCTGTATTTGCATCTGTGTCCAGTAGTTTGTCATTGAGCTCATATACATGGATACCAGAAAGACGTTATTTGCAAGAAAGCTGCTTAAGAATGCCCTGCAAACACTCATGACAAACAGACATGGGCCACTCAAATTTCTTTATTAAAAAGTTTTATATTTTCTGGCAGATCATATATTTATGGTTAATTTGTAGTTGTTCGTTTACGTTTTGCCTTTTACTTAGTAACTATGATGTAAATGTATGATGAAAAACAAAACACCACCATCTCTATCATTTAAGTGTTTGCACTTAGATACCAGCAATTAAACGGACAGGTAGGAGCAGTGGATAGTATTGTTAGTCAGTGTCCAATTAATGGGCTGGAGTGTGTGTCTGAAATGTGACACTGAAGGAAGGGGTTTTGGATAGGTGTTAATTTGGCCTGATTATGTGCTCTAATTGGGCTGTATTGTGGCGGAGGCTGAACCCTGTGGTCGCATCACTCATTAAAAAGATTGCAATGTAGATTGTAAGTCCAATGGAAAGTGCTGACCCCCAGAGATGGCCTCACTCTCTTACCAGGACACCTGAGACCTGTCCTGGCCTATTTCTACTTCAGTGGTCCAATTAAATGATTGTTTTCTTTTATTTTTTGTATTTCAAAGTAGTTGGAGATAACGAAAAAATCAAGAAGCGCGTTTTGATTTTAATAAACACCTAAACCTAAGTATTAAACAAATTTGAATTGTACCTAAAATCTTGAGTGATGTTCTATTACTTTTCTAATTAATCTGATTTTCACCCAGTGGATGATAAAATGGGTAAAAAACAAACGAACATAAAATAAATCTCATAGATTTATATTGAAAGTAAGACTTGAATCATATTTAGGGACCAGAATATCCTTGAGACTCTTTTTACATGGGAAAGCAGGCACAACACCCTAGTTGCCACCTAACATTGCCTGAGCGACTGGCAACTTCCCACAACACCCTTTTTGCGGTGATGTTTACATGGGCATACACACCATTCACAGTTAAATATTCACCCACTGTAAAAAGTCTAGTTGCTTTTTATGATGCGTTTTATCTCTTTATGTTTTTGTAGAATTTCTTAGGAATATTTTCAAATCATGTTTATTTACAGAAATCTATCATAGGCCTTGTTTTAATGGGCATATTTATTAGATACCTTTTATGTCCTCTACGTGACAGAGAGGAAATGAAACTTCCCAAAAGGCATTGCTCACACAACATTCTCTTCTGCTATGTTAATCCATCACCTGATGTAAATTACACACATACACACACACTCAGTAAACACGTCTGGAAAAGTCTAGATGGAGTTGTTTTGGTGTTGTTCTCCCTCCCCCTTCTTCCTTAATAACCTGTGATACTTTAATTTATGGCGGCAGTTCATTGAAGGCAGACTGGCCAAATTAAACGCAGGAAGGGGCTTTACAGACGTCTATGAGGAGGAGATCACAGAGGGGGGCTTCTGTAGAAGTGAGTGCCATTTCTCCATCTTTCAATAAGTGGAAAAAAACAGCTCACACAAAAGGGCTTTGGAAATATCCATTTGTCTTCAAGGGTAAAATTTCATAAATTGTAAGTTGTTCACTAAGTTTGAGTATTAGATTTGTCTTAATGATGCGAAACTTCCTTTATATAATCTGTGACACGCTGTACAAGAAAGACTACTTTTGTTTTGATTAAATAAATTCTTTTTTTTTCTGCATTTGATATTAACCCACCCACCACTTTTTCTCAGGTAATTCAAAATCTTATCAACAGTGGATTCACACCAAGATGGTAAGCAGCAGGAAATTATAAATTTTTTCTATTCATAATGTTAATTTCAGACAGAATAATTAAGCCCAATGCAGCTGTGCATGATAATAATTTCCCGTCGATTATGAAGTGATGATACGCGTCCAGTTGATTGAATCGCATAAAAGTCAAGATACAATGCCAGACAAGATTGTAAAAACTGTGGCGTGGGACAGTTAAGATGTTGAGACGGGCTTGATATGATGTGACAGCCAGTCATCGGAGATGACAAGAGACTTCTGGCAGGAAACACAGCCATTACTCGATAGATTGAACAAAAGAAATGCCCTCTTTCTCTATTTCTCTCTGCTGTCTTCCTCTCACCTCTCTCCTCACTGTCTCTCTCACATTTTCTTTTTGACTGTCTCTTTGCTCTCTCGCTTTTGCTTTCTCTCTCCCTCCTTCACTTCTATCCATCAGACAGAGCCGAATTAGTTCTCTGGAGTGCCTTTTCAAAAGGTTTTGTGTAAAGTTCACATCCTCTGACTGACACAAATCCATAAGAAAAGGACACACCACCGTTATGTCGGTCAGGGCTTTGGGATGTAAACTCTGCAGCATCCGGCACATTTCAGAGGTTTACCGTGTTAGCCTCACAGCATTTAACTGATAAAGTCCGATGTTACTCTGGGACGAGTGATGAAATTAGACAAGAACATTGTTCAGCTAATGCTAATACTTTTCAACACCCTCTCTCACAAGTTATGACCGTTGCTACACTCTATTAAAAGGAACTCTTGGGACCAAACATGTTTAGTAGTTCACTTTAATGACAAAGATGTTTCTCATGCTTTGGGGCAAAACAAAAGTTTTGGCTTGTGGAACAAGATGTCTATTCAGCCGGTAATGATTTGTGACAGTAAGTGGGCTGTTGTGTGTGTGTGTGTGTGTGTGTGTGTGTGTGTGTGTGTGTGTGTGTGTGTGTGTGTGTGTGTGTGTGTGTGTGTGTGTGTGTGTGTGTGTGTGTGTGTGTGTGTGTGTGTGTGTGTATTGTACTGTATGTGAGATTTATTCAGCAAATCTGTTGTGAAAAGTCCTGATACGTTCTCAGGAAATGCTTATGTTTTCAACTGCTCTCTTCTGCACAGAGGCAGAGGGCAAAACCAGTTGTGAAAAACCTTCAGATGGTGAGTATACATTGTAACAGAAATGCCATTTTGACCCAAGATTTAAAACATAACTGTTTACATATGCATTAAGCATGTAGTGCATCAGTAAACTGTGGTTGTTAATACTGCTGGAAACAATTACCATGTTGTAAAGGGATCAATGGAAAGGAGGAGGTGAGAACCGGCTTGATGATATAAATGATAGTTTAATGATAAACTTAAAAGAAGACACAAACACACACATGACGGACATGTCCGTAAACAATCTCTCTCTCCCGCGCGATCCTCCGCAGTCGACCTTTAAACCTCAGAGGCTTGATTAGGATCACGACCCGGCTCCGCCCTGCCACACATGTGTAATAATATTCAGATATTTTTCAGAAGTCATAGTATGATTGTGTAGGCATCATGACAATGCATTAACCTGATAAAGCCAATATTCAATTACTTGAAATCCAAATCAGACTGCTATCTTATACGTGCTAGAATTATGAAATAGATCACTATAATATAAGTGAGATTGGGTCTAGGGATGTTAACCTGTTGATACGCATTTGTCCGCACTCGGGACTGCTTACATTTAATATATAATTTACCATCTATATATGTAATTAATGTTAACAAATTATACATATTTTCAAAGGTCTAAGGTTTAACATTGATATCCAATCTCTGTTTCATGATAGCAATGCTCCAGAAACAGCCATTTGTTTAATTGTGCCAGGAGTATGAATGAAAACATGCAATATCAAAACGGGACTTCATACCTTTGTTATGAAAACGTGATCGCCAGATGAATCCAATTCGCCACACTTGGGTCAATTGTCTAATAATCGAAAATTGATTAATTGTTGTTAATAATTTGATCGATTAAGCTTATCGATCGTCGATTAATAAATTTCAGAACAAATGCATTCAGTAATGCACTGACTGATCAGGGATGAAGCGGGCTCAATGTTGGAGCATTTCTCTATAAATGAACATTAAAGTTTCCTGCACACACCGCAATAGTGTGTTAAAGTACAACATGACAAGAAGCAGCACTGATGATCTCCTTGTTTCATCCCAACCTGCAATTACGTGAAGTTTTAATGAACTCAAATATGTATACAAGTGACATATCTTAAGTATCTTAGTTCATTCACAGTATTAAACAATTCCCAAATTCGAACTAAACATAGCCTAAATGTATTGAAATACTCTGAAATAAGAATATTTTAAGAGGAAAATGCCAATACTTCCATTTCTTAAGTGTATTCATTAAAATTATATTTAAACAACAGACTACATGCACTTATTATTTGGAGTCCTCCACATGTGTTTTGTGATATTAAAGCTAACGACTAATCCATTAATTTATTGTTCATTTCCACAACGATCAATTATTAAAATGTCTGAAAATTGGCATCCCTTATTGAGTCATGTTATTTGGAATATCCACTATAATGGAGTATGCTTTCTAGCAACACCCTAGCATTGTGCTGGTGAGTTTTGCACAGGCAAACACCATTCGCTTTTTCTTTAAAAATGTCAAATGAATGTATTAATGAAAGAACTACAAAATACAGACTGTTGTGAAAAGACAAACTATCCAATAAACATATTTGGAGCAAGAAGTAGAGATTTATGCTGTACAGTACAAACGTTTTAGGCACTTGTGAAACATGTTGCATAGTGAGGATGTCTTCAAAAATAATGCCATAAATAGTTTTCATTGATTAATTTTAATGTCATACAAAGTCCAGTATTTGTTGTGACAACCTTTGCCTTCAAAACGGCTTTGTACACTTGGACACAGTTTTTCTTGGTTGTTGGCAGATGGGATGTTTTGCAATTCATTGTGTCATTGCATGCTAGAGAAATAAATAAGAATTAACAAGGTGGTTAGGAATGAAAAGGTTGCAGAACTACTCAAAATGCAGCGTAATAAAGGTATGAGCAGGCATCTTCAATATTTCCTGAAGAAAAATGGCGTACATGTCTTGGTTTATTCATAATATGCTGATTATATAATGCATTCTTGAAAATTCCAATAGCTGCAGCACATGTAAATCTCTTTTTCTGAACAAAGGCTTAACCAGAATGTGGACCTTAATCGGAATATTATGTGCATGCAAGCTGAACTGTATGTTTGTTTTATTACATAACATTATTGATTGCCATTTTATTCAATCCACGGTTTGTAATTCAACTATTGAGGAGCACTTTCTGTCTCTTTTGAAAGGCCAAAGATCACGCGAAACGGAAAATACGTGACATGAAGGACAAAATCACACAAAAGGTAAGCTATTCACATTTCACACACATATGGCTGTATCTCAAAACCTTGCAATTTTGGGTATCATAGGCACATTCAAGTCGACTGTTCATACACACTCAAATGCACGCACACACTATTTAAGATGGATCACGTGACTTCACCCACGGCTCACGCTCTGGGTTTTAAATGGCTTGTGAAACCGTCTTCGCACTTTGTTCAGGAGTGTACATTCCCAACAAGTGTGCCTCTGGCGATGGGCTGTCATGTCAAACCCCCCCAGCCCCACCTTCCATATTTTTTTGCATATTTCATCAGTGAGCGAGTGATTTCTTCAAAGCTAATGTAACGAGATGTGTTTCCATAACACTGATGTCTTTGATAAGGTAATTGTGGTGAGAACTGTCAGGCCAGGGGCTGGGAAAGGCAGCCCAGAGGAGACGAGACCTCTCACATTTGATACGCTGGATGTTAGCTGCTGCTGTCTGCTCTGCTTCAGCTAAACCAAAACAGATGTGAACAAGACAGCACTCAGATGAGTCAGTGATTTTGTGTGTGCGCGCAAGCAGTTCTGCTCTGCGTTCATATAAATAATCATGATGTTTGTTGCTGTACAAGACTGATTTATGTATCATGTATGTATTTAAAAAAACAGGCCTGATTTTCATGCTTTAAATTTTTAAGTGTTAGCAATCTTTTGAAGAAAAGCATGATAGTGTCTTATTTGGGCCAAAATGTGCTGGGGGAAAATAAATACATTAATGGTTTTATGTACTTGCCCTTTTAAGGTTTAGGTTTAGGGTCAATTTTGATTTCATCTTCTCTCTAATACACTCTGTCACTCTGTTTTCTTTTCTCTCACTGCAGGATGCAGAAGAAGAGGAAAGCCCATACTGTTCAGGCTCTCCCACCAGCACTAAAAGTCTCTCGCCCAGGAGGCTTCAGAAGAGAACGGTGAGCATGTTCACACACACAAACACACACATGGAGGGAAAAGGTTCATGGACAGTCTGCCTCCTGAAAGAAGTGCCCATTTGCACACCAGTAAATCAGAGCCGACGTGAGGCAGGTTGATTGACGGCTGTGGCAAAAGCGGGCATGTGTAGTGTGTCTTGCATGTGAGATTCAGTGATGTGTTGCCAAGCCCAGGCGGGGATGCGGTGAGCCCCCCCATCGAGGCAGGAGGTGGCCTGGATTCATACCATTCACTGGCCTATTTCCATTGCAAACCAAAATAGGCCGCAGTTATTTCACAAAATCAGGTTCTTGACTGACTCTCACTTTGATATGTCTTATCAGTACTAATTTCTAAAGGGGCCAAAACCATACACGTCATTCTCTGCCACTCCACTTATAATGTCAAGTCAAGGTTTCTTGCTCTAAAAACCATGCTAGAAACTGGGCAAGCGCATTTGTGTGCGGTCTTGTGTAGGAATACAGAGACTTCGATGCAAGTTGGAGGTGAGTGGTATTCAAAGTTGAACTCCACTTTGAGTGTTTGTTCGCCATCTCTATCATTGGCTGGTTACAATATGACTTATGACATATTTGAGTCATGCAGCATTTTACATTACAGGATTTCTCTATAGCCAGCTCTAAAATATGTTTAATATCCTCTGAATGGATTGGAATCATAGTTTGAGGTAAGAAGTCAAAGTCTGGGGGGCCTGGGTAGCTCAGCAAGTAAAGACGCTGACTACCACACCTGGAGTCGCAAGTTCGAATCCTGGGCATGCTGAATGGTCCAGTCAGGCTTCCTAAGCAACCAATTGGCCCGGTTGCATTCCTGCATGAGTGAGTGAGTGATAAGGGGTGTCCCTGCAAATACTGAGGACATGCATCTTTGTATATGAAGTCTGGCATCAAAAAGGCAAAAGTGCAGCTGACCTCGAGGCAAATACTTCTATAAATGTTATTTTCATAATTTCTACAAGCTATACAATTGAAAATAAAAGCAATATTTTTTTTGAAATCCTAATTTGTTGGGAAATAGCAGTTAATTAATATTTAGAGTTACCTTTATACATTTGCCACTTTTAGGTTTAAAGTAAACATGTCAATTGTGCACTTGAGTGCCCTGCTGAGTTTCCTTAACTCACAAGTTTCTTACTGTCATTGGAATGTTGACACTAAATGCCGCTCTTCATATGCACATTCGGACCAATGGAAGCCCAGAGTTTTTGGGAAATCTGTTTGAAATCAGTAATTATTTATACTATTCTGTTTGGTGACACTAGTGCCACTGAAATTACACACTTAATTTGTAATATTCAGTCTCTTTATTGGGGATTTAAACAACTGTATACAGAAATATGACTATTTATTAAAAAAAATCAGAGCTTAACAAAGTAAGTGTTGATTAGCCATAACAATATCTCAGTTCTGCTGCACTTCCTGCAAGAACAGCCAGCCCTTGTGTTCTTTACAGTCACACCTCTACGGACAATGTCAGAAGGGCATTGGACAAAACCTACGGCTTGATCCCTCCACGCCTGCCTGCCAATATGACCAGTGATTTTCCATCCAGCCCTTAATTAGCAGGGCTATTAGCTGCATCCTTGTTGTCGGGGAGACCTAGAGAGAACTGTATAGGAGGCAGAGTTCCTCCAATTAGGGCTTTTCTTAAGGTAGCGGTCGACTCCTTCCACTCATCCGTCCCTGAGGAACTCAGCATCCACACACACTCATGTAGTGCATTTGTGTGTGTGTTGTGCACCAGAGTGGACGTGGCAGCCACGAAGACCCTCCACACGATCAATGAGCAAATCAATCTGCGGCACCATTCAGTCATTGTTACCATCTAACGGAGAACAAAAGAGCACAGGGTGATGCGGGTCTTCATGCCAGGCCAGCACAGACATTCTTTCCCTACTTGTGCAAGTGTTCATTAAAACTCAGAAATGCTTTAATGAGACGGAAATTCCAGTGTTTAATGCCACTGTCCTTGATATTTAGAGTTAGAATTATAGATGCAATCTATCTGATGCAGTTACATTGTTTATATTTTTTAACACTAAAATTTGCACCAGTTTGCTTGAAAATGTCAAGCTGACATTTCTGGTGGTTGTAACAAAGAGTATGGATTTCCTAAAAGGAATATTCCGAGTTCAATACAAGTTAAGCTCAATCGACAGCATTTGTGCCATAATGTTGATTACCAAAGAAAAAAAGACCCACCCCTTTTTTTAGAAAAAACCCAGTAAGGGGCTAACAATGGAAGAAAATAGGGCCAGTTTCAAATAATAGCCACAAGATGTTAACATTATATGTGTTATCATGATTGTAATAAAATGGCTTGCTAACCTTATATGTATAAAGTTACACTAACTACATTTCCATCAAAGGATTTTTTTTGCGAAAAAAGTTTTGGCGCATCAAAATAAAGCCGATGGAAATGCAAATTATCACTAAAATTTCACAAGTGTGAAATATTTTTCCATTTAACTCTAGCACATAAGCTCTATGTCGATACTTCAAATGTCGCGAAAAACTGGTTTTGAAACTCTTTTTGTCAAGAAAATTGGCATTAACTAAAAAATGTAGTGTCACGTGACAGTTTACCCCAATCGCTAGCCTTAATCATCATAAAACAGTATACATCCTTGAAAGCAATCATTTATTGTGATTATGGATTGATTTTAACAGAATACATGCACTGATCCGATGCTGCAGTCATGACACTTCCAGGTGTGCCAATATCTTGTATCATGCCCATCGACAAGTGCACGGAGAACAAATGAATGGCCACTGTTTGTGATGAATTTAATCGCTGTAGCCATCCGTATATTTGTTAAAGCTACTTTTCCACACCATTCAAAATAATAGACGGCAGTCACGTAATTAGCCCACAATACAAAAAAACATATAATGTCTGTGCACGATGATGTTTTAAATTGAAAATAAAAGCACAATACTAGGAGAAAAGCATCACTGTGCTTTTTCTGAAACACTAACATATTGCCAGATTACATTTTTTTCCAGATTATAAATTAGTGTTTAGCTTACGTTTGAAAAAAATGCCAGCAAAATTCCCTGTATTAAATAAATTACCTTACGAAAAAAGCATTAAATTAAAAATAAATTACCAAACTAAAAGAATTATATTTTTAGACCTACAGTATATATCCCTTTTCTTTACATAAACTTAAATTAGCCTTACCCTGATCTGTGGACAAAAAAAGTCCAGCTGAATTACATTCTCAGAATGTTCTAGACTTTTTTCAATCCTATAAACTATCAGAACTATTTGTCCAATACGGAGTTCACTTTCAGAAAACTTTTTAAAATATTTAAAATCTAACCCTCTTTACCTCGCATCGCATTTGCTGAGCTTCTTCATAAAATGTAAATTGCATTATGATGCTAAAATACATTTTAGATGATAATCAAGTTCAGTTGGTCATTAAAAGTTGCTGGACAAATATGCAGGACATAATGCAGTTGTGATGGTGATGCTAAAGATTAGATGGTTATTCAATATAGCCTATTGAATATCATATTTGTATCATTATGTATCATATTTGTAAATCCAGATATTACAACGCATACATTTTTCTATAATAGCTGTACACACAGCATATACACATGGATGGTCCTTATACTAAGACCATAAGTTTCTCCCACTACTTGGTGCAAGTTGCCAGCTTGAACAGGGCCATGATGATTTTCTTTCGGGTCGTAACCGGTGGCAACCTGTGATAGGACCAATATTACAGTTCTATCAGAATGGCAACTACTCCCTTTTGATTGCAATTCCTCCTCTGATTGCTTTTAAATTGTCTAATTTCAATGAATTGTCTCAATACTCTCCCCATTTTACCAAAATAATCTGGGACATCTGGGAGGCGAATTAGCGATAAACACACATTGCTATATGTAAATGACTTAAGGGCAGATTTCTTTTGCGATAAACCAAAACTTATATGACAAAAGTGTTATTTTAGGCATGACGTCATCACGCACACCATTGTTATCGATAAAAGGCCATTTGAATGGAAACTAGCAGAAGACGACAAATTTCGCAAAACTTGTTTTATGCATTTTCACTTTGTCGATAACAAAATAGCACGAAAAGTGGATGGAATCTCTACTACTGGTGGCCAAAAGTTTGGAATAATGTAACGATTTAGCTGTTTGGAAGGAAATTGGTACTTTAATTCTCCAAAGTGGTATTCAACTGATCACAAAGTATAGTCAGGACATTACTGATGTAAAAAACAGCAGCATCACTATTTGAAAAAAAGTTATTTTTGATCAAATCTAGACAGACCCCATTTCAAGCTGCCATCACTCCAACACCTTATCCTTGAGTAATCATGCTAAATTGCTAATTTTGTACTAGAAAATCACTTGCCATTATATCAAACACGGCTGAAAGCTATTTGGTTCGTTAAATGAAGCTTAACATTGTCTTGTGTTTGTTTTTGAGTTACCACAGTATGTAATAGACTAATAGGTCAAAAATTAAAAGAAGATAAAAAGAAACCGCTTTCTCTAGAAACTCATAGTCAATCATTGTTTTGAGGAATGAAGGCTATGCAATGCTTGAAATTGCCCAAACACAAGATTTCATACAAAGGTGTACACTAAAGTCTTCAAAGACAAAGGACAACTGGCTCTAACAAGGACAGAAAGAGATGTAGAAGGACAGATGTACAACTAAACAAGAGGATAAGTACATCAGAGTCTCTATAGACGCCTCGCATGTCCTCAGCTGACAGCTTCATTGAATTCTACCCGCTCAACACCAGTTTCATGTACAACAGTAAAGAGAAGACTCAGGGGTGCAGGACTTATGGGAAGAACTGCAAAGAACAAGCCACTTTTGAAACAGAAAATCAAAAAGAAAAGGTTAGATTGGGCAAAGAAACACTAATTGGAAAAGAATGTTATGCATCTCAACCCCATTGAGCTTTTGTGGGATCATCTATGGCAAGTGTTACAGGAAATGTGGAGTACCTGAGTATCTGGACAAACTGACAGCTAGAGTAACAAGGCTCTTCAGAGCTGTCAAAGCAGAACTCTTTGAAGTAGTTTAAGAAGTTCTGAAATTGTTTTTCAAATTGTAATAGTAATTTTTCGTGTAATTAATGTCCTGACTATACAATGTGATCAGTTGAATTCTACTTTGGTTAATAAAAGTATAAATTTCTTTCCATAAGAGCAAAATCTGTACATTATTCCAAACTTTTGGCCGTCAGTGTATACCCAAAATTACAACTCCGGTAAAACCTGTAAGTGATTTTACTGTATCACACTAAAATCACATATCTTCGCTTGTGAAGATTTAGGAATGGGGATGTCCATGTCTAGTGCACGCACGCTGGTGGCTAACAAGCTCTATACATGACAGGCACGTCCATCCAAAGAAACTGCAGGGAAATGTCTGTGTTGTGGTGGGTTCTGCTGATGGTTCCGGTTTTTTCCTCGCCATCTTTTTTCCTCCTAGGTGGCCTGTCTATTTTGTTCAAAAGTAGCAGTGGCCTGGTGGGCTGTACGTTGCCAGCTTTCACGGTCAGCAGCTTGTGATGCCCATTGGCGGTGATTAATGCCGCAGGTGATGAGGGACTTCAAGGAGTCTTTATATCTCTTTTGAGGTGCCCCTCTATCACGGGGGCCAGTGGACAGCTCAACATACAGGGTGATCTTTGGCAGGCGATGATCCGCCATCCTGGAGACGTGCCATGCCCAGCGTAGCTGTATCTTCATGAGCATGGCCTCAACACTGCTGATCCCTGCTTGTTTGAGGACATGAGGGTTAGTAACAAAGTCACTCCAGTGGATGTTTAGGATGGTACGGAGGCAGCGCTGACGGAAGCGTTCAAGTAGGTGGAGGTGGCTGTAGTTGACCCAGGATTCCGCACCATATAGGAGTGCGGTCAGTACAACAGCTCTATAGACTGGCATTGTGCTACACTTGTTTATAGAGTCTGCCAAAGTTACTGTTTGTCTTAGCCAGTCTGTTGTCTATTTCTTTTTTCGATCTTGGCATCAGAGGAGATCACACTGCCTAGGTAGGTGAACTACTTTCAGCTCCGTCTGTTCAATGAAGATGCTTGGTGGCCGGTACTCTTCCTTAGGTGCAGCCTGGTGAAGTCCATCAATTTTCCTTAGGCTGACCTCAAGACCAAAAAGCTGGCAAGCTTCTGCAAGGCAGCTTCTGTGTGGACAACAAGGGTGGCATCATCTGCAAAGAGAAGTTCTGTAATCAGTTTTTTCCAAGGTCTTGGTGTGGGCCGGAATTCACCTTAAGTTGAAGAGGTTGCCATCAGTACGAAATCAGATATATTTGCCATCTTCGTCATCAAGGTCTTCTATTGCTTTTTGGAGCATCATGCTGAAGAAGATTGAGAACAATGTAGGGGCTAGGACACAGCCCTGTTTAATGCCATTTGCAATGGGGAAGGTCTGTGACAGATGGAACCAAGATTATCATGCAAAAATTGATACGGTTAACAAATTCTGTGTAATGTTAACAATTGAAACTATGTATTTTAATGTTAAAGTGATAGTTAAAACAAAACAGAATATTCTCTCATCATTTACTCACCTATCATACCATTCAAGATGTGTATGTTTTCTGTACAGCAGAAGACAGAAAGTCAAAGATTTTTAGAAGAATATCTCAGTTCTATATATCCATACAATGCAAGTGAATGGTGACCAGAAATCTGAAGCTCCAAATATCACATAAAGGCATCATAATAATAAACCATAGGACTCCAGTGGTTTAATCAATATCTTCTGAAGTGAACCAAACGGTTTTGGTTGAGAACAGATACAAATGTAATTTCTTTTTCCACTATAAATCTTGACAGCAGACTCATTGGTGATCATGATTTCAAGCTTGATTACACTTCTTATAGTGCAATCTAGTGCTCAAGCACACTAAGAAGAGTATTCGAGCTTGAAATCTTGATTGGGCCTTGAGACTGCAATGGCAAGGTGTGCAGTAAAAAGCGAGTTAAAGAGGGATGAGTTAAAATTATTTTCTGTTTCAAATGCTCTCGATTAAGCTTAACGTATACTGAACCAATAACCATCCTTTAAGTTAAGTCTCTTTAGTAAGTCTAACCATTTTTATGAAGTTAAAGACTACATAAAATGGCTTTTAATGCATTCTTTCAAGTGAAGGCTTTTTGAGTGCAACAGAATATTTAGCAGGAAATCATTTAGGACAAAATTATTGTGCAATGCTTTATAAATTGTATAAATGTTTGTTGTCATAGTCAGCTAATTTCCTACATAGCTGTGTTCGTTTCATGACTCATGTATCACTCCGTGGTCTCTTTCGTTTCACATAATACAACAATTTAAACTCTAATTAATATGTTGTACCTGTTTATTTATTTATTTATTTGGTAAGTGGCCATGTAATAATACAGGATAATGTACAGTCAGTCTGTCATTATCTCAAAATAAACACTTACAAAGTTATACAAATCCAGACACATTATCCCTTACATTTTTTTCGTATGCATGGAAACTCTTTTCTTTGGAATAATGTGAAATGATGAACTGTTTACAAAAAGACTGGCTACATTTATTAAAAACGTAAATGGTATTCAACGTAAACATACATTTGTATTCGTATTGTCTATTCAGGATTGTTTCTTTACATTTAAAATGATTAGTTTAAATGATTAGTAGATATTTATTAGACATTTAAAGTGAAGTGCAGTTCCACTCAAGATTTAACAATACTTACTGCACTTAAAGAAAAGTTAGGCTGTGTTTTTTTTTTTTTTTACTCGAGTGGCTCACTGCACTGAATCCATGCAATGTACAGTATAAGGGGCTTGTTTTCAGGTCAAGCCTGAGGGCCTGTGAAAGCCAGGCTGGGTGTCAGTAGCAGGGCCTGAGGCAGAGTAGAGCTGATCTCTATCTCCTGCTTATTCCTGCCGACTGAAGCTATGGATGTGTGTGAGCGTGCGTGCGAGCGCGTGTGTGTGTGTTGTGGCTGCTTCTTCTTAGTGGCACACAGCCTCTGGGGAATGACTCCACACACACACTCTCTCTGAATGAAGCCAGCAGATGGATCCCCTATAGCTGTGGCCAGTTCAGTAGCACTGCATATTAAAGAGTCCAAAAAAAGCTCTGCTCAAATGGTGTATAATTCATAAACACTTCCTGTTCAAACTTATGGGCTTCCACCTTTATTTATATACCGCTCAAAGCAGTGACCACTTTGGATACGACAGAAATGTTTGGCTGTGAAAAGGGTTAACAATCTTAATTTAACTTTTTATTTGAACATAAAATCAAAATGAACCCTATTTGCTTTGGTAATACAAGTTACTGGTCTTATTAGGCACGATTCGTCAGTGCATGTTGTTCTAAAGAAGACAAAATATCTTTGTAATCTTACATTCAGTATTGAATAGCATGATCAGCCAGTCATTTTCTGTTGATGTCATTTTCTCCATGTGGGCAATTGAATGACCAAAAGCCAGATAGATTTTACCAATTTTTTTAAATGTTTAATTTTAATTTTAATTGCTTTAATTTAGACATTGTTTTTGCGAACATGCATTTGGGTTTGGCTACATTCTGCAATGATCCGCAAAGTTTTTACAATCCGATCAATTCCTAAAGGATGAATAATGTGTTTCTTGTTTCACTTTGAAATATATCACATTACAGAAGTAAAATTGGTTGCGAATGCTTTTTAATGCCAAATTGAAATTCTTTTAATATGTTCTACAATTTTTCAGTCTACAAATCTAATTATATGTTTGAAATCTAAAATATGCAGTGCAAGTGACAGTGCAAACAGCAATGGCATGCTAGTCGTGAAATGCTGTTTAGATATCGCTTGTCAATTTTATTCATTTTCTCTTAATTCGTCTCTGCTGGTTCATGGCTATTTTTGTATGGCTGAATGAGTGTGAGAAAGAGAGCAATAGAAGTAGAGAGCTCCCAGTGAGGGCTTTGTGAAACCATGTGGGTCTGGAGGACTGCCAGTGTTGAAATGGATTCGTTGGGTGTCAAAAAACATTGACGTACAAATGGAGAGAAAGCGCTTTTGGCTAGTGGACTTGTGCGGAGAATGGAGAGAACCAGCACATCTGCATGACGATGATGAGATGGAGATGTATAGCTTGCAACCATGGGAATATGCAGCAAGCTAGGAACAACTAACATTAAGTAAGCCTTCTTGGCTGTAACCAAAGTGCCACCTACTGGATATTTCAGAATGGAACACACAAAGACTCTTTCATTCACTTTCCTGACTCGCTCTCTTAAACGCTCTTTGATATTTCTGAAAGTTGCTTTTAGCCAGAGCCAGTTGGATAGAACAAGCCTGGGTCTTGCCTGAAAAGAGGTGCTGGGTTTTGTTTAAAGAGGGAGCTGTTTGAATAGCTCTGCAGACGCTGGCTTAGGATTTGGCTTGTAGGCACAAGGGTTTGTTTGCATTTTCCAGGCATATCTTCGCTTTCCATACCCTGCCAAGCGCATGAGATCAGTGCCTGGTCTGAAATAGCATATGAAATATATATAATGTTAGCCAGGCTATTAAATCGACGAGATGATTGGCTGCAATGTAAAGCCCTGTTGCCGCCTTTTACAACTTGGCCATGCTAGAAGCAAAATGGGATTTTCTCTGACAAGAGAGATGAAGTTTTAACGGTTTTAAAGTCTCAGTTGAAGAGCGTTGGACCTGAGATGTCTGCTTGCGTGTCCCTGTTCGCTTTGACTGAAGACAGCGCATTTTCCATGTGGATTTGAACTAGCAGTTTAAGGAGCAGACATTGACCTGTGGCAACTCAATATGTCTGTGCTGATTTATAGTACATGTAAAAGAACCAAATAGGCACATGCCTGCTTGTTTTCCAAATCAGCGGTTTTGGCATGTCTCAGGACAGTGGCTCGAACTGTTTTTTTATTTTATTTAATGTGCTGTTTCTTTTCCTGGCATCGGTCTTTGTTTCAGGAAAGCATGAAAGAATAAAAAGATCATAAATACAGGACTGTGCAAAAGTCTTTCAATGTTTTCGGAAGCGATCCAATCGGTTTTGGTTGAGAACAGATTAAAATATAATTTCTTTTTCACTGTAAATCTTGTCCATAGACTCATTGGTGATCATTTCAGAATAACATTTGTCATAAGATGGTTATTTATATCTGCTACTTTAGTGTCAATGGGAAATATACATTTTATCCTCCCAAACATTCCTTTTGCAAATAGAAAAGATTAGAATAGAAGAACAGGGAGCCCTGCAACAGATGGCATGGCCCCCACAGAGCCCCCCACTTAACAGCGAGTCAATCTGGGATTACACGAAGAGACAGAAGTAATTGTGACAGCCTAAATAAATAAAAGAACTTTGGTGAATCCAAGAAGCTTGGAACATCTTATCTGCCAACAACCAAAAAAACTGTCCAGGTGCAAGTAGGAGAATTTTAGTAAGTAAGTAGAAGTTTTAAAGGCAAAAGAGTTCACACCAAATATTGATTTGGCTCTTTTTCTGTTTACTGAACTTGATTAATGAAAACTATTTATGACATAAATTTTTTTAAGAAATCCTCACTTTGAAAGTTTTTCACAAGTGCCTAAAACTTTTGCACAGTACTGTATGTGCGGAGTCTGTCTTATTAAAGATTAGGGCTGACTTTGACTTGGGGTTACCTCTCAGCATCTTCTGCTGGGCCATATTTGAGCATAATTAGTGGTGTTTGCAAAGCATCACTATAACTTCTGCTCATACTCATGGTTAAGGTTTTGAGCAATTCCCTAATCCTAAGTATTGAATTTCAGTGCGTAACTTTTTTTTTTTCATCTTTGCGCTATGTACATTGGTGATGCCTCATTGCATGGCTTGTTGAGGAGAGGTCTGCTATTACTTTCCTAAGAAAACTATTTACAATAAAAAGGGCAAAATACCTCAAAAACTTATATTAAAGGAGGGACCCCTGTCTATTTAGGGACCAGAATATCATAGAGACTAATGGAAGTGGGATATTTTGACTAAAAAGCAGTAAGCAACCACATATCAACAACCCTAACAGCTGCATAGCAACCTGATATATAAAAGAAACGCTCAGAACACCTTAGCAACCTCATAGCAATGCCTTAAAACAACCAACAACACCTTAACCTCATGGTGGAGAGTTTTGCCACTCACATTTTCTTTATTCAATACTAATTTTAATAGTATTAATCAATGATTGTAGTTTTTAAGGTTCTTCTGATTATGAACATATCTAAATACTTCACATCCAAAAAGTTGGTCTTTTTTTATTTTATTTTTATGTCAGGTACAAAGAATGTCTACTTTTACAAGCATGTCTTTAGACACCAGTGTTCTGTTATTTGCATTGCTCTATGTTAAGCTTTTTTAGCGGAAGTACTTGTTTGTCTGGACGACCCCCGCTCTCTTCTGATCCCACCCTCATCTCAGCTGGGTTGAAAAAAACAATGAGTCAGTGTCCTACGAACTGTGCTAAAGCCCATCATATAAATGTAGTTTTCGAGTGATTAAGCCAAAGTTTAGGTGAATTAGTTTAAATTTGGCTTGGTATCGAGAGACTTTGCTGACTTAGTTGTGATGGTGGTTATTTGAATGTTGGCCTGGTGTTGCTATCAAACAGAGGGCTTGCGCTCACCTTGTTTTAATAAACAACACCTCTCATTGAAAGTGAGCCGGAGAGAGAGAGAGGCATAGCATGCCCTGCTTTCCTTCTCAAGAGGCTAAATATCTGCAAACTGTGTTGCAGGGCAAACATATACACACTCCCACATGCCTCCGACACCAAATGAATGTGACACTGTTCTGCAGGTGCATTCAACCCCTTCACTTAAGCCAAAGTGTCTTGCCAGCCAGATTTATGGCCTTGACACAGGAATCCATTAAACCTTTTGGAGGATTCAAGGCCTGAACCCCCCGTAATCGCTTTCATTATAGCTGCCGGCTACTAGCAAGTGGGGCAATCAGTGCCCAACATGTGTTCCTGTTTATTCCATTGGCAAGATCTTGACATGTTCGGTATATGCATCTCTTAGTTATTTTTATGGATAGGGTGGCCATGAACCCTTTCGTCAGGCGCCAACACCCAAGATGGCAAACCCACATTACCTTTTATCCCGGGCCCTTCTGAGCTGAAGCTTCCTTCCCAAGACATTGCAGCAAGACAGTGTGGCGAAAAACCATTGTCCAACCAGTCCATCTAAGTAGTGTGTGTGATTTTCTCACACCGTGGGCTCAGTAAATAGGGGCTTCAGTTTAGTGGCATGCTTTGATAATGTGGCAAACTCCAGTTTATGAGCTACTTTAGTGAGCGGTGGTGTGTTTGTGTATGTGCGTATGCGTCGTGGAACGCTAGTTAATGACAAACTCTAAAGCCGACGGCCGCAGCATGAAGCTGTGCCCTATAATGCTTCAATTCTTTAATTTGCCAATTAAACGTGTCACACAGGTGTGTTATAAAAGCCAAGAGATTAGCTGAGCGAGCCCCTATGCAATGAGTGGAATTAATGCTCTTTAATGACCACAGAATGTGGACATGCAATGCTCAGCCTTTCTCTGGATCTCAATCCTTAGTTTTTCTTTTACTCTTAGGAAAGATGTCTCATTAATGGATTAGACAGTAACATTTTGATCCTCTTTTTCAGCATCATAATCCAGAAACGTCGGCACACATGAGCCTTGGCTTTTCAGACAATTACAATGACGACACAGGCAGCAGGTAAGGGTTTAAATGTTGATGCCATCTTTTATTACTGTAGGTTTTTTAGTCTAAACAGGACACAGCTGTGGTATAAACGCAGGTAATCAATACCATTCGTCAAGGCAACACTGCCCTCTGGTGCTTTATCTTTTCACATGGGTTTTGAGTAAACAACACTACCTGTATGTGTCTGTGTAGAATATCCTCTGAGGACAGCGGGGAGGTGCCATCATACACCGAGGACAGTGATGACTCTGAACTGGAGTTCGAGTCTGAAGTGGGTCAGACGGGGCAAATGAATCTGCTGGAGGAGATTCTGGACTCTCTCAGTACGTCCCACATAGAGCAGGGCAGACTCTCCGCAGCCAAGAGCCTGGACTTCTTCAGATCTGTCGAAGACCTTGACTACAAACCCACAGTGAGGGATGCCTTTAATACAATTTTAAAAGAAAATGTTTTACAGGGTTAGTTCACCCAAAATGAAAATTTAGTTTTTCACCCTTCATCCTAAACCCCATATTCTACAAACGTCAACACAAAAGGAGATGTCTTGAATGTTCACACTGCTCCTTTCCATACAATGAAAGTAAATGGAGACGGATAGCTCCAAAAATTACTAGTCATTAAAAAAAATATGATAATAGTAAGTTTTATAATATAATTAGAATTATAAAAGTAGGCCATATGACTTGCGCTATATTTGAAGTCTTCAAAATCTAGATTATTGCTTCATTTGAGAAGAGACTGAGTCATTATTTGATGAAAATCTTACCCTTTGACGTAATCTCATTCAATCTCAATCTCACAAGTAAAATCTTTCAAGTCTCATATATATTCACATTTATTTGTAACCAAATGCAATACACCAAGTTTTTACGCTTTGGAATGAACCATGTCTGCTTGCACTTGTTAAATAACTGTGCATATGCAATGGCACGGCCCTGTAAGTCTCTGAACATCTAAATTTCTGGCTGACCATCTTTGTACTGTTTTCAGAAAAAGTGCAAGTCTCCGTTGGGGAATAGTCCTGCTCGGGCTGGTTGTGAAGTGGGAAACGGAGAACCGGCCGGATGGAATATGGGTCAAGATGACAGCGCCGTCTACAGTAAGCATCTCCCACCTTCACCGCGACGTAAACCCAGCTCCCATTCCCTTACAATCCATCATCCACTTCAGAACAACCTGCCGAATGAAGAGCTCTCCCTGCATCCACTGAGGAACTCACTTCCTGAGGTACCCACAGTTCAGGTCTTGGTACCTCGTGACGCGGATGAGTCCACCAGCTCTCCCGCTCTCACCGAGTCCACATTAGAAGACCAGCTGAGCCCTGACAGCCAGCATTCAGCAGCCCACAGCCTTTCCCGGAGGAGGGTCCTTTCCAAGAAGACCCCAAGGCACTGCCTGGAACAAACCCAGCATAGGGCAGCAGGTCTGAGCAGTGGGCAGCCTTCAGTTTCTGTACCTTGGGAGAGGGAAAGCAAGCTCCAGAGAGGAGATTTGGAGGAAAGACAGGAGCAAACTGAGGAAATAGGCTTGCTGGAGGAGATCGAGTCAATGTGTCACATAAGTATGACCCTTAACAGCAGCCTGGAGCAGATTCACAACAATGCCAGCCAGGACAAATCTTGAGAATATGAGACAACACTCCTATCTTGTAACATCTCTTGCTTCTTATTTACACTCTACTCTGACGTCACACCAGCACTCTCTGTGAATGAAGTATGAGGTACATCTCAAAGGATTTTCGTAGTTAATGTGAATGATCAGTCCTCTTATTTTTGAAAGTAGACTTTCAAAACTGATGTATGGAAAGAACAAAGAATGGTTCATGATACTGTAATGGTTAAACGGGATTTATTGTAACATTTATCAATCAGTATAATTTATTGTAGCTGTATCCCAATTTGAACATTCAATGCAGATGATTTTCACTTAACCAAGGATATTACTTTCAAATCACTGTAAATCTTTAAAGATAAATCACTGTGGATAAGGGGCAGTCTTCTGTCTCTATATATTTTACTAAATTGTACGAAAAGTATTTAAGTATTTTTAGCGAATTTCAGCCTAAAATGCCTTAAACATTTTAAATTTGCTTCTATACAGTATTTCCACACTGTGACTGTAGGTGGCTAGCTTGCTACTACTATCACAAATCTTTTGCATGCAATGTGTCTTAAAGAGAGATATTTATGTAGGCCACATTGTGCGTAATGAATCAATTAGGTATATTTTTGGAAAGTAGTATTTTTTCAAGACAACTCTCAGGTTTCTGCTTTTATCCAAGATAAAGATGTTTAGGATTTTACTTTCAGCTTAGCCTGGAACAAGTGGCAGATGTAACAAGAGACTTAATTAAATCCCAGTTACTTTTTTCTCTTACTTTTAATTTTTTTTAACTATCATATTTAAGTCTATTAGCCTTAAAAAATACGGCCATAGAATATTACATTGTTTTTTGCTTTTATGCCTATTAAGAACATGAAAATTCTTGGGCTATAGCTGCCCAAGAGGAATACCTGTTACCCTCAGATAAATAAATACATTTTAAACCCGTTATTAACATTGAAACCTAGTACGATGGTCAGTGGGCCAAAACATACTCTACGCAAGTAGGTGAATGCAAATGCTTCTATCTACGCAAGATTGAATTTATTGTGTTCTGAAATGTGTAAGAGTGCAGTTTGTAATTGCAATTCATTCTCATCATTGCCAGAAGCCACTATAGTGGGCATTAGCATAAACTCTCTTCTTCTATGACTTGTTTTCACTTATAGCCAGCAATGGCAAGCCAAAAGTTTGAAGAAAATCTTGCTGAATAAGTTTGTGAAAAAACTGTTGCAATACTTTGGCCAAACGTCTATATGTTTATTTACTTGTAAGAGAAATCTGACCTTAATTAGCAGAACACCCTCCACCCCTCTTTTGTGTCAAGCTTACAAAATTTTACCAATTGTTTTAGTTAGAAGCTAAAAATTACAGATGGCTGGTCTTCTATTTCATGCATTTTACTCATGTTCTCTATAGCCATCACTTTCAAAGCTGTATTGGTCTGCCAAGCAGGAAGTGTTAATTAGATCCAGCACTTGTTTCCTTAGTGGCTGAGAAGTGTTTAGGCCAGTGTAGTGATTTAGGACACATGCCATTTGATCAGACACTTTAATGACTTACCTCACCCCTCCTGTGCAATGTTCTGTGGTAGTGATATAGTCGTAAAAGCATTTTGTTTTAGGACCCGTGCCTCAAATCTGCATTTCAATTCCAATCAACCTCATAACATCCATATGATTTCTTTACTGACCCTTAATTATAACAAGTTAATTGTTATGCCAAGACCCTGAACTATGCAAATTGTAATCAGTGTTATCGGTCAACTAATATTTTGAGGCAAGTGTTTATTTAGTGGTAAATTCCAGTAATCTTTTGGTTAGCATTTAAACTAGTGTTATTAGACCTTATTCACTGCAGCACAATCTTTGATTTTTGACAGGAATTACAACAACTGTGAGGGATAGACGTACAGTCTCTTCAATGGGCTGTAATGCCGTTGAAAATGTTTTTGGATCGTTCCGTGGACAAAACATTGAAGAAATATTTTTCCAGGAACATTCAGTATACAAAGAACTACAGCCAACATGAGTAGTGGAAAATCTGATGTGATCAAGAAGCTTTATACAGCTTTAAACCATGCATGCCATTGAAGAGATGGTAAGTCTATCTCTCACAGCGTTTTCAAAGATGGCGCTAGCGTGAATAAGGTCCATTTCACACATATATTGCAAAGAACATCCAAATGATGGCATGGAGCTTCTACCGGTAACATTGGTAATATCACTGATGGACTTTTTTTCTTTCAAGAACAAGATTTTAGGTTAAAATGGATATGAGGTCACTTTAAAGGTCACTTGAAAAAAAATAGGCCACTATTTCTTCATCACAAGTTTTCTACCATTTTAAATAACCTTGTAGTACTTTGGTCATAAAAATCGCAAGTATGGAAGTTATTCATAATAAATGTACGTAATTTACTTAATTTCCTCAGAATCCTCAGGACATAATGGTATAATAAAATCAATCCTGGTAAAATCGATAATACAATGATAAATATGTATAATTAGATTAAAATATTTGAGAAAAAAAGGCTGTGCCTTAATGAGTTCAACTGTTAGAGTGTTTGGCTATATGCATCACAGGTACTTTTGAACTTTTAAGTCTTGTTTCTAAATCACTAACTAAGATTTGTGGCCACTCTAGTAAAAATGACATTTGATTTTCAACATAATTTGCCTGATTGTAGAACCATGTCATGTGATTAACATCAAACTTTAAAAAATACCCAGAAAAATGCAATAAATTAAAACAGAAGCTTGAAGTGTATACATGGCCAGTTGTCGAACATTAAGTATTTTTAGTTTATTTTATAATATTTTTTTCTGATAATGAGTTAATAAATAGCGTCAACATTATAAACCTCTTTCAAAGAATAAAGGACACCAGATCTCAACCGCAGCCTTTTAAGTTACTTCAGAGTGGCCGTGCAATCAGATTTTCTGAAACTCTCAATACTTTCTGCGTTACTGTTATTTTTAATGTTTTGTATTTGGAAAACATGTATTTTGGTTTACCATGTCCTTAATTTCTGTATTTTTTTTTCGACACTTGCCTTGTAATGTTAATTTAAACCCTTGTCTTAATTTTCATAATGTCCTTTTTTTCTTTATGCATTATTATAGTAAAAAAAACAATTTAATCAGTCCTAAGTATTATTTAGATACTACAAAATCTAGTCACAATTCATGTTGTAGCACATAAACTACCAAGTGTTTCTTAAGGAGTTAACGTTAAAAGTTGAACCATTTGCTGTTCACCAACTGTTTAAATGTAGTATAACACTACTTAAAACTAGGTAGTAACCACATAAATGATTTGCAAGTATTTTGTATTCTGTTGAGGAACTATTTCTGTAAAGTGCTATTCTAAATCTTTTTTTTTTTTTCCTTTTCTCCAGTTTACATATGAACTTATTGATGTGCATTTTCATTGTAATGTTCTGTAATTATTTGTGTGATTCTGGGAATTCTTTGAACATGCATGGGCACACATTTTAAAGTCAACAAAGGTACAAATATGATGTCAACTTTTATGACCACGGTACCTATTTACATGTTTTTCTTTTTTTACATATAGTAATGTAGCTTTGTTTCAAAGTGATCTGTTTTGCTGTCAAATTATGTTGTAAATAGCCTGCTTTCGTTGAATCACTGAACTTCATAGATTGTGCTTTTGAATGTTTAAGAAACAACTCAAAATATCTTGACATAAAAAGTCTGTACAGCTGATTTTGTTCATGCTTCATTTTCTTGAATGTTTCCAGGTACATGCGTATGGAAACAGAGCAAAGTCACCATGTGATCCACTTTAGTATGCATTGATTAATTGTAGCCTATGCTTTTAAGTGACTGATTTAAAGTTTTAGAACTCGCTTCAGACACTGCTGCATGCTCTTGAGTACAGTTGTATAGTTTTCAAGTACAAAATAGGTCAGTCCAATGTGTTATTACAGGAACTACTGGTACCACTGTATGCACTGTGAACTGAAATAAATTATATACGTAAATGTCAATATTGCTTACACAACTTACCTCTTGCTTCATTCTTTATTGGAAGACTGGTAGTTTGATTCACTTAGTACATGAACAGCTGTTGAACACACTGTTAGTTCATTCTAAAAACTTAGCAACCAAAACCACTCCATAATCAGAGCTTGAAGTAAACACGGCTTAATAATGAGCACATAATAATTGTATCTATTGGGTTGCTAAAAGGGTGTCATGTGGTTGCAATACCCAAATAATTTATTGTTTATACCATTTATTTTTTACAGAGCAAAAGCAGCAAATTACAACAATTCCATGTATGTGTTTCTGTACTAAACAATTCAGTGTTGATCTTGGTTATTAATGTCAAATATTACAAATTCATGTGTCTGTATAGCTCACTAGCAGCACAAATATAAATTATACATAGATCATCACACTGTGTCCGACCCAGGCACAATATTAAGAAGTGACAAGCAATAAAATCTTCCATGCTAATACATTTTTGTACCAGCCAGTCGCAATTGCAATGAGCAACTGTACATCATGTCACACTGGGTTGCTCCGTCCACAGTGAATTCTCAATGTCAACAGTTTAACTAACTTTAACTTGATCAACAATATTCTTGAACTCGAACTGTTGCTCTGCCTAAAGAGAAGTTGGCCTGAAAAGGTTGTCTAGAAGGAAACACTCAATCATTGCAAAATCTTGCAAGTCTCATTTGAAATTTTGTTTCGTTTGGATAAGTTTCCAAAAAACCTACCCCTAACCTTAGCATCAACAGATGTGACTCTCGCAAGACTTTCCCACATTGAAACTTCTAAAAATGACACCTTTTAGAGAACACTGGCCATATAACATTTATGCTAAATTGTTGTATAGCAGCAACACTAAAAATACAGTGCATTCTTAACACATTTTGGAGCACAATGCACAAAATCAAGCTTGCATTTCTAAAAGCTTCTGCGTTCAAGTTCAAGTGGAGCACGCTTCAGGCCTTGACTGTCGCTGGAAACACGTCATGACTGGTTAGGACAGAGTTAAACACATTGATGTTCGAGTTGCTATGGTCAACAGCACTTCACAATTCAACAGTCACTGAATCCTAATGACTTCAGAGGTACACAAATAATGATAGGTTTTTGAAAACAAAATACATTAAACATCCATTATTTGGTAGATTGTTTGACTATGAGTTCGATAGCTGCCACATTATCAATGAATAAAGAAAGCCTTCAAGCTTTTTTTGTCTTGAAGGTTTCATAGTATCATGAAAGTGTTGGTGAACAAGCCAAAATCATGGAACTACACGATTGGCTCATGTTGTTTAGAAGAAGAAAAAAAGGTTAACGGCTTAGACAAGTCTCTCCATGGGCGGAGGCTGCACAATGTTCCACATCTCCACCCGGGAGCCTTCTTTCTCCTGCCGGCTGGGACTGTAGGTGCCACGTGTGGCCCGTCGGTTCAGCGCCATCACCGAAGCCGTGACAACACCGAAGAGAACCAATAACAGAACCACAGACGTCAGACTGATGGAAAGTAACAGGTCAGAGGTCACACTCGCTGCATTTAGCTGGGGGAAAGAAAAGCGGCCGGAGTCAGAGATAGAATGGCAAGTATAAATAATGTAACATAATATAAGTTATGTTTTAGCTTATGTTTTAATTATCATTAAAAACGAGTAGCAACCATATCTTAATATAATATGTATAGTATAATATAATTTTATACAATAAAAATTGTATAATATAATTGTTTAGCTGTTACATTTAAAGCCATTTTGTCACTCAAAAAAAGTGACAAATATAAGCTCATTCAAAATAATTAGCAGAGCTGTTCTAAAAATTATATATGTACACTGGCTGCCAAAGGTTTGGAATAATGTACAGATTTAGCTGTTTCAGAAGGAAATTGGTACTTTACCAAAGTTGCATTCATCTGATCAATCGGGACATTACTGATGTAATAAACAGCACCATCACTATTTGAAAAAAGTCATTTTTGATTAAATCTAGACAGCAGCATCACTCCAACACCTTATCCTTGAGTAATCATGCTAAATTGCTAATTTGGTACTAGAAAATCACTTGCCAGGAAATAATTTAACATTGTTTTTGGGTTTGTTTTTGAGTTGCCACAGACTGGCATGTCTTAATGTCAATATTAGGTTAAATATGGCAAAAAAAGAAACCGCTTTCTCTAGAAACTCGTTAGTCAATCATTATTTTAAGGAATGAAGGTTATATATACAATGCTTGAAATTGCCAAAAAACAAAGATTTGGTGTACACTAAATCTTCAAAGACAAAAGGACAACTGGCTCTAACAAGGACAGAAAGAGATGTGGAAGGACAGATGTACAACTAAACAAGAGGATAAGTACATCAGACTCTCTATAGACGCCTCACATGTCCTCCGCTGACAGCTTCATTGAATTCTACCCGCTCAACACCAGTTTCATGTACAACAGTAAAGAGAAGACTCAGGGGTGCAGGACTTATGGGAAGAACTGCAAAGAACAAGCCACTTTTGAAACAGAAAATCAAAAAGAAAAGGTTAGATTGGGCAAAGAAACACTAATTGGAAAAGAATGTTATGCATCTCAACCCCATTGAGCTTTTGTGGGATCATCTATGGCAAGTGTTACAGGAAATGTGGAGTACCTGAGTATCTGGACAAACCGACAGCTAGAGTAACAAGGCTCTTCAGAGCTGTCAAAGCAGAACTCTTTGAAGTAGTTTAAGAAGTTCTGAAATTGTTTTTCAAATTGTAATAGTAATTTTTCATGTAATTAATGTCCTGAACAGAGCAACAATAATAAAATATAATATAAAATTGTTGCTGTTGCATTTAAGGCCATTTTGTAATTCACAAAAAAAAAGGGTTTTAATTATTTAAACAAAAACTATTACATGAAATGTAACAGTGTTACACATTTGCTTATTTAATGAGTGACCAAGATGTTTGTTCATTTTATGTAATAATGTTTCGTTTTACAGTTTGCAAAATCATAAAACCTTTTATTTCCAGATTTAAATTCAATGTGGTCTCACGACTTTTGAACCCACTGTATATCATCAGTGCTCTTAAGCATGAACGCCATATGATTTTCTCACACACTATTCTGGTGTAGATGAACTGATGTTCAGC
Source organism: Xyrauchen texanus (assembly GCF_025860055.1). Lineage (NCBI taxonomy): Eukaryota > Metazoa > Chordata > Actinopteri > Cypriniformes > Catostomidae > Xyrauchen > Xyrauchen texanus. The sequence goes on from NC_068323.1 coordinate 16,686,230, forward strand.
ACCAAAATCAGCTCGTCCAACTCAACCCTTCCACTCTGACGCCATCTGTTGAAGAAGCAGCGACAGGCAAGAAACTCTGAGCTGAGCCCATCACCTGCTCTAACTGAAGCCAGTGTTTCAAGTGTGTGTGTGTGAGAGAGAGAGAGACTGAGACTGCCTGTTTCCAGCAGACAAACGACCATGTCACTGAGATGAGCTTCTCCCGATATATTTCCCCCTTTCTCACAGACCTGCAGCGACGATGTGTGATGCTGACTTGCATTTCACATAGAACGTTGCTGCAGCTTTCTGCTGGCCAAGCACTATTCTGTCACTCTGAAGACACAAACTTCCCCGCAGACGTGGAGCAGAACCACAGTCCCACGGATTCCTCACACTGAGACACATTAATGTATGCTTCAGCAGTCAAAAACACTAGCCTCAAGAACTGCGCTTGCTTGCCTTTCGCGTGATTTATGACTCGCTTCTACATAAATGTTCTATTTTTAAAGTTCTGAAGTTATAAAACGTGTAACTATTCATAATCTCATACATCATAGATCATGAATCTTCATAAAACCAGATAACTTGCATTACATGAGGCTTGAAATAATCAAGCTGTTCACTGATTTTGAGGTCAAACCTTGAAGACGCATGCGCAGCGTAGGCTACATTGGAAATCCGGTAAGAACGTGTAATGCAAAACTGGGTTAATTGGTAAAAACCTACTTATATAGATCAGTTTATTCTTAAAGGAATATTTCGGATTCAATAAAAGTTAAGCTCAATTGACAGCATTTGTGGCAAACTGTTGATAAACACAAAAATGTATTTTGACTTGTCGGCAAAGCTCAGCGTGTATTGACGCTGGCTACCACCCCTGGAGTCACGGTTTCGAAAACAGGGTGTGCCATATTGGCCCGGTTGCTAGGGAGGTTAGAGTCACATGGGGTAACCTCCTCGTGGTCTCTGCGGTGTCATGCGCAGTGAGTCACGTAATAAGATGCGCAGATTGACCGTCTCAGAAGTGGAGGCAACGCATGTCCTCCGCCACCCAGATAGAGGTGAGTAACCGCGCCACCACGAGGACCCTAGTAGTGGGAATAGGGCATTCCAAAATTGGGAGAAAATCCTTTAAAAAGCAAAAATCGAGGTTCCAGTGAGGCACTTACAATGGAAGTAAATGGTGACCAAATTTAGGGGATTTTTTCAATAAACCAATTTTTTGTAGTTTTTGGTGAAATTATGTGTAAAATAATCATTATCATGTACACCAAGTTGTAACTAATATCCTTTACAGCCAACGCTTAACACATTTGCGTCAAGGGTGTAGCCAGGAAATTCCTTTTGAGTGTGCCTCGATAAAAATGGATGTTTTCACCCCAATTTTTTAACAAAATTTTCCTTAACAACATAAAAGCGGCATGTTCAAACAAATCTTTCACACTTTCAGAAATCAGAATATATTACCTTTTTAAACTATTTTATAAATATATATTTGGAGTCAAAAAATACTTTCTGGGTCTGGGGCTACGCCATTGATTTACGCTACCATTTCATAGTTCCGGCACAAGTAATTAAGGACCCCATGGAATGCTGTAACACCAGATGACCAGACTCCAGGTCAAATAAATCAGCTTTTATTAGGACACTGATATGATTGGAGTCTTCGTCCCAACAGAGTGTTCATCATTCAAACATCTGTCAGAAGTATAATTTATATCTAGCTGTAAGGAAAAAGCAGAGTTCAGGGAGCGAAACACTGTAATGTGTCTTAGCAAGAGATAAGAGCTTCTCGCCAGCATCTATCCTGTTAGGCAGGATTAACTGTAGTAAGCGGCTAATTTAACCCACACACTAGCGCCCTGCTTGCGAGTTACTAATGAGGACATCTTCTCTGTGCTTTCCATACGTTCAGTAAGTCACCATTGCACAAGAGCTCAAGCCTTGTGAGACATTGTGAATGAAGGATGTGCAGTTGTGGTTTGAACAGGTTTGTGGAGAAATTAAATTGAAATTCCTTATTAGTGTACAACTTGGACTTTAAAACTAATTTTGGGGTCAGTTGCAAATAAGGACGTCTGAGATTATGAAAAGTAAAAATCTAAATTAAAAAGTTTAAAATACATGTGTTGGATTATAAACAAAAAGTCTTTTAATTCTTCAAACATTTTTGAAGGTAAAAATATTTTTTTCTTATATTTATTTTTAGAAATGATCTAAAAGTTCCTGATCATATTGTTGAACCATATAGTTGAGATCCCCCTTTATATCACCAAAGTCTTTTTTGGCAAGAAACTTAAAGGGATAGTTCACCCAAAAATGTACATTCATCATTTACTCACCTTCATGCCATCCCGGACGTGTATGACTTTCTTCTGCAGAACACAAATTAAGATTTCTAGAATAACATTTCAGCTTTGTAGGTCCATACAATGCAAATTAATGGTGGACAGAACTTTGAAGCTCCAAAAAACACATAAAAGCAGCATAAAAGTATTAAATAAGACTCCAGTGGTAAAATCCATATCTTTAGAAGCGATGTGATAAGTATTGATCTGTTCTCACCCACACCTAATAATTTTTTCCCTATAAATTCATATTCCTGCACAGCTTGTGGGAATATGCATAATGCAAATGGCTGAAAACAATTGAAGAAAGTGAAAATGGACATTCATACAGTAAAATGACTTAAATATTGATCTGTTTCTCACCCACACCTATGATTTAACACATGGATTTAACCACTGAAGTCATCTGGATTACTTTAATGCTACCCTTATGTGCTTTTTGGAGTTTCAAAATTCTGGTCATCATTCACTTGCATTGAATAAGAGCCGAAATTTTCTTCCAAAAATCTTTGTTTGAGTTCAGCAGAATAAAGACCCACATCTGGGATGGCATGAGGGAATTTGATGAGAGAATTTTATTTTTGGGTGAACTACTCCTTTAACCCTGAGTGAGACTCAAACTAGTATACTGTATTTTGATCAGAAGATGAAGAAAAAAAACTTGCACTGTACACACTTTTTGCCTTATCTCAAAATACTATGATGTCAGGATCACACAAAAATTGCTGAATCAACACACCTGTCATGCCTTTTACAGTGCAGCTACATCTTTGATGTGTCTGCCACCTTAAGATCAGTAAATCTGCCAATCACAATGTGGCAACATTCATCAAAAACCATCATGATGTGCCACTGGCAGTGTCAAAGTCTCTGTATAGGTAATGACTGAGGAAAGACAGCTCAACAAAACCAACAGAGGACATACAACACATCGAGGATGGATAAGATGGAGCGAAATGTTTTATTTGAAGACACAGATGTCATCTACACACAGAGACGATGTACACAATCTGGTCAGGAGCGCTAACATAGAGATCAACAAACAGATGAACACATGACAGAAGACTACAAACTATTGAACAATGTTAAGTGAGACATTGCATGTTTAAATATACAGCAAAACATTACAGTAGAAGTCAAATGTGATTTTAAGAATACATAAGTGCAGTGAATTGATCAATATTTTGTGCAAATGAAAATGGAGAGAAAACTGATGGAAATAAATACTATGAAAGGAGCACATAGAATAGACAGGAGACAGTTGCAAAAAAAAAAAAAAAAGACAAAAATATTACTATTTTTAACTCAGAAATAGGGGGCATAGGTAGCTCAGCGAGTATTGATGCTGACTAACACCCCTGGAATCACGGTTTCGAATCCAGGGTGTGCTGAGTGACTCCAGCCAGGTCTCCTTAGCAACCAAATTGGCCTGGTTGCTAGGGAGGGTAGAGTCACATGGGGTAACCTCCTTGTGGTCACGATTAGGAGTTCTCACTCTCAATGGGGCGTGTGTTAAGTTGTGCGTGGATCGCGGAGAGTAGCATGAACCTCCACATGCCGCGAGTCTCCGCGGTGTCATGCACACTCTACAACGAAGAATTTGAAATTATGAAAAGTTCAAAGTTTAACACATTTTATATTATATAATAAATTGTTTAATAATAACTGCATAAAATGTTAATGTCAAAATAATTTTCCCTGAAATCACTCCAGTGCACCATTACAAGTAAAACAGAAACTTTGGATTAGGAATCATTTGAAAACACTAACAGTAACATGTTTTCATTGACAGATGTGCTGTCAGGAACATTTTCACTTATGAAGATGGTCATCTTAAGGCACAGAGCGGTTAGCTTGATTAATCAAAGGGCCAGAAAAAATGCAGTATATTGGAATAATTGCACTTTTTTTTTTCCAATACAGCACATTTTGTATTGCTTTTCTATCAAAGTGACATATGACAAGTGCATTTAGAGTTATGAATCCAGAATACATTAAAGATTCCTGAGATAATAAATCAGAATTAAAAATCATGTGCGTAGGTACAGTACATTCTTACGATAATGAGTATCATTTTAAACATTGTATGAAATGGCTTACTTTAAAGAACAATAGCATTCATGTATAGTTAACATTGATAGTACAATCTGCAGAAACATGTGACTGTATACATCCACAAATGTTCTTAGCCAATTGCACATACGAATGTTATAAAGGTGTTTTGAGCTGTGAAGCAGCCCAATATTTTTTAATCAGTTCCCCATTGTACTATTAAATGGCTAATCTCATGAAAATAACGTTACCATGGCAACATTTTCGCAAAACTTTATAACATGTTTTCTGCAGTTTCCCAGTGAATTGTCCAATAGGGGGCGCCAAAAGCAAGTGATATGGTGTCCTAATTAGACAAGGTTTTTAAAATGAATGTTAGATGGAGATTTTAATGAGTAAAATATACCTGCCTAACCTTAATAAAAAAAGACATACCCTTAACTACGGTGGCCCAGTAGTGCACAACACAACGAAATTCAAAAAGCAAACATAAGTTCACAACACAACGGAAACAAGCCACAACACAACGCAAAAAAGCCGCAACACAACGGAAACAAGCCACAACACAACGAAATAGCCACAACACAACGGAATAGCCACAACACAACGGAATAGCCACAACACAACGGAAATGATCCCGACCACTAGGGGGTAGCGTCGGCACTAAAAAGCAGATATTTCCTCAGGAGATTTTATTTTAAAATTATTATATAGGCCTAAAGGCGCACACATTCATTTTGACTGTCTGATCAGCCTCACGTTCTGTTCCTGTCAATCATACACAAGGTGTCAACCAATTATACGGCATGAGGGAGGGGCCGAGCCATCACACACTCACACACACACACACACACACACACACACAGCGTCAAACTCGGAGGAGAGGAGAGGAAAAACACATGTGAAAACAAAGCAAAAGCAGGAAAATGAGTCGGAAGCACAGCAGCATTTGGAACCACTTTAATGATGTGGACAATGTTAAAGCACAGTGTAGAATTTGCCAAAAAAAAATATCGCATAAAGCCGGTTCTGCGCACAACCTACACCGGCATATGCGAACTGTGCACCCAACTGTGAAGCTAGCGGAGCTTCGAGAAACAGCTTTTTCTTTAATATGGGTTCTATTATGTTCAGATTGTATTTGTTTTGAATGTTGTTTCTATACATTAAAAAGTTCTAATGCAAATGCTTAATAGTATTATTTTTTCATAACAAATCAATGCATTTTTAAAGAAATTGTGAGACATTGCGAGTATGATTTCATTTAATAATTGAATTAGAATTGTTTTCACACCTATCATAGAGAAAACATTTTTTTTTAAAGAGCCGTTTGTGAGCCAAAAGAGCCGGCTCTTTTCAGTGAGCTGAGTCAAACGAGCCGACTCACGAAAAAGAGCCGGATTGCCCATCACTAATCCAGACCGCCAGCGATAACGCATGGGAGATTGAGAGCAATTTACCGTTTCCGGAGACCACCTGTCCCCCTAGTGGTCGGGAGCATTTCCGTTGTGTTGTGGCTATTCCGTTGTGTTGTGGCTTGTTTCCGTTGTGTTGTGGCTTGTTTCCGTTGTGTTGCAGCTTGTTTCCGTTGTGTTGCGGCTTGTTTCCGTTGTGTTGCGGCTTTTTTGCGTTGTGTTGTGGCTTGTTTCCGTTGTGTTGTGAACTTATGTTTGCTTTTTGAATTTCGTTGTGTTGTGCACTACTGGGCCACCGTACTTAACCAATACATAAACCTAACCGATAGTGTCCTAAAAGCAAATGCGACATAAAAAGCACATTTTCAAAAGTAACCACTTCATTTCATGTCACTTTTATGGTACGTTTGTCTCACGTGTCAGCTTGCATGTTTGTCTGGTTTCGATCCACGAGTCCAAAGGCTCACTCTAATCAGTTGAGCTACTGTGCAAGCTAATCCCAATGGAATAAGCGTGTAAATGTAGGTGTCTAATACAGGAATTAAAATGTGCCATTTTTCAAATAATGCATTATGAAATCATAACATAGCATTGTGTGACTAATAGTGTGAAAAATACGTTTTTAAAAACTCATAACCAGCCATTGTAGTCATGATTTGTTTGAAAGTGAATAAAACTCAATGTTGTAGTAGCACCTCTAGTGTTCATTTCACCAGGAAACTGAGACGAAATGTAGAACGTGGTACATAAAACTCAGTTGGCAAAGATGTAGTTATAGTAACGTTCATTCTGTGAGACTAAGTTTGAAGTTTGAAGCCCTATTCTTAGCCACACCCACCCCTTTATTCATTATCACCCCAATCCACCTCTGGCGCATCGTCCATCCGCAGAATGAGGTAGGAGAGAAACTGGAAGAGGTTTTGCCAAAACAAAGCCGCCATGTAAAAGTAAAGGTCGCTTACGTCGACTTCGCAGGTCTCGCCAGCGAAGGTCATTTCACAGACACATTGGAACTTGTTGACCATGTTCTGGCAGTAGCCACCGTTCAAGCAAGGATTGGACTTACATTCATCAAGGTCTAGCTCACACCTTAAATGACAAAAATAAATGGATAGTAAAACATTTTTCAGTAAATGTATTATAACAATAATTTTAAAACAGACAGTTCTGGAAAGTTCTGATTGGTCAATACAGTTTCCATTTGTGCTAAAATACACAATACAACAGCTATATAGCATTATGTATTTTCACAATATAGCATGGCCTCTAGAAGCTTATTGCTTTAATATTACATTTATTTGTTGTTATTAATATTAAGTTTTGAACATGAATATTCTATGCATTTTGAAACCAGCTAACAACAAGATCTATGACAATGAAATTCTTTAAAATGTATTTCTGTGAACGCGCAAGCGAAGAAAGAGGAGGAATAATCACCAGTGACCCGAAAACCCGGGAAGGCAGTCACACATCATGTAGGTCTCAGAACAGTTCCCTCCATTGAAACATGTGTAGTTCCTCTGTTCATCACCACAGATGGACACCGGGAGCTTAGGGACTCTGTGGACGGGGAGGATGAGGGGAAAGAAAGAAGCAAAACAGATGATGAAGAAGCCATCCTCTCCTCTTGAGGGCCATGTAAGAGGCTGCTATCGGCACCCCCACTTCTTTATCCAGCACAAAAGAGGATTAGCCCACGATCAGAATAATGAAATTAGCATGTGAATGGACCTCTGACCACAAGACAAAGAGAACACAATAAAGTGACACCTTATATGGCTTAACATACAGCTAATATGAAACCTCCCGCTGGTATCTTTCTGTATGGACAAAGTGTTGGGATATGACAAATGAGCGGTCTTATTAGCAAGGAAACATGGCCTAATGTAAGCGATTTAATTCTACAAAGACAATGTGAAACTAAAAGAAAGAAAGTTTGAAAGAATGAAAAAGAAAATGAAGGAAACAAGGAGGTAAGGAAAAGAAAGAAAGACAGACAAAGAAAGAGTCACAAGCAGAACTGCACTTACACGTTCCTGACAACCACGTACCATGGAGCCTCTTGAATCTGAATGCTGTTGTGAGACAGAGGAAGTGGGAAAGAGACAAACAAACAGAAACCATAATTCTTTTACTTTATTTTTAAAGCAAAACTTTACACCACAGATCTCTCTAACTCTGCAGTAGGGAAAAGATGCTATATTATGTCTCCCGGCTGCCTGGAAGGCAGTTTCAAAGGAGTGCTATGAAGCAGTCTGGCAACAAAACATGTTTATGAGATAAATGGCTGCAGACTTGCCTCAGATGCCACCCTGAAGGCCTAACGCAACCACTGGAGGATGGGCATTCTCGGCAGAAACTATTATTACCATTACCGATTTCCAATGACACATATGGCAACATCATCGCAGTAATACTAGCATAAACAACACCATAAAGCAATTATACGATTTACATTGCCTTTATGACAAACCAGTCCCTCAGGGTTCTTGGTTCATTCAAGTCTCTTTGTTTGGTTGATGGGAATCATTGAGTGCGGTTTGAATTGTGTTTCCTTGTACAAAGACTACATTTCTGTTTTGCATTCTCTTTTATTTGAACAGTGTAGCTTCATGAGATGGTTTTTCAACAACAGGTTTATATCCCAGTAATGTCTCTTCTTGGCTTGGTTCGATGTGCAGATGGGACAAACATTATTCCTTTTAGATATATCTGTGGATTGCTTCATATTAGGTCTTTGGATGCACACAAACGCACAAAGTAGGTTAAACTTAAAATTAGAAAATAACTCCTAAACCAATATACTCAGTCAGCTAGATTTTTACATTTTCTAAATAAAAAAAAAAAGTGCAAAGATTGAATGGCAACTTAAATCAAAAGAGCACTTTTCCCAAGATCATGAAACACATTTCTATATGAAAACGCATTCATCACGGTCATCATCATCTCCATTAGAAGCATATATAGTTATCAGTTTAACAAACCTTGGGCAGTAGCTTCATGTCATCTACCCACTCCTAAACTTTGGCGGGTGAGGCACTGTCAAAAGAACTGTCATTAGCCGCGTTTCCACTGTCGGGCCAAATGAAGGGGTGCCAAGTCCAGTTGCATGCCCACTGTCAGTTCTGGGGCTTAATCGTGCCTCCTCGGGACTTAATTGGGACCAATTGCCTTCGGCCCACTGATTACCCTTGGGCCAAAGAAGGCCAACTGGGGATTGAGGCGCAGTCAAATTCAAAGGAGGAGTTTAGCGAGACACTCGTGCTGTGTTTTATTCGAGTCGGATATTGGATATTCCTACTTGAATTCTCTGGACTCTGACCATAAAGGAATTCCATTGCTTGGAAAAGGACATTTCAACAACCAAAACTGCAACACTCCCGTTAGCATAACAGGGGTTTGAGGGTTTCCTAGCAACCCAAATGATAAACGGTGCAGTTACGCTAGCATTTGTGCTACAGGTGTACGATAATCAAGAGTTTAATTTACTGTGTTTTTGTACACCAGTCTCTGCAAACGTTTGTTAAAGAAGTTTAACATCTTGTAATGTAGGAACTTTTGACTCATTGATCGATATTATTTAATAAAACTGAATGCTTATCACTAACTTTGTACATCTCTGGGTGCCGACAAATTTGTGTGACGTCACACACCTACAATTCAGCAAAAGAAATTGCAGACACATTACAAATCCGTCAGGATGCAAAATGGACAAAGCTGTGCCTAAATGAAGAACTTTCTATGGTTCAAGATCATGGGCAGTGTGCTGGGACATCATCCTGCTGGTAGTGGATAGACCACTCGGAACACCATGGCAGTTAAAGTCAGTGAGTTGTCAAAGTTAAATTATCTTGCTAGCTAGCTAACATTTCCACAGAATACAAACTTGATATTCTAGATAAAAATCCATATTTATTTTGGCTTGTGAAATGGGTGGGGTATGTGACATTTGCACCAGGGAGGTGTATTAAACTTGGACTTTAGGGCAGCACTGCGGGGCTTTTAGCCCAATGGTGGGAATGAAGAGCAATTTTGGTCTCGTGGCTCGTGGTCAGAGGTTTTTGGCCCCGGCTGACCAGTTTATGGCCCTGGCTCACACTGGCCCGATAGTGGAAAAGCGGCTATTGTGATTCTGTAAAGTATTGGCACTATGTTTAATTTAAAATGCTAATAGTGTTTATGCCGGAATCGTTAAACACTTTCACGTTCAGGAAAAAGGTTTATATAATGAACGAGTCGCCTTCTTCAAACACATTAGAAATAAGAGTTCCAAGACTCACGTGCAATGTGGACCAGTAAACTTATCGGGGCAGAGGCAGGAATAGCTGTTGATGCCATGCAAGCAGGCCCCTCCATTAGCACACTTGTGCCCTGCACAGACATCCACCTTCTCCTCGCAGTTAGTACCGGTGTAGCCACTCTGGCATGTGCAGTTGTATTTAACGCCCTGAATGCTGCAGTAGCCATTGTGACAGGGGTTGGAGACACAAGTGTCTGTATTCAACTCACAGCGATCGCCAGCCCAGCCTGGCGGACAGAAGCAGTCGAAGATGTTGAAGAGATCCTCACAGATGCCCCCATGCAGGCAAGGGTTGGGTTCACACACCATCTCACCAACACATCCGGTATGGACAGGTACCTCAGATATCTTATAGAACATCTCTTCCTGCGAGCGTGGAAACTTCACCTCGGCAGGACCGTAATATGGAAGCACGATTCCTCCAATCTCAACGTTACTCAAACAACCAATCAGATTCCAGCCAGACTCTGGGCCCAGTCCTCCAAGGAGGATATCTACGCCTTCTCGGAGGAAGTCCAGGTTTCCAGCCATAGAGCTGGACATTTTTGGCTCGTCCTTTTCGTCTAGGGGAACCAGGATCCACTGGGAGCTGTTAGCCCAAGGATTGGCCATTAGGAGCTCCACAACATGCCACTCTCCATCAGCCACTGGCCTTGGACTGTATAGGGTTAGGGGTGAGAGAGGTGATGATGAGGAGAAGGAAGATCCACTGAGAAGCTCTAGGACCAGAAAGCCATCCTTAATGGACACTGTGATGAAGTCAGGGCCACTCTCCGCGTGTAACACCGCCGCATTGCTTTTACGTGTACGGATGCTGAACACAATGCTGGTTAGGTGGTGCGAGATCAGCCCATTCCCGCGGTATACTAGCGTGCCGTTGTCCTGAAAAGTTACGTTTGAAATGCCTGTGCAAAACAGAGGCAGACATAGCTTACATTACATTTCTACAACAGTTGTTGAAGACCCCATGTAATCAATAGTGAAGATTGTGGCTTTCAGACTGAACTTGTTTTTGCTCTAAAAACGAAAGTAGTGGTGCAACAAATAGAACAGAATACAGATATCTTAAGATGCGATTTTAACAGTTGAAGTTCATTTTAACTTGACATGGCATCAAAATGCGGTGCTCCTGCGTGAGATGCTGACAAAATCCAGACATAGAGCATCTAGACAGCAAGTTGTCTCTCTAGCACATACCCAAAGGCTATTAGCTATTTTAAAAAAGGGACACGAAATTTGATATGTTCAGCCGTGTTTATGTTTCACAGGAAATAAAACTGCCCCCACACTACCTATTTTTAAATCTAAGCTAAAAACATTTTTATTTGATTTGGCCTACAATTTGTGACATGATGCTTTACTGTATTTGCTCTGTTTTGGTATTATGTGTGACTTTGTGCTGATTGTATCTGATAGTAATTTATGTTTTAATGTACAGCACGTTGGTCAAATGTAGTTGTTTTTAATAGTGCTCTATAATAATTACTAAAAAAAATTATAATATATATATATATATATATATATATATATATAAATAAATAAATATAAATCTCAAGACGATGTCTATGCAAGGACTCATTTTTGGTGATGCTTTAGACATAAGCATTGGCCTAATCATTTAATCATGCCAAACTGAACTTGGTCCGCAGCCTAAATGATTACATTTTATTAAATGCCAGATCACGATTGGTTCAGAGACTGTGATTTTAACCTCACAATATGTCTTTACAGTGTTTAGATCTTCAGGGGCAGATTTGGTTATGGTAGGATAGTCTGCATTGGTTTAAGTACAATTTACATCCATCTGTTATGTCAATAAATTTGATTCAGTCTCAAGTCATAAAAGCAAAGGATGCATTTAAGATGTCAGAAGAAGGAATGACTCACCAATTTCAGGACAGAGGCTTCATCTGTTAATTAAATGTGCCAATTAAGAGGATAAGAGGATTAGTTACAAACCATCCTGGCTGCCTCAGATGTTATTGTTCAAATCTCTGAATTGACTTGAAGAGCATAGTTCTAATTTGACTTGGTAGGCTGTTACAAAGTTTGGGAGCTGCTACGGCGAATGCACGATTGCCCCTAGACTTTATCTTTGATTTTGGAACCACTAAAAGGCTTTAGGCAGACCTGAGAGCTTTCACTGGGTGGTGATCTATCAACAGGTCAGAGTTTTTCTTAATAATATAATATACATTTTCCTAATTTTAGAGGTGAGGGTTCAATTCATGGAGCTGACAATCAGTTTGAAACCATCCTGTATTTAATCCTGATTGGTTTACCAAAGTGAATGCTACAATTTGAAATTGTCGATATAGATAATAAATATGATAGATCGACAGTGTTGACACATATTGATTGATAGCCAATCTGTTAAAAAGAAAACAGAAGCTGGAGGTTGCACCAAAACAGATGAATACTTCTGAACATGTTTAACAGATGAATCCAAAATAATTCCTTCACATATAATAACCCTTTACTTTTTATGTTCTGTAGCTGCATTTACATTGTATGAATTTGGCCATGATTTTGCCATCTGAGAAAAATGGTCAGCCTTTAATCGCTTTGTGTGACATATTCACAGAAGGCCGATTAATTGCCTTTGCAATGAAACTTTTAGTAGTGTCAGAAATTTGTTCTGTGTCATACAGTGTGACTACTCCTACAATAGCCAGACGAGATAAGTCAGCGCTTCTAATTGGGACGACTGAGTCCAGAGTCTTTTTTTTACGATGTGTATCGTACAGTCTGACATAATGTTGTACAGTGTGCTTTGACTTTCACCCAAGATTTCACTAGGATCATATTGCACAGGATGACAAGCAATCGTTAAGGACTGTAATATATATATATATATATATATATATCTTACAGATGGCCTATAGTCAGATGTTCAAAGATACTCACATTCATAGCCCTGGCCAAGGGTCATGCATGCAGCTAGTGGTGGACATGGGGAGAGTTCACACCACCTCACCTCCTCACAGTGCCGCCCTGCTGTGTAAATAGGGCAGTTGCATGTAAAGTCATCCCATAAAGATAAACAAATGCCTCCATTTTGGCAAGGGTTTTTCTGTAGATACAAGATTTAAAGATACAAAATTGGTAAACGTATCCAATATCCAAGTATCCATTTTATTAAAAACATTTACTAAAGATATGAAAGGCTGAAGTAACAGTAAGATCACCAATGTTTTCATTCATCCTGGCCAGGGAGCATAACAAAATCAAATGAGCTAAACATCTTTTGCCCACCTAGCTGCCAGGTCTAGTTTAACCTAATCATTGACCTGTTGAGGCAGAGACCTCATGGCATTTAAAGAGATTTTGGGGTGAACCATTGCTGTAACATTGTAACTTACAGAGCAAGAGTCATCACTGATGCATCCTGCTGTAACATCAACCATATGATCCGGGTTGTATGACATTGCAGAGACACCGAACATGAAAAACTGGAGCTTCCTTTCATTGAGCTGCACATCCTGCAAGCACCCTTTAAAATAACCACCGAAGGCAGATGAATCTCGTCCATCACCCATCCCACCAACATAGACCTCATCCACAAGCTGAACGGAAACAGGTTGAACATTCATCGATTTAAACTCCCGATCCGACTCCAGAATCAGTACACCTTCCACGATGTTAATTCCGACAAAATGGATCTCACCATCATTAACCAAACTTTCACCAGTTATGATCTTCATGTTGTTGACTTGAACATTAAGTTGACCCTTTTCAAGCCACAGATGCAAGAATTCATGTGTGTTGTTTGCGAGCAGCACCAACAGACCGGACTCCTTCCGTGTGCGCAAGAACATGGAGAGATAGAGTGCGTTTGATTCCGATGTGTCATTGATTGTGAAAACAGCATAGCTTGCAGAGTTGCCCTGCCCAAATCTCGCTGTTACATACTCTGTTCGAGAAAGACAAAACACACAGGATTTAAAGGAATAGTTCACCAAAAAACAAAAATTCTGAGATGAAACTTGCCAAGGCTCATTTTAAGATCTTGTAAGGTTATGGAAGGTCTAATCCTAGCGCACTTACCCTCATCACAGTTTTGCCCCTTATACGGTCGCAGACACTTGCATCTGTAACCTTGCCAAAGGTTAACACACTTTCCCTGGTTCTCACAAGGTCCAGAAAGACACTGGTCATAATGGCTGCAGCCTTGTGTGACATTAACTGTTGAGCTGCTCAACCAGTCCTCTGGTACCATCAGCTGCGAGTCCACCAACAAGTCCCTCATGCACCCGATGAATGATCCAGATCCCCCTTTCTCCTTCAATCCTCCAACAATGGTGTCTTGTAGAGCCGACTCCAGCTCAAGGGGGCCTATATCAACTTGGGTTACTGTACCGCAGTTATCTCTGTCCTGGCAGGGGTCCAGAAGTTTCAACACCAGGGTGCCTTCAACAAGCACAGCCTCTACGGTTTGCCACTCGCCATCAGATACCACCTGAGGCAGGGTCAATGTCCAGCTGGTGGCATTTGGCTGATGGTCACTACTAAAGTCAAGAAGCAGGCACCCCTCTTGCAGCTCCAGGCTTATTGTAGCTCCTCCACTGCCTCTCCGGAACAGCACTGTGTTCTTCAGAACTGTTCGAAATCCTAGCGTGATATTAAAATATGCTTCTGCACCCAGAATCGGTGTCCGCAATTGCAAGTAGCTTCCATTTGTCTCGAAGGAGAATGCAGTGGGCGTCTGGCAGTAAGAGCCAGTGTAACCTGACTGGCAAGTGCAACTGTAGCCATGTACACCCTCGCTCAGGATGGGCACACAGGCAGCCCTGTTCTGGCACTCATGGCCTTGGCAACCCACCAGGGGCTCACTACAGTTGCGGCCCCCATACAGGAAAACGTCTTGGTTCTCCGATGGGCAGATGCACTTGTAGCTGCCCAGGAAGTATTCACATGTGGCTCTGTTATGACACGGGTTGGTGGTACAGTCGGTAATGTTCTGTTCACACAAGGCACCTGAATGGAAATGGGAGAGCCAATGTAGAAAAGCACAAGCTTAGTCAAGTTTCTAGCAAATAAACATTTAACAAGGAGTATTGTCCAAGAATGAACTGTTCTCACTGCAATTGTTTAACAAATTGTTTTCCCCATTAAAAACTTTATCCACAAAGCTATCCGAGGAATTTGTGACGATGTAACAATATGGGAAGTATCTACTCTTACAGCTGATAGCAGGAATATTGCGAGCATGTTTTAGTCAGTAATCCTCCTGGCAAACAAACATGCAAAGCTAAATGCATAACACTCACACAACTTTATGAGAGCAAACCTCATTATAAGTGGCATACGAACTTTACTTTCGAAAATAACAAGTGTCATCATCAAAAAAAAAAAGTTTCTAATGGTCGTAAGCATTTTACTTAATGGTTTTAAAACATCAGGATGACACATTAAAGGGAGATCTATTATATTATTATATCTATTATAAATTATTTAAATACCCTCTATGTTATTCCAAAACTAGTAAAGGGACATTCAGATGGACCACATCCTTGTGTCTAAAAAAAGCTAGATGCAGCACATCCAGTGGAATAGAATGCAGGCATCTCAAGACATGTTTTTAATTTTCTCCCCAATTTGGAATGCCCAATTCCCAATGTGCTCCAAGTCCTCGTGGTGGCGTAGTGACTCACCTCAATCTGGGTTGCAGAGGACGAATCTCAGTTGCCTCCACGTCTGAGACCGTCAACCCACGCAGCTTATCACGTGGCTTGTTGAGTGCGTTACTGCGGAGAATATCGTGAAGCCACAGGCTAGGTCAACGTGGCATCCACGCACAACTCACTACATGCCCCACCGAGAGCGAACCACATTATAGCAACCATGAGGAGGTTAACCTATGTGACTCTACCCTCCCTAGCAACCGGGCCAATTTGGTTGCTTAGGAGACATGGCTGGAGTCACTCAGCACACCCTGGATTCGAACTCGTGAATCCAGGGGTTGTAGCCAGCGTCTTTACTCGCTACCCAGGCCCCCTTTTAGAGTTCCTTTTAACTTGACAGCGTTTAAAAAAAACGTGACATTCCAGTGCGAAACACTGAAGAAATTAGATATGCCGTAATGTTTAAAGGCGTCCATCTAGCACATGTTTACATTGAAAAATAATTTAAAAACGGCACAGAAAAAATGGAAAAAAGCATTCTGTGTAAACGGCCCCTAAGACTTGAATGTTAGTGTCTGACAGCCTCAATAAGAGTTTACTTTCATTGTGTCTTTTTTGAATGACTGATGATGACTTAATAATTGCATATTTTTGGGTAAAATATACCTTTAAGCTCTGAAAAGCACAACCCATGAAAACCATGAACTAAACACAGTATTGCATTGAAATATTGCAGATATGCTTTTTACTAGGCCTTACTGTGATCACAACCGATTTCCCATTGAGAAAGAGTGACACAATTTGCGCCACACATACTGTGAACAGAGCTTTCCGCAAACTTCATGGCCATGCCCATTTTTGACTTATGGCATAGTGCTGCGTTTAAGGCTAGCACTCTTATAATACGGCCTAATATCTAAAAACAATTCAGCTGAATATTAAAAGCAATTACAAATACATGAAATTAAGCAATTAAATGCAGGATTTCTTTGATCATTGGCTCCAAAAGATCAGTTGTCCAGCAGAACTTGGTGGCATCTAGGCTAACCAGATATTTGTACTTCCTCGGACAGTCCTGCATTTTATACCCTTTTCCTGTGTCCAGATTTGTTTTAAACCTAATGCTGAATGATATGTCTTGAGCTACATAAATAAAAGTAGCACCACCTCCTGAAAAGTAATCTTATGGAGATAACCCAACACCCTTGACTTTCTGTCCTGCAACTATTTCTTGGCCTGTGAGTTTGAAGTTACCTGAGAATCCTGGTGGACACTTGCAGATGAAGCCAGCAGCATGCCTGGGGTCGTATCGAGTAGGCAGCAGAAACTCAGTCCCATAAAGTGTCTTCCAAGAGAGCTCAATGCAAGTGCCTTCATTCAAACAGGGACTGCTTTCACACTCACTCAAGTCTGTCTCACAGTTTCGACCCTCGAACCCTGGGACAAAGCACAGAAAGACAGGTCGGTCAGCTGATATGAAGTGAAAATCTATCATTATATTCTAGTTTACACAAAAAGCTCCATGTAACTTACCAGGCCAGCAATCGCAGGTGTAGTTCCCGTCTTCATCCTTACAGAGGGCGCCATTGAGGCAGGGTTGAGACCAGCAGGGCGGAAGTGGGATTTCACAATGAACGCCAGTAAAGCCAGTTTGCAAACAATCACAACTGTACCTATTAAAATAAATTGGTACTAATAAGATATTATATATAAGATATTGTTTAATTATTGATTTTTTTTATTGAATTAAATATTTAATTATCTCATTTTGAGTACTGTTGTCTTCCTTGTCCACAGAATTATATTTTTAATATTATTCTATTAGTAAATTAAGTACTTGGGTCATTCTCTCACAAAATGTTGACTTTATGACTTACAAAATAATAACATTTACAATTCAGTTTTTGCCAATAAAAGTGGGTATATCTTGACATTATATTTGTTACTAAACAAAAACAACATGATTGTTTATCTTCAATTACAGTTACAATGTTGAAGGCAATTAAAAAAAAAGATTTCTTTTTTAATCATATATATATGAATGATTTAAGAAGTGGTAGGAGACAAATGTAGAAATAAACAACCACCATGAATATCTATGTTACCTATTTATTTCATCCACACACATCGCCCCATTTAGGCACGGCTGGTCACTGCATTCATCTATGTTGATTTCACATCTCTCCCCCTGGAAGCCCGCCAGGCAGGTACAGGAGAAGCCATTGATGTGGTCATAGCAACTGCCACCATGGAGACAGGGCTGTGATTGACACTCGTCAATCTGAACCTCACAGCTGCTACCTGGAACATCAGAGACAATGGTGCTCAATGGTGTCGAGTGTAAAGATGCCGATCCGCTCTTTGTCGAGATGGCTTATTACACATACCATCTGGATAGGCCTCAGCCAGAGAGGGAAAAACATTGTGGATTAAACAGACTGTAACTGTAGACACTTCCATCAGTCTTTAGGGTTATTGATATGCAGCGCACAGGTTTTCCTTCTTTTGTTAAAAAAAAGCCAAATTTGCAACTGTTTAATGTTATTGCGCACATGTGTGTTTTACTGTGGGGAAGACCAGGGCTAGTTGTCACAAAAGGCTATATCTCAGTAACTTTAAAGATTTGAGTCAAAATTGCTAATACATAAATGCTTGTTTTCTCTAGCAGTGGTTATTTATGTTTATTACAATTAAATTTGGTCATTTATGTAATAGTTGGCGCAAGTTTCACATGCGTTTTCTATTTTGTAATTGTATGTAAGAAAAACATTTATTTTTATTTTTTTTACAGAAAAGTGATTAAAAACCCAATAATACATTTTAATTACAACTGTTAAAATCACATATGATTGCTTTTTAAATTGCCAAAGTACTGCATAATTTAGAGAAATAGATAGAAGGTTCTCATATTGACAATATGCTCCATAGGGGCAGGTTATGTGTTAAATTAAAGGGATAGTTCACCCAAAAATTTAAATGTTGAACATTTAAGTCCTTATTTTACTATAAATTCTCCATCCTGCCCAGTAGGTGGCGATATGCATGGAGAATGCAAATTGCCAAAAACAAAAGAAGAAGAATGTGAAAGTGGAGATTTATAGTTAAAAATGACTTAAATATTGATTTGTTTCTCACCCACACCTATCATTACCCTTCTGAAGACTATAGGTCTGCAACCCACCTAATTGACCCGAACCCAGCCGGGCCCGGGTCAGTTTTTCAAGTAGGGGTTCAGGTTCGGGTTGGGTTTGTAATTAATGAAAAAATAAACAGGCTTACCGAACTTGTTTCTCACATACCAGATTGTTCTGTACCAATTGAAGTTTCAGCAAATAAACGGTAAGTAACGTTTTTTTCCCATTCTGTTCTAGTGTACTGAGGGGCTGCCGTGCCTTGTTAAACCGGTGTATGTTTACTGTTTCAGTACTGTTACGAATGTTGCCTAAATATGCTTAGATAAAACATAGCCAATTGCAACAGTACTAGCTAGAAGAAGAAATTAGATAGTAAGCGATTTCAGGTCAGGTTCGGCTTAAAATCTGACGGTATCATGCAGGCCGTGTAGGGGCGTGCGACACGGCCTCGGAAACGGGTCGGGTTTCATTTTAAGGCCTGTGCAGACCTCTACTGAAGACATGGATTTAACCACTGGAGTCATATGGATTACTTTTATGCTGCCTTTATGTGCTTTTGGAGCTTCACATTTTTGGCATCCATTCACTTGCATTGTAAGGACATGCCGAGCTGAGCTAGTCTTCTAAAAATCTGTGTTCTGCTGAAGAATGAAAATCATACACATCTGGGATGTCATGAGGGTGAGCAAATGATGAGAGAATTAAAATTTTTGGGTGAACTATTCCTTTAACTATGTATTTTTAGTCAAATTTGTCAAAATTTTATTATATGTACCTTTTCCAAAATGGACTCAAAATAAAAAGTACTATAAAAATAACAATAAGCAATAAATAAAAAAGGCAGCATTTACTGAGATTTAAGTTGATTTATTAATCAAATATTGTTCATTCTTAGTTCATATTAGTTCAAAATGAATATACTGTAATAGTACTGATCATTGTTAGTTGAACAATATTGTATTAAATAATGTTCATATATACCACCTTGTAAAGTGTGACAAAAAAATTGTTATTTGCAACGTATGACTCATTTTGACTCCTAGACAATTTATTATAATCCCGAATATAATAAATGATCTACCCCCCTTTTTTTGATCTGGCCTTTACACTGAGCGTTTTTGCCATTGGATGTGCATGCGTTTGCTTACTGTTCAACTCAACTAAGGGAACATTTCATGCTGCAATATTTCACATTCATCCACAAGATGGCATTGGCTACCTTTGGCTCAAGTTGGCATGCGTGCATAAAACCCTCCCCTCCACTCACCCGTGTATCCAGGCCTGCAGAGGCAGATGTACTGACCGATCTTGTCTACACAAGTGGCTCCATTCCTACAGGGCCACGACACGCATTCATTCACCTCGATCTCGCAGCGCTCGCCCTGGAATCCTGGCACACAGAAGCAGGTGGGGCCGCCCCCTCTGCTCCGACAGATGGCACGGTTGCGGCAGGGGTTGGGGGAGCAATAATCCACCTTTTTCTCACAGAATGTCCCGGTGTACTCCTCTTGACAGATGCAAGCATACCCTGGGCTCCTGTCTTGCACTGCCATGCAGCGGGCACCATCCCCACACAGCCCCTGAGCGCACAATTGGGCACTGGAGTGACAGTCATGCCCCAACAAGCCTGTCTCACACTGGCATACTAGTTCCCCTGGGCGGGTGCCGGTGGATTGGCATGTCACATTGCCCTGGCAGACGGGTAGTTGGCAGAGCGCACTGGAAGAATGGCATTGGTTGATCAGCAGGGCTGGCACGGAAGACGGACACTGGCACAGGAAGTCAGACGGGCCTTCCCTGCACTCTGCCCTGTTTTGGCAAGGCTTGTCCAGGCAGAGGGCTGAGGTCTTGAGAGGTGTTAAACCTTCAAGGATTCACAAAAATGTACACATCAGTTGAAAGTTCTCCTTAATGTACAGGAGAACAAATGCAATGTAACATTTAACCTTTAAATGAATGGGTGTTTCACCAAACAACATTACATACCTCGGGTCTTTAGCGACCCAACATGTACATCTATTACAAATGACTCTAAAAAATGTGCAGACAGTAAAACATTTTTAAAACATTTCAACACAATTATAAAATAATATAATATTATATATTCTGATATAGTTTTATTTTTCACATCAAAGAGATATGTATAAATATAGAACAGAATTTGTTACTTCCACACTGAAATTTCATGAGACGCAACTGGCTATGAAGCACATATTGAGCAACACAACGCATAAGCTACATGATATAATTATTTTCTCAGGCACTTATTGAGTCTAAAGAGATGCACAACTTAGCCAAATCATTCTGTTCATGTGTTACACTTGCTATAGTTTACTTCCATGTTGTTTCTTCATCAAATAGCAATGATTAATTTAAATCAAACATCAGTGCCACCTTAACTAAGAAATAGCATGTATAATATGTATGTGTACATGCATATATTGTACTGATAATTCACCATTGTCACACAGAAAATCAACCTGACATAGTACTCATTTGTCTTGTAATAAACAAAGAAAGAGATATCCTGTGATATTAAACTTCTATAGATATTAATTACTACTAATATATGATTTATGGAAGTGCAAGAAAAAAAGCAACACTATTACATATCTCAGGTCTTTAATTTATGGGTTTTAAAAAACATTCAACTCCCATTCGGCAACATTAAATTAAACATATATAAATTGAAACTAAATATATACTAATACAACAAGAAAACACCCTTTTTATAAATAATTGAGACACATATAGTGATAAACTGGAGCAATTAAATAAATATTTAGCTTCAAAAAAGTTAATCATTTATGTGAACAAGTTCATTTACATGAACCCTCCTCGACTCACTAAAATGAATAATCTTTGCCAATGTTAAATATAATTTAATCGTTTATTTTAATTGTTTCTTTCATATGAACTGACTGAACAAAACCGATTCACTTAAAAGACAAAAAGTGGACAGTTAAGGTGAGCACATTTCATTACTCTCATGTCTCCATTGCTACATGTACAATATAATGGAACAAATGTTGCGTTTTGTAATGCTAAGCCGCTACTCACTGGAAAATGTATCTTGCTACTGGAAAATCGACACTGTGCTATACTGTCAAGCCACTGAAAAACTTATATTAGTAGCATCGCTAATTTTAGTTAGTAAATCCCTAACGCTGAACTTTTATTTCATTAACTAGACCTTGAAGGTAACTCAGATAGCGCATGTCCATTACTTTTGAATATTTTAATTGTGTGACCACATTTTTAGTACGACTGAAATCAAACTTTTAAAGTGCATGCAAAAGTGACAAGGAAAGACACGGGGTGTAAGGATGCCCCGCGCTTTTTAGTCAATGGGCTCATTTGTGGCAATTAAGTTCTGCACAGAACCTATCACCTGATATCACTGATATGTGCATGCTAGTTGGAAATATGTCCAACTTGCTGTGATGTCATGGCGCAGTCGATCAAAAATACTCTGGTGAGAGCGAGGCAGGCCATTTTTAGAGTCAGACAGCGCAGTTACTTTCTCCCAGCTGCGCAAACTGCAAGCGCGACTTGAAATGACTTGCTGATGATACAGCATAATGCTCTTACCTGTTTCAGGTGGTTCACACAAGAAAAAAACTGCAAGATCATTAGTTATTAGATTAACCGATTCTTTCGATATTAATTTTAGCTGTTGCTTTCCATTATTGTATGTCTCATTAAATCACTGAGCATAACAAAACGAATACAAGATTTCAGGATATTTGTACTAAGCTAGTTGAATGTCTTGTGCCCCAACGTCCTTGTTCAAAGGACTTATATAATGCCCCTCAAACAAAGAACTCTAAGGCCAACAAGCTTTAGAACAACAGGCCAATCAGCATTAGATGAAACGGCCAATGAAACAAAGAATCAGTGATCCTTATGCTAAGCCATTTAAACATCCGGAGCCTGGATCTGCATTGTTGTTGACCCATCCTAAAATAGGATATAAGAACCACTATGGTGTTGGTGATGGATTTGTGCAGAGATAATCTAGGGTTAGGGACCCATGTCCAGTTTGTGCATTGTCCCACATGATTGCCATACTGTACTATTGTAGATTAAAATCTAATTCTTGCTCTTTAAAAAAGACATACTGCATCTTTTGTAAACAAAAACATCTTCTATGTCTGTGCAGTTATAGTTCAGATCATACTGATCATCTTGTACTGTTACTGTATGTATATATCTGTGATTGTGCATGTGAGCTTTGAGCACCACTAATCAGATCATGGGGTTTATTTGACTGCACTGGATTAACGTGTTAGTCCTACCTACTAAGGATAGCTGTGCTTGTCAGACCCTTTTAATGAAAGCAGGCAAAATCTTTCTCAGACATTATTTAAAGTCATCAACCTGTTCAAAGGTGTATGAGAACAGAAGCCAAAGCTCTTTAACCTTGTTCCGTCTTCCATAATCCATAACAAGGGTGATGCATGTGATGCATCTGTATTAGAATTACATGAAATGCTAAATGTTCTTCTTTTCACTTTTTATTGGAAAGCAATAATATTAAACTGAATATCTGCTGGTAGCGGATTTTCCCAACGCATTTGAGGAAATGGGCTGGATCTCAGAGTTTAACTGTTCATTAAAGGAATATTCCAGGTTCAATAAAGCTCAATCAAAAGCAACTGCATACTGTTGATTACCCCCAAAAATACAAATAATTGTAACACAGACTCAGGTAAGTTGGGATCCATCAGCAGTTTCTTTATTGAACTCACAGAGATAAACAGGCAATGGTCAAGCAGTGGGGAAGCTGGGCAAACGTAGACAGGCTGAGCGTGTAGTGAGGCAGGCAGAACGTCAGGGTAGGCAGCAAGTGGCAATACGAAGAGGCAGGCAAGAGTATCAGGCAGGCAGGTAACAGTCAATCGTAGTCAAGGGGTAAGCAAGGTCGGTAGGTAGATAATCAATCAGGTTTAGTAGTTAGAACGCTCAGTAGTGTAGCCGGAACAAACAAGACTTCGCAATGTGACTGTCACTGTGCGTGGTTTATGTAGAGGGAGTTGAATGAGGAACAGCTGTACCTTAATCAAGCCCCGGTATGTGGGTAAGGAGGAGATTAGAATTCAGCTGAACCCGATCTCCGGTGGCTGATCGTGACAGAGCCCCCCTCCTGTGAGCGGCTCCTGAAGCGAGAACCTGATCGGCGTCGGGGTCGGCCTCGAGGTCGGGGTGCCGGCTTCCCTGGATTGGTCCGGTGGAATTCAGAGATGAGGTTGGGGTCGAGTATGTCCTCTGCTCCGACCCAGGACCTCTCCTCAGAGCCGTACCCCTCCCAATCCACCAGGTATTGAATACGACCCCGTAGACGTCTGGAGTCTAGCAGGGTTCGCACCAGGAAAGCTTCTTCGCTGCCCACGGTGATGGGAGGGGGGCCGGGGTTCGCTTCCCTCTCCTCCGACCTCGGGCCACCGGCGGGTTTGAGTAGTGAGACATGGAAGGTGGGAGATATGCGGTAATTAGTGGGTAGTTGAAGAAGGTAGGACACAGCGTTGATTTGCTTGAGAATTTTGAAGGGGCCCACATACCTGGGGTTGAGTTTCTTGTAGGGGAGACGTAGACGTAGGTCCCTGGTTGAGAGCCAGACCCACTGACCCGGCGAGTAGGTAGGGCCTGGGCGGCGGCGACGATCCGCCTGCCTCTTGGTTCGGTTCACGGCCCGCTGGAGGTGGACGTGAGCCTGGTCCCATACCGCCTCACTGCGTTGGAGCCAGTCGTTGACCGCAGGGACCTCTGATGGCTCGCCGGACCAGGGGAACAGAGGAGGTTGGTACCCTAGGATGCATTGAAAGGGGGTTAGGTTAGTTGAGGGTTTCAGGATGGAGTTCTGGGCATACTCTGCCCAAGGGAGGAAGCGGCTCCAATCGGATTGATTGTGGTGGCAGTAGGTGCGGAGGAACTTGGCAATCTCCTGGTTTAGCCGCTCCGTCTGGCCGTTGGACTGAGGGTGGTACCCTGAGGTGAGGCTGACATTGATGTCCAGCAATCGGAAGAAGGCTCGCCACACCCTGGAGGTAAATTGGGGACCACGGTCCGATACGATGTCTTCGGGCAGGCCATAGTAGCGGAACACACTGTGGAGGAGCTGCTCAGCGGTCTCGAGGGCTGTGGGGAGCTTGGACAGGGGAATTAGGTGACATGCCTTGGAGAAGCGATCCACAACGGTCAGTATGGTGGTATGACCTCGGGAGACCGGTAGGTCGGTGATGAAGTCGACGGCAATATGAGACCAGGGGCGTTGGGGTATCGGGAGAGGTTGAAGGAGCCCAGCTGGAGGTTGCCTCGGGGTCTTGGTTGCGTTGCAGGTGGGGCAGCCGTTCACAAAGTCGGTGGCGTCCTCCTGCAGGGTTCCCCACCAGAAACGATTCTGCAGGAGGCGTATGGTGGTGAAGATGCCAAGGTGCCCGGAGTTTGTGGCGTCGTGGACCCAGTGAAGCACCCTCTCTCGGAGGCCAGGTGGAACGAACGTCCGATTGGGCGGACAGTCGGGCGGAGGAGGATCGGTCGTGTGGGCTTGTGCGATCTCAGCCATAATGTCCCATTGAATGGGGGCCAGGATCAATGTGGGAGGTATGATGGGCTCGGCGATGGGGCTCGAAGGACTGGCATCGTGTTGACGGGAAAGTGAGTCTGCCTTGACGTTTTTGGTTCCTGGGAGGTAGGAGATAGTGAAGTGGAAGCGGGTAAAAAACAGCGCCCAGCGGGCCTGTCGGGGATTGAGCCTCTTGGCGGAGCGCAAGTACTCCAGGTTGCGGTGGTCGGTGAACACCTGGAACGGATGTTGAGCTCCCTCCAACCAATGTCGCCACTCCTCCAGGGCTGCCTTCACAGCCAGGAGCTTGCGGTTGCCCACATCATAATTCTGCTCTGCCGGCGAGAGTTTTCGGGAGTAGAACGCACAGGGAAATAACTTGAGGGTGTCGCCTTGGCGTTGGGAGAGAATGGCACCGATACCTGAGCCGGATGCATCCACTTCCACAATGAAGGGGAGGTCTGGGTTAGGGTGATGCAGGATGGGAGCAGAGGTGAATCGTTCCTTGAGCTGGTGGAATGCCCGGAGTGCGTCGGAAGACCAGTGCAGTTTGGTTTGCCCCCTCTTTACCATGGCGGTGAGTGGCGAGGCGACGGTACTGAAGTTCCTGATGAACCGTCGATAGAAGTTCGAAAATCCCAGGAATCTTTGGAGCTCTTTCACGGAGTTAGGTTGTGGCCAGTTTAGGACAGCTCGCACCTTGCTTTCGTCCATAGCTACCCCCTCAGGGCTGATGATATAACCAAGGAAGGCGACCGTGGTCAAGTGGAATTCGCACTTCTCGGCCTTGGCATAGAGTTGATGTTCCGCTAGGCGCTTAAGTACTGCTCTGACCTGCGTAATGTGTTCTTCTAGGGAGCTGGAGTAAATAAGGATGTCATCGATGTAGACGATGACGCACCGGTTAAGCATGTCCCGGAAGATGTCGTTGATGTATGCCTGGAACACGGAGGGGCTGTTGGACAGGCCGAAAGGCATCACCAAATATTCATAGTGGCCGTTCGTGGTGAAGAAGGCCGTCTTCCACTCGTCCCCCTCTCGTATGCGGATGAGGTTGTAGGCGCAGCGCAAGTCCAGTTTGGTATACACCCTGGCGGACCGTAGTTGTTCAAGGGCCGCAGGGATTAAGGGAAGCGGATAGCGGAACTTCACAGTGACATCATTGAGGCCACGGTAGTCGATACAGGGGCATAGGGTTCCGTCCTTCTTTCCCACGAAGAAGAACCCGGCTGCAGCTGGGGAGGTGGATGGGCGAATGAACCCCTTGGCGAACTCCTCCTCTATGTACGACTTCATGGCTTGAGATTCGGGATCTGACAGAGGGAAGATTCGGCCCTTAGGTGGTGAGGTGCCCGGAACGAGTTCAATCGCGCAGTTGTGCGCGCGGTGTGGCGGGAGCTGTGTTGCCTTGGACTTGCTGAATGCTACGCTTAAATCAGCGTATTCAGAAGGTATCAGGGGGGAGCTGTGTGGAGCTGATGAGATTCGTGTCGATCCTACCACGGTAGGTGTGATGGCTTTTAGGCACCTCGTTGGACAGTCAGCGCCCCACTGTGTGATTTGGTGTTCCCGCCAGGAGATTTGTGGATTATGTTCTTGTAGCCAGGGATGGCCGAGGATAACTGGGTGATGGGGTGAGGAGATAACAAAGAAGCGAGTGGTCTCAGTGTGTAGTGCCCCCACCTATAGGATCACGTCGGTGGTGGTGTAGTAAACGCGACCGGTCCCCAGGGGGCATTCGTCTAGCGCCGCCACTGCCAAGGGAGAAGCACAAGAGATCAAGGGAATGTTGACACGTCTGCATAGTGACTCATCAATAAAATTGACTGCCGCTCCCGAATCAACCATAGCGCGAGTGATGAAATTCATGGAGGCGTGAGTGAGCTTGATAGGTACTTCCAGACAAGAGACAGTGAGGATAGAGTTAAGTGGTTGACTCACCCCGGATTGCGATGGGTGTGTCGGACAGTTAGCGCATTGGTGCCCTGGTTGACCACAGTAGAGGCAGAGGTTACGTGAAAAGCGGCATTCTCTTTCTTCCTGAGTGAGGTGTGTCCGTCCGACCTGCATGGGTTCGGGCTCCTCTTGGAGCTGGCGAGCTGGAGGTGCTGGTGCTGACCACCGGTTTGGGCGTCTGGAGCGAATGAGATTGTCGAGCCGGATCGCCAGGGTGACGAATTGGTCGAGGGAAATTCCTTCATCGCGGCAAGCCAGTTCGGACTGCAGTTCGGCATTCAGACCCTGACGGAAGTGAAGCTTGAGGGGGCTTTCCGGCCAGCCGGTCTGTGTGGCGAGGGTGTGGAAGGAAAGCGCGTAGTCCGCTGCTGTGCGATTTCCCTGACGCAGGGCTATCAGCTGTTCGCCTGGGCTCTTACTGCTCTCGGGGTGGTAAAAGACGGTGTTCAAGTTACTCATAAAAGATTCGAAGGTCGTTTGAGCGAAACCGTGGTTG
The DNA here is from genome assembly GCF_025860055.1 of Xyrauchen texanus. Taxonomy (NCBI): domain Eukaryota; kingdom Metazoa; phylum Chordata; class Actinopteri; order Cypriniformes; family Catostomidae; genus Xyrauchen; species Xyrauchen texanus. The sequence continues at coordinate 16,714,102 of NC_068323.1, forward strand.
GTCCAGATCGCGTTTGCCCAGTCGAGAGCCCTGCCTGTGAGTACTGAAAACACGAAGAGGATCTTGCTTTCGTCGGTGGGGTAAAGTGCCGGTTGTTGAGAGAGGAAGACCGAGCACTGCATGTAGAAGCCTTTGCATTTCGAGGGCGTACCGTCAAACTTCTCGGGGTGTGTGAGTCGTGAGCTGGCGATCGGCTGATAGTGAGGAACGGCGGCGGGCTGGTGTAGCGCTTGTACTGACCGCATCATCTCTTCCATGGCAGACGTGAGGCGCCCGAGTTGTTGGTGTTGTACTGACAGCTGACTCGCTTGGGCGGTGAGTTCTTCGGCCATGCGTGATATTACCGCTGGATCGATGTTTGGCGAAGTCTTCTGTAACACAGACTCAGGTAAGTTGGGATCCATCAGCAGTTTCTTTATTGAACTCACAGAGATAAACAGGCAATGGTCAAGCAGTGGGGAAGCTGGGCAAATGTAGACAGGCTGAGCGTGTAGTGAGGCAGGCAGAACGTCAGGGCAGGTGGCAAGTGGCAATACGGAGAGGCAGGCAAGAGTATCAGGCAGGCAGGTAACAGTCAATCGTAGTCAAGGGGTAAGCAAGGTCGGTAGGTAGATAATCAATCAGGTTTAGTAGTTAGAACGCTCAGTAGTGTAGCCGGAACAAACAAGACTTCGCAATGTGACTGTCACTGTGCGTGGCTTATGTAGAGGGAGTTGAATGAGGAACAGCTGTACCTTAATCAAGCCCCGGTATGTGGGTAAGGAGGAGATTAGAATTCAGGTGAACCCGATCTCCGGTGGCTGATCGTGACAATAATAAACTCATCTCTCATTTATTTAAAAATAAAAAGCAAAAAATCAAGGTTACAGAAAGTCACTTACAATGGAAGTGAATGGGGCCAGTCCAGAAACATTAAAATACTCACTATTTCAAAAGTATAGCCAGAATATGTAAACAATATGAGTGTGTTAAAATGATTTAATGAGATTACAGCATTTACCGCCATCATGTCGTCATGACAACAAAGTTGTACAATTGGATGTAACTATACACTGATAAGGTTAGTAAGTGAATTTATCACACTAAAATCATGTTAATACGTTTAATGTTTAGGACTTATGCCTTTACTTTCGAAACTACTTTCGTGTATTTTTATTTTTTTGACTTCCATTGTAAATGCCTACCTGTAAATGTGACAATTGGCAATTTCTTTCTCCCCAATTTGGAATGCACAATTCCCAATGCACTCTAACTCCTCGTGGTAGCGTAGTGACTCAATCCGAGTGGCAGAGGATGAATCTCAGTTGCCTCCACTTCTGAGACTGTCAATCCGTGCATCTTATCACTTGGCTTGTTGAGCGCGTTATCACAGAGACATAGCGCGTGTGGAGGCTTCATGCTATTCTCTGCGGCATCCACGCACAACTCACCACGTGCCCCACAGAGAGCGAACCACATTATAGTGACCATGAGGAGGTTACCCCATGTGACTCTACCCTCCCTAGCATCCGGGCCATCCTTCTTAGGAGACCTGGCTGGAGTCACTCAGCACGCCATGGATTCAAACTCATGACTCCAGGGGTGGTCTACTACTTTACTAGCTACACAGGCCTCCCGCAGATTTTTTTATATTAACAAATGACCAGTCAAATTAATGTTTTTTTTTTGGTTATCAATATTATGCCACAAACGCTGTCGATTGAGCTTATCTTGTGTTGAACCAGGAACATTGCTTTAAATGTGTAGTATGTTAGATTCAGAAACCCTTGTTATTAATGACACCTGTGGCCGTTAAGTGAACTGGAACCTGTTGGTCGTACTCGTGCACACACTCCATAGGGATGCAAATGAGCGTCCAAAACAATGACGTAACATACAAAGAGACTGAACGTGATTCACTGGCATCATGCTGACAGATGAGGTTGCATAATTAAAATTACACAGTTATGATTGTTTTTCTACAAACTTTGAGACTAAACTAAAACTACTTATCAGCTAACATAGCATACTGATACACACATACAGCTACATACTACCGAACTATACCAGACAGTTCACTCTTGCACTGCACTGTTATGTTGCCCTATTGTATGTTTTGTATGTCATATGTTGTGCTATGATCAAGAAACCAGCATGTTTGCTTAAATGTATCCTGTATACCTGACTTTTAGTATAAAGAGAAGATCATTGAAATTATTTGAAAGTTTGCAGGCAAGATCAAGTTAGCTAAAATTACACAGATCAATCCTTACGGCACTGTATTTCACATGCTTTGCAGTTAAGTAAGCTTGACTGTCCAATAAGAAGAACGCCAATTCAGGGTCGGTTTTGATCCCCAAAACCGAACGAAGGTCCCTCCAGGAATCAAATGCCCAGCCGATGTTCACTCTAGTTTTTGCTCGACCACGATCGCGTTTCCGCTTAGCCAAACAGGATTCAGTAGATAAATTTTTTTTTTTGTGGCTTACTTAGAGTTTGTGTAAGAGTTGGTGTTGTGCTGGAAGTCGGACGTTTGCTGTATTCCATCTCTAAGATAACGTTACCTAGTGTTGCACTTTGTTGTCGCTGTTGAATAGCAGAAGAGAAGCACTGAGTCCAGGCTCTCAGGAGTGCGCATAAACGTCACATCCTTTGGATGTATCCCGGCAAAAGTGACCCGCTCCCTTTGCATGAAAATCAGTCTACAGGCTTTAATAGGCAACCTAGGAAGTCCGGGAAGAGCTCATGTTTTAAGTTGCGTTACAAGCCTTTCACACATTGGCAAAAATGTCTGAATGACATAAAAGTGGCACAGCCATGTGAGAAATCAATTGCCTGGGACAGAATATTTGACCGCAGAACACTAAGTGTATCCCAAATTGCACACTTCAGCAATTTAGTGTAGTTTCTGAGTACAAGTAATCTAGTTTCCAATATAGTTTTGTAGTGTATGTAGTGCAAGTAGTATGTTTACTCTAAAATTGAAGTGTACTACGAGTACCCAGATGATGTACAAAAACATTTTGTGTGGAACATTGGACACTTTATGCACTCAGACTTTCCGTCTATGCCCAACATAGCGGAAGAGGCGGAGTTAGTTTTCCACAGTGCTAGCCTGACAAAACAATGGTAATTAATTGTAAATGTGTCAATTGCCAAAACATCTATGAAGACAGCACCTTGCAAATCAAGAGTCCTGGCAAACTAGCTGCAAACTTGCTGCAACATTTGCTGCAAATTCGTCACTTATAATTTTCACATGCAAATGAGCTTTGCCACAAACTCTTAACTGTCAACAAAGGTTTGTAGCAGGTTCACCACTACCGGTAAAAAGCTGCAAACTTCTGCTGAACATTTGCGGCGAATCGCAAGCTCGTTTGTATGTGAAAATAATGATGAGTGTGAAATTTGCAGCAAGTTTGTCAGAACTTTAAATTTTTTGTAAGGGTTGAGATTAAGTCTTGATAAAAGTGTTGACCTGGATTTGGCTAACATGCTAAAGCTAGCAGCAACGCATCATGTGTGTTTAAAAGGTTACTTCTGTCAGAAATACTGAAACACTGCAAATTCTTCCGTGTAGTACAAATGTTAGTTAGTCACAGGGGATGCTTTGAAAATTCAAGACAACATGACTGTGTGCATAGTATATATTGTAAATGCATAGTGTGGTGCTTCATTTCGGACACAAATTAAGAATGCCAGAGAGCCATGTAAAAAGGGAAGATTATTTAGCAGAGATGGGCCACTTATATTAAAATTAATGGGAGAAATTGGAACGCTCAACAAAGGACCCACTGTAGAAAGAAAGTTCTGCCTTACAGTTAAAAGAGCCAATCAGCTTTTAGATACTGACATCACTTGTCAATCAACTTTTTTTTTTGCATAATATGAGGTAAAGAATCACACTTTATGATTCCATTATTGTAAGATTTTATTGCTGATTTGAAATATGTTCTTTGATTGTAATCTTGACCAACCATATTTTTTAGATGTTGGTCTTTTTTTCATTCAAGTAGATAGTAGCTGCACTAGCATGACTAGAAATAGCCTCCTGAGAGTGTTCCAAAGATGGCCGACAAAAGACTTTGATAAGGGTCAGTTTATGCATACCTGCCTGTTCACATCTACACACCCACGGCCTGCACAGCATTATGTAAACAACATATATAAAAGCCTCCAACCTGCATTCAGTCGGGAAATGCCAGTGGCAACAATACTCCGTTATCTATCCAAGAAACAGTTTAACCCCTGTGACAGCCCTATTCACTTCCTTCTAACAGAGCACGCATCAAGTTATGTCCCCATGGCAACCAATTACATGCTTCTAGTTTTCCGTTTGCAGGGGTTGCCATGGTGATCAGAAGTCAGTCATTTAGGGGGTGTCTAAAAACCCTATTCAGACCCTGCAGTGTAAAATTTATTTTTATAACAAACTATGCATTGAGACAAATGCTAATAGTGCAAGCAATCATGATGGCTTTGATTCACTTTAATTTTGCAATGGAGATCTGGATTGCCCCTCATTTAAATTCTGAGTACATTGTGAGTAAATCATTCTAGATGAAGATATTTGCTAAGAAAATGTGACCCAAAAAGTCTTGTAGAAGAAGATAATACTTATGTGAGAGCTATCAAATCAAACAATTGCCTCAACTTGTTGACCAGTACTCAGTCAAACTGATCAGTTTTTTGGGGGATTTTGGCAAGATCAGCTTATAAGTCTAGACCACTGCTCAGCATGACTCCACACGATTGGGTTATCCCCAAGCTATGAAGATGCCAAACCATATGTTCATATGCACAGGATTTTTGAAATCCTCTAAAGATCTTACAGTGCAAACCAAATACTATTGTTATTACTATATTTATTATATTCTATGCCAAAAAGGTGAGATGCACACATTTAAATGCACAGGCCTTATTTGTTTTTGATGAAAGCAAGCAACAATCCTTTTAAATCTGCCATAGAAAATGAAAAGCATAGCTTTATTTTTGACTGTCTTTGATGCAAAGCCTTTTATGTTCTTAAGTGCCACTGCGGCTGATGCATCCAGGTTTATGATACACCTGACCACACTCATGTGAAGCCATATTGAAGAAAAAAGGAATCATTTGAAGCTATCTGGGTAGACTGATTTGCCATTTTCATCTCTTTCATGTTTTTCAAAATATCAAAAAATATCATATATACTGTATGGAATATAATATAACATTTTATATAAAATGTAAAATCTAAAATGGTAACTTTTAGCATATAGTAAATACTGTATGTACACACAAATACAAAGAATAAACCCTAATGGATATATATTCATAAGGGTTTATTCTTTGTATTTTGTCTATGATTTTTCTGATCACATACTTCTGATTACTATATACAGTAACTTAAGTGTATATATGACTGAATTATATGATCAGAAAATCATAGTCAAAATGCAAACTAGGTTTACTTAAATGCTGTTTCTTCATTTAGTAAAACAAAATTGTAATTAGTTGCATGTGAAAGTGAATCTACATTCCAAATACTACTTCAACAATGTAAGAACAGGTAAAATTACATACAAACAAATAAACAATGAATAGTATAACTTTATACCTCACTTAGATCAGTATTTTAAGCTAACGTGTGCATTGACATTTGTAAACAATATTCAACAAGTGGACTAACCATTACGTCATGACTGCATTGAAGCAACAGGCTGGACTACTTACTTCCTGTCCACTGCAGAAGAAGAAACAAGACACAAGCAACTAATCTGAGCTTCACTGAATCCAAAAGAGTAGGATCCATATTTAGATGTCATTGTGATAGTAGTCTAGCTGACATGATCACGGTGTGTTACTCAAGCATCCTTCTGTGACTGTCTGTCAGTGTGTATTCCTCTCTGAGTCTTAGTGCACTCTCTTTCACACACGCACCAATGAGGCGCAAACCTGCATGCTTAATACAAAGAGGCCTCTTGGGATTGGTGAAGACTTGAAGAGAGAGAGAGAGAGAGAGAGAGAGAGAGAGAGAGAGAGATGGGCGATCAGGCATGCTGCCTGAATTGTAATTAGCAGGTGATGATTACACTGGGTATTAAATAAGGAATAGCAGGCAAAATACTGCTGTGAGGTCCTTTCCCCCTCTTGTAATCATGGCCTTACTTCCACTCCAGTGTAATGACCTCTCTCAAAAACCTCTTATGGTTGATTTCATGCAAACCAGACCATGACTTTTGCCTTTTGGTTGGAGCTTAAAAACAAAGCTTTTTCATCCACTTTTTTGAAGTGCCTTCATGATTGAATCCCATAAAAGCCGATCCTGCCACAGAATTAAAAGAGGTGATTCTGACTTGATTTTTCACAATCGCAATATATATTGTCGGCATTGGGGTGATATAAACCTGAAACTGTGAGAAATAGTTGCACTTTTGAGATATAAAATTCGCAATTCCAAGTACATATCTTGTAATCACAGTTGCAAGTTTATATATCATAATTACATAAAATTGTGAGTTTATATCTCATAATTACGAGCAATTAAGTTGCTATTGCGAGTTTATTCCTCATAATTACAAGTCGCAATTTCAAGTTTGTATATCATAATTACGAGCAATTGATACTTTATAAACATGCAATTACAAGTATTAAAGTTGCAGTAGTGAGATATACAGTCAGATTGAACCTTTTTTATTAATCTGAGGTGGGATCAAGGGACCATATTGAGTCTAGTTTCATTGTTTGTTTGTTTTTCTGGTGAACGTAAATTTTTTTCTTTAACCTTTTATTTTATATTTTACATGTAAAAAGTAAATAGGTTAATACTTAAAATAAATAATCAAATGTTTTTTAATATATTAATTTAAATAAAATAAACAGATTTTGATTTGTTATAAACTGAAAATATAAATAAATTGTGAAAAATTCAGAGCCCCTTAGAGGACAGGGCAGGGACTTTTTTCTGAGAGAGTTCGTTTTGCGCCCTATATTCAGGGTTGGGGAGTGACGGAATACATGTAACAGGATTACGTATTTACAATACAAAATATAAGTAACTGTATTCCACAGCAGTTACATTTTAAATCATTGGTATTTAGAATACAGTTACATTTAAAAAGTTGCATTTTATTGTCATTTGTTTAATTTCATATTTAGTCCTTTCAGATGGAAAACATTAATACATATAAATGATGCGATGCCATCACTGAACAGAAAACCTCAATGGTCAAATAACTAAGATGGGAACATGTTCATTAACAGCCACAATCTACTAATGTTATATAAATTGAATAAGAGCTATTTTGGAGAGTTTAGGCTACTTAAAGTAATCAACTTTGAAAACATCAACATCAGACATCAAACAACATCAGCTATGGGCCACGCTGTTTTTCACAGAATCAAATGCATAAAAATCACTTCCATATAGGCCTAGATAAGATAAGATAGGAAAAAAATCGGATTGCCGATTTTGCCTCTTCATTTTCATCACCCCTATATCAGTGGGAACAATGAGTCAGAGTCAGATGCGCACAGGTGATCGATGCGAGGCTGTGCAGTAGAAAGGAATAAACGTAAAATCATCCTCCACCTGCAGCCTTGATCGGTATTTGCTTTTAAGAAGGTTCATAGTGGAAAACCCACACTCACATAAGTGGAGGTGAAGGGGATGAGTACTTTTATTGCCTTGCGAGAGAGGTGGGGAAACTCAGTCCTATACGTAAAGTAACACGATATGATGCTTCAGTTGCCTTAATATTAACGGAGCTAAAAGTCTGGATTACTCTCTTTTGTGTTTGCAATTCTTTCAGCTTTCTGTCAAAAAATTCCAGTGGCTTGGCCACCAGACTAGAGCTTGGCCTCAATGTGGCGCCGGAGCTTACAGGGTTTCATACTATCATTTGCTAGCACCTCTTTGCAAATAACACACTGTTGCAGCGGCGCATCATCAGGGCCGGTCCAGGAAAATCCCAACTTTAAATATTCGTGATCATACTTCCTCCGTGTTTTGCTTGGCCCAGAATCTGCCTCCTCTCCTGTAGACTTTTGTTTTGTAGACACTACAAAGTGATCCATTTCGCAACACGCATATGCAAAACACGCACTTTAACATGCAAGCTAGCAGGACAGATGTGTACAGACGTGAACTGTTATGATTTATTTTCCCCGCGCTGCGCCTCCCCTGGGACTCTCTGATGCCCCCCAGGGGAGGCGCACCTCACCAATTGAAAACCTCTGCTCTAAGGCCCTTACATTTTTGTTATTTTATTTTTTGCACCTTGCGGTTCAGGGCTTCTGTAGCCACTCCAAACTGAATAAATACTAAAGTAATAAATACATATGATAGAAATTAATTAAATATATACATATACATTTGTATGAGATAGGGGTTTAAGAATATAGGAATATCATCACTCAAAGCAAAAGTAAATTGCTTTCCTCATTTTAAGCTCAAGGACGATAAGCTCAGACCACATTATAAGTAACATGCAGAAATATGTTAAACATACATTGTAACATTGTAATTGTGAAATTACAGTATTATTTCTCAGTATTCTACTCTCGTGAAATTCTTCTAATTCTAAATATCTTCATTTGAGAACAATCATGCAACATGGCCAATAACAACGAGCAGAGCATTTCGAAAATATTCTTTCCTGCATTGTGGGCGTGTTCACAGGTTTTTAAAGAATGTATAGCTCTTTGATTGGTCTGAGGTTGCTCTGCTTTGCAACTATTGGACAATGGCATCAGATTCGACGCGCTGATTGGTTGCCTGCTCTGCACTCAAATTCAAAATGTGCGACTCTGTTTTTAAACGGCATTTCTGTGCAGCTCAGCAGCGTTGACACATGGCTTTACTAAATCGCCGTTGATTTGTATTTGTTATAAACATGTCGTTTAAAACAGCGAAAGCGCAATGTTCGGATTTCAGTCCTCATTGTAGTCGCGCTAAAACCGACAAAGAAAACAACATTTCAATTCCCGTCCTGAGTTTGGTTCAGTTTTCAAGAGCTCCTTTCGTGTCTTTTGGGACGATCAAGTTAGGATCATCAAAATCTCTGCCCTTACGAATCGAAAATCCCACCGAGGATGCAACAACGACAGTCAGAGTGGATAAAATCTCAGCATCCAAAGGTTTTTCAATTGATCAGACTTCTTTTACAATACAGGTAAGAGTGAATGTGCATCTGTGTCTCAATCTAGGGTACATACAAATCTTTTTTGGGGGCATGAAAGACAACTGGGCTAAGAAATGCACTGGGATCCCTTAAAGTGTCAACACATTCATGTTAAATGTACATTAAAATACCAGAGAATGAGTGTTTATGAGGGCATATAGTGAATAATGTTTATTTATGCTGTGTTTGCAAATGCACAATGTATTGAATATTTTACAATTCTTGTCAGTGTACATTTATATTCCAAGTTGCCCATAATCAAGTGCAAAACTGCTTATCTAATTTGTGTCGTCAGTATATAAAATGCATTCTTTGTTTTTCAGCCTGAGGACAGTGTGATTTTAACTGTCACTTGGACACCAGTTGAAGAAGGTGGGGTTCGAGAACTCCTCACCTTTGTTGCAAATGGGATTGTCAAACATCAAGCAATACTGCTTGGAAAAGCAGATGTGACAAAAAAGAAAAAGGTAAAGATTAGTTGTTTTTTGCTCAATTATAAAAAAAAAACATTTTTTTCTTAACATTTGACTTTTTGTTGAATAATTGTAATGGTGGTATGATACATGTTCCAGTAAATGAAGAAGCACAAGGTATAATGTGAATGTTTTTATTTTTCATTTTAACAATGTCTATACAAAACGAATTCTCATACTAGACTTATCAATTTCAAAGGAAAGCCTTTATGATGTCATACTACATGTAAAAACACTGCAATGGAACATACAGATTTAACATAGTTATTTTAAAAGATAAATTCAACTTTAAACCCTATTGATACACTTTTATATGGATAAAAATACAAGTGAAATACAACAGTAGTTTAAATTTTATCCTTCATCCTCACTTAATTAATATTTAAGTATGTTTGGATACCCGAAAATGCCTCCAAAAAGTGATAAAAGTGCCCCCAATATTAAAAATGTTTGGGTAAAAATAAAAGTTCCCCTTAATGATTCACACGGTTTTACTTGTAAGTAACATCTAAACTAGTTCTTATTTTATATAATAAATGTAAAAACGTATTCATGTAAATTTCTGACACTGATGTCTCATGTATATTCTTGTGCTGAACCATCATTTCAGATATTCAGTGCTGGGTAGAAACGGATTAAGTGTAATATGGATTATGTAATCAGATTACAAACAAATCCAAGAATTTTGGATTACAGTACAGTTTAGAACTACAGTTACTAGATCATAGATTATACGATTACATATCAACAAGGCAATGGCAGTAAATTGTTGATAATTTATTGATCATCCTGATAATTCTCTTTTTTGTGTCTTTTACATTGGTCATTCTAAATCAGTTCACCACTGATATATGTTTGCTAAAACTGCATTCACACTGCCAGCTACTTTGTCGCTGCATGTCATCAGTGGATGACGGTTAGGTCGCTAGTGGTGTGTGTGGAGAGTAGCCTTTCTGTCATTACAGGAGCTGAGAGAGAGAAGGATTATATGACCTCTACCATCTTCTCTCGTATTGGCTGTCACTCCCAATAATTGCTCTTCATTTGCATAAATGTAAACATTTCTCAACTTTGTCGCATCGCTGGACACGCCCACATCCGGTTGCCATTGCTCGTGTCGCCAGCTCTCTTTGAAAATTAATGAGATGAGGTAGTTTTGTCGCTGCGTGTCGCTGGCAGTGTGAACGCAGTTTAAGTCTATGTGATTTTGTAAAAGGGGGGTGGGTTGTGTGTATTGCACTCACAACTGATACTCGCTACTAGCCAGCCAGGTGAAGATGGAGCGGTCAACCTTAGCATTTAACTACTGGATCTATAGAGATACATTTTTAATAATGGCCGGTTCGAAGGATCTGTTGGATTCTGTCTCTAAAGGGCCTTGCCCGCAGGGTACACAATAGTTCAATGTGCAGCATTATGGAACAAAGCCCATCGCTCAACTGTTGCTGCTGATGCGGTGGAGTCCACCGAATGAAAATTGACATAAAACTTGGCACATTTGTTCCTTGTGTGACTCTGTGGAACTCGTTTTAATATATATAACAGCAATCGGTGGCTGTTTTAAAATATTCTGCTTTTTTTAGAATATATTTGCTGTTCAAAGATAATATCTTGCACCCTTGCATGGAATAGGTGATGGACTATCAGTAAGCAGTAAGGGTTAAATGTGTTTCAGTGTTTTTAGATGTCTCGAATTATATTGTTTTGAATTATATTCTTTGACCATGCACTGTCATTGCTGTTAGATTTAATGTTTTTCATTAATTTAATGCTTAATGCACTTTTTAAAAAATGTCATAAGGAGCTCTTTTTGTTAGACTTTTTTGTTAGTAATAAAGAATGGAACACATTTTCTTCCTCTTTGTACTTTTATGTTAAAAAATATTATCCTACTCAAATGCATGTGACATTAAATAGTTCAATTTAAAGAATCCAAATGAAATCCGATTAGATTACCCAAAAAATGTAATCTATGAAATTGTTACTGATTGTATTTTTTATCATGTAATTTGTAATCAGTTCTAGATTTCAATTCACAAGTAATCCGCCCAGCATTGCTGATATTAATACAGACATGATCATCACAGATGTTTTTGTAATAATGGCTACCAAATAAATTTGAAAAATGCATGCCACTTTTGAAGAGCCCATAACTATCTAAAATGCATGATTTAGTGTATTGTAAATAAAATTACAACCCTGAATCCAAAAACATACACAACATTTGAATTAGCAAAATGTTTTCTTTTGTCAATGTAGGCAGTAGATGATTGAATTATACATGCATATACCTGATATGGTCACAGTGATTGTATTGTGCATTACATTATTACCAATAATACATGTATTGAGTGTTGCAATTGACCCAGCTGTCCCTTGCTAACAAATCTGTCTGTGTTTCAGAAAACCCTGTGGGATTCTATTAAATCCAAGAGGGGGTTCCCTGCACCCTCAAAAGAAAAAAGAGTGGATTCGATGTCAATAAAGTCAGCAAACAAGACATTTCACGTGTCTCGCCAGTCGCAATACAGTAAGGATAGAACATCAAATCCATTGTCCCCATTAAACCGGGAAATGCCTGCCAAAGGCGGCAGTGTTGTCGTTGTGAACACGCCATTGTCCACTCCGTACATTTCAAAGCCGCTCTTTGTAACAGAGGCTTTTGATGATCTGCATTTACAAAAGAACTCTCCTGTTGTCGTTTTAGTACCAGCTGACAAATTGTTTGATACACCTGATAAAAAGGATGCTCCTTGTTCACGTAAAGCAGAGTGCAAAGAGATCGCAAGGGTTTTGAATAAAACGCTTTCTCCTATTAGCACCCCAGAGAGGTTTAGAAATCCATTGGCATTGCGCTTTCAGAGTCCACTTCCTGTGACTGGAAAATTTGCACAGGATGAACGGCAAGAACCAGAGAAACCATTACTGTCTATTAAAGATGCTCTCGATGTTATAGGATCAAATCTTTCGCATGCAGTGAGCCCTCCAAATGCATGCTCAAGCTTTGACTTTTCTGATTCTCTTGAGTTTGAAAAGCTGGATCCAGAATCTGTTCGTGAAACATCATTTAGAGCAACAGTGGACATTTCCCCACCAGTTAAAGCTCCTCACCCGAGGTTAACTTACTGTGTGAAACCCAACAAAGCCATAGGAACAGAATCAAATCATGACCAATTTTGGCTCAAGGCGTTACCTTTAAACACCTCTACAGTGACCAAGTTGAATAAAGGGGATTATGCCATTGAGCCTGAAGATTTGAGGCTCAAGAAGGTTCCAATTAATTCTACCACAGTGACCAAAGGCAAGGCAGAAGTCTCTGAGAGTCCAGACTTGCGTAAAAAGAAGACCTCCAGGCGCAGACTCCTAGAGAAGACTGTGGAGCTCTCGGAACCTAGTTATGCAGAATCCAACACAAGCTCTCCGGAGAGCATCTCCGCTCTACCCATCATTTGCTCTGATTCGAGTTCAGATGTGGCCACTGAATCCAAAACTCCTGTAACTTTAATGCAGGTTACAACAGAGAAGCCGACCTTGTATTTATCTCCATGTTCTGAACACATTTTGTCATCCATTTCACCCATACGTTCTCAGCCTGAAGTTCTGCCTTCCTTTAGTCAGACTCAAACTTCAAGTCTGGATTTGGCAAATGATAAAGTCTCTGACAAAGTGCCTTCAAGTCTTTGTTTGGATCAATGTCCTGTGCATTTCAAGACATTAGTGCAGAGTAAAAAAAGAAAAAGTGATGAATTTTTGATAGATCATTCCGAAGACACATCAACTTTCCAAGCAAAAAAGTGCCACACCCAGGCACGTGGGACAGAGCCTAAGAAGGCGAGCCGAAAGAAAACGTTTACTTCAAAGTCTACGTCTGGACAGCAACATCGAAAACCTATAGGTAAGTACTGTATATTCATTGTGCATATCACAAAGTGTGTAGATGACATATTGCATATGTTCAATGCATATCATCAAATATATCCTTTGGATGTTCTCAATGTTGAGAATGACCTGTACGGAAATTAAAGTTCTAATATATTCCCTTATCTTTATTTTCAAGCTCCACCAAGCTCAAGAAAGTTCACAAAACCTCCACCTAAGACATCATGTCCAAATACCATTCCAAATGGTAATAAAACATTGCATTCTTACATTTTAAATTATTCAGGATAACATTGCATGTACTTGAATTAAAATTTGAACTGCTTGTCGAGAGAGTACAGTGGTCTAGAATATACAGTTCTAGACATTTCTGGAATCACAAGTTTTAAGAAAATATCTTATAATAGATATAATATAAATATCTAATAACCTACATGGGGGGCCTTCGAATAAGTTCTCTGACAATGGGGGGGCCTTGGGGTCAAAGATCTTGAGGACCACTGCCATAAAGTATTCGGTCACTTTTGGATGCTTAAGCCACGCTTAAAATGTATGAATGTCGTGACATTCTATAACTAGATACAGTATAGTTCATGAACTGTATGTTTAAATCTATGTATTTGTCTGCTGTAGACGGTCCATCTGTGAAGTCACTCAGCACCTCAACCCGAAAGCCTGCAAAGATAGTGGCTGTGGCGCAGGCCAAACTGACCTTTATGAAACCAACCCAGACAGGTATATTTTTACAGTAGCATTTGTATATTTTTGTATCAGATACATTTCAAGTAGACAAGTTACCTAACTTATACCATACTGACAGCCATACCAAGGCATCCAATGCCATTTGCTGCAAAGAACATGTTTTATGATGAACGATGGATTGAGAAGCAGGAAACGGGCTTCACCTGGTGGATGAATTATGTTCTCACTCCTGATGACTTCAAAGTTGCTACTGAAGTTACCAAAGGTGAACACTTTTTTTTGTTTTTAACTATGCCTTTAAAGTTTTTTTTTAATTTAGTTGTAATTCTTAGCTACTACTTGGCATCATAGATGGAATTATTAGTACTGTATTATAACAAACGTTTTGTTTTTCTTAGTTAATGCTTTGTCCTTAACTATGGGAAATGAAAAATTCAACATACCCAAGGCACCAACAAAGGAGGAGATGTCTTTTAGAACATACACAGCCCGTCAGAGACTAAACCGTCTACGGAGAGCAGCTTGCAAGCTTTTCACATCAGACACCATGGTGAAGGCCATCCAGAGACTGGAACTTGAGGTCGAAGCCAAGAGGCTCCTTGTGCGGAAGGACCGGCATCTCTGGAAGGACATAGGTATAAGAGCTGATTTTCAACAAGCTTTGTGGTGCAATTACTTGATTTTAGGATGAATATAGAATCTCTTTGAATATCATATTGTTAGATTGAAAGTCAAAATGTCTGTTTTGTAACAGGGGGGCACATGTCTAATCAAAACAACAAAATATGCATTGAAGTGAGGATAAAAGTATGGATGAATATCGTCAATGATTGTCAATCCCCACGAGTTGTCAGTCATTGTTTTTACTTCAGCTTTAGAGGCTTCTGTTCAAATATTTGTTCTTATGTTTCATATTTTCTTATTTTGATTTTGTTGGAATGTGACCTTGACATGTTTCATGAGCGATTCGCCCATATTTCCAACTCTTACTGGCTAATCTTCTTTTTCTTCCATTTTATTCATTCTCATTTTGCAGGTGAGCGTCAAAAAGTTCTCAATTGGCTTGTATCATACAATCCACTTTGGTTACGAATAGGACTTGAGGTATTTATTTTTTGATGCACTCCTACATGGAGAGTTCAGATGTGAGGTTCGCCTTGTCTGATCTAAACCATTGCTTGTTTCAGACAATCTATGGAGAGCTGATATCACTTGAAAGCAACAGTGATGTTATGGGACTGGCCATGTTCATTCTTGGACGTCTGCTGTGGAATCCAGACTTGGCCGCAGAGTTCAGACACCCTAAAGTTCCCCATTTGTACAGAGATGGTACAGTTAAATTTAATAAAAAAAAATTGTTATCCTAAATCTTTTTTTTCTGTTTTAATAACGGACACGCCAAAATCACAAGCTGCTTTTTTTTTTTCTTCTTTAGGCCATGAGGAGGCGCTTTCTCGCTTCACTCTAAAGAAACTTATTCTGCTGGTCTGCTTTCTGGATAAAGCCAAAGAGTCCAGACTGATTGAGCATGACCCTTGTTTGTTTTGCATGGATGCTGAATTTAAGGTGCGGTTTAATTCTTTGCAGTGTATGCATGTTTCTAATTTAAACCATGTTGAATAAAGGCAGTTTAAAACATCTGGGAACGCATATGAAGTAACCATCTACTGTGGGGTTTGTCTAAACTAGTGGTTCTTAACTGGTTTTGCTTAATGACGCATTTTGCATTGGAAATAAAGTGGGACCCAACACCACTACAAAAACTAACTCTTTTTGTGACATTTTCTTTTTACTGTTGTCATTTGTTCATATTTTTGGAGGATGAAGGCATGTCACACAAACTGTTCATGTTGCCATCTGCCTATTTTTGGCTTGCTTCTACCAAGTCACAGATGAATTTATGTAGATATTGGAAGTATTTTCTCCTCCCTTTAAAAGTTTAAAAGCCTGTTTATTTTGCTGTCCTGGTTGGTTGCATTTTATTATTTATCAGAACAGATCTGCAACCCATTTTTGATCATGATCCACTAGTCTGAAGTGCAAACAGAGGAATAATTCTTTTATTTTCTTCCTATTAGTCAAGTAAAGATCTGCTCCTGGCTTTCTCGCGAGACTTCCTCAGTGGTGAAGGGATTTTGTCACGTCACGTCAGCTACCTGGGCTTAGCGGTGTCCCATGTTCAGACACCTCTGGATGAGTTCAACTTTGCCGTGAAGAATCTTGCTGTTGACTTGAGATGTGGCATTCGTTTGGTGTATGTTGGATTTGAAAAAAGTTCTCACGTTTCATTTCATTACCTGTTTGTTGTTCATATATCATGGTGTTGCTGTCCAGGCCAGTATGTATATTTGCCCTTTGAAAAGCTTACTGAATGTGAAAACATTTTGGCTGAAAATGAATGTATAAATACAAAATGGAAATGGTCAATATTTATTTACTGGTCCTCATGTCATTCTTCTGCTGTATTCAGTGGATCACAAAGGGAGATTTGGAAAAATCTCCCTATATAGTTGTATGATATATTTCATTATGACAACATCTATAAAGCTCCAAAAAGGACAAATAGAAAAAGAAAAAAACCAACACCATAGGACCATCAATAAATGGTCTGTGCGACCTTTGGGCTATTATATTACAAGTCTTCTGAAGCCATATATTGAGACTAAAATTTTAAGAAATAATTCACCAAAAATGAAAATTCTCTCATCAATTACTCAACGTCATGCCATCCCAGATGTGTATGACTTTCCTTTTTCTGCAGAACATAAAGATTTTAAGAGTATGTCAGCTCTTGTCTGTAGGTCCATAATATGCAAATGAACTGTGATCAAAACTTGGAAGCCCCAAAAAGTGGTAACGACTCCAGTGGTAAAATACATGTCTTCTGAAGCGATCAGGTCAATTTTGGTTGAGGACAGAGCAACATATAACTCCCTTTTCAATATAAATTTTGGCATCAGCGTTCTCCTCTGTGATCATGAGTTCAAGCTCGATTACACCACATACACATTTGGGATGGCATAAGGGTGAGTAAATGAGTGTTTTCATTTTTGGGTGAACTAATACTTTAAACTTTACATTAAATACACATCTGCACTCTGTGCATGTGTCAAGCACTAGGAAGTGTAATGCAAAATGTAATTGTAACAATTAAAGCACTTTGGTTGGATGGATTACTTTTATGTTGCCTTTAAATGCATTTTGGAGCTCCAAAGTTTTGGTCACCATTCACTTGCATTGTGTTGACCTACAGAGATATTCTTCTAAAAATGTAAGTATTCTGCAGAAGAAGTTTAGTTAAACACATCTGGGATGACATGAGGGTGAGAGAATTATCATTTTTGGGTGAACTATCCCTTTAAGTTGTTTTTACTTATGGAAAATCTTCTCAGCTGTAGCTTTCAAAAGAAATCTGTGCCTTTTTGTGCATTACGTGAGTTTGGATGTTGAGGACATCATCAAATGTTGTTGGTTCTTGTATGTTTTGTTACCAAAGTTCACTGACATCAAACCTGGAGCCATACTAATACTAATCTGAGAACTACAGCAGAATAATGTTTCTGTGTATATTAGCATCATTTCCAGTCCATTATTCTTACAAAGCAATCATATGGCTTCAGAAGACTTAAAATATAGTGCATAAGTCACATTGACTACTTTTATGGTGAATTAATTCATAAAAGTTTGTCCATTTTGGAGCTTGACTATTGTTAAATGCTTAAATTCTCATTTTGTGTTCCATGGACCCAAATGCAGTGATGTTTGAAATGACATAATTTATGACTTCACTAAATGTTGCTAAATTATTTTCAGGCGTGTCATGGAGCTCTTCACTCTGGACTGGACTTTGTCTAGAAAGCTCCGGATACCTGCTATTAGCCGCCTACAGAAGGTGCACAATGTTGACGTCGCTCTGCAGGTGCTGAAAAGCAAAGGTGTAGACCTTAAAGACGAACATGGTGAGAATTCATCTTTCACATACACGGTTTCCTGATGGCAAAATAAATGGCTATGATTCTTCATCAATAGTGGACTCTGAAATGAGTATTACATTTTTCTTCAATGCCTTCAAGGAACGACCATTGACTCCAGAGACATTGTGGATGGACACAGGGATAAGACCCTGAACCTTCTGTGGAAAATCATCTTCACCTTCCAGGTATGTTCACACCTCAACTTCTCGAGGTGGGATGAGAGGCTACGTGTGGCTGTGTCTGCCATTCTGTACTGACAATACGGACTATAAACTGAAGTAACCACTGTTGAATGAAGCCTAATTTTCAAAAGAGTCTTTTAGTTACTCAAAGCAGTGAAATTTAGAATGATGTATGGTATACAGTGCATCTTGGAAGTATTCACAGCACTTCACTTTTTCCAAATTTTGTTATGTTACAGCCTTATTCCAATTCCAAATTGATTAAATTCAAAATTTTCCTCAAAATTCTACAAACAATACCCCATAAAATAAAATTTTGGTGTACTTCTAATTTCATAGGTGGAAATGCTTCTTGATGAGAATAAGCTCAAAGAGGAAATCAGTTTCCTTCGGAAAACCTGGAGGACAAAACAGAAGTTGGCCTCACTAATGGCTAACAAAGGTGTTGTAGTGAAGAGAATGAAGGCCAGACAAGCATTTGAACATTCCAGCCAGAAAGTAACGCTGCTGCTGGACTGGGTCAATGCTGTTTGTGAGTTCTACGATTTAAAGGTGAGGCACATTACAAGAACAGTTTTCTCAAAAATACCAATTTGATGCATTGCAACAATTTTCTTAGTGTGACATGCCTGATGGTCTATAAATTTTACTGAATACATTGTTGTAGGCATATCTGTACCTCATCAGAACCTAATCATCTTGCCCCATTCTTCTGCAGGCTGAAAACTTTACAGTGTCATTCTCAGATGGTCGTATTCTTTGCTATCTCATTCATCATTACCACCCCGGTCACCTCCCTGCTGTGGAAATTCAACAGAGAACGACACAGACCATTGAATGTGGTCATCGTGGCAGAGTGGAGCTTAATTTCTCCTCTAGCGACTCCGACAGCTCCTTTGATACCTTGCACACGATGCAATCTGGTAATGCTTTTTTCTTTCTTTTTTTTTTTTCTGAAAACTTTTTTTTGCCTGTTACATCCTACAATTTATTTATATTGTGGTATTTTGTTCATTTTAATGCTGTAAATATCTTAGAACTGTGTGCTTTTTGTGTTGGTTCAGAATCCCTGTCAGTGGACTTCAGAGAGCTTCTTGAGAATGAAAGAAATAACTTTCATTTAGTGAACAGTGCTGTGTCTTATCTTGGAGGAGTTCCTGCCATGATAAATCCAGAGGATATGTCCAACACAATCCCAAATGAAAAGGTAAAATAATTTGTATCCCCTTTCATGTGTTTGATTAGGAACAGGACATGCTTGTAGGTCAAACTTTTATGGTTGTTTAAAACTACCAGATCTTGTCTTAAGGCGAGGTGTGTGTGTGTGTGTGTGTGTGTGTGTGTTTGTGACATTGTGGATATTAACATACTGCCTTGTGTTAATTTAATAGCCAGATACCAAAATATTTATAAAATTTTAATGAATATTGTGGTTGCTATTTTCAGGTGGTCACATGTTACCTCTCCTTCCTTTGTGCTCGTCTCCTGGATCTCCGCAATGAAACTAGAGCAGCCCGTGTGATCCAGGGCGCATGGAGGCGATACAAGCTACAGAAAGACATTGAACTTATTCATGTACGGGTACTATTGTTCTATAATTTAAGGCTTTTTAGAACTTGTTAAATTGTTTTCTTATTTTGGATATGTTTTGTATGCCCAGCAAAAGAACCTGGCTGCCAGTAAAATCCAGGCCCTTGTGCGGAAGTTCATTGTGAGAAAAAGGCTGATCCGACAGAAAAAGGCAGCTGTCATGATCCAGGTCTTCTGGAGAGGATATGCTGCACGAGAGAAGTTGAGAGTGCTGAAACAAGAGAGACATTTTGCTATTCAAAATGCAGCTGCAACTGTAATTCAGGTAAATTCAGGGTTTTGTTAGGTGACAACTTGAACTTCCTTATTAATGGATTTTTTTTAAATAATTGATAAATTAGGAAAACTGAAAAATAACCAGTGGTGGGGATGATGTTTTGAAACCGTTGCTTTGCATGCTACTTATTAGTAGTTAAACTATAATGAAGTTAGTCTTTACAAAGAAGTATTTAGCTATACCACAAACTATTAATAGAAAAGTACCTAAGTACATTAAAGATTGAGTATTCACAACATTAGGCCCTTATCAATTATGGCCTCCTCATAATCCCCATCCATGGATTGGCCTAAAACTCCAGAAAAGAGCTATTCTGTATAAAGTGTAATGTTTAATAATTCATAAAGCAGTGTAAGTTTACAATATATTTTTAAGTGAGATGATATAATTTATTTCAGATTAAAAAAAAAATGGCAATAAACAATGAAAGTTGCAAAGAGTGTGGCAGCATTAAACCTTAACAGAAAAATGTACACAAAATAAAACTAGAGAAAACATCTTGATACAAAATAATAATAATTATTATAATTTGTTTTGCTATTCAAAAATTGCAAGCAGGGGCTCAAACGAATTGTGAATTATTTTTTTAACCACTTAATTAACATGAACCGTCTGAATGAACCAAAAGACTAGAATGAGTCCAGGCATTCCAGCGCCTCACATGTGAGAGAAAGCATTTCATTATTGCCTTAAGTTGCTTGGCTGCAGCATTTTCACCAAATAAATTAACCAGTTAAAAACTAATACACTACTATCATGCCAATGGAATTTTTTTATAGCATTACTTATTTCCATACACTAAAAAATATTTTTAAACTTATAGACCTCAAAAGGCTAATGTAATTTGCCATGTTTTTTTTTTGCCTCTAACAGAAAAAATACAAAGCTTGGAATATTCAAACTCTCCTGAAGAAAAATCATGCTGCTTCTCTGATCCAAGTGGCATTCCGGAAGTGGCATAGAAAAAAACAAATGGAAAGAAACACTGCGGCCTTGCGGATTCAATCATGGTACCGAATGCATTGTGCTAAAAAACATTACCTTGAGATGAAAAGCAAAGCAATCCGTATTCAAGCATGGTTTAGAGGTCACCATCAAAAACGCAAGTTTGAGACATTAAAGAAAATGCATCATGCTGCAGTAGTCATTCAGAGTGCATTCAGGGCGTACCTTGTGAGGCAACAGATATCTAAAATGAAGCAAAGTACAGTCTTGATTCAGAGGTGGTTTCATGCCTGCATGCTTATGAAATCAGAGCAAAAGAGGTATCTGGAGCTTAAATATGCAGTTACCACTCTGCAAGCAGCTGTCCGTGGATGGAAGGCCCGCAGAACAGTGGCTCAACGCCAGCGAGCTGCACTTCTGATTCAAACTGCTTTCAAGAGGCTTTTGGCTCAAAGGCACTTTATGTCTTTGAAAAGATCGGCCATCATTCTACAACGAAGATACAAAGCTAAAGTACTTGGAGTCAAGATAAGACAGGAGTATATTGCTCTTAAACTTGCCTCAGTGACAATCCAAGCAATTTGGCGAGGACGAGCTGAGAGGAGGAAAATCGATCAGCTCCACACATGCGCCCAGATCATTCAGTCACACTATCGTAGATATGTGGCTCAGACAGAGTTTTTGGAAATGAAACAGGCTGCCATAGCCATTCAAAGACAATACAGAGCTCTTAAAAAAGGACAGAAAGTGTACGCAGAATACACTGAAATTAAAAGAGTGGCCATTGTGCTTCAGAGTGCTTATCGTGGCAAGAGATTACGACAAGAACTGCAGAAGAAGAACAAAGCAGCCACTATGATTCAGTCAGCACTGAGAGCATATAGTTGCCGGCAGAGGTTCTTGGCTCAGAAAAGTGCTGCTATTGCCATTCAACGAAGCTATCGGGCTTTTGCGGTTGGACAGTGTCTAAGAGACCAATTCGTCCACTTGAGGCAGGCCACTGTAACGCTCCAGGCCATATACCGTGGCTCCAAAGTGAGACGAAATCTAAGACGTGAGCATCAAGCTGCTGCTATCATTCAAGCTCAGTTCCGAATGCATAAAATACGCATTGCCTTTCTTGCGGCAAAGTTTGCAGCTATCGTTATACAGCAACAATACAGAGCATACAGAATTGGAAAATGCACGCAAGCTGCATACTTGCAGCAGAAAAATGCAGCCGTTGTGCTTCAGAGTGCTTATCGTGGCAAGAGATTACGACAAGAGCTGCAGAAGAAGAACAAAGCAGCCACTATGATTCAGTCAGCAGTGAGAGCATATAGTTGCCGGCAGACGTTCTTGGCTCAGAAAAGTGCTGCTATTGCCATTCAACGAAGCTATCGGGCTTTTGCGGTTGGACAGTGTCTCAGAGACCAATTCGTCCACTTGAGGCAGGCCACTGTAACGCTCCAGGCCATATACCGTGGCTCCAAAGTGAGACGAAATCTAAGACGTGAGCATCAAGCTGCTACTATCATTCAGGCTCAGTTCGAATGCATAAAGTACGCATTGCCTTTCTTGCAGCAAAGTTTGCAGCTATCGTTATACAGCAACAGATACAGAGCATACAGAATTGGAAAATGCACGCTAAGCTGCATACTTGCAGCAGAAAAATGCAGCCGTTGTGCTTCAGACTGCTTATCGTGGCAAGAGATTACGACAAGAGCTGCAGAAGAAGAACAAAGCAGCCACTATGATTCAGTCAGCAGTGAGAGCATATAGTTGCCGGCAGAGGTTCTTGGCTCAGAAAAGTGCTGCTATTGCCATTCAACGAAGCTATCGGGCTTTTGCGGTTGGACAGTGTCTCAGAGACCAATTCGTCCACTTGAGGCAGGCCACTGTAACGCTCCAGGCCATATACCGTGGCTCCAAAGTGAGACGAAATCTAAGACGTGAGCATCAAGCTGCTACTATCATTCAGGCTCAGTTCCGAATGCATAAAGTACGCATTGCCTTTCTTGCAGCAAAGTTTGCAGCTATCGTTATACAGCAAAGATACAGAGCATACAGAATTGGAAAATGCACGCAAGCTGCATACTTGCAGCAGAAAAATGCAGCCGTTGTGCTTCAGAGTGCTTATCGTGGCAAGAGATTACGACAAGAGCTGCAGAAGAAGAACAAAGCAGCCACTATGATTCAGTCAGCAGTGAGAGCATATAGTTGCCGGCAGAGGTTCTTGGCTCAGAAAAGTGCTGCTATTGCCATTCAACGAAGCTATCGGGCTTTTGCGGTTGGACAGTGTCAAAGAGACCAATTCGTCCACTTGAGGCAGGCCACTGTAACGCTCCAGGCCATATACCGTGGCTCCAAAGTGAGACGAAATCTAAGACGTGAGCATCAAGCTGCTACTATCATTCAAGCTCAGTTTCGAATGCATAAAGTACGCATTGCCTTTCTTGCTGCAAAGTTTGCAGCTATCGTTATACAGCAAAGATACAGAGCATACAGAATTGGAAAATGCACGCAAGCTGCATACTTGCAGCAGAAAAATGCAGCCGTTGTGCTTCAGAGTGCTTATCGTGGCAAGAGATTACGACAAGAGCTGCAGAAGAAGAACAAAGCAGCCACTATGATTCAGTCAGCAGTGAGAGCATATAGTTGCCGGCAGAGGTTCTTGGCTCAGAAAAGTGCTGCTATTGCCATTCAACGAAGCTATCGGGCTTTTGCGGTTGGACAGTGTCAAAGAGACCAATTCGTCCACTTGAGGCAGGCCACTGTAACGCTCCAGGCCATATACCGTGGCTCCAAAGTGAGACGAAATCTAAGACGTGACCATCAAGCTGCTACTATCATTCAAGCTCAGTTCCGAATGCATAAAGTACGCATTGCCTTTCTTGCAGCAAAGTTTGCAGCTATCGTTATACAGCAACAATACAGAGCATACAGAATTGGAAAATGCATACAAGCTACATACTGGCAGAAGAAAAATGCTGTTGTAGTAATTCAGGCAGCATTCAGGGGAATGGAAGTTCGTAACCATTTGCGAAAATCACACCAAGCTGCAACAGTGATTCAGACACATTTCCGAGGGCATTCCCAACTCAAAAAGTACAGAAGACAACAGTGGGCCACATTGGTTTTACAACAGCGATTCAGGGCAATCATGACTAAAAATGCTGCCATGAAACAATATGCAGCTATAAAAACATCTTCACTGTGTATCCAGTCAGCTTTCCGGGGAATGATGGTTAGGAAGCAGATTGCAGAAAAGTACAAATCTGCAATAATTATCCAGAAGACCTACAGAGTGTATAAACAACGCCATGATTACCTTTCTCTCAGAAGTGCCACCATCCGTATTCAGGAACAGTACAGAGCAGTTTTAAGTGCAAGGCAACAACGTAAAAGGTATTGCTGCTTGCGAGCAGCTGCCATCACTTTGCAGTCTGTGTATCGAGGAAAGAAGATAAGAAATGAGATCAATAAAAGACATAAAGCGGCCACTGTGATTCAGGCACAATACCAAATGTACAGAACTAGAGTGACATTCCAAGCCATGAGACTAGCTGCAATGGTCATACAGAGACAATACAGGTGCCATCTACTCCGAAGAGAGGCAAGGGAGAACTTTTTGCTGCTGCGGCATAGCACAACAGTAATTCAGGCTGTTTACAGAGGAAATTGTACGCGACGTGATATTGCTAAAATGCATTTTGCTGCCACAGTCATTCAAAGGAAGTACCTTGCCTACAAAGAAAGGAAGTACTTTTTGTCCATCCGAGCCGCTGTTGAATTCTGTCAACGGCACTATCGATCCATTTTGGTAGCAAAACAAGATCGGAGAGATTATGTTGCTAAACGGCATGCTATTGTTGCAATCCAGGCAGCTTTCAAAGGAATGAAGGTCCGCCAACAGGTCTGCAAAGAACGTGAAGCTGCAACAATCATTCAGTCCCAGGTGAGAAAGCACATATTCAAGGTACGCTTCAAGAGACTTTGTTGGGCAGTTAAAGCTGTTCAACTGCGTTTCAGAGCTAACAAAATAATGAAGCAAGAGATGGCAGCATTGAAAGAAAAGAAGAATGCTGCTGTGGTTCTACAAGCTGCATATCGTGGCATGAAGTCCCGACAGACTTTGAAGCAATTGCATCAAGGTGCCACCGTCATCCAGACAACTTTTAGGGGTTGTAGTGCTCGTAAGCGTTATTTAGCCCTGAAAAATGCTGCCATTGCTATTCAGCAGAGATATCGTGCCAGAAATGCTGCCAGAGAGCAAAGAAAGCACTTTCTGAAAATGCGCCATGGTGCACTTCTTATGCAAGCATGCTATAGAGGTCATAATGTTAGGAGGACTTTACTACTTCAGCATCAGGCAGCTGTCTTGATTCAGTCTTATTTTAGAAAACACAAAGAGATGGTTAAGTTCCAGGCCATGAGATTGTCCGCTATCATTATCCAGAGCCATTACAGGTCATACATCCAGGCCAGAGCAGATCAGGAGAACTATCTACGGTTGAGAAGGTCTACCATAGTCATTCAAGCAGCATTTAGAGGACTCTCTGCCAGGAAACGATTAAAGGAAATGCACAAAGCTTCCATTATCATACAAGCTGCATTCCGAATGCACCAGCAAAAGTCAGCATTCAAGAGACAGTCCTGGGCGGCCAGGGTACTCCAGCAGAGGTTCAGAGCTTTGAAACTCCGAGACGAGCAAGTGCAGAGATACCAACAGGTGAGGACTGCCGCAATATGCCTACAGAAGTCTTTCAGAGGCATGAAGGGAAGAGAATGTGCCAGACAAACCAAAGCCGTAAGAACAATCCAATCCTACCTGAGGACGTCAGTCCAACGACAGCGTTTCCTGAAAGAAAAGGCTGCAGCAATTGTGATTCAGTCTGTGTACAGAGGTTACCGCACCAGAGTTGTGCATGCTAAGATGCAAGAAAGTGCAGTGCTTATCCAGAATTGGTACAGATCGCTTAAACTCGTCCTGAAAGAACGGAATGGATTTGTAGCTCTTAGGCAAGCTACGCTCACCTTGCAATCTGCCTTGCGTGGAATGCTGTCGAGAAGGCTTGCAAAACGGAGGCGCGCTGCAATCAAGATTCAGTCTGTGTTGTGCATGCATGTACACCGCAAGCGCTACATGACACTCCGCTCAAGTGTTGTGAAGTTGCAAGCACATTACAGAATGTTTGTGGCCCAAAGAAGATACCACAGATGGCAGGCTGCAGCTGTTACGCTACAGAAGCATTACAGAGCTCATAGGGCGAAAATAGAGCAGAGATGCTGTTACCTGAAGAAAATTCAAAGCATAAAGATCCTTCAGGCCAGAGTGCGTGGAAGCATTGAGTACAGAAGATTTCAAAGATTGAGGACAAGTGCCATCATAATTCAGGTGATCACCATGCAGTTGTATTACCTTGTCGTTAACTCTGGAAATTCTACCTAGTGCCTTCTGCTTTCTCTAGGTAAACTGGCTTGGTCAAACTGTTCTTTTCTTCCCCTCAAACAGGCACATTATCGAGGAATGATTGAGAGACGCAAGTTTCAGCAACTGAAGGATTCTGTTTGCGTCATACAGAAGCATTATAGAGCTTTCCGAATCTGTCAGAGAGAGCGTACACAGTTCCTACAACTGCGAAGATCTGCTGTTTTGATACAAGTAAGGCCACAACATTTCAGGCATCTGAATATTTTTTTTATGATATGCGCAGTACAGGGCTTTATAAAGATAGAATTATCCCTTATCTCTAAAGTAATCTTGTAGGATTAACCTACAAGGAATACTTTTAAAGCAGAAGTTTTCAAACAGTTTAATACCAAGGATCCCCAACATTGATGTTGATCCCTTAGTAATATTCCTAAAATATGGTGAATTTGGTGGAACACAAATCTAGTCTTAAGTGTCTGCTTTCCCCTGCACATGCACTCTATATTTCTATTCCTCTTTTTAATTTAAGTGTTTATATTTTAATTTCCTGTTTGGTTTATCTTTGGTTAGACAGCATTTCGTGCTTATCAAACAAGACAACATGCTGTGCAAACACAAGCTGCCTGGAAAATTCAGGCCTGGTTCAGAGGACGCCAAGCTAGGCAAAGGTACTTAGTAAAACGGGCTGCTATTGCAACCATTAGACGATGTATTCAAACAAGACGCCAACGTTCAAGGTAACTTAAAGTATATTTTTGTGGTTTCCTTTTGTTTTAAGTCTTGTTTGCCACCCATTAATTGATTGCAGTCACAGTATGACTATTTGTCCTCCTGTCCAAGATTTCTAGCTATTCAGCACAGTGTCCAGATCATTCAACAAAGATGGAGGGAAATTCTGATTGCCAGGAAACAGCGAGCTGACTTCATGATGTATAGAAAGTCTGTTATATGTATCCAGGCATTATGGAGAGGTTCAAGGATTAGATATTCCATTCAAAAGGTAATTTTCATCTTTGTGATAATAAACATTTATCATACAGGAATTTGCAGAATATTTCTGCAGTATATTTCCAAAATGTCCGCTAACTTCTATTGTTTGGACTAACAGATAGTCCTTCCCATACCAGGCTGTGTCCCTCAGACTCATTTTAATTCACAAAATATTGCATATGGCATCTACCCTTATTAAGGTCTACATTAGTCTCTGTATATTACTCTTAAAGAAAGTATTTAACATTGACAGAATTACACACTTTAGCTTACAATTGTATGCACTATAGGCAATTATGCACAGAAATGTCCCACATTTCCAGTAAGGAAATGGGCTTGTGCAATGAGGTTCAGTAAACACTAACTAAAGTTTGCTGAGCCACATGATGCTCTGATACGATTACTTTTCTAGATAACATTTTTCAAAGTCCATTAGGTCATTCAGGGGTTATTGTCCGATGCTTGATAACCTATGTTTATTCATTATGGTGTGTGGTTTGATTGTTTTGCCAAGTATTTCTTCTGAGTCTGCTAACTACAGGGTTTTTTAACCACAGGGAAATGAATACAATAATAAATAAAAAAAAGACATGGAAATGTATTGTAAATTTATTTTGTAACCAAATATTTTCCTAGTTATAAAATATGTCTGCCTCTAAAATATTTTCATGAGTTAGATAAGAAATGACTCTTTTGTAAGTGCTTTCACAATTAAATTTGTTTTAAATCACAGATGACTCAGTCATGCAAAAGTCAAGGAAATTAGTTGGTCAAAAGTTGTGGGAACCCTGTAACCAGTCCTTGATCGAGTTTTTAAAAAAACTAGTTCATTTGCCCCATTATTAATATACTTAAGCATTGAAATATGGCATTTATTAATTTTGTATAAGTAGATGCTGTATAGATATTAAAACATTTTTACTTGGTTTTTGAGAGCACCACTCTAAGCCTACAGTTGACTTTTTTTTTTTTTTTAAATAGCAAATAAAAGCTGCTGTGAAGATACAGTCAGCCTTCAGAGGTTTTACCCAAAGACTACACTACAAACAGCAGAGAGCCTCTGCTATAGTTCTACAGCGGCATTTCCGAGCCTTGCAGCTAGCCAGAGTTGAGAAAGAGAATCAAAGACGACGATGGAATGCTGCTGTTCATCTGCAGTCTGTATGTCGTGGTTGGCTCACAAGACAATGGGTAAGTAATAATAATTTTTTTTATGTATAGTGTATATACCAAACCTTCCGATTACTGTCGAATTTAGAAAATGTAACGGCCATAAAAATATTTTTTATTAAGAAGAGATAAGAAAAAAAGCTCAGCACAAAACTGCTGCATGCGACTAGTATACATTTTATTAATACATTGTTTCAATCATGCAACATTGCTCAGATATCTAAAAGCCATGAATAAATTGCAAAATTTTAAATATAGAGTGGCTGATTAAAAGTAGTTACAAACCGTCATGGCCAATGCCAATCAGAAGAAAGGGGACTACCTAACCATTTTACCATAGAAAGATAGAGAGGAATAAACCTCCTAGTGGACATTCAAAAAACAATACGTTCAAATATGGGCATTGGCATTGCTAGAAAACAAGTTAATTACTTTAGTATAATATCTATTGAAAACCAAAATTAATACATATAACAATGCATTGAACATGGAAGCATACATTTATAAATACATTTGTTTGAATTTCATCATCATAGCATAACATTGAATGGAAGTTCATCATAATCACTTAAAGGGTAACTAAACACCTGCTCAGAGTCTGACTCCACCCACTAGAAATATTTGAAAATGCAGGAAAAGTGGGCAGACCCCGGCGGGGATAGAGGGAACGAACCGAGTGCGGGGCTGAGCGGGGGCACCTGAGACTCGTAGTGACGGATTAATTGTCAGACTCTATGTTATTATTATTC
Organism: Xyrauchen texanus; assembly: GCF_025860055.1. Taxonomy (NCBI): domain Eukaryota; kingdom Metazoa; phylum Chordata; class Actinopteri; order Cypriniformes; family Catostomidae; genus Xyrauchen; species Xyrauchen texanus. Next base: position 16,743,586 of record NC_068323.1, read on the forward strand.
CTCACACGGTCGCAAGACGACATGTACATGAATCTGGCGTGGTGAGCTGGAACCTGCTTACGTCAGCTGTCACCGCTTACGTCACGAAGTACCGCAACAGCCAATAGGAAAATTCAACTGCAGTAGCCACCGTTCAACCTGAAGAGGGCAGCACTCAGACGTTTTTACACCATATATTGTAGAATTAAAACACTTTATACACAAATGTCAAAAAAATTACTTGAATCAATGACCAGTACTAATAAAGCCCCATGCTTACAGATCATTAACTAAAAAAAGTTGGTTTAGGGTTTAGTTACCCTTTAAATTTGTGACTAGGCACAGGTCCCAACAGATTTTCTTTTTTGTTGACTGTTTGTATGTCTTTGATTTGAACTACATGTAACTTACATCAGCAAGAGTCAGTATATCATTCTTACAATTCAAGCTAAATGTAATGTTTAAAAAAACAAACAGGTTATGCAAATGTAAATCAAAAGTCTATCAAATCTGGGCCACACGTGGACCGTGCTAATTCTGAAATTTGCATCATATACTGTGCGTGGAGCGATCAGCAACCCGGACAACTGATGTTTACTTCGACTAAGAATCGTACACAACTACAGGCAATGCACCCTGCAAAACCATAATAACATTAGAAGTGAAGGTGGAACAGAATGAATGTTAGTCCTTTCACACAGTTAAAAGCAACTATGCGGCGTGCAATTAAATGGTGCTTTGAAAGGTGTTGAACTGTTTTTAACTTGAACGACATCTTAATGTGCCAATCATGGTGCGCAGATCTGGAAAAATCTTTCACGCAACTGTCAAAGACGTCCGTCTAGCACATGTTTACATAGACCAACAATGAATAAAATAGCGCAGATGGTGACAAAGAATGTGTCTTTTGTCAACGGCCCAAGTCTACCTCAGCTTTAAAAACCTTTGCAAGGTGGATTGCCCTTCACTGTAGGCCAGGCTTCTGTTCAATCATTTGAAAATAACAATATTTAGTTCTAACTTGGCATTTGGTGAGTGTTAATTTTGGAATCTTCCCCCTTATAGATAAAAGAAATGGCTTGTGCTGCAAGACGCCATCATTTCACTGCTGCTGTTTACCATCATCTCTGCGCAATAAAGATTCAGAGAGCCGTTCGTGCACACTGGGCTCTTAAATCAGCCAAGAGGCAGATCTCTTTGGTCCTTTACATCCAGGTACACTTAACCTCCGGCTTACATTACATTAGCCAATTTTATTTAGCAAACTAAAATAAATACTCTCAATTTAAATGTACAGTTGAAGTCAGAAGTTTACATACACATTAGCCAAATACATTTAAACATTTAATCATCGAAAACATTCCCTGTCTTAGGTCAGTTTGAATTACGATTTTTAGAATGTGAAATGTCAGAATAATAGTAGAGAGAATTATTTATTTCAGCTTTAATGACTTTCATCACATTCCCAGTGGATCAGACGTTTACATACACTTTGTTAGTATTTGTGAGCATTTCCTTTAAATTGTTTAACTTGGGTCAAACATTTTTTGTAGCCTTCCACAAGCTTCTCACGATACGTTGCTGGAATTTTGGCCCATTCCTCCAGACAGAACTGGGTTAACTGAGTCAAGTTTGTAGGCCTTCTTGTTCGTACATGCTTTTTCTGTTCTGCCCACAAATTTTCTTTCGGATTGAGGTCAGAGCATTGTGATAGCCACTCCAATACCTTGACTTTGATGTCCTTAAGCCGTTTTGCCCCAACTTTGAAGGTATGCTTGGGGTCATTGTCCATTTGGAAGACTCATTTTCGACAAGCTTTAACTTTTTGGCTGATGTCTTGAGGTGTTGCTTCAATTTATCCACATAAATTCCCAGTTGTCCTTTGCCTTTGAAGACTGTAGTGTACACCTTTGTATGAAATCTTTGTATAGCCTTCAATCCTCAACAATTATTGACTGAGTTTCTAGTGAAAGCTGTTTCTTTTTTTGCCATTTTTGACCTAATATTGGCATTATATAATGCAAGTCTATTGCATACTGTGGCAACTCAAAAACAAACACAAAGACAATGTTAAGCTTCATTTAACAAACCAAATAGCTTTCAGCTGTGTTTGATATAATGGCAAGTGAAATTACTTTTTTCAAATCGTGATTGTGCTGCTTTTTATATAAGTAATGTCCTGACTATACTTTGTGATCAGTTGAATGCCACTTTGGTGAATAAAAGTACCAGTTTCTTTCCGTAAGAGCAAAATCTGCACATTATTCCAAACGTTTAGCCACCAGTGTAGATACTTGTATACCTGTTTCCTCCAGCATCTTCACAATGTCCTTTGCTGTTCTGGGATTGATCTTTACTTTTTACACATTCATCTATAGGAGACAGAATGCATCTCCATCCTGAGTGGTATGATGACTGTGTGGTCCCATGGTGTTTATACTTGCGTATTATTGTTTGTAACATGGTACCTTCAGGCATATGGAAATTGCTCCCAAGGATGAACCAGACTTGTGGAGGTCCATAATTGTTTTTCTGAGGTATTTGTGCCTTTTTGCTTGACATCACTGGAAAATAAAAAAAAATCAGCAGAGTTTGAAAGTAGGCCTTAACACACATCCACCGGTACACCTCCAATTCAGTACACTACCTATCAGAAGCTAATTGTCTAAAGGCTTGACATAATTTTCTGGAATTTTACAAGCTGCTTAAAGGCATAGTTAACTCAGTGTATGTAAACTTCTGACCCACTGGAATTGTGCTATAGGCTGTGTTGCATTTGTCGGCCGCATAAGTCATCGAGGCTGTCTTGTTTCAGAAACGCGAGTATGAAACTTCAATCACAGCCTTCGAAATGAGACACAGCCATAGTCAATTAAAAGTGAAAAAAATCTGTCTGTAAACAATTGTTGGAAAAATTAGATGTCCTAAATGACTTGCCAAAATTTTAGTTTGCTAATGTGAAATGAGGTAAAATGAGTTTTAATGACTTCAACCTAAGTGTATGTAAACTTCTGACCTCAACTGTACCCCACACCCCCACCACCACCTTTTTAGCAATGTTTTAGGGCAAAGCTGCAGAGACAGAGATATCTTAAAGACAGACAGGATATCATCACAGTCCAGAGAAAAGTGAGAACTTGGTTACATCATCGCAACCAAGCTGCCACTACTATCCAACATGCAGTCAAGAGGTTTCTTCTGAGATGTCGCATGAAGAGGCTGCAGCAAGGAATAATAAAGGCGCAGGTATGGTGGATAAAGTAAAATTATATTGGGGTAAAACTATTGACTTCTACAGTATGTCGTGTCTAACTGTGTCTTAAAATTCTGTTTGATGGAACTTAAAATATGTTCAAGATTCCCACGGTCAGATAAAAAAAGAAAAATCAGGCCTGGAAATATAATGAAATCATGAAAATGATGGAAAAGTGGATGGTGGATTTCTATTATGATTATACATTTTCCTAGTTATGCTCCACTCTAAAATACTTTCTGCTTGGTATTGCTCTTGTGTTGAGTAAAATGTGTTTACAAGCCATACTGATGTCTGATTTGTGAGCCATACTGATGTTGTTTATTTTTTAGTTTACTATTTTCAGTGATTTAAGTCGAGCCAATTCACAAATCAATTGGAGTGATTTTTTACAGAATTGGCTTCAATTTGAAATGATAAAATAAAAAAAACATCCTATCCAATAATCATGTATTACTGGAAAGGTTGGTGTGTGTGGAAACCTGAATGTGTTTTAAGCTAAAATAAGTGAACCACACATTTGATATTTAACAAAAGATCTGGATACATTTGTTGACTCAAACTGTCTAATGTGAGCCATAACTGTTTTAAGGCACTCTGGCGGGGACACTGTTCAAGAAAGCTTAATGACTCAAGCAAAGTCGTCTCTATCAGGCAACGTTTCAGGGAAGTAAATCGGATGGTTAAGGAAGAAGACAAGCTGTGTAACAAGACCACAACTGCACTGAGTTACCTGCTTGGATACCAAAATTATGCGTACATTCTTGCAGCCTTAAAACATTTAGGTAAGATGATTGTTTTATATTTGGAAGGTTGGCAATTTCATCAGAATAATTGTTGTTGTTATAATAATAACACTTTTCTTTTTAGTATTATGAAAATAAATATTAATTTTCATACTATTATAAAATAATACAAATACTATTATGATTATTATTGTTATTAGTTGTAGTAGTAAATAAAATACAAAACATTGTTATTAATTATAATCAATGTTTATATTTAATTGATTATGTTGATTTATTAGTATTATTATAAAATTTGTGTTGCTATTACAATAATAATAATATAATTATTATTATTATATTATTAGTGTTAGTACTAGTAATAATGCTTAACATTTTATTAAATAATGTTAATTATTTATTTTTCTTATTATAATAGAAATATTCATGTTATTACATTTATAGAATTAACATTTGTATTATTAGTTGTAGTAAATAAATTACAAACATTTACATTTGTTGCTGTTGTTTTAATTGTTTATTATTATAAAATAAATATGTTATTCATTTTATAAAAATAGTACAATCAACAACTATTATTATTATTATTAATAATATTTTTGGGAGTAAATGCTAATATAATTAAGTAAATGATATTTTTATTTTGTTTATTTTTACTACTACTACTAATAATTTGTAATGCACCTTTCATACATAAGATGCTCAAAGTGCTTTGTGGATCTGAGTATAGAACAAAGTGTATAAAATGTATACAAACAAAAATAAAGTTGTATGCTTTATTTTTTTTAAAAGAAGAGGAAAATAAAACAAATATCAAATTATTTAAGATAATATATATGAATCAAAAGCGAACTGATGTCATCTTTTGTCATGGTTAAAGAAACCGCCACCAGACTTTCACCAGAATGCTGTGAACGACTTGTTGAAAGTGGAGCCATGCTCACGATCTTCACTTTGATAAGGAGCTGCAACCGAAGTGTGCCTTCAATGGAGATAATCACCTTATCCATCCAAGTCCTTCTTAACTTGTCAAAAGTATGTTGTCTCATAATATTCAGACATATTAAGTGACATTAGGAGCTCTAATTTAGATTTATAATAGCAAGGTGTATAAACTTCTTTCTTTTTGTTGCTCTTACAGTACAACAGAACCATTGATGCCGTCTATGATGTGAACGGCTCTGTAGAAACTCTACTGGATCTCCTGCAGATCTACAGGGAGAAGGCTGGCGATAAAGTTGCAGATAAAGGGGGCAGCATCTTTACCAAGGCTTGTTTTCTCTTGGTTCTCTTGGTCCAGGATGAAAGGAGAGCAATGGTGGGTTTTCTCAAACAATAGTTCACCTAACAATTAAAAATCTGTAATTTGGTACCATCACACATCATCTCTGTAAATGTTTGACATTTTTCTGTTTAGAAGTAATATGTGAACCGGACCTATTGTTGAAATGTCGGAATATTAGCTCCAGCTGTTTGCCACCATAAGGTGTAACATTGCTGGAAAAGTTCTGTATTGAACCCTTATGCTGTTATTTTTGGAATACAAATGTCTTTGTAATTGTTGATGACTTGTTAAGCAGCTTGTCGTACAACCATAACAATAAAACACAATTAAAATAGTCCATTTGACTATTTTGCGTGAAAATAGTACTGAAATTTAAGTCATTATTTGTTCCGTAGGATGTGCGAAAGCAGCCCAAGACTTCAGATCGCATTCGCAGCATCTATCGGCTCACACTTCGAAAATGCAAGATGGACGCAGAGAGGTCCAGGGTCAAGCAGAAAATGAACGCCTCTCTCAATGGAAGTTTCCTTCAAGCCACCCCTCGCAAATCAAAACCAATGGCCAGGTAAGGAATTATATTTACTTTATATTTATAATAATGTTCACAGCAACATCAAAATGGGGGAAAATTTGATCTTAGTGATTTAGACCATGGCATGATTGTTGATGCAAGAAGGGTTGGTTTGAGTATTTCTGTAACTGATCTTGTGGGATTTTCATGCACAACAGTCTGTAGAGTTTACTCAGAATGGTGTTAAAAACAACCAACGAACGGAAGTTCTGTGGATGAAAACGGCTTGTTGATGAGAGAGGTCAATACTCAAACCAGCCCATCTGGAACTAACAATCATGCCATTGTCGAAATCAAAAAAAAATTTCTCCACATTCTGATGGTTGATGTGAACATTAACTAAAGCTCCTGGCCCATATCTGCATGATTTTACACTTTACACTGCTGCCACATGATTGACTGATTAGATAATCGCTTGAATAAGTAGATGTACAGATGTACCTAATAAAGTGGCCTGTGAGTGTATATTGATGTAGATGCTAATGTCAGTGACTTCTATTGAGTTCAGTGAAGAAGCCTTCTTCATAGTATATTTTTTTTTACCTAATATGTGTTTTCCCTGAGTTAGACTTTAAGAGGAGAAAAGTAATGTTGCATAGTTTGTGGTCTATGTGATATACACTGATCCCCCCCAACCTTCTGATTTCCTTCAGATTTGCTCCAGATTGGGTTCTGCGGCGTGACAAAATGAAGGACATTGTGGACCCTCTTCGTGCTATTCAGATGCTTGCTAATGCGCTTTCTCTGGTGCCTTAAATGTTTGCAGCAAATAAAATAGTGTCGGATTTTAGCTCCAATTTTGTGCAGCCAGTTTGCCTTGTACATATGTAACATTTTTATAATGTATAAAATGTTATCTCCTTGTTTTTTGTTGGGAAGTGTTTTATTGGTGCATTTTATATATTCTTTAAGATGGCGCAATGTTACCTTTGCTACTGTAAATACAAATAGTGCAGTTTGGAATTTCATGTATTTTAATGTGCTCATACTGAACATTAAAAATAATGCCAAACCAAATATCCTGGTGCTATTTTTGACATAATTTTAGAATAGTTGTTTCTGTGTATTAATCTGGGATGGAAGAAAAGTATTGTTACATTAAAAATGACACACTTCACCCCTAAGATTACATCAAAGACCTTTTAACTTTTCCTTGGGGCAGTGTCAATACATACTTAAACACGTAAAATGTCCTCTATTCATCTTGCATGCATGCAGGTCAAGTAGTGGTAAGGTTAAGGGCTCTTAATGTTACATAGTGAGGATCTTCAAAAATAATGACATAAATAGTTTTTATTTATCAATTAAAATCATACAAATCCAGTAAACAGAAAAAAATAAATCAATCAATATTTGGTGTGGCCAACTTTACCTTTTAAAACAGCCCCAATTCTCCTATGTACCAAGGATGTTCCAAGCTTCTTGGAGAATTCACCACAGTTCTGTCTCAATTGCTTCTGTCTCTTCAGGTAATCCCAGACTGACACTATGTTCAGTGAGGGGCTCTGTGGGTGCAAAGTCATCTCTTGCAGATTGCCCTGTCCTTCTTTTCTATTTGCAAATGTAATGTTTGGGAGAATAACATTTATTTTTCCTATTGACACTAAAGCTGAAGATATAAATGACCATCTTAAAACAAATGTTTTTGTGAAACATCTTAAGTGCCTCAGACTTTTGCACAGTACTGTATTTACTGTACAGCCTTTAGATTTTGAAATTATTTCAGCTGTTTGGATGTTAGGTGTTGCTAAAATACATTATAAACCACATCCTGTATTGATTTTATATCAAACACAAATCTGTTTCCTTCAATATTGATAGATTCTGTATTATATGTATTATAATATTTTGAAGAACAGATGACAGAAAAGCCGTCAATGCACATGTCTGATTCATTGAATTTCAGATTCATGGGTCATGTTGCCATTTTATTAATATTATTATTATTAGCTTTTTCCAATAATTACTTTTTACAGTGATAGAGGGTCTATAGTGTGTTGTGGGAAACATATAAGCTGCTGTTATCTACAGATATGGAACGGTTACAGTAGCATTTCCACTGGAACACTGTTCGGGACGGCACGATTTTAAACTGTTCTTAGTCTGGAATTCTCTGCATGACTAGTTATAACCGTACTAAACTGCTCAACTGTGCTGGTAGAATGGCTTTAGTACGTGGCGATTTAAGTCTATCTTCATGATTTTATTATGATGGTTTAATTGTAGCCTACATTTATTTATCTACATGCCTTTTTCGTCAGGGAAGTAGATTTCTAGCTCATTTAAACTCAAAATACATCAATGTATTCTCATATACTATTTTCATATAATACTTTTATAATATTTTCTCAATAAATCTCCTTTTTAGCTAGTCTGGAATCTTTCTCATGTTCATGTTCGGTGGTAAATACAAGCCCTCAGCAAATTATGGCAAACCTCTCGCCTTTTCCTCTTTACTTTCCTTTTTGCAACCTGGTCAGTGTCTGCTGGTTGTCAGCAAAATAAAACCAGGGTAAAAAGCAGTCCTAAAAAGTATTTGACCAGTTGGTGGAAAAGTGGCTAATTGTCTTATCTTCAGCACTGATGAGATGTCCTCCAGTGTCAGTAATTAATGGGGATTTGGGGGCAAAAGCACCTCCAAAAGAGACAAAAATGCCCTTGTAATTCAAAATATGGGGCAAAAATTGAATTGCAGCGTACTGAATTCCTCTGTATTTTATTAGCAAGATCTGACATACTGCTTCAAATTCTATAGGCCTAGGTTTCCAAATTATGACATAAAATAGCCAATTACATATAATTATTCAGATTGAGAATGTATGTCAGCAGACTATTTCATTGGAAATGTTTGACATAAAAAGTTTGTATCTCTTTAATGATAATAAAAGCAAAAAATGCCACTGAAATTCAAATCCGGAGTGCAAATATTGTTCCTTAATGGAAATGCTTATTTCTGACATGGAGGTCCACGATCTTTAATGGAAGAGAAGCATTTCGCAATATTTAATTTTAAGCTGTAAAACATGATAACAGTTCATGGCTAAGGACAGTCAACAAAGGTAATAAATATTGTTGAATCCTCTACTGATTATGGAGTATCTAAAGGAATACTGTCTTTTAACACAGAAAAAAAGTAAAGAACCTAATACTAACCCTAACAGTGCTGAGATCAAAAGAGCATTCTTTCACTTTGCAAATGTGCTATCACGATAGCAGGAGATCATAGGCACAGTGTAGGTAATTTACGGGCATGAAAATTCACTAAATGGAGGTGCTTGTCCTGAATTTGGCACATTGAGGCTGAATTTGGGTGGAAAAACATTTAGAATTAACATGTCAATTTCCCATGTGTCCATGCTAATATTTTTCGTACATTAACATTGAATCTCTCATAAAATATTTATGAGTGTAAATTTACTAAATCAAGGATCAGTATTTCTTTCCTTCCTTCTAAATCATCTTAACATTTTTCTTTTAGCATTGCTTTAGTTTTACGAGTAAGAAATCCAAAAAGAGACTAAAGTCAATTGGGGAAAAATACTTTTTTACTTGCTCCATTAGTTTTGCTTGGTCAAGGTGCAACAGATGCTTCAGCAATGTATTCACATTGTTATTCACACTCAGGAAGAGGCATCACACTCCATTTCGACACATTTGTCTAAAGGAAGTGTTGCCTTTTTGATAATTAAACCACTGACACACAAACGAGATATAATCCCCGTATGGTGCAAATATTTTTCCCCATTCACCCTTCTTCAATTGTATATTCCTTTTGTCCATTTCATCTACTGTCACTGTACAGGGCTCTGAAACAAAAAACAACAACATGTGACTCTCAGTGTTAAAATGCAAATCCATTACATGACCGTCACCCCAACCTGTACAAAATTATGACTTAATATTACAAGATTATGTCAAGCTTGCAAAGAAAAATAAAATGTAGTAAAAGTCTAAAAGTACTTACTTAAACATGTAAAATGTCCTCTCCATTTGCCTTGCACACAGGTCAAGAAACTGTCCCCCTCCATTACGTATTTATTAAAGCACACGTATTCAACCTTCTCTCCTGAATTGTACTTATTCCTTGTCATTTCTTTTGTATCTGCATTCTCATGGACCATGCTTGGTGGTCGCCTACACTGAACTGAAAAAGCAAAGACATCTCTTATATTTGTTTAATTCTTTGTATTATTAGGCTATTATTATTATTATTGTTGTTGTTATTATTATTATGTCTCCTATGATATTTTGGTCCCTAGATATAGCTTGAGATTTTTGTACGTATCATCGCCCACCAGGCAACAATTAGCTAGATAAGGAACAGAAATGTAAGTGTGGCGTAGTTCTAGCGGGTAGACTAGTAGCTGCACATCATCGCACAATTAGCAAGTTAACTCCTAATCAATCACATGTAAGCCATTGCTTTATAAGTCTGCTCACAATCTATCACATTGCTGTTTCAGTGTGCTAACCTCCACCACCCCACCACCACCAGTTGAGCCCCTTCCAGCACCTCTTATCTCAGGCAGGATATGACAGTTCAGAGTACAACTTCTTTGGACCGCCAGACGGGACTTATGCCAAAGAGAGACATTAGATTTCTGTTTTAAATTCAGAATTACCTTTGGCAATTTTGTGTAATTCATTCTAATGAACTTTAAAGAAATGACTTAAACAAGTTTTTCCACTGCACTCTGTTGTACTCTTTTTTTTTTTTTTCCAAAAGCATAAAAAAATAAACATTTTCCACAAGCTAGAAGGCTGACTCAGAAACTCATCGAACAAAGTTCTTAAAATTTAATATTTGCCAGTCCTGGGCAGGATTTTAATGTTAATGTTTTATGTATGAATGGTGGATGTATTTTAAGAAAAAGAAGAAGGAGAAAAAACATAGATATAAAGATTTTAATTACCTCTGGTATGGGTTATTTGATTTGTTTAAGTAATCCATACGACGCCAGTGTTTTAATCCATATCTTCAGAATTGATTTGATAGGCGTGGGTGAGAAAAATCAATATTTAAGTCATTTTTATTGTTGTTGCAGGAAATTCTCCTCATTGCCCAGTAGGGGGCAATATGCATGACGAATATGAGTCACCAAAAACAAAGTGAAATTGAAAAGTGGAGATTGACTGAGAAGGGAGGAGTGACTTAAATATTGATCTGTTTCTCACCCACACCAATCAGATCACTTCTGAAGATATGTATTTAACCACTGGAGTATTATGGATAGTTTAATAATGACTTGTGTGATTTTTTTGGAGCAATGATTTTTGCTAAATGTTTTTATTTTTTATAGAAGACTAAATTAATAATTTGTATATTAATTTAAAAACAATTGTCTTGTGTGCATTTGAGATATGCATTATGAGCGTTCAATATACAGTATCGATTTTGGTATGTGCACACATGGATAGATGACACATATAATTATTATTCAAATAATCTGTTTTCATGATGTATTGACTGTAATTTTTATTTCATATAAATATATGGCACTTTTCCACTGCACATTATGGTTCGACTCACCTCAACTCTACTCACTTTACTTTTCTGAGCTTGCATTTCCACTGCAGTTTAGTGCCTCCTCAGCGTGGGTGGGATTATAGGCTGATCGTCACAGTTGCACCACCTCTACCGCCGTGACATCATCTTAAACATGACACAAACTGACTAAAACAATAACCACTAGCTGTTAGCCACTAGCTCATTGTGCTGCATAAAGCAGTTGCTGCACAGTGATTTTACACATAGTTAAATTTACCTGGTTGTTTTAGAAGCAAGCTTCCAGTATCTCGTCAACTAAATAAAGTGAATCTTTCAAGCAGAGTATAGAGTTAACATAACAGAACATACCATCCTCCATCGTGGATCAATGGCAGTCCAGGGCACTCTCCCTCCCATTGCTCGCCGGTCTAGATAGCGTCCATTTGGTCGAACCACTTCCACTTTTCCTTGATGGTTCTGTAGTCACTTTTAATTTTTTTTTAACTTTTCCCTGCACTGTTGGTGGGTCCTGTGATAGCCGTGTGCGGCCAACAGCTGAGATAATTCCTGAGAGACATTTGCATTTCGCTCATCGCTAACGAGTGGACCGTCTGCACCTCGTTTATTGACCATGGCGTGGTTTTGCGCACAGCCATTTCTTTTTTCACAACTCGAAAGTCGCTTGAACAAATGATACTGCTATAGCTGTTGCTAGCTTTAAAACTAGCGTGCTTATTTCGCGCATCGGAAATCAAGTGACGCTGTTAGTGACGATTCACTCTGACCAATCAGTGATCTGCATTTAGTATCGGCTCGCCTCGCTTGGAACCTCGACCGAGGTGGTACGGAAAAAAAGTATCAGGTACCAGGTACTATCCACAGTGGAAAACCCCAAAAAAGCAAGCAAAGTCGAGTTGAGTTGAGTTGAGTTGTACCGTGCAGTGGAAAAGCCCCAATAGAGAACATGAACAAAGAACCACCAAGTGCTTCTTAAGATTTGATGTGGAGTCTTTTTCAATGCACATTTCTTTGTAAGGCAAAGATTGCATGGCTCCTTTATTTTACCCCCCATGTCTATTTGAAAGTCAAATTATATTTGTATGTGGTTAAATGATGAATGAGACTCAAATCTCATTTTTCAGATGCAGAAATTTAGGAAACTAATCAGGTAAATTACACACTAGTAGATGACTCGTGTAATCCATAAAAAGTAACTGTAATATGATTAAATTATCCAGATTACATGTAATCTGTACCCAACAAAATACCGTAAAACATTAAAAACATTGATTATCAATCCTTAAACATTTAAAATGATTATATTAGTGCAGTATATCTTTATACCTTCACATTGTGGATATGGGTTATCCCATTTTCCATTTGACTGGCATTCAATTAGTCGTTGACCGGACATCTTCATATTCACATCCGTGCATCGGAAAACTAAGATTTGTCCAGATTTATATGGTGGAGTGATACCTGGATGTCCAACTAAAATCTGAGTGTTATTGAGTTCTTCCTCCTGACAGGTCACTTCTGTAGAAAAGAAGCAGATATGCATTTATTTTGAACCTATTTATAAACATGCAACAATATATTAACAATGATAGGCAGTCTGAACGTTTGCTATATGATACAACAAGTGGTTGTCATCTACAGATTCATATTTGAGAACTATATAGAAATAAAATGTAACCATGATTAAAAAGAACTTTAGCTGTTCTAGTTTTGCTGTGATACATAGCAGTTTTGTAGCAGCTGTCATTATTAAAAAGATATATATATATATATATATATACAGTATATATATTGTGCTCAAATTGTATTGTAAATACTGTCTGACACAGAAATCACACTCCAGTGTTTATTTTAAGCAGACGTTCTGTATATTGCATATGAGTACACTTGTATGTAAGCTGTAAAACATATTGTTCTATGTTTAACATATTAGTTTTAGCCAAGTTTGTGTAATATTGTCTTACCTTCAGCATTTGTTGAGCTGTCCATGATCATGAAAAGGAGAAATAGCTCACAGTGTTTCATTTTAGCTGTAAAACATTTTGACAGTTTATAAAGCTAATAAATAGTATCAGTTGAATTCCCACTAAATCTTTAACATAAATTAAATGTACTGATGCAATACTTTAAATCTCAATTCATAAACTCATAAAACTGTGTAAAACTGTGGTGTACCCTGATAAAACATAAAGGCTGTAATTACCAGTTGTCCAAAAGAAGCATTCAGAAAAAGTATAGTATAAGAAAAGCTTGGGAATGACCACTGTCCGCTGAACATCGACAGCTCCTCTGTGGATATTGTCAAGAGCACCAAAGTCCTTGGTGTTCACCTGGCGGAGAACCTCACCTGGTCCCTCAACACCAGCTCTATCATCAAGAAAGCCCAGCAGCGTCTCTACTTTCTTCGAAGGCTGAGAAAAGCACATCTCCCTCCCCCATCCTCACTACATTCTATAGAGAGACTATTGAGAGCATCCTGAGCAGCTGCATCACTGCCTGGTTTGGGACTTGCACCGTTTCGGACCGCAAAGCCCTGCAGAGGATAGTGAGGACAGCTGAGAAGATCATCAGGGTCTCTCTTCCCTCCATCAAAGACATTTACACAAAACTCTGCATCCACAAAGCAACCAGCATTATGGATGACCCCACACATTCCGAAGCATTCGGACCCTTACGGCCAGATTGTGTAACAGCTTCTTCCCCCAAGCCATCAGACTCCTCAATACTCAGAGACTGGACTGACACACACACACACACACACACACACACACACACACACACACACACACACACACACACACACACACACACACACACAGCATTTTAGAAAGTGTCATCTTTTTGCCCTACTCAGATTACAAATGTGTACTGGTCAGCGCTGCACTGTCTCTCACTGTGCCTATTGTTCTGTTCCTTTTAGTAATTTATTGCACTGTCCCATACGTTTTTGCACACGTTTGCACGTGCACTTTATGTAGAAATATTATTTAGTCTGTGTAGTCTCATGTGGTTCTGTGTTTGTCCCATGTTGTTTTATGTAGCACCATGATCCTGGAGGAAGGTTGTCTCGTTTTGCTGTGTACTGTAATAACTGTATATGTGTTATGAAAGGGAAGTCAGGAGAAGGCAGACGGGAGATGCGGATCCAAATGCGTTTTTTTTATTGCAACAATAATCAGACAAACACAGGAACAAATGAAAGGTCCACGAGGGAAAATGAAACTAAAAAAACACGTAAGAACATCCACGAAGGGCAAGGTAATCCACGAACGAACATTCAGGAGAAAACATGAACAGGCATGAACAAACATCAGGAAACACTAGAAAACATTATCAACATACAACAACCGACAAGGGAATGGAGGAACAAACAGGGTTTAAATACACAAGGACACAATAAAGACTAAACGAGACACAGGTGAGAACAATGATGTGTGCAGGCAGTGAGGGAGGCCGGGAATTGTGGGAATTGTAGTTTTCTACAAGGACAGTGAGACTCGGGGTGGACAACAAGGAAAACATGAAATGGAATGTGATCCGTGAAGGGTGAAACGGAAAACACGGGGCAGACAACAAGGAAATGTGACATGGAACGTGAAAGGTGGCATGTGAAACAGACAACACGGGGCAGACAACACAGGAACGTGACAATATGGTTGAACGACAATAAAAACCACTTGACTTGAAAATGAAAACTCCCAATCGAATTTCATCAATTGGAAGTTACCCAAGCAATAGTTAATGCAGTAAAGTGAAACGGTTCATGTTCCAATGAAATGGCTGACTTTTATTATTACAGTAGGCTTCATTGCAAAATGACTTGGAACAACATACTGGACATACTATTGTACTGCAAATATGAGATTATTTCAGAAATCATTCAGTAACATTTATAAAATCTAATAAATAATTAATGCTCATTATAATTGTATTTATTTATTTTTTTGCTCAAATGACATGTACATAAAATAGTAACCCACTTCAGAGAAGAATCACATTTGAACTATTTTAACTAATGTTGGATTTCAAATCTCTCATACATTTAAGCTGCAAAGCAGTGGTGTGTGGTGGACTTTTGAAATGAGAAGGCCATCTCAGAGTTTGAATCCTTTTAGGTTAAACTCACACAGAAACCTTATTTAACAATATATGTAAAACACATATAAGTGCAAGTGCCAGTACAAGTGTGTGTGTGGTATTTATAGTTTACTTTCACCATATTACAATTTTAAAAGGTTGTTTAAAATGAATAAAGACGATTTATAATGTTACACACTTCTGTGGACTTAAAAGTAACATTTTAAATAATTTACATCCTCTTCAACTATTGCAATGCACCATTTCATCATTTCCCCAAAACTACATGTCAAACATCTTTGACCAAAATAAGTGCTAAATCGTTGGATTTCTATCCCCATACAATTAAGAGTTTAATACTTCATTCTGTCACTAACATGTATTCATTTGTGGTAAATGTGTCATTTTAACACTGACAGTGGAGGTTTTTTGTGTGGCCATTGATTTATTTTTCACGCTGTTATGTCACAATCCTATGACCTTTTATTTAAGATATACTGTATGTTATGAAATGACATCACACACACACTCGAGGTTGACATCATCCATTCTGCAAAATTATTTTGAGTTATTTGAAGTTTGAACTCTTTTGTTTTATTTATGTTTTTTTTGATTTTGTGGTCTTATGTGGTGAAGCTGAACATGTCCATCCTTTTATGGGAAGATATATGAGAAATTAATCTATAAATATCATTATGTTAACAGAAATAAAATCATCATTATAAGTTTACAAATATGTTTGCTAGATATCAATCACAGACCATGTTGTGGCTAATTTATCTGATTGTCCAACCTGTTATTTTCCACCTTGATGCTGCTTATTTAACTGGCTGTACTGTACATCTGATTTTTATTTTTGTAATTAGCTTGACCAGTATGACTAATACAATCTTTACCATGTCAATGTAATGATGAAACAAGATACTTGTAAACGTATGATTTATTTTAAAAATGTAAATGCCAAAATACAACATATATTTTCCCAAATCAGAGTGTAATTTGATGTGTATAGCCCATTGCCCAAATGTTTGAATTATAGTTTATATGTTCATGGCCATATATCATATTTCTGCATGAGAAGACACTCTTCTATATTAACTATTAACTATTAACAAGCATACAATACTATAACATTTTTGTGTGTTCATATTAACGGATTATAAACGAGTCGAATCAAGTTAAGTTTATATGTTTTTAGTTTTTTTTACATAGCTTCAAAAATAATACCCACAATAGTACAGCATATTTCATGTACCTGTATCTGTTATCTACCTTCCTTTCAGATTATCTTTACAACTGTTGTTGCTTTTAGCATTTGTTTAATTTTACAAGTAAAAAAAAAAAAAAGTAAATTGGGGAAAATTGCTCCAGTTGTTGATGCTTGGTCACGGTGCTTCAGCAATGTATTCACATTGTCATTCACACTCAGGAAGAGGCATCTCACCATTTCGACACATTTGTCTAAAGGAAATGTTGCCTTTTTGATAATGAAACCACTGACACACAAACGTGAAATAATCCCCGTGTGGTGCAAACAAATTTCCCCTTCCACCCCTCTTCAATTGTATATTCCTTTTGTCCATTTCATCTACTGTCACTGTACAGGGCTCTGAAACAAAAAACAACAACATGTGACTCTCAGTGTTACAATGCAAATCCATTACATGACCGTCACCCCAACCTGTACAAAATTATGACTTAATATTACAAGATTATGTCAAGCTTGCAAAGAAAAATAAAATGTAGTAAAAGTCTAAAAGTACTTACTTAAACATGTAAAATGTCCTCTCCATTTGCCTTGCACACAGGTCAAGAAACTGTCCCCCTCCATTACGTATTTATTAAAGCACACGTATTCAACCTTCTCTCCTGAATTGTACTTATTCCTTGTCATTTCTTTTGTATCTGCATTCTCATGGCTCATGCTTGGTGGTCGCCTACACTGAACATTTCCTAAAGAAAAAGCAAAGACATCTCTTATATTTGTTTAATTCTTTGTATTATTAGGCTATTATTATTATTATTATTATTATTATTATTATTATTGTTATTATTGTTATTATTATTATGTCTCCTATGATATTTTGGTCCCTAGATATAGCTTGAGATTTTTGTACGTATCATCGCCCACCAGGCAACAATTAGCTAGATAAGGAACAGAAATGTAAGTGTGGCGTAGTTCTAGCGGGTAGACTAGTAGCTGCACATCATCGCACAATTAGCAAGTTAACTCCTAATCAATCACATGTAAGCCATTGCTTTATAAGTCTGCTCACAATCTATCACATTGCTGTTTCAGTGTGCTAACCTCCACCACCCCACCACCACCAGTTGAGCCCCTTCCAGCACCTCTTATCTCAGGCAGGATATGACAGTTCAGAGTACAACTTCTTTGGACCGCCAGACGGGACTTATGCCAAAGAGAGACATTAGATTTCTGTTTTAAATTCAGAATTACCTTTGGCAATTTTGTGTAATTCATTCTAATGAACTTTAAAGAAATGACTTAAACAAGTTTTTCCACTGCACTCTGTTGTACTCTTTTTTTTTTTTTTTTCCAAAAGCATAAAAAAATAAACATTTTCCACAAGCTAGAAGGCTGACTCAGAAACTCATCGAACAAAGTTCTTAAAATTTAATATTTGCCAGTCCTGGGCAGGATTTTAATGTTAATGTTTTATGTATGAATGGTGGATGTATTTTAAGAAAAAGAAGAAGGAGAAAAAACATAGATATAAAGATTTTAATTACCTCTGGTATGGGTTATTTGATTTGTTTAAGTAATCCATACGACGCCAGTGTTTTAATCCATATCTTCAGAATTGATTTGATAGGCGTGGGTGAGAAACATCAATATTTAAGTCATTTTTATTGTTGTTGCTATAAATTCTCCTCATTGCCCAGTAGGGGGCAATATGCATGACGAATATGAGTCACCAAAAATAAAATGAAACTGAAAAGTGGAGATTGACTGAGAAGGGAGGAGTGACTTAAATATTGATCTGTTTCTCACCCACACCAATCAGATCACTTCTGAAGATATGTATTTAACCACTGGAGTATTATGGATAGTTTAATAATGACTTGTGTGATTTTTTTGGAGCAATGATTTTTGCTAAATGTTTTTATTTTTTATAGAAGACTAAATTAATAATTTGTATATTAATTTAAAAACAATTGTCTTGTGTGCATTTGAGATATGCATTATGAGCGTTCAATATACAGTATCGATTTTGGTATGTGCACACATGGATAGATGACACATATAATTATTATTCAAATAATCTGTTTTCATGATGTATTGACTGTAATTTTTATTTCATATAAATATATGGCACTTTTCCACTGCACATTATGGTTCGACTCACCTCAACTCTACTCACTTTACTTTTCTGAGCTTGCATTTCCACTGCAGTTTAGTGCCTCCTCAGCATGGGTGGGATTATAGGCTGATCGTCACAGTTGCACCACCTCTACTGCTGTGACATCATCTTAAACGCGACACAAACTGACTAAAACAATAACACGACCGCTAGCTGTTAGCCACTAGCTCATTGTGCTGCATAAAGCAGTTGCTGCACGGTGATTTTACACATAGTTAAATTTGCCTGGTTGTTTTAGAAGCAAGCTTCCAGTATCTCGTCAACTAAATAAAGTGAATCTTTCAAGCAGAGTATAGAGTTAACATAACAGAACATACCATCCTCCATCATGGATCAATGGCAGTCCAGGGCACTCTCCCTCCCATTGCTCGCCGGTCTAGATAGCGTCCATTTGGTCGAACCACTTCCACTTTTCCTTGATGGTTCTGTAGTCACTTTTAATTTTTTTTTTAACTTTTCCCTGCACTGTTGGTGGGTCCGGTGATAGCCGTGTGCGGCCAACAGCTGAGATACTTCCTGAGAGACATTTGCATTTCGCTCATCGCTAACGAGTGGACCGTCTGCACCTCGTTTATTGACCATGGCGTGGTTTTGCGCACAGCCAATTCTTTTTTCACAACTCGAAAGTCGCGTGAACAAATGATACTGCTATATCTGTAGCTAGCTTTAAAAGTAGCGTGCTTATTTCGCGCATCGGAAATCAAGTGACGCTGTTATTGACGATTCACTCTGACCAATCAGTGATCTGCAGGATTTTGACATCACATTTAGTATCGGCTCGGCTCGCTTGGAACCTCGACCGAGGTGGTACGAAAAAAGTATCAGGTACCAGGTACTATCCACAGTGGAAAACCCCAAAAAAGTGAGCAGAGTTGAGTTGAGTTGAGTTGAGTTGAGTTGTACCGTGCAGTGGAAAAGCCCCAATAGAGAACATGAACAAAGAACCACCAAGTGCTTCTTAAGATTTGATGTGGAGTCTTTTTCAATGCACATTTCTTTGTAAGGCAAAGATTGCATGGCTCCTTTATTTTACCCCCCATGTCTATTTGAAAGTCAAATTATATTTGTATGTGGTTAAATGATGAATGAGACTCAAATCTCATTTTTCAGATGCAGAAATTTAGGAAACTAATCAGGTAATTACACACTAGTAGATGACTCGTGTAATCCATAAAAAGTAACTGTAATATGATTAAATTATCCAGATTACATGTAATCTGTACCCAACAAAATACCGTAAAACATTAAAAACATTGATTATCAATCCTTAAACATTTAAAATGATTATATTAGTGCAGTATATCTTTATACCTTCACATTGTGGATATGGGTTATCCCATTTTCCATTTGACTGGCATTCAATTAGTCGTTGACCGGACATCTTCATATTCACATCCGTGCATCGGAAAACTAAGATTTGTCCAGATTTATATGGTGGAGTGATACCTGGATGTCCAACTAAAATCTGAGTGTTATTGAGTTCTTCCTCCTGACAGGTCACTTCTGTAGAAAAGAAGCAGATATGCATTTATTTTGAACCTATTTATAAACATGCAACAATATATTAACAATGATAGGCAGTCTGAACGTTTGCTATATGATACAACAAGTGGTTGTCATCTACAGATTCATATTTGAGAACTATATAGAAATAAAATGTAACCATGATTAAAAAGAACTTTAGCTGTTCTAGTTTTGCTGTGATACATAGCAGTTTTGTAGCAGCTGTCATTATTAAAAGATATATATATATATATATATATATATATATATACAGTATATATATTGTGCTCAAATTGTATTGTAAATACTGTCTGACACAGAAATCACACTCCAGTGTTTATTTTAAGCAGACGTTCTGTATATTGCATATGAGTACACTTGTATGTAAGCTGTAAAACATATTGTTCTATGTTTAACATATTAGTTTTAGCCAAGTTTGTGTAATATTGTCTTACCTTCAGCATTTGTTGAGCTGTCCATGATCATGAAAAGGAGAAATAGCTCACAGTGTTTCATTTTAGCTGTAAAACATTTTGACAGTTTATAAAGCTAATAAATAGTATCAGTTGAATTCCCACTAAATCTTTAACATAAATTAAATGTACTGATGCAATACTTTAAATCTCAATTCATAAACTCATAAAACTGTGTAAAACTGTGGTGTACCCTGATAAAACATAAAGGCTGTAATTACCAGTTGTCCAAAAGAAGCATTCAGAAAAAGTATAGTATAAGAAAAGCTTGGGAATGACCACTGTCCGCTGAACATCGACAGCTCCTCTGTGGATATTGTCAAGAGCACCAAAGTCCTTGGTGTTCACCTGGCGGAGAACCTCACCTGGTCCCTCAACACCAGCTCTATCATCAAGAAAGCCCAGCAGCGTCTCTACTTTCTTCGAAGGCTGAGAAAAGCACATCTCCCTCCCCCATCCTCACTACATTCTATAGAGAGACTATTGAGAGCATCCTGAGCAGCTGCATCACTGCCTGGTTTGGGACTTGCACCGTTTCGGAACGCAAAGCCCTGCAGAGGATAGTGAGGACAGCTGAGAAGATCATCAGGGTCTCTCTTCCCTCCATCAAAGACATTTACACAAAACTCTGCATCCACAAAGCAACCAGCATTATGGATGACCCCACACATACCGAAGCATTCGGACCCTTACGGCCAGATTGTGTAACAGCTTCTTCCCCCAAGCCATCAGACTCCTCAATACTCAGAGACTGGACTGACACACACACACACACACACACACACACACACACACACATACACACAGCATTTTAGAAAGTGTCATCTTTTTGCCCTACTCAGATTACAAATGTGTACTGGTCAGCGCTGCACTGTCTCTCACTGTGCCTATTGTCCTGTTCCTTTTAGTAATTTATTGCACTGTCCCATACGTTTTTGCACACGTTTGCATGTGCACTTTATGTAGAAATATTATTTAGTCTGTGAGGTCTCATGTGGTTCTGTGTTTGTCCCATGTTGTTTTATGTAGCACCATGATCCTGGAGGAAGGTTGTCTCGTTTTGCTGTGTACTGTAATAACTGTATATGTGTTATGAAAGGGAAGTCAGGAGAAGGCAGACGGGAGATGCGGATCCAAATGCGTTTTTTTTATTGCAACAATAATCAGACAAACACAGGAACAAATGAAAGGTCCACGAGGGGAAAATGAAACTAAAAAAAACACGTAAGAACATCCACGAAGGGCAAGGTAATCCACGAACGAACATTCAGGAGAAAACATGAACAGGCATGAACAAACATCAGGAAACACTAGAAAACATTATCAACATACAACAACCGACAAGGGAATGGAGGAACAAACAGGGTTTAAATACACAAGGACACAATAAAGACTAAACGAGACACAGGTGAGAACAATGATGTGTGCAGGCAGTGAGGGAGGCCGGGAATTGTGGGAATTGTAGTTTTCTACAAGGACAGTGAGACTCGGGGTGGACAACAAGGAAAACATGAAATGGAATGTGATCCGTGAAGGGTGAAACGGAAAACACGGGGCAGACAAGGAAATGTGACATGGAACGTGAAAGGTGGCATGTGAAACAGACAACACGGGGCAGACAACACAGGAACGTGACAATATGGTTGAACGACAATAAAAACCACTTGACTTGAAAATGAAAACTCCCAATCGAATTTCATCAATTGGAAGTTACCCAAGCAATAGTTAATGCAGTAAAGTGAAACGGTTCATGTTCCAATGAAATGGCTGACTTTTATTATTACAGTAGGCTTCATTGCAAAATGACTTGGAACAACATACTGGACATACTATTGTACTGCAAATATGAGATTATTTCAGAAATCATTCAGTAACATTTATAAAATCTAATAAATAATTAATGCTCATTATAATTGTATTTATTTATTTTTTTGCTCAAATGACATGTACATAAAATAGTAACCCACTTCAGAGAAGAATCACATTTGAACTATTTTAACTAATGTTGGATTTCAAATCTCTCATACATTTAAGCTGCAAAGCAGTGGTGTGTGGTGGACTTTTGAAATGAGAAGGCCATCTCAGAGTTTGAATCCTTTTTAGGTTAAACTCACACAGAAACCTTATTTAACAATATATGTAAAACATATATAAGTGCAAGTGCCAGTACAAGTGTGTGTGTGGTATTTATAGTTTACTTTAACCATATTACAATTTTAAAAGGCTTGTTTAAAATGATTAAATTTGATTTATAATGTTACACACTTCTGTGGACTTAAAAGTAACATTTTAAATAATTTACATCCTCTTCAACTATTGCAATGCACCATTTCATCATTTCCCCAAAACTACATGTCAAACATCTTTGACAAAAATAAGTGCTAAATCGTTGGATTTCTATCCCCATACAATTAAGAGTTTAATACTTCATTCTGTCACTAACATGTATTCATTTGTGGTAAAATGTGTCATTTACATATGACAAATGTGTCATATGTAAAAAAAAAAAAAGTAAATTGGGGAAAATTGCTCCAGTTGTTGATGCTTGGTCAAGGTGCAACAGATGCTTCAGCAATGTATTCACATTGTCATGCACACTCAGGAAGAGGCATCTCACCATTTCGACACATTTGTCTAAAGGAAGTGTTACCTTTTTGATAATGAAACCACTGACACACAAACGAGATATAATCCCCGTGTGGTGCAAATATTTTATTCCTTCCACCCTTCTTCAATTGTATATTCCTTTTGTCCATATCATCTACTGTCACTGTACAGGGCTCTGAAACAAAAAACAACAACATGTGACTCTCAGTGTTACAATGCAAATCCATTACATGACCGTCACCCCAACCTGTGCAAAATTATGACTTAATATTACAAGATTATGTCAAGCTTGCAAAGAAAAATAAAATGTAGTAAAAGTCTAAAAGTACTTACTTAAACATGTAAAATGTCCTCTCCATTTGCCTTGCACACAGGTCAAGAAACTGTCCCCCTCCATTACGTATTTATTAAAGCACACGTATTCAACCTTCTCTCCTGAATTGTACTTATTCCTTGTCATTTCTTTTGTATCTGCATTCTCATGGACCATGCTTGGTGGTTTCCCACATGGAATTCTCACTGAAGGCAAAGCAAAGACATCTCAGAAATGTCTTGATTTTTCTTTCTTTTTTCCCTATCTTTTTTTAGATATCGATTAGCAATATGTCTTTTCAATTGTTCAACCACACATAATTATAATAAACACATTACTTTAATGCATAGAGATAATTCAAGAAAGTCTAATAAAATGCTTAAGGAAAAGGCCCTTGACATTCTTCATTGAAGTGCCACTTATGAAACATTTGAAAAACATTAAATAGCTTGAGTTTTTGGTTTACTCCGGGAGATCAAGAAAGTCAGCCAGCAAAATCTTCTTTCTTTTTTACCTGCTCTGATTTTGGCTAGATTTTGCACTGTATATAGATTTTGCACTGTATATAGGCCTATTCATAGAGGAGATGAAAGATTTTAAAGATGTTTTCTGCTATTTCTAGAGAGTAATAAATTAGATTTGTACACTTTGTTTGTGAAAAAAAGTAGAAAATAAAGTGGTGCTTATAGATGCAAAGCTTGCCTCAACGGTT
The DNA here is from genome assembly GCF_025860055.1 of Xyrauchen texanus. NCBI lineage: Eukaryota > Metazoa > Chordata > Actinopteri > Cypriniformes > Catostomidae > Xyrauchen > Xyrauchen texanus. The sequence continues at coordinate 16,767,994 of NC_068323.1, forward strand.
GCTAAGGTATCCTGGGTGGTTGCTAGGTAGTTGGTTACTAGCCCAAGTAAAAAGGGCAAGTTGTATTCAGCTGTTCAGGATGTAATACAGTGAAGAGGAATGCATATTTTATAGACTGTACCCCCACCCCCAACCCCAAACCAAACCTAACCATCAGTGGAGTAAAAATTTAATGTTAAGGGGAAAAAATGAAACCTCTGAATCATGCTTGTCACTGATGTGGCCGATCCTAGTATAATGGATCTTTCAGAAACAGCATGATTACACATACTTCCTGTGTAATCATGCTGACAGCACTGCTCTCCTCAACTAGCAGCGCAATTTGTGGTATCATTTATGTCCTTAGCACAAATGGTGCAGGAAGAGTAACGTGCCTAATTTTAATATTTAGGGTTAGGAGCTTGTTCAAATCTCCAACCCTAAGTAAAGGTATTAGTGATGCATGTCAAAGCAAACGACACTACTAAAATATTGCAGCATAATTCAAAACACTCAGAAGCTTTTACCCTCCGTAGTCTTACCTGCACATTTAGGAAATCGGGTCTATTTTCTATTTGACTGGAGGCGATTTCAGTGTTTCCCTGTGAAATCAGCCCTTGTCTAGCACAGGAAAGTTTTAAACTCTGTCCAGATCTGATTAAATCTATAGGAGGAGGGAGTCCACTGGGACGTTCGGAACACATGTTGCTTTTAAAGAACAGAAACATATCTGATTATTCTATATGGGTAATAGTGATAGTAATTCTTGCTTAGAGTTGAGGTACTCGAGTGTGGACTTGTCACGGACTCGGATGCATTTTTATTCGGCCTTGAGTCCATGGCATTTGTGATGCAATGAAGAATACAATTATGAAACAGAAATAAATGAACACATCTCTTTCTGCATACAGCTGTAGCCCCCCCTGAAGTCATAGATGTAGTCAGAGTTTGTTTCACCGTGTTAAGCAAACACGCACATGCTCCGGTACACTCATCAGTCAACCAATACGCTTAAATGTTACTATGGAGACTACTGTTTCACATTGATTACCGAAGTGGCTGGCAAGACGAAAACATAAAGCCAGGTATGTAGCCAATGTACTAGGAACAAGAGAGTTTTGCATGGCACGGGACATTAGGATTGGTAAAATTGCACATGGCATTTGTGCAGCCAAGAAGGTGCTCGCATTGCGTTTCATCATGGTTAAGAACTTCAAATCAAGAACTTTATTGAGTCTGAAAAAGCGTTATTGCTAAAGCATGTAACATAAGTCACGTGACCCATGTCTGTTGAGAGAATGCACGTGCAATCTAATTTTTTTATTTCATTTGGGTGCGCAAGTTTTATTTTTGGTGGCATATGAGGGGCACATCAGCAAAAGGGCAGGGAATCGAGCCCCTAGAGTCTAGTAGTCTGGTCATTATAGCACATTTTTAATTATTATTATATTTAGCTCGTAGATCACTTGTACAGACCAAAAGTGCTAAACCAAGGCTGGAACTTTGGCAAACATGTCCAGGAGTTTATCACCTCTGAAAATAGTGCAGAAATACAGCAACATGGAAATTGTGTGTAATCTTGTTGCGGTTCTGAAAGTTATTACATATTACTACATTTAATAAAATAAATGATGGCTTTGATAAGACAGAGGAGAAGTTAAACACATTTGAACTGATGCTTAAATGTCTGATGGGAGATGGCACTTGTCAGTAATTCAGCAGAATAGGGTCCATGTCTGATTTCTGGAACATTCGGTGGCAACATATTGAGTTTCCATGCGATCATGTTGTTAATATAAAACATTATCTTTGGCTGAACTAAAATATTAAAACTAAAACAAATATAGTGAAAAACTAAACTAAAACTAGAAAACACTGAAACTCTCTAAAGTCATAGAAAACTAAACTGAAATGGACAAATTGAAAATAAGTACAACTATAATAAATCTATTATGATCTTACCTTCACATTTAGGATATGGGTCACTCCATTCTCCATTTGCCTGACAGGTGATGGTTCTCTTTCCTTTTAAAATCAGCCCTTCATCAAGACATGAAAATTTTAACATGTGTCCATATTTAATAGAACCCTCTTGATCAGGGATTCGCTGCACTATGATGTTGTCCTCTGTTGCATTTTTAGGACACGTTACCTCTAGAGAAACAAGACATGCTGGTCACTTCATGTTCTCCACCTAGGCAGTTCACTTATTTATGGGTCATTGGGATAGCCATTTTTTTGTCCAAATACTTTTGGAGCCACTGTATGTATGGATGAAATATTAAACTCCATATAAATATTTTAAATATACAAGTTAGTTTTAATTTATTCCAATTAAGTGATCATAGAGCAAAGATTTTAAATAGTTTCAGTACTTCAATATAATTATAAATATTTATTTATAATTCATAATTTTTTAAAAGCCAGAGTTTGAATAGAGCATATTTATAAATGTCTGGTATACCCTTTTAAAGTAGCAGAATTCAAAAGGTACTGCCTTAAACATGATGTGTCCTTACCTTCACAATTAGGAAAGGGACTGCTCCATTTTCCATTTGACTGGCACATAATTTCTTTTGCTCCCCTCAAAATTAGAAGTTTTTCATCATCACATGAAAATTTCAACCTGTGCCCAAATCTGATTAAATCCCCATAATCAGGGAGTCCCTCCACTTTGATGTTGTTCTCTATGTTGTCTGGAACACATGTTACCTCTAAAGAAAGGAAAAAGCATGGTTTCATGTGCACAAAGTGCAAAATGCATAACAGCTGAAACAGTTCAGAATTTGTGTCATCCAAAAATAAAATTCTGGTGCAATGAGGTTTCCAAGGTTAATGCTCAATTGAGTTTTAAATTAAAAAACCTACCTCCCTACCCTAAACATTACCCCTAAATCTAAACGATAGTGTCATTAAAGCAAATGTGACATGAAAAACGCAATTGCTGAAGCAACTATGTCATTTTGAAGTGCTTCTATGACATTTTCGGCTCAAGTGTCGACTCGCATACTCTTCACAATTCGTACAGCGGCCCTTTGAATTTGAGCCAATATCAATATAATCAGTTGAGTCAATTTAAAGTGTGATTAAAGGATTAGTTCACCCAAAAAGGAAAATTATCCCATAATTTATTCACCCTCAAGCCATCCTAGGTGTGTATATGACTTTCTTCTGTCAGCCAAACACAATCAGAGTTATATTAAAATATATCCTGGCTCTTCCTAGCTTTATAATGGGAATGAATGGTACCTTAGATTTTGAAGCCCAAAAAAAGCACATCCATCCATCAAAAAAGTAATCCATACAGTTCCAGGGGGTTAATAAAGGCCTTCTGAAGCTAAGCATTTTTGTAAGAATAATATCCATATTTATAATTTTATAAACTATAATCACTGGCTTCCTCTATCCTCTGTGCTTTCGCATTCTTCACTTCTCACCGGAGATTACGTTACGCCTACGTCATGGCCGTTTGCTTTGGATGGCTTGAGAGTAAATTATGGGATCATTTTCATTTTTGGGTGAACAAACCCTTTAACTTCACTTGGCAAGCTTGTAAATGTAGTTGATTCTGTTATGCAAAACTTAAAAGGTACCGGTGTTTGTGAACTGATAATCTGCCGTTGTACTCTGGAATTTGTGTGAAAGGAAATTGTGATACATACAATGAGTCATGTAAAAATGATTAAGCAAAAATGCAGGTATAGTAACGTGATTTTAAGCGATCAGGTTTTCTTCTTTTGTGTTCCACTGAAGAAAGAAAGTGATACAGGTTTGAAACGGTATGACGGTGAGTAAAAATGGTTAACTTTTGAGTGAACTAACTCTTTAACTCTTTTCAACAGCCACCTTTACATACTATTTGCAAGTACAGGTCAAACTCATATATACTTTAATGTAGAAAGACCTAAATCTACAAAACTGTTGGTCAATAAAATTTTCAAATAACATATTTCAAATCCACAATATAATCTGTCATCAGCGGTGTCATAAATGTAGCTTTTTCTTTAGCTCAATTCAAACAACAATCAAGCACCATTACAATTTCATCAGTTATATGTATAGCCTACGAGTGACCCGTCTCGTCCTTCTAATGTCTCTGAAAAATGTTCCTGTGATACGCACATGCAAACATAAAGCTATAACATGATACTGAGATTTCATTGGCTATGACCACAGACCGATCACAGAATGTTTGAGTAACTTTTCTGCCCCCATTTTGTCACTGTTTTCTAAAGGGTTGAAAGGGGATGATTGCAGGCTGCTGGAAGATATAAAACATTTTAGTTGACCTCTCCAGTACCTTCACAAGCAGGTAAACGGTTATCCCAACCGTCAAGGCGACATGTTCTGTCGACAAACCGACTCTGCATCTGGAAGCTTGAAAAAAAAAACATGTATATTTTTAACGTAATAGTACTTTTTCATGAAATTCTTTCTGAATGTTAACAAATCTTCTCAACACGCTTACCCCTTATTGCAGGTATACTTGATGGTTGTTCCAAAAACAAAGCTATTTCCATTCACAATACTATATTGGCCATTTGGAATATCTGTAGGCAGCTCACAGCGTTTGACTAATGGTGAAACAGAAACAAAAGATATAATTTCGAATTTAAAATCAGAGTTTGTAATTCTAGTAATTCTCAGAGTTAGAAGTCTTCGGGGCCATTTACACTGAACAGGTTTTCCCTCCATATACTACGGTGCATTTTCATTGTTTTTCCATGAAGACTTTTTAGTTTTCTGGTCTCCAGTGTTTTCACTCGCATCCGCTTATGTTTTTAGGGGATATTGCGATATTTAGCATTTTACATTTTTTAAAATTGCCAAATAAAAACAACATGTGGATCCATAGTGCTGATTCTTTACAGATTTGTGATGACCATCTTTTGACAGTGCCTCACCCGTCAAAGTTTAAGGAGTGGGTATATGACATAAAGCGATGGCCCAAGGTTAGTTGCATTGGATAAGTTATGAAAGCCAATAACTGCTCAAGTCTCATCTCATTTTTACCCCAACTAACACTTAAAATAGTTGTTGGTCTCCATCTGGTTTGCTTGTTAAATTATATATATATTTTTTATCAGTTTTTACTAGTAGTTTGAACTGCCTCTTATGGAGAAACCAGAAAACAGTCCAACGGCAATCAGAGGATATATGTTGCATATAGAAAACATTTGGTCTTAATGGGCCCATAGAATTCTGTAGAATTAAATTACATGAAATGCACAGATGTTCCTATCACTATAATTACTTTTGAATACATTTTAAAAGGCTGTAACTTAAATATATTATGTATTTTTACAGCTTTCCATTGTAAAAATTAGCTCTTAGTTGTAGCAGTTTTGTGAGGGAAAATGTAATTGAACTGTGTACTCACTTGTACATTCTGTCTTATTCAGTTTAATCCATTTTTTACCATCACATATGTAGACGAATTTTCGCAGAGGGAAATAACCATGCTTGCAGTTGTACTCTAGTTTATCACCAGAAGAGTAGTTGCTTTTCAATAAACCAGGAGAAACGTCTGCATTACTTAATTGTGGGACCTCGGCACAACCTGTGAGACGATGGCACATCATATAGTCAGTGCAAAAGTCATCAACAAAGCCATATACTGTATTTAGCTGCTTTTGTCACAACAATTCACCTAAACTTGATTCTCTATATCAGTCATGTATATTTACTGCTACCTTTTAGTAACTGTGCGTGCGATTTAAAAAGAACTGTAAAGAAATTTAGAAAGACCATTCTGTGTTGAGAGCACCAACACTGAAGCATTTCCACAGACATAAAATAGCTAGATTTGATCAAATGGCATATTTTGAGAAGTAATAATATTGGTGTGGGTGAGAAACAAACAGATCAATATTTAATTCCATTTATGCTAAGAATTCTTCTCAAATTGCATTTGAGATGTTAAGACTACTTGTATTGATGCTGACTACCAGCCCTGGAATCGTGAGTTTGAATCCAGGGTGTGCTTAGTGACTCCAGCCAGGTCTCCTAAGCAACCAAATTGGCCTGGTTGCTAGGGAGGGTAGAGTCACATGGGGTAACCTCCTCATGGTTGCTATAATGTGGTTCTCGCTCTCGGTGGGGCACGTGGAGAGATGTGCGTGGATGTCGTGGATAATAGCGTGAAGCCTCCACACACGCTACGTATCGTCCGCCGCTACCCGGATTGAGGCGAGTCACTACAGCACCATGACAGCTTAGAGCGCATTGGGAATTGGGCATTCCAAATTGTGGAGAAAAGGGGAGAGAGAGAGCGAGAGAAAAAAAGACAAGTTGTACTGTAGTTCAGTTACTTAATAAAAAAATTAAATAATAAAAGCTAGTACATAGAAGTAGTACTAATACATATACTTTATATACTGTATATGTATATATATATATATATAGAAGACATTACCAAGGCAGAGGGAGACAAAACTAAAGCAAAGACAGACTTGACGGATATTAACAACCACTTGGGAGAGTTCTGTAATGATTCGCTACAATGTGTCTTGTACTACAACTACAAACCATTAACAAACGTGGACTCAGGGCTTGTGGTGCCGTTGTCATCAGCGTAAATACTATTTTATGTAACCAGCAAATTGATCAACTGATAAGCAAATATTGTGTGCCAACAAAAACTGGTGTTTGTATGAGAAGATCAGACACAAAAAACACACATTTGACTGGACCTTGTGCTACCCCGTAATGTGATGACATCTGTACAAATCAGAGCAGATCATATTAATGGTTTATGACAAAATTACATAACTCCTTTTTCTAGATTGTTAAATCTAATAAGTCACTAGAAGCTGCCTCTTTTCAGAAAAAAGAGATTAAAGTGAATGAAATAATATTATAGGTAAATACGTTTCAGATGTTTAAAATGAGTGTAATGGGAACCGTGGCAGATCAATAAATATGGTGGTGGTAAATGAATAATTTAAGCTAAAGGAAACAATTTTGCAATGAATTTCCTCATATCAAGCTTCAACTGATCCAGACAGGATTTTTCAACCTTCAACCAATCACACCCAGACTTTCAGCCAACCCAGAACCCAAATGTAAAAAAAGCTATATGATTTATTTTATAATGTACTTTATATTATTATAAATCAGGACACAGGCCCTTTTGAGCTGCTGTCTATATAAAATACTGATTAAATACTACTTTAAATACTCTGCAAAGTGAATAGGACAATTATTCAAGTGTTTATGATATTGCTTATATATGTCTTCAATATGTAATAGGCTTCAACTGATTATTTATTTTACACTAGAACTGTACATATACACGTTTACTTGCTTTTTAAATGTTAAAAAGAAATATTTTTAAATTAAAATGCATATAAGGTTTAACCAGCCAATACTTGCTTTATGTAAAGCAAGCTAACAGCAACATAACCTGCTAAACAAGTGTGATATTGTCAAGAATACAATTTAACTGTCTTTTGTCATATTTAAAAGAGCATTTTTCTTTACCTGCTGCATTCGAGGACTCATATGTCATAAAACATAAAAGAAGAGAGAAAATTATTGCATATAACTCCATTGTCCAGCTTTGAGTGTCTTCTTGAGGTCAAACAGGATGACATTGATATTTTATTATCTGCAAATATTGGTTGACCAAGCCGCCTCTTTGCAGATTAACAGTAAACATGTGTGATAAAAGATGAAAATGGGGAAACCACGTGGTAATAATTTCGACACAGCTCAAAGAATGTTCCATCACATGGTGGTTGATGAGACCAAAGGCTGTACTGTTGCAATGTGTTTTTAACTTGTATTAGCCTGGTCATCAACCCCAGTTTCAACATTTAAAAAAATCCAAAACAAATGAACAAAATGTACAAAATGCGAACTAGTTTAACATAAAATTATGGTATTCAATTTCATGTAATGCAAAAACCTTTTATAAATTAACTTATTAAATGTGCAATAAGCTTCAATAATGTGTAGGTCATTATACATATATTAGAGGCTGTCCTTGCACATTGACAATTAACCTTAAATGCTTGGGTTTTTCAGCAAACATGCTTATATATTCGTGTCTTAGTTTTTTATCCCCTTTTTCTCCCCAATTTGGAATGCCCAATTCACAATGTGCTCTAAGTCCTCATGGTGGCATAGTGACTCGCCTCAATCCGGGTGTTAGGAGTTAATGTTCACATCAACCATCAGAATGGAGAGAACTATTTGATTTCATTGATTTGAACCGTGGCATGATTGTTGGTGCCAGATGGTTTTATGTATTTGTGTAACTGTTGATCTCCTGGGATTTTCATGCACAACAGTCGCTAGAATTTACTACGAATGGTGCCAAAAACAAAATACATCCAGAGAGCGGCAGTTTCGTGGACGGAAATGCCTTGTTAATGAGAGAGGTCAACAGAAAATGGCCAGACTGGTTCAAACTGCCAAATTCTACAGTAACTCAGATAACTGCTCTGTACAATTGTGGTGAAAAAATTAGCATCTCTGAATGCTATTCTGAGATGCAGGTTGGTGTCATTTTGGCAGTTCGAGGGGAGACCTACACAATATTAGGCATGTGGTTTTAATGTTGTGGCTGATTAGTGTATAACACTTATTTGGAAAACACTCTGGGCTATAATCATCAAATAAGATTTGATTTATACTGAATTTACATATCCTGTTTTGACATGTGTGCATAGAATGTGGTTAAACTCCACACATGTAATCCATAAGCATCCTTCAAAAATAACCAATAACAAACACTCAGTTTTAACATACAACTCTTCTGAACACATTTTTTTATGCAATTCAACAAAATTGAGTAGAATTTTTATATTTACCCAATTAATTACAATTAACAAAATCTGGAGCTCACTAGTGCAATGTCTGTTTTCACGGCTCTAACCAGCATGCATGCGCAACACGAGAAGTTCTTAAAGGGGCCACGTCCAATTAACAACCAGAGTTAATTCACATGAAATTTATCCACTTGACTACATTTTCCCTGGCTAAAAGTTATTGTCCCATATTACGTAATACATATTTGTCACTTCTTTAACAGCTTCTCTAAAAAAAAACACTACTCAGGCTTTTTAACACCTGAGAAAAGACTTCAGGACTAAGTGAAACAGCATTGCATGCTGATTTTGGCTCATGAAATGGGTTTATGTATGCCAGCATTGGCTCTTTTAGTTGTTCTTGGCACTATTACAAGGTTTTTCATCTCGGGACCAGACACTCTAGGAGACATGACATTGCTAGCTTTCTCTGTTACCGAACCTTGTTGTTCAATGTTCTCTGAAATCAGTACATGTTCAGCTATCAGGGCTTCAGTGGCTGACACAGGGTTTTCAGGGTCCACATTCTCTGTCCATTGCAGACTAAGATATGTGACCTCTTCTAACACAACAAAATCAGGTTCAGAATACTCCCCTCGATTGTGGTGTTGTGGGAGAATGGGTTTCAGTAACCTTTGGCTCAGGAACAAAGTTAACACAAGGGCACAAAAGGTTTACGTTCAAACTGACCAACACTGGTATTACTGCTGGTTGGATGCTAGGTGGTACTATGGGGGTAACTTTAATCAATCAGGGTTAGAGTTAAGCCTACACAATAAAGCAAGACACCTTCATTTCAAACTTTGAACTTTGTGTGTGAATACATTTGTTTTGTTCCCTCCTTCATGATAGGGTTGAGGTCAGGGCTCTGTGCGGGCCAGACAAATTCTTCCACACCAAACTCATCCAACCACGCCTTTATGGACCTTACTTTGAGCACTGGGGCACAGTCATGCCTGAACAGAAAAGGTCCTTCCCCAAACTGTCTCCACAAAGTTGGAAACATAGAATTTTCCAAAATGTCTTGGTAAGCTGAGGCATTAACCTTACCCTTCAGTGGAACTAAGGGGCCTAGGCCAACCCCAGAAAAATAACCACATAGTTGGCACAATGCAGTCAGGCAGGAAACGTTCCCCTGGCATTTGCCAAACCCAGACTCATCCATCAGACTGCCAGATAGAGAAGCGTGATTCGTCACTCCACAAAACACGTTTCCAATGCTCCAGAGTCCAGTGGCGCCATGCTTTACACCACTCCATCTGGCGCTTGGCATTGTGCTTGGTGATGTAAGGCTTGCTCGACCATGGAAACCCATGGCATTAATGTCCCGGCGCACAGTTTTTGTGCTGATGTTAGTTCTAGAGGAGGTTTGGAACTCTGCACTTATTGAGTCAGCAGAGCGTTGGCGACTTTTACGCACTATGCGCCTCAGCACTCGGCGACCTCACTCTGTAACATTACGTTGTCTGCCACTGTGTGGCTGAGTTGCTGTGGTTCCTAAATGCTTCCAATTTGCAATAATAGCACTTATAATTCATCGTGGAATATCTAGGAGGAAATAAATTTCACAAACTGACTTGTTGCAACGGTGGCATCCTATTACAGTAACACGCTCGAATTCAGTGAGCTCTTTAGAACAACCCATTCTTTCAAATTTTTTTGTAAAGGCAGACTGCATGGCTAGGTACTTGATTTTATACACATGTGATAATGGGACTGAATGAAACACCTGAATTCAATTATTTAGAGGTGTGGCCCAATACTTTTGTCCATATAGTGTATATATATATATATATATATATATATATATATATATATATATATATATATTATATATATATATGCCCTCTTTGCTTAATTGCACCAAGCTTAGCCATTTTTAGATGGCACAGAGGGTTGTTATCTGTGATGACCAAAAACTTTGAAAAATTCAATGGTATTCTGATTGGTTCCGAGTAAGTAGAAAGGTCTCTTTAGTGCCCTAAGTTTTTATAACTGTGACCTTAAATGCCTACTGCCTGTAAGTTGTTAGTGTCTTAATGACTGTTCCACAGGTGCATGTTCATTAATTGTTTATGGTTCATTGAACAAGCATGGAAAACATTATTTAAAGACTTTAAAATAAAGATTTGTAAAGTTATTTAGATTTCGATCATCAGTGCTCATGGAACGTCTCTCATCCAAAGAGATTCAAGGACTGGATGAGAGACGTTCCATGAGCACTGATTTCAATTACTCTCACTTGGTCAAAGGTGTGCCTGAGAGACTTGTCTATTGCCTGCTCCAGAGGGAAATCACTGGGGAGGGGCCCTCACTTCCCTCTGGATTTCTGGGTGAGACGGGGACTAATCGCTGCTTCTATTCTATGTTTTTTACTTGGAATTTAACAGTAACAGGCACTAAAGGTTATATGTGTATATCCCCATGCACATACCTGACCTTCACCTGGTGTGCTGTACCCAAAGCCTCACCTTGAACCAAGCTTTGGTGACTCGAAGCCTGATTACAACCTGAATTCACCAACGCTTGGTATGTACCCCATTGTATACTCACTGATATGCAGTACATCCCCGCTCAATCAGGGGCAGCTTGTGTCACTTCAGGGATCTGGACCCACGGCCCAACATCCATCACCGGCCATTCATCCTGAATGTGTCCCAGTTCCTTGCAGTGCCAGCACACCAGCCCAGACCTTACCCCCACAGCTGCGGCCCTGTATTCACCAACCTGGCAGGAAAAAGGAATAGGAAAAGAGGGGGACAGGGCAATAGAACCATCCCAAGTCCAGGGAGAAGTCTTTGGGGCAAAGAACCCCCATCACCGGGTGGTGGGATAGGCACAGTACAGGATGGGGAAGGGGAAGAGAGAGAGAGATTTGGAGAGACAGAGAACAGGATTTGCAGGCTCCCGGATATGCTGCCAAGTGGTCCTCTGCCAGCTGGACTGCCTCTTGCAGCGATGCCAGACGCTGGCACTGGACCCACTCCACTGTCCCCTTTGGCAGTCGGTCTACGAGCTGCTCCAGTACCACCAGGTTGAGGATTCCATTTGCACCGCTGTCAGCTGCTGCCAATGGTGAGGACTCCATGATGGCATTCTTCCTCGATCCCGGATTTTGGCACCACTGTAACAAATCCCTTGGTTCCAGGGAATGAGTAAGCGGAAGACGGTGTTCTACGTTCCAAAATAATAGTCTTCATTTGGCAAATTTCTCTTTTCAGCAGAACATTCTCAAAATCACACGTGCGCACACACCTTGAAGCCTGGCTCTCTCTCTCATCTGCCGCCATCTCCTCCCCTTTTATCTCTGCTACAGCTCACTAAAAACACAAACAGGTGTTAGCACAGGTGTAAATCCTTAACCACTCAGCTTTCCTGGACCTCACTCTCCACAGATCAGTGCTCGATCACATCCCTGCTTCCACAGGAGCATTGTGAGCAATGATGCCCCATAGTTTTTAATGGTGCATAGTGGGATTTTTTAGGGACCAAACATTTCAGTGCACTGGAACGATTTTGCGAATGAGACAGCCCTAAAAATGGCTGACTCCCTGATAAGTGACCTGACAACTTAACTTAGGAACTGATTGGGATGCACCCTATGTTAATGTAAATCATTGGAATCATTAGCTAGTGTAGAGCTTTAGTTACTGAGATACAAACTTGTGACAACTTCCCTGTCTGGCATCTACAATATAGCTCTGAATCTCCCCTATGAGGAAAAGCAGGACAAGCAGTGGCCAGATCTAGGTTGAAAATGTACTTTAAAGCCCATAATTTAGTCAAATGAAGAAACAACAATATATTGTTTCATATAAGCAGTGGTCGATTTATAAAAAAAGGCCATCATTAAAATACATTTTCACAATGAATAAGACACTGTTTGCATTCATTACGTGGCAGTCAACTAATAATACCAATTGACATTTTAAAAACATGTCCATGCACCAAAGCCAGAACCAAGGAGGTCTAATACTAAGAAAAAGCTCTAATAATATTTGTGATTTAAATTTAGCTTGCAATAAATTTTGTTTCATCAGGGTATGTGGTTCCTTTTCAAAACTTGATCCAACACTGAGTGCTCCAGCAGCATAATTTACACTTAGAAAACTCCAGATGCTGCTATAACAATGATAAAAGCACTTACCACTTTACTTGAAGTGAAAATCAGTCCTCTTTTATTGTTTCATTAATCAATTGCACGATTATGCAGAACATCTTGTGTTTCTAAATCCACAAGGATCTCTTTCTCAACGGCAATGCCAGCAGTGATAACAGACGACTCGTCAGCAAGATCTCGCAACTCTTTGCTTTCAAATTACTTACATCATTTAAAGCGTGATTGCGTCACTCAAGGCCAGTTAGAAGGCCTGGACTGGGACATTTGCTAAAGACCACACCCACATGAAATGGCTGATTAATCTGACAATCTGACTTTAGTTGCTCATTCATTTGCACTATTGAGGGATTCTGCAGAAATTCTTACGCGTGGAGCTCAAACTCGCACGCTGCTTTGGCGTCGGGCATGCGATTTGTGAAACAGTTGTCAGATTTTGCTTGTAAGCATCAAGGAATAAATTCTGATTGTATAAACTTTGTTTTTTGCTATTCATTTGTAGACGAATTAGGAGTGGAAAGTGATTGAAAATACATGGCAATGAGGTCAATGTGAACGAAAGGATGAAAAAACAATTAATAGGCATGTTACACCAGCAGAGAAGGCTTTGCTGACCCTGAGAAATCGCCACTGATCCAAGCTAGTCTCACATCACAAAACATCAGCAGTACATAACTCTGGCTAATGTCAGATCTCTGTAATCAACTCAGTCAAATTTGTCTGCAGGAAAAAAAGTAGAACAGTTTTTACAGTCCATCCAGTATGGAAGATACCCATTAAAGTTGACTTTTCTGCAGGTGGTTGATATGAAACAATTTCTATCCCCCTTAGTGGTATGTTGGGTGGCTCGCCATCTCACTGAAATGAATTATCAGATGTTCAAAAGACCGGTCCTGTTTTATAAACAGTACCATACACACAAGAGCACATACATTAACAATACAACACAATTTACCACAATTGACCAAATGAAATATTTGCTTGAAACATAAATTACTCTCCCAGTCTCTAACAACCATAGGGTTTTCTCAAAATGGTGGCTGCACATGTTGATATTGATTAACACAGCATAGTATGTGACTCTGGATAAGCATTGACATATAATCCACATCTCGTCCGCACATAAAAGAACCAAAACACTGACTTTCATCAATAAGAGTTACAAAAATACATATTTTAAAGAAAAAAAACGATTTTATGAACATGCCAAATCTGTTTCTTTTGAATTCACAAACATGAATAAATTAAATCCCACAGGTGTATATGAAAGGATTTCAAAACGATAGCACTTAAGAACAACTGTTTCAAACATATAATCAAAGTTTTCTTCACTCAACAGATCAATTCCAGCAGCATCTTGTCTGCTCATCTAGCACTCTCAGCTAATCTTCTTCTTCTTCTTTGTCCTCTTGACTCAATCCTTAGGAGTATTACAGCAGATTATGAAAAGCAAACAAGATGGTGTGGCATAAAACACACTAGAAATGGTGGCATCTTACATAAGAGCATTACTGTATATATATATTTCTTTCAAATGGTAAGAAAACATTATGACATTTTCATAGATGTCATGTGTTGGTCTCAAATGTCGGGGTGATACTTGTCTAATTTTTCATTGTGGCAGCGGGGGCGTGGTCAAGCGCCCGTCCGGGAGAGGAAAGCAGTAAGGCGCTTACACCTGAGCTAAATTATGCCTAACACCTGTCTCTAATTCCAGTGAGCACGAGGAGAGCGGCATAAAAGCAGACACAGAGCCTCCAGTCCGAGAGAGACGACAAGCCAACTCAGTGCGCTTGTATTATATTGTGTGTTAAAAACAAAGGGAATTAAAAAGCTTACCTTGTACTGAAGACCTGTTTCCTGTCCTCCTTCCTGTGAGAAGCCTTACACTGGTGCCGAAACCCAGGACTTTAAAGGAAGCATGGAAAGTGGTCGCCCCATAGAGTCCTCCCAGCTGGCAGAAGTCCTCCAGTCCCTCGCGACGCTGCATCAAGGCCACCAGCAATGCTTGCTTGAGCTCCGGCAGGACCAGGATCGCCGGTTTTTTGAAATCATGCGGGCTCAGGCAGAGGACCGGCTCGCCATCCAGAGCCTCCTCAGCCAGGAGGAGGCGTCGCCCACAACAGCGACCCCGGACACCCGCGCTATGCTGCCCCCCCCCATGCTACAGAAGATGGGGACAGCAGATGATCCTGAGGCCTTCCTCGATTTGTTCGAGCGCTCAGCAGAAATCTGGGGCTGGCCCCGCGAACAGTGGGCAGCCCGCCTGATTCCCCTCCTGTCCGGGGAAGCTCAACTTGCGGCACAGCAGCTGCCGGCGTCGAACCTCCTGGCCTACACCGATCTGAAGAGGTCTATTCTGCAGCGGGTCGGTCGGAGCCCGGAACAGAATCGCCAGCTCTTCCGGGGCATGAAACTAGGGATGTCCGATCGCCCGTTCGCTCAACGGCTCCGGGACGCCTGTCGGAGGTGGCTGCTCACGGGGGACCGCGACGTCGAGGGAGTAATCGACTAGGTGGTACTGGAACAGTTCGTTCAACGGCTGCCTCGGAAGACGGCGGGGTGGGTCCAGTGCCATCGCCCGGCGTCGCTGGAGGAAGCTGTTCGGCTGGCGGAGGACCACTTGGCGGCGATCCCGAGGGCGGACGAGCCCTCTTCTTCGTCTCTCTCTCTTTCCCCTACCCTTGTGTCTGCCCATGCCCTCGCCCCATCCCCTATGTTCTCTCCTTCTGTTTTATCCCCAAGGCCCGTTCCTGCCCCGCGCAGGCGTGGAGGGTTCCAGAGACCAGCTTCCCGGCCTTGGGAGAATGTACCCTCCCATTCCCCGTCATTCAGCTGCTGTCCTCCTCAGGTGGGGGCGCCCGCCAGCACAAGTGCGGCCGCAACGCCTGGGCCGGCCTGTTGGAGGTGCGGAGACCCGGACCACTTCCGGGATCAGTGTCCGCTGATGGAGGTGGGGACGGTGGTGCGGGTCTCCGACGTCCCGTAGGCTTCCCCCTATCGGGCTGGAGCATACCGGATTCTGGTAAGGATCAGGGGGGGTATTTACCAAGCTTTGCTGGATACCGGCTACAATCAGACCACCATCCACCAACGCTTGGTTCAACCTGGGGCTTTGGGTTTAGCTAAACTGGTGAGGGTGAGGTGTGTGCATGGGGATGTTCACAAGTATCCCATGGTGACTTTGGCGATTAAATTCAGGGGAAAAAACCATAGTGTGGAGGCAGCGGTTAGTTCCCGCCTCACCCATCCGCTAATCTTGGGTACTGATTGGCCGAATTTTAAAGATATTTTAGAGGGTATTTGTGCGGAGGGTTCCTGCATAAAGAGGTGTGCGGTGTGCGATGCTTTGGCAGGGGAGGCGGAGCCGGGGCCGTCCTCGGCTGCTTGGAATGACGAGGGAAGGGGCGAGGTGGCCGCCCCTCCTCTCAGGGAATTCCCTGAGGGGGACTTCCCTCTAGAGCAGTCGCGGGACGAAACCCTTAAACATGCTCTTGACCAATTGAGAGTAATTGATGGTCAACAGCTCCGGCCGGGCATCGCCATTGCATACCCATATTTTGCCATGATTAGAGATCGGTTATATAGAGTGATGCAGGACGCTCAAACAAAGGAGGAAGTAACACAATTATTGATTCCGCAGAGCCGCCGGGAAATGGTTTTCCAGGCGGCTCACTATAATCCTATGGCCGGTCACCTAGGGGAACGGAAAACACTTCTCCGTCTAATAGCCCGTTTCTATTGGCCGGGCATTGGTGGTGACGTCCGCAGGTGGTGTGCGGCGTGCCGTGAATGTCAGCTGGTAAACCCACCGGCCACCCCAAAAGCGCCATTGCGCCCTCTACCATTGATCGAGGTCCCCTTCGAAAGAATTGGGATGGACCTCGTCGGGCCATTAGAACGGTCGGCACGCGGACATCGCTTCGTGTTAGTCCTAGTGGATTACGCGACGCGATATCCGGAAGCAGTGCCTCTGAGCAACATCTCCGCACGTAGTGTTGCAGGGGCACTCTTCAAGATAATCTCCCGGGTGGGGATTCCGAAAGAAATCCTCACCGATCAAGGTACGACTTTTATGTCACGAACACTTCGCGAACTTTACGAGCTCTTGGGCATTAAGTCGATTCGCACTAGCGTTTACCATCCGCAGACTGATGGTCTAGTGGAACGATTTAATAAAACGCTCAAGAATATGATTCGTAAATTCGTACACGAGGACGCTAGAAATTGGGATAAGTGGCTAGACCCCCTGTTGTTTGCAGTACGAGAGGTCCCACCAGCCTCCACAGGGTTCTCCCCGTTTGAGCTGCTGTACGGGCGACGCCCCCGCGGTGTCCTTGACGTCATCCGTGAAGCTTGGGAGGAGGGACCTTCTAATAGCAAAAATGAAATTCAGTTCGTTCTCGATCTTAGAGCAAAACTCCACACACTGGGGCGACTAACACAGGAGAATTTGCTCCAAGCTCAAGAACGCCAACGCCGGCTGTATGACAGGGGTGCTCGGCTACGGGAATTTGCACTGGGAGATAAGGTACTCTCCCAGTATAAGGTATAAAAAGAAGATAGTACGGGAGGAATTAGATGCGATGCTTGATAAGGGCGTAATAGAGGAATCCCACAGTGATTGGTCCAGCCCGGTTGTTCTTGTTCCGAAGAGCGACAGGTCTGTTCGATTCTGTGTGGATTACAGAAAAGTCAACGCGGTCTCTAAATTTGGCGCTATACCCAATGCCCGTGTTGATGAACTGCTTTCGATCGGTTAGGTACTGCTTTCGATTTTATTCGACCTTGGATTTAACAAAGGGTTATTGGCAGATCCCCTTGACACCAATGTCCCGTGAGAAAACAGCCTTCACGACGCCGTTTGGATTACACCAATTTGTGATGCTTCCTTTCGGTTTGTTTGGGGCTCCGGCCACGTTTCAGCGACTCATGGATCGGATCCTCAGACCTCACACCGCGTACGCCGCTGCCTATTTAGATGATATTATCATTTATAGCAATGATTGGCAGCGGCACATGCAACATCTGAGGGCCGTCCTGAGATTGCTGCGGCGGGCGGGGCTCACAGCAAACCCTAAGAAGTGTGCGATTGGGCGTGTGGAGGTATGGTATCTGGGGTTCCACTTGGGTCATGGCCAGGTGCGTCCCCAAATTGATTAGACCGCGGCGATTGCGACTTGCCCTAGACCTAAGACCAAAAAGGGGGTGAGGCAGTTCCTGGGGCTGGCTGGCTATTATAGAAGGTTTGTGCCTAATTATTCGGACGTCACCAGCCCGCTGACTGACCTCACTAAAAAGGGGGCTCCAGATCCGGTTCAATGGTCGGAGCAGTGTCAACAGGCATTTATGCAGATTAAAGCCGCACTTTGTGGGGGGCTGCGTCTTCATGCACCTGACTTCTCTCTCCCTTTTATTTTGCAGACGGACGCTTCAGACAGAGGGCTGGGGGCCGTACTCTCGCAGGTGGTGGAGGGGGAGGAGCGCCCAGTGCTGTACATTAGCCGGAAGCTCTCTTTGAGGGAGACTAAGTACAGCACCGTGGAGAAGGAGTGTTTGGCCATCAAGTGGGCAGTCCTCACCCTCCAGTATTACCTGCTGGGGCGGGCCTTCACCCTCTGCTCGGATCACGCCCCACTCCAGTGGCTCCACCGCATGAAAGATACTAACGCCCGGATCACCCGTTGGTACCTGACTCTCCAGCCCTTTAAATTCAAGATGGTCCACAGACCGGGGGTGCAGATGGCTGTCGCTGACTTTCTCTCCAGAAATAGGGGGGGAGTGGTAGACAGGCCGGATGGTGCCCCAGCCTGAGTCGGGCGTTGGGGGTATGTGGCAGCGGGGGTGTGGTCAAGCGCCCGTCCGGGAGAGGAAAGCGGTAAGGGCGCTTACACCTGAGCTAAATTATGCCTAACACCTGTCTCTAATTCCAGTGAGCACGAGGAGAGCGGCATAAAAGCAGACACAGAGCCTCCAGTACGAGAGAGACGACAAGCCAACTCAGTGCGCTTGTATTATATTGTGTGTTAAAAACAAAGGGAATTAAAAAGTTTACCTTGTACACAGGATAAGCGGTTGACGATGGATGGATGGATGGATGGACCTTGTACTGAAGACCTGTTTCCTGTCCTCCTTCCTGTGAGAAGCCTTACATTCATATATTGTATTATTTTTTATTATATCATTATATATTGATGCTGAATCATCTTGGATCCAACCACTTTTTGCCCTATGGCTAAGCAAATGTGACTAAGATTTTAATGGGACTCACTTGTGCAGACCAACGTTCCATGCCATTTTTTATTTTTACAGATCCAAGTTCCTTCAGGAATTTCATCATACGGATGATTGCATTTATATGTCACATTTTCAAAGTTGTTGTACACATTTTTCTCATTTAACAGTGTCACAAACTCCATGTAATTTGTTGGTTTGGAACACTGAGATTTTTCTAAAGAAACAATGTAAAATTCAATACAAGTTTAGTGTATACTGAACAATATCTATTTTCAGATGATAGTATTTAAATAAAATATACTGACTGTACAATATGTATACATGCCCGACATTTCCTTAAGATAAACATGGACAATGTGGATATTGTCTACCAGTGTGGCATTGTTTACCATCTGAACAGGTTCTGAACAGAAAACTGCAAAAGGAAAACAAAGGATCATCCTTTATACAAAAAAGGGTTGTATAAATGTTTAAGAATATGTTTTAATAATAAAATATTATAAAAATGTAATCAATTTTATATAATTTAATATATAACCTGCATAACATTTATAAAATATGGAGCAAATTATTAGTGAGAAAGACACTCAAAATTCTGTAAAGGGAAATATTCCCTCTTGTTGTTGCTTATAATGCTGTATCATGGCATTTCTAAAAAAGTTTATTAAAACATAGCTATCCAAACTGACTAAAACTCACTTTCACATGCAGGAACTTTTTCCCAAGTGTCATTGTTGCAGAAAACTTTTCCATCCCCACTCATAGTGTATGAGTTTCCACAATTGTACATTACATAAGAGCCTTCAGGATAAAATTCTTGAGGTTTAGAGATTACGACGATAATCTCTAAACCTCAATGCATTTTCCTTGCAATGAATGTCGCTAATTCCATCTACCGTTTTGTCAGGAGATACACACTCAAAGTGAATGACATCACCATAACTTCCCTCCTCTGTGTTGGCTGATGCAGTCACACCCCCTTCAGTGTGAATCGCACCACACTTTACCACTAGGAGATTAATAAACTAATTTAGTCATTATTCCCTTGTCTAACTCTAAGACCTGTTTCACACATACTGTGCTTGGTGAGCAGCGAGTATTCATTTTGGCGCCCATGTGAACAGGTGACTGAGCCTCGTGGTACTGCATCCAAGAAAAAAAGTAGAATTTCCACTAAGTAGTATTTCAGGACTAAGCCTATTTTTTGTGCAACACATGCAGAAAACACATTTTAATATTTATCTATACAATCTTTTGTAATAGAGGGGCTTTTATGAAACAACATAAAACAATGGAGCAAACGATTCTCCCATTGTTTGAAATAAGTGTAAGTTCCACATTTAATAACATACAAACACCATTTATATAGTAAATCTGAATTAAGCAAGATTATAGTGTACACTTTGAAGGTTGGGTTCTGATTTACATTCATTAATTACCATTTGACGTAAATGTGGTTCTCCTCATGTAAATGAGATTTTATGACCATCAAGGCTGAAATAGTTTTCAGTGGCCCACTCCCACTAGCTATAATAGAATTTATAGCCATAAAACAACCACAACAACAACAAATTAAATGGTAACTGTAATTTCTGTACATACCCACAGCTCTGTTATGCAGCAAAAATTTTGTCAGATTGAAAGCAATATGTACACATGACATGACAGTAACTCAACTCTCACAGATGCATATGTGTGAAAAGGCCTAACTTCTGGAGCATTAGCTCTAAAATAAGAACTTTCAAAATCAGTGAAAGGTACACTGAAAAGAATGACATTTTGAAACGTATAAATATGAATGTATATGAATAAAATCTAGGGCTGTCAACCGCCCAGTTATTGGACACTTTCACACATGGATGAAATTATTTAAGGCTGACTGTGAATTTCTACAATAGCATCATAATTAATAACAATTGTGTTTGATTAACCCTTTAAGCTCTGAAGATATTTTTAAAGAATTCCTGTTTCCGTGGAATGCCAAAAATGAAATGCTTTAACTCTACACTGCATTATAAAATGATAAATCTTTTGCCTTCACACCACTAGATGTCAGTGTGAGCCAAAATGACTAAAAAAAATAAATAACTATTTAATTGTGAAATGCTTGAGACATACTGATTTTGCAGTGGTAAGTTTTGGGAAGGGTACAGAGACAGTGAGAGACACACAGAGAGATCAAATGACAATAAACAAACAGTGATTTTCAAGCCTACCCTCAGAGATAAGGATAGCATTATCCCACCCTTGGCTTCTGCAGTTACGCCTAGTAATCCTGCTTGCCATTTCATACCTGTAAACACAAAGAAGGTCTCCTTTTTGAAGTGCAAGGAGAGTTAAATCTTACAAGAGAACAGAACAAACCTTTCAGAACTAAACAAACAAACAAAAAGTACGGAAATGGAAGCGCAGCGTAGTTCTAGCGGGAAGACTAGCAGCTGTACATCATCACATCTTTAGCTGGGTAACTCGTAGCCAATCGCATGTAAGCCATTGCTTTATACGTCTGCTCACAATCTATCACATTGCTGTTTCAGTGTGCTAACATGGCAACCTCCACCATCCCACCACCACCAATTGAGCCCCGTCCCGCACGGGGGTAGGCTCCTCGCCTCTGCCTCCTATCTTCGGCAGGATATGACGGTTCCGAGTACAACTCCCTCGGACCGCCAGACGGGGCCTACGCCAAAGAGAGACATTACTTTTCTGTTTTACATTCATCAACTAAATGGCATCTTAAACCTCACTCAAGCCTGCGTGTCTTCCCGATAGAATCCACATTCTTGCAAGTATACTCAACTGTTGCTCCAAAAACAAACCCTCTACAAGCTTAAAATCACCATTTGGTGTATACCCTGGGTGACCACATTTTGTCTCTGCAGACATCAAACAAGTTTTATTCTTCATGATGAAATGTTATTTCAAGAAATTTGGAGTAAATAGCCAAAAATGGTGTCATCAACATTTTGACAATTCTCTTACTTTTGCAGATTCGTGCAATGTTTTCCTCCCAATTTCATTGACACACTTCAATCTGTACGTGCCGGTAAAGCCTGATTGGCAGATATATTTTGTTATACCATTCTGAAAAGCACAAACAATGCACGCACGAAGACATAAATATCTTGTTCAGGACAGGCTAAAGAACATTCTCAAATAGTCAACACCCTCTGAAACTGAACAAGATTTTAAAATTTAAAGTCAATGAAATATGAACGTGAAGGGCAATATTACAATTAGTAATAAAAACTAATGAATAAAAGGAAAAAGGAAGATTTGCCAAGGTGTGTAAACTTGAGCTCGCACATATGTAAAGGAAAAAACCAAACAGGCAAAGTCGAGGATTTTTGCAGAAACATTTTTGAGAGTGTTATCTCACTTCACAAAGGTTTGTAGCTTTTTTCATCTTTGTCTCTGAAACTCTACCATGCTTGGGGATCAAAAAGTTAATCATTTACCAAAGTCAAAAAGAGGTTTCATCAGACCACACTGTACAAAAAAAAGAAGAAGAAAGGAATTCTTATCCAATGCTGCAAGTCACAATTGACATTTATGGACAATGTAATATATAGTGTACACACTTTAAATAATCACGATAATTAACATTGCATTTGCATCTCTACCTAGTGGTTTGCTACTGAGTTTTAGAAAAATATGTTTTCATTTTACACCTGTCAAAATTGGGACTCTAGCATATTTTCCTTCACATTGGTCATGAGTCTAAGAATGCCACAGCCAGAGCAGGCATACTTGTTAGTGATCACATATTTCATGGAGCAACTGCACCACCAAGTGGCCCTCATGACAAGCCCCTCAGCAATTGCAACATGAAATACTGTAGTGAGAGGTTTGTTCTAAACATTTGAATATGAACATCATTCTTTCTCTTTGAATAGATGATATGTAGATTCAGGAGATTCAAAATTGACATATGGTTTTTCAATAATGTAATGACAACTGGTACCTCATGAGTACACGGACAGCCTTCCAAGGCAATGTAAATGTATAATTATCAAAACAAAACTGGACATTTGTAGACTAATTTACTGCTTTCAACTGCTCCTTCAGATACCATTTTAATTTTTTCAACAAACAACCGATCCACAGAACTAAGGGATATCAAAATCAGCAAAGGATACATCTTTGCCATGGGCTGAGTGTATCCACTATCCATGACAGCCCCGTTTATCTATAAAAATAAATATGAAAACCAAAACAAGCACAAACTTTCAAAATTATTGAAAAAAATGCCTATATTTTGTTTTCTACATTAATGGGGGTTTTCTAGCCTTTCATCATTCTCTCATCAAATCACATAGTGCTTCCTGATAATGTAGGGGGATTCGGTGACATGCTGCCCCTTGAGATGTTTTATCTCATAATTTTTACAATATGATTCTGATGACTTTTGGAGCAGCATTTTTCAAAGCATCTCTAGACTTAAAAGTTGTTGAAGTTTCACACAGTGACCTTCAAAAAGAAGCCTGCTGTGACAGTACCATTTGATAAAGTGATGGTAATATTATGGTATTTTGATATATGTTCCATAGTATTTAAATGACAAGTATCTAAAATATCTATCTAGAGATATTTTTATATCATCTAACCATCTTTAAATGAAACTTATTTTAATCAACACCTTATTAGGACTAGTTATTAGGACTAGTTACTTATTATGGGACTAGTTACTTATTATGGGACTAGTTAGTGTAGCCATGAGAAGAGGACCACTTTACTGAGGAATATGCTAGTGAAGATTTTGGTTTAATACTCCATAACAGATATTGTTTTCCTTTCCATTAGACTCTTAATAGTCTGAAGCCAACAATGCCATTTTATAAATCAACCATCATTCAAACAGAACAGAAAATAAATTGCACATGAGGAAAACTTTGCCCATAATTTGTCCGTAAGTCTAGGAGGTCCAGACTTAAAAGTCTGTTCTGTACTTGCCCTTATAGTTACAGTGCAATGCCATATAAGTACAGGTAAGACTATGTATGTCTTCTCATTACTGTGATTAATAGATTCCTCTTATAGATTATTTAATACAAAACTATACAATATTTATAAATTTTATATCAAAATACCACAGTTACTTTTACTGCTGTAAAATCAGTATACATTTTAAGAAGGGTGATGTGTTGAAAACTTGACCTCTCCTTTCCTCCTCAGTGCTGTCGGGGCTGTTCAAGAGCTTTGACTTCCTCCACAGCTCTAAAAACTAGAAAATTCTCAGTAGAAATAAAATAGGTTGCATATATTTTGTCATATTCACTGTGATATCGAGCAAAAGCCCTGTGTGTTAATTGTGTAATACTTCCAGGTTGACAAATGTGCGCTCCAGGAATACAGTAGGACGGAGATGAGCAGATCACATTACATGGGCAAGTGGAGACAAGAATGCGCCTTTCTGATGAGAAGCATTTTTAGCCCGTGCAAAGCACCGAAAGTGGGATAAATATAATTTTATCCACTCAACACCGTGGCAATTTATCTGAAAGACGCATTTGTGCTGCATGGCTGTAGCCTGGTTTTTGTGTGAGTTCAGAACAAAAATCATTCGGGGCTCATGCCCTAGCATGCCCTAGAGATGCCTCTGATGACCTAATGAGGGCAACTTGGTAGACAGGCTGTTATGCAAATATTGGATTCAGGCATGTCTTGATGCATTACAACCTCCTAATACAGCCCGCAAATGCAGCATTTTCCAGCCTTTGCATGCAGCCCAGGTCTCTGGGCTTCTACTAAGGTTTGAGGTAAGGTATGTGTAAAGAGGTTCAATGGAAAGGAGGAGGCGAGAATCGGCTTGACAATATAAATAATAGTTTAATGAAAAACGTAAACAAAAGACACAAACATAAACACATGACGGTCAGCTGCCCGTAAACGATCTCTCTCTCGCACCACCATCCGCAGTCGGCCTTTATTCCTCTCAGAGGCTTAATTAGCCCGATAAGGGACTGGGTGTGTAAAATCATGACCCGGCCCCACCCTCCGCCCTGTCACAGTATGGTAAGTGAGATATGCAAAATTTTCAGTGCTGGGATACTCCAGGACCAGAATAGAAAACCAGGCTAGGACTCCAAGTGAGCTGAGTACAGCAACTGGTGTCCCCTCACAAAAATATAAGAATTAAACCTCTGATATACACAATTCTTTTTGGTGTGGACCCACTTTGAAAAAGGACAAATTGTGGCTTTTTCCCATCTCTGCTGTCGTAGTACTTTAGAGCAGACACTTGAAGCCCTGGTTTCAGATGTCAAAAAGAGTATGCACATTTTCTTCTTTTTCCTTGTATAACTAAACCTGTAGGTATATGTAGGTAAACCTGTACATATCAATGAGTTACACTATGGCATGAGGTCTTTTACACATCCCCATATTGTTACAAACCTGTTTGACTTTCTCATGTGAAAGGAATATTCTGGGTTTAAAACAAGGTAAGCTCAATCTACAGCATTTGTGGCATTATGTCAGTTAGAACAAACATTTATTTAGACTTTCCCTCCTTTCCTTAAAATGTGTTATATAAGCAGAAATCAGGGTTACAGTAAGGCACTTACAAAAGAAGTAAATGCTGTTGATTGAGCTTTACTTGTATTGAACCTGGAATATTCCTTTAAATAACGTCCTCTGGCTAAATATAATCTTTTGATAGCATTTCTTCCATGTAGCACAATAAAACATTTTTTGGGTAATTTTAAAGAGGATGCTCCTGCATTTTGTAATCACTAAGCGAGAGGTGTGCAGCTTCCGCTGATGCATCTGTTTCAGACCGTAAGCAGAGCATAGGGACACATTTAGCCACAAGCAATGCTTGTGTTTTCACACCAGCAGAATTCCCTATTAGGAAAGTAACTTTGACAATGTGTCAGTAGCTGACGCTGTAAGAGCAACTCCTACAATTATCTCTGCTGTTGGTGCTGATGGTCAGCTCACACTGAAGAAGTGCTTGTGGCGAGGCACTGATGCTGCACTCGCAGCTCGCTTTCATTGATAAAGTGCACCTTTGCTCTTTCTGTGCCTCCTGAGGGACCACCTAAAGGAGGGAAAGCACCTTCTCCCATTCAGTTCACCCTTCGCCATTCAAGTGATGTGCATGGATTGGTCACTGTAAAGGGATCAATGGAAAGGAGGTTTTCAACATAAATAATGGTTTAATAATAAACTAAAACAGAAGACAAACACACACACACATCACAGACACGTCCATAAACTATCTCTCTCTCCCGCACGATCCTCTGCAGTCGACCTTTATCCCTCTCGGAGGCTTAATTAGCCTAATACGGGACCGGGTGTGTAGGATCACGACCCGGCCCCGCCCTGCCACATTCCTCCCTCGTTCTCTCAGGCTGGGGAGCCCCCAGCCTGACGTACACCCCCCTTCCCTGGGGGAGGGCGTGCTTTAAGCCTGGTCATCCCCATCTACCTGGACGAGGGAGGGTACAAGGGGACGGAAACAGAAATAATTAAAATGGGGGGGGTACTTCCTGTAACAGTGTAGTACCCCCCCAAAAAAACACTAAAATTTAAACGAGAGGGAAAAGGTCAACGCAGAGTTCAAGTGAGAGAGAGAGAGAGGAGAGAGTGGCGGTCAGCAGCGAGCTTGCGGTCTCAAACCCTGCCACGTTTCAGCAGCCGGTAGGCGACTCCTGCGCCCCTGGCAGCGGCCCTGACCACTCCAGGCGTTCGGTTAGGAGCCCCTTCTCCCCTCGCGGTCGGCGGCCATCGTCCTCTTCCAGGCGGCTGGGTTCCTCGTCCCCTGGCAGATGGCCGCGGCTGCACCGTTGGGGTACACGGACAGCCTTCCAAGGCAATGTAAATGTATAATTATCAAAACAAAACTGGACATTTGTAGACTAATTTACTGCTTTCAACTGCTCCTTCAGATGCCATTTTAATTTTTTCAACAAACAACCGATCCACAGAACTAAGGGATATCAAAATCAGCAAAGGATACATCTTTGCCATGGGCTGAGTGTATCCACTATCCATGACACCCCCCGTTTCTATATAAAAATAAATATGAAAACCAAAACAAGCACAAACTTTTAAAATTATTGAAAAAAATGCCTATATTTTGTTTTCTACATTAATGGGGGTTTTCTAGCCTTTCATTATTCTCTCATCAAATCACATAGTGCTTCCTGATAATGTAGGGGGATTCGGTGACATGCTGCCCCTTGAGATGTTTTATCTCGTAATTTTTACAATATGATTCTGGTGACTTTGGAGCAGCATTTTTCAAAGCATTCCACAGACTTAAAAGGAGTCACATAAAGTTGTTGAAGTTTCACACAGTGACCTTCAAAAAAGAAGCCCGCTGTGACAGTACCATTTGATAAAGTGATGGTAATGTTATGGTATTTTGATATATTAGTAGTATTAAGTAGTATTTAAATGACAGGTATCTAAAATATCTATCTAGAGTTATTTTTATGTCATCTAACCATCTGGAACCTTTTAAATGAAACTTATTTTAATTAACACCTTATTAGGACTAGTTATTAGGACTAGTTACTTATTATGGGACTAGTTAGTGTAGCCATGAGTAGAGGACCACTTTACTGAGGAATATGCTAGTGAAGATTTTGGTTTAATACTCCATAACAGATATTGTTTTCCTTTCCATTAGACTCTTAATAGTCTGAAGCCAACAATGCCATTTTATAAATCAACCATCATTCAAACAGAACAGAAAATAAATTGCACATGAGGAAAACTTTGCCCATAATTTGTCCGTAAGTCTAGGAGGTCCAGACTTAAAAGTCTGTTCTGTACTTGCCCTTATATTTACAGTGCAATGCCATATAAGTACAGGTAAGACTATGTATGTCTTCTCATTACTGTGATTAATAGATTCCTCTTATAGATTATTTAATACAAAACTATACAATATTTATAAATTTTATATCAAAATACCACAGTTACTTTTACTGCTGTAAAATCAGTATACATTTTAAGAAGGGTGATGTGTTGAAAACTTGACCTCTCCTTTCCTCCTCAGTGCTGTCGGGGCTGTTCAAGAGCTTTGACTTCCTCCACAGCTCTAAAAACTAGAAAATTCTCAGTAGAAATAAAATAGGTTGCATATATTTTGTCATATTCACTGTGATATCGAGCAAAAGCCCTGTGTGTTAATTGTGTAATACTTCCAGGTTGACAAATGTGCGCTCCAGGAATACAGTAGGACGGAGATGAGCAGATCACATTACATGGGCAAGTGGAGACAAGAATGCGCCTTTCTGATGAGAAGCATTTTTAGCCCGTGCAAAGCACCGAAAGTGGGATAAATATAATTTTATCCACTCAACACCGTGGCAATTTATCTGAAAGACGCATTTGTGCTGCATGGCTGTAGCCTGGTTTTTGTGTGAGTTCAGAACAAAAATCATTCGGGGCTCATGCCCTAGCATGCCCTAGAGATGCCTCTGATGACCTAATGAGGGCAACTTGGTAGACAGGCTGTTATGCAAATATTGGATTCAGGCATGTCTTGATGCATTACAACCTCCTAATACAGCCCGCGAATGCAGCATTTTCCAGCCTTTG
The DNA here is from genome assembly GCF_025860055.1 of Xyrauchen texanus. NCBI lineage: Eukaryota > Metazoa > Chordata > Actinopteri > Cypriniformes > Catostomidae > Xyrauchen > Xyrauchen texanus. Next base: position 16,796,695 of record NC_068323.1, read on the forward strand.
CATGCAGCCCAGGTCTCTGGGCTTCTACTAAGGTTTGAGGTAAGGTATGTGTAAAGAGGTTCAATGGAAAGGAGGAGGTGAGAATCGGCTTGACAATATAAATAATAGTTTAATGAAAAACGTAAACAAAAGACACAAACATAAACACATGACGGTCAGCTGCCCATAAACGATCTCTCTCTCGCACCACCATCCGCAGTCGGCCTTTATTCCTCTCAGAGGCTTAATTAGCCCGATAAGGGACTGGGTGTGTAAAATCATGACCCGGCCCCACCCTCCGCCCTGTCACAGTATGGTAAGTGAGATATGCAAAATTTTCAGTGCTGGGATACTCCAGGACCAGAATAGAAAACCAGGCTAGGACTCCAAGTGAGCGAGTACAGCAACTGGTGTCCCCTCACAAAAATATAAGAATTAAACCTCTGATATACACAATTCTTTTTTGGTGTGGACCCACTTTGAAAAAGGCCAAATTGTGGCTTTTTCCCATCTCTGCTGTCGTAGTACTTTAGAGCAGACACTTGAAGCCCTGGTTTCAGATGTCAAAAAGAGTATGCACATTTTCTTCTTTTTCCTTGTATAACTAAACCTGTAGGTATATGTAGGTAAACCTGTACATATCAATGAGTTACACTATGGCATGAGGTCTTTTACACATCCCCATATTGTTACAAACCTGTTTGACTTTCTCATGTGAAAGGAATATTCTGGGTTTAAAACAAGGTAAGCTCAATCTACAGCATTTGTGGCATTATGTCAGTTAGAACAAACATTTATTTAGACTTTCCCTCCTTTCCTTAAAATGTGTTATATAAGCAGAAATCAGGGTTACAGTAAGGCACTTACAAAAGAAGTAAATGCTGTTGATTGAGCTTTACTTGTATTGAACCTGGAATATTCCTTTAAATAACGTCCTCTGGCTAAATATAATTTTTTGATAGCATTTCTTCCATGTAGCACAATAAAACATTTTTTGGGTAATTTTAAAGAGGATGCTCCTGCATTTTGTAATCACTAGCGCGAGAGGTGTGCAGCTTCCGCTGATGCATCTGTTTCAGACCGTAAGCAGAGCATAGGGACACATTTAGCCACAAGCAATGCTTGTGTTTTCACACCAGCAGAATTCCCTATTAGGAAAGTAACTTTGACAATGTGTCAGTAGCTGACGCTGTAAGAGCAACTCCTACAATTATCTCTGCTGTTGGTGCTGATGGTCAGCTCACACTGAAGAAGTGCTTGTGGCGAGGCACTGATGCTGCACTCGCAGCTCGCTTTCATTGATAAAGTGCACCTTTGCTCTTTCTGTGCCTCCTGAGGGACCACTTAAAGGAGGGAAAGCACCTTCTCCCATTCAGTTCACCCTTCGCCATTCAAGTGATGTGCATGGATTGGTCACTGTAAAGGGATCAATGGAAAGGAGGTTTTCAACATAAATAATGGTTTAATAATAAACTAAAACAGAAGACAAACACACACACACACACACATCACAGACACGTCCATAAACTATCTCTCTCTCCCGCACGATCCTCTGCAGTCGACCTTTATCCCTCTCGGTGGCTTAATTAGCCTAATACAGGACCGGGTGTGTAGGATCACGACCCGGCCCCGCCCTGCCACATTCCTCCCTCGTTCTCTCAGGCTGGGGATCCCCCAGCCTGACGTACACCCCCCCCTCCCCTTCCCTGGGGGAGGGCGTGCTTTTAAGCCTGGTCATCCCCATCTACCTGGACGAGGGAGGGAACAAGGGGACGGAAACAGAAATAATTAAAATGGGGGGGGGGGGGTAACTTCCTGTAACAGTGTAGTACCCCCCCAAAAAAACACTAAAATTTAAACGACAGGGAAAAGGTCAATGCAGAGTTCAAGTGAGAGAGGAGAGAGAGGCGGTCAGCAGCGAGCTTGCGGTCTCAAACCCTGCCACGTTTCAGCAGCCGGTAGGCGACTCCTGCGCCCCTGGCAGCGGCCCTGACCACTCCAGGCGTTCGGTTAGGAGCCCCTTCTCCCCTCGCGGTCGGCGGCCATCGTCCTCTTCCAGGCGGCTGGGTTCCTCGTCCCCCGGCAGATGGCCACGGCTGCACCGCTGGGGTGGACGGTAGTGGCGAGAACTCTACTACGGCTTATCCCTCCTCCTTCCCGGGTTTTGGCACCAGTGTAAAGGGATCAATGGAAAGGAGGAGGCGAGAACCGGCTTTTCAACATAAATAATGGTTTAATATTAAACTTAAACTTTAACAGACAAATACACATGACGGACATGTCCGTAAACTATCTCTCTCTCTCCCACACGATCCTCTGGATTCGACCTTGATCCCTCTCGGAGGCTTAATTAGCCTAATACAGGACCGGGTTGTGTAGGATCACGACCCGGCCCCACCCTCCGCCCTGTCACAGTCACGTTTTGTGTCTGGGATGACTGATGCTGAGACCTGGTCATGCCCAAATGATGAGCAGAATGTGTGTATTTAAACTTGTGGGGTGGAAAACAATACTATATCTGCTTCAGAGACTGAGCTGATCGAAATGATCAGTCGAGCAGTCGAGAGACTTCAGCTCGAGTGGCTCATGCTTGATCTGCCCGAGCGCTCTTGGCTGGATGAATGGTTTTTACAGAGCTGGCGTAATTGTGCATTGCACTGTCCTGGGCTGTTCTTTCCCAAGCTGCACAACCAGCTGGTGAAGACATGGCACTCACTGTACTTGGAGAGAACTTAAGCCCCCAGCACACACAGCAAAGGGATTCTTTGTTTTCACTCCGTGCCTAAAAGAAGTTTGAAACAGCTGAGCAACAGCATACTGTTTGCAGACAATCAGATACCCGCCAAGTTGCTGTGGGAGGCATTTAGAGGTACACTTAAATATGAGGACACTCGAGAATGCATGTAAAACATCAACTAATATGACATTAATATGTTATCATTGCCTCATTCTACGAGTAGAATTCACACAAGATATGTTAAAGAAGCAGTATTAATGAATAGATGATGGTTTAAAGTAGTGTTGGATTTGAGTCCACCTTAATCAAGTCAGAGTCCACCAAAATCGAGTCCGATTCCAAAAGGGCAGAGTCGGACTCAAGACAGAAACCATTACCATAACAGGCCGAGTCTGAGTCTGAATTAATCTGTTTATGTATCTTAATTAAAATTGTAACCATACACTCAACATCAATATTTTAAGCTGATTTTAAACTTCACAACTAAGAAAAACAGTTTGTCAATATAAATGTAACAAAAAAAAAAAAAAAAAACTCATATATACATTTTATGATTAGTATCCTGCTGAACAAACTTCAAGACAAAACTGTCCTTCAACACAATTCTTATTGTGTTCTGTTGACATTTCACTTATTTGTTACTTTTCCCTCCACTCAAATAAAGACTAAAGAAATTGAAAGCTGCGTTAGTCATTACAACCAGTTATTATTATTTCTAATTTTAATTTATTTTCAATTTGTCAAATCAATTTAATTTAGTTTTATTTAAAATGATCCCTATCTAAAGAATTAATAGTCTATAATGAGATTTCTTTCTGAATCTTTTTCTCTATCTGCCAACTGGTTTGGAAAAATACATACTGTACAAATGAATCAACACAGTATTAATCAGCACTCGCTGAGAAGTTACGAAGTTAGGGCCATGTCGTCATGGACATGATTTAATTTGTGTGAAACCGCACATTGCAGGGCATTTCTGCGTGCTGCTAGTGTACCTAAATCCCTGATGCATCCATGTGCATATCGCAGCAGCTGCCGCAGTAGATAAAAAATTATAATAATTTATATTTGCTTGAGCGGCAGCCACGTTGGTCTGCAATCAGTCAGAAATCTTTAAATACCAACCAAAATAAAATTTTCATTGAGCATTTTTCTTACCACAAAAACACGGAGAATAATAATTTTGAGTCATAAATTGAACAGAATTGTCCTTCAAAATGTCAGATATATAGGCAAAAAAAAAGACGTGCATAAGTTACCAGGCGGTTTACAATAAAAATAAAATAAACATTTAAAATAAAAACGTCATAACCAACTACATTCATCTTGCAACATGAAGTTTAGCTTCATACACAAACTTTGTCATCGAATAATAAATTTATTTTATAGTCTATAATTAAATTATAAACAAAACATTTCACTGCCCAAAATATCATAACATTTTATTGTGCATGGTTGAATCTTGTGAATGGTGAACAAATGCTGTAAAAGAATGTATTTTAAGCAGCTCGCCAATTCTTTGAAAATAGTCAATTTTGAGTTCAATAATAAGAAACCAGCAAGAAACATCCTTAACCTGGCTCACATTTTGTATGTTCATTCATTCATTTGCACAGAATAACCACCAACAGAACTCGGACACACACACTGGAGGTGAATTTTTGCTGTTCAGTTATATCAGTTAATTTGAACACAAATCAATATAAAATGTAAATGTATTTATTTATTTGGTTAGTAGCTGTGTAATAAGCAGGAAAATGTACAGTCAGCCGGTTGTTATCACAAAAGAAACCCTTAGAGGTGATACAAGAGTCCTCTGCTTCACGTCGGTCCTGATCACCCTTGCCATTCTTCCTTAATATTACAGATGAGTTAGTTCATAGGCACAAGACATTGGGTTTGTTTGGGGAACTAATGAGTATGCTACAATTTGTACAATAGTCAATTGGACCATCTCGTTTACCATCACAATGATCCAGAGTATCAGTATGACACAACCTAAACAGCCCTGCTCATTGGTGACCAGAGATTAATGAAAAAAATACACCACTAGGTGGTCCTTGGTGTTATAATAATAATAATAATAATAATAATAATAATGTGGACTCTGAATTCTGAATTGTGCTCTCTCCAATCTGTAGTTCTTTAAAGCAGCCACTAGAAGGCATGAATGACCCTTGGAAGATGTTCCTTAGAACACTTGGTTTAATCTGTGCAACATTCAAAGGCATGTCTAAAATGATTAATGATTTATCCATCTATGCTTTAGCAATCTACATCGATGTTATCTATGTTGTGAATCTCTTTTTATGTTGATGTGCCATCTTTGACTGTAATACCTGAAAAAGTAATTGAAAACGAAATATATTACCTGATTATGTTTACTAGTTGAAGTCTCAACTTGAAAGCCTGCTGAAAAAGAAGAAGCAAGTTGTCAAATGTATTTGTAGGAGGATATTACAAACAAATTAACTGATATTTGAACTGATGTCGGAACACTATCTGAAATGGCTCAACTTTATTGAAGTAAACGAAGTTCACAATGAATTAGACCATAAACAGCTCAAATTTAAGTGAAGCTGAAAGCTGCACTCTAGAGATAGTAGCAAATTACTCTTCAAGCTACACAAAAAAAGTAGGTTGCTACATTTAAGCTACTTCTTATCAACAAAATTGCTTTGCTACTGAAAAGTTACTTGATTTAATAACTAGCAAAGCTAGCACTTCGCTTGTTAGCATTTGCTAGCTTTGCTGTTTGTGCGATGATACTGCCCATCACTGATTGCTAGTGAAGAACTGTAAACAAGATGCTTGCTTTATTTAAAAAAGGAAGGACAAAATATTTTTTTTGTGGTATTCAACATTATGCTACAAATGCTTTCAATTGAGCTAAACTTGTATTGAACCTGGAATATTCCTTTAAAACCAGGGGCGAAAGTAATACACAGTAAGGGCAAAAGCAAAATGCATGCCAAGATTAATAGTTTCATCAAAGTCCAGACAGCAGTGGAGGTGGGAGGTATTTGCGCACTGTTTGGGCTACAGTGGTCCTCCGAGTCCGGCCCAGTTTAAAGGTTTCCTTTGGCTGGAGGCGAAGAGAAAGCTCAAGCTTTCATTCCAGTCATAAAGTTAAAGGAGAATCATGGGTGGACGGTTGACAGATGACCAGCATTGGATACTGCCACGACTGCAGGGAGGATGGGAGAGCAAACGACAGGGAGCAAGTATTCATGAGGCGCACTAAAGGACTTTAACAAACCGTTTTCATACACAGCTGCATTCATCAGCCATTAATGAACAGCAGAAATGGGCAGGAATGCAAATTCAGAGAGCACGACATGTCCGCTGTTCATTTAGATAAATGAAAAGCACTGCACTGGCACGGGCCCCGGGGCCATCGTTCAGTCACCCTGACAGTCAAGTGCTCTTCACTAGTGTTGACATGGATGCTTCTCATTATAGGGATATCAGAGCCTACTATGGGTCAGTTGTCTGTTTCTCGCTGTGCAGAGAGACCTCTCTGCCATCTGCCTTTGCACATTGAATTGGACCATCCATTGGACTGTGTTGGTGTTGGCTACAGCTTATAATTGCTTTAATATTTAGGTCTCAAACAGAACACTTTACACTTGATAAGAATGGTACAGAACAGATTTGTTCTCTGTGGGTTTAATTGTATTAATCCACCATATGACCCTCAAGTCAGCTAATGTTCTTCAAAAAAGATTCTTAATTATACTACTTATTCTTGAGACGTGGGACAATTTTTTCCCCCCACAATCTTTTCTATAATTTTGTAAATAGCAAAATTTCCACTTTGAAATTATTTAATTAATTATTACTCATTTTTTAATCGAAATTATGACATTACATTAATACACCCAAAAACTACCTCTCTTTAGAATGTAACTTAATACTTCATATAGATTGAAATACAGTATATATCAAACTTGAGAACAAGAATATGAATATATATATTGATAAGAAACTGTAATATGTCCGGTTACGATTTTGCTATCATATATGACATGTTCATATATCACCAGGTATGTTAAACAAGGCTACACAGTGCCAGGTGACTGTAATAATTTTTATATGTAAATATCAGGGGTGGAAAGAGTACTGATTATTTTTTACAAAAGTAAAAGTACTGCTACGGAAGAAATAATTCCCTTGAGTACAAGTAGAAGTACTGAAAATACTAGGACTCAAGTAAGAGTAAATAAGTAGTTTTCAGAAAAAACACTCAAGTAATTACATTACAAGTTACATTATGAAAATTATATTGTAGTATATATGCTTGCTCACTTTGGTTGCGTTGCCTCACAACTCAGCATTTTTAGGATGTGCTGGCAAGTTAAACATAGTTTGAAACTTACAAAAACTCCTGTATGTTCAACTGGAGTTGTGCTTACTGCCCCCAACTTCAATTGCTCCAATGGCATGAAAATTCCATTTGAATTAATGGCATCAATTCTTTTAAGGCACCATTTTAAATAATGATACGTCACATTGTTTGGTATTTTTAGATAACTTTCATAATTTAGAACAGGTCCAATTAGTAGCTGAAAAAAAGCTTTGTATATTATGTAGTTGAGCTATATTTTATTTGAACATATTACAGTTCTGTGGCCTGTTTTGTCCCCACTTTGCAGATAATCGTGAATTTCCATGCTGAATACTCTGACACACTTTATAAAAACATTACTATTAATAAAAAACAAGTATCATACCAAGATAACGTCACTAAGATCTAACACGGCTCACAATGTTCGTTAGAGATCATTGATTCTCTGTGTCCCTTTCTTACCAAGAGCAATTAGTTCCAGATCGTTTTCTGATTGTCCAGCATTGGATTTATCGATGTGTCATCCGCATGTTTGCTAACTGTCTTACAGCACCCCTCCTTGCCAATAGACCCTGATTGGGCCTAGTGCTAACTATCTACTACCTAGCCAATCACAATCACCATGGAAACAGCAGGTGCATGAGGCAAGCTGCCCGTAACCTGGCTGTTGTACAGATAGCTTGTGATTTTTTTCCCACTAAGCAAAATGCACTTTCATTTACCGTCTTTCATTTATGTTTCTTTCTTTTTATCTTTAAGATTTTTCATCCAAAAATTTGAATTATTCCATAATTTACTCACCCTCATGTTAAACCTGTATGATTTTCTTTCTTCTATAGAACACAAAATGCATAATTTTAGGGACTGACTGCCTCAGTCACCATTCATTTTCATTGCATCACTTTAACCTAAATATGTGACAAAATGAATGTTATTAAAGATCAGAAATTATATACATTGTTAAACATATTAATGTATTTCCTTGCCCTGTAAATTGGAATTCAAGGTGAATAAACTGAAGCTATTAAATATTCATATCCTGATTAGCTATTCCCCTCATTCAGAATGAGGACATACATTAAATATGCAACAATGTCTTGGAAATGGAGTTCAAATTAAAATAGAAGATTGCTTCAAATTTGCAAATGTGGCTTCTGCCGTTCTTAGATTGTACCTTTTAAATGCTTTGGCGCAAGGTAATAACAAAGATTAAAAATTTGTATTTTTTTCTGGGTTACCACGGAATGAATAAAATGTGTGATTGATCATTTTAGTTTTAGAGTTGCTCATAGCATCGTTTGTGCTTTGTGTGTCTGTGCAATTAAACTCAACTATTAGGTCACATTAGGGAACATGGCATTTTTTTTCTCTCTGTTATATTTACTGTGAACCCCCCAAACCTTTGTGGGGCACCATTGACTTCCATAGTATTTTTTTTTTTTCATACTATGGAAGTCAATGGTGCAGAACATTGGAACAACTTGGGGTGAGTAAATGACAGAATTTTCATTTTTGGGTGAACCATCCCTTTAAGCTCAATCAACAGCATTTGTGGCAGAATATTAATTACCACAAATTTTTATTTTGACTTGCCCCTCCTTTTCTTTTAAAAAAACAAAAAATTGGGACAGGACATTAACAATATGTGTTAACATGATTTTAGTGTGATACAATTGCTTACTAACCTTTTCTGTGTAACGTTAAACAATTTTACAACTTTGTATTCATGACGATGTAATGTCAACAAACACTAAAACCTTAAAATGACTGTAAAAATTGCCTTTTTACAACTCAAATACTACATTTGAACAATTTTATAAAAGCACTTGCATTAATTCTTCTAAGAACATTTCGGTTTTTAAACCCTCCAAAAATTGGCCACATTCACCTCTATTGTAAGTGCCTCACTGTAACCTCAAATTTTTGCTTTAAGGAAACGAGGGCAAGTCAAAATATATTTTTATGATAAGCTTAATCAACAGCATTTGTTTCATAATATTGATTAACTTGTATTGAACCTGGAATATTTCTTTAACTACATTTACATTTAAGCATTTGGCAGACGTGTTTATCCAAAGTGACTTACAGTGCACTTATTACAGGGACAATCCCCCCCTGGAGCAACCAGGAGTTAAGTGCCTTGCTCAAGGGCCCAACAGTGGCATCTTGGTGGTTCTGGGGCTTGAACCCCCGACCTTCTGGTCAGTAACCGTTGACAAAGGGTTCCCGTAGCGTAAGCTAGCTTACGCAATACGAGAGAACCTCTCGTAAGAGAACGAATCGGTTACTAACGTAACCTTGGTTCTCTCTAGATGAGGGAACGAGTATTGCGTAACCGGCCGTGCTCGCGCCACGAGCGATTTTTCGCTTCATTCAATGAAAACCAGGGTTCCAGCCTACGAACTACGCTTATATGCACTCTAGTCACGCCCTTTTGGCGGGCTTTGATGCAGTGAGCACGCGGACGCCTCTCATTGGATGCGAGTTCGCCCAAGCTCGTCTATAGGCTGCAGCAGTTGCCGCAGAGCAACCAATGAGCTCGCTAGCTAGCCCGCTCAAGGTCTGCAGCTGCCGCACTGCGTTGACAATGGATACAAAATTAAGGATAATTTTTTGGCTTCAATATCTCAGAAAAGATGAATCTTTCCCGTAGCGTAAGCTAGCTTACGCAATACTTGTTCCCTCATCTAGAGAGAACCGAGACCTGTTGTCCGAGCGGACCAGGACGTGGTGACCCTGAATGATCGGGAGGAAGCGCACGAGCGCGTACTCGACCGCTATCATTTCCAGACAATTTATGTGAAGGAGCTTTTCCTGAACTGACCATAGGCCAAAAACCGGAGAGCCCTCGCAGACCGCGCCCCAACCCGTGTTGGACGCGTCTGTCGAGATGACTTTTCGGCGAGATACAGCTCCCATCATCACTCCCCGCTGATACCACTCGGCCACTGTCCAGGGCTGCAGAGCTGAAATACAGGTCTGAGTCACTCTGATTGGCTGGCGGCCTGTGGCCCAAGCCCGGCGAGACGTGCGGTTGTTTAGCCAATGCTGAAGCGGGCGCATGCGCCGTAAACCCAGTTGAAGTACTGCTGCGGCTGAGGCCATGTAGCCTAGCACTCTCTGAAACTTCTTCAGAGGTGTGAGGCTGTTCATCTGAAATGACGCGGCTAGTCGCTGCACACGGCGCGCACGCTGTGTAGATAAGCGAGCCGTCATTGCCACTGAGTCTAGTTCTATTCCAAGGAAGGAAATTGTCTGACTGGGCTGTAGTGAGCTCTTGGTCCAATTGACTGCAAGGCCCAAACTGTTCAGATGACTGAGGAGAACTGTCCTGTGAGACAGAAGCTCCGTATGTGATTGTGCCAAAATCAGCCAATCGTCCAAATAGTTCAGAATTCGCAAACCCTGACTCCGCGAGGGGTGCGAGCGCCAGCGTCCATGCTCTTCGTGAAAGTACGGGTGCTAAGGACAGCCGAACGGAAGGACGGTGTATTGATAAACCTGGCCGTCGGCGAATCTCAAGAATGGCCTGTGACGGGGATTTATCTGAATCTGAAAGTATGCATCTTTCAGATCGAGAGAAATAAACCAGTCCCCTGGCGCACATGCGCGAGGAGTTTGCTGGTTGTAAGCATTTTGAACGGTCTTTTTGCAAGCGCTTTGTTCAAAACCCTGAGATCTAATATTGGTCTGAGGCCGCCGTCTTTCTTGGGGACAAGAAAATAACGGCTGTAAAACCCCGACTAGCTCAGGGGAGGCGGCACTCTCTCTATGGCCCTTTTGCACAGAAGGTTTGCTATTTCTGAACGAAGCATGCACGCTGCTTCCATGTTCACAGTAGTTTCGAGCCGCGCTCTGAAGCGAGGAGGACGGCGATTGAACTGTAGCAAATAGCCCTGTTTTATTGTGCTTAACACCCGTTTGGATATCCCTGGAATATCTTCCCACGCTTTGAAGCGTAATGTTAGAGGGTGAGTGGCCAAATCGCTCTGATTGCCGCTACAGCAGCTGAACAGAATGTGTGAGCGCTTACTGTGCTTATGCTGGACTGCTCGCAGACAGCATGGACAGGCTGTTCTGTGAGCGACTTCCCGATTGAGGTGAATGGGGAAAGAGTCACGTCTGTTAAGTGATACACAAGCATAGTCATGGGCACGGGACTTACATACAGAGAAGTGTTTGCTGGCTGTGTGACAGAGCGGGCAGAGAATGGGCGCCGCGACGTATTCGTGAGCGCATTTATTGACTCTAACACTCGAGTGGTTCGTAACCGCTTTTGAGTGTGCTCTGATGGGGACACGGAACGTGTAATGCTTGTGTGTAGAGGTGAACACTGGATTGTGGGCACATTTTCTACACATAAGGCTGGTCGTGTGACAGAGCGGCCAGAGAATGGGCGCACGACGGATTCGTGGGTGCGTTTATTAACCCTAACACTCGAGCGGTTCGTAACCGCTTTATGTGAGTGTGCCGTGTTAGGGCCACGGGATGTGTAATGCTTGTGTGTAGGGGTGAACACTGGATTGTGGGCACATTTTCTACACATAAGACATGTTTGCTCTCTGGTATGGACACGGGATGTGTAATGCGTGTGTGTAGAGGTGAACACTGGGTTGTGGGCACATTTTCTACATATATGGCATGCTTGCTCTTTACCAGATTTATTTGGGTCGCCGTGAAAACGGCGTTTGAGCGCAGGCAAGCGGGCGTTAACACCGGCTTGTTGGCTGCTGAATCTACCACTGTAGTAGCCTGAAGGAAGGGGACTGACAGGGGGCGAAGCTTTGACGGTGGTCCGGCTGCAGCGGGACTGATCCGTCGTTTTGTCAACAAAGCTAGGAGGACTTCGGTTTTTCAGGTTTCAGCGCAATTCTAGTCCGAGGCCCGCGGGGGGGCGGCGGTCTGAGTGCGATCGAGGGCGGCCGCCCTGTCGACGCTGAGAAGATGGCTTTGTTGAGCTGGGCGCTGTAAAGAGGCTCGTGCAGGAGGCTCACGTGGGCGGCCTGCAGAGGAGCTAGCGCGACGAGGCAGAAAGAGATTCATGGCTTGTGTGGCTTTTTGGACCTCTGAAAACCGGTCAATGATACCACTCACCGCGGAGCCGAAGAGACCGGATGGAGAGAGCGGTGCGTTGAGGAACGTAGAACGCTCTGCTTCTCCCATGTCGGCTAGCGTTAGCCACAGATGTCTCTCGGTCACAGTCAGCGCGGCCATGCACTTCCCTATAGCTTGGGCTGTAGCTTTGGTAGCGCGGAGGGCGAGGTCCGTAGCACTCCGTATGTCTGCAACCGCCTCTGGATGCCTGCTTTCCTCATCCCACTCCCGCAGAAGGTCCGCTTGGAGGATCTGTAGGACGGCCATAGAGTGCAGAGCAGATGCAGCTTGGCCGGCGGCGGAATAGGCACGGCCAACACAGGCGGAAGTTGTTCTGCAGGCCTTAGACGGGAGCACTGGTTTAGACCGCCATCTCGCGGAGGGCGGGCAAAGGTGTGCTGCTACCGCATCCTCGACCGGAGGGATGGAAGTGTAGCCCTTCTCAGTGGCGCCGTCCACCGAAGCAAGAGAGGTGGAGACGTGGGATCGGACCCTGGTCGAGAAAGGCGCTGCTCCATGATTTGGAAAGCTCGGCGTGGAGTTCCGGCAGGAAGGGAGCGGCCCGGTAGCGGGTGCTGCGCGGCGGTGGCTCTGTAGAAAGCAGCCGTCAAGTCTGTTGGGTGCCTGCTCAAGGGGCGGTGACCACTCGAGCCCAAGGCGGTCGACGGCCTGTGTGAGGAGGCGTGTTAGTTCCCCTTCGACTCCAGCGCGGGTCCTGCTGGATTCCTGGGCCGAGGAGGAGGCGTGTGAGCCTGACCACTCCTCGCTGTCCGAAGCCATGATGGAACAGCCCTTATCCTCCGCTTCTTCGTCCGAGATGGCAGCAGAGCAGCCACTCGGCGGCAACTGCGCGTCCCAGGTGGGCGGGGAGGGTGAAGGCGATGCTCGAGGGATGGGCTCCGGCGAGGCAATCGCTTCTACCACTGTTTCCGGCAGCCTATGAGAGCGGCGCTTTTTTCTGCACGGCTGAACGGAAGGCGCGGCGGCTTCGGTCCTGAGCGCTGAAGTCGAGCCCGCAGGGTCGACATCGGCAGCTCCTCGCAGAGATCGCATCCGCCGGCGAGGGTGAGCTCTGCATGCCCCAGTCCCAGGCAGAGAGCGCAGATGATGTGGCGGTCTCCGGTGCTGAGAGGAGCGCGGCATGAGGCGCAAGTGGAGCGAGGCATCTTAAAAAGACGCTCAGTACTTTTTGTGAAGTTCTTTAAGAACTAGCTTGCTTTTAAAAGGATACGTCGCCGGATGGCGTAGCTCGCAGGACGGCTGAAGGTGGCGAAGACGGCCGGCTTCTTCGAGCGCTGTCCACGCTTGCTTGATGCCCCTCGAACGGCGACGCGGCTTCCGGTTCAGTGATGCGAAGAGCTCGCTGAAGAGATGAAAATCAGGGTTCCAGCCTACTGAACTACGCTTATATGCACTCTAGTCACGCTCTTTTTGGCGGGCTTTGATGCAGTGAGCGCGGACGCCTCTCATTGGATGCGAGTTCGCCCAAGCTCGTCTATAGGCTGCAGCAGTTGCCGCAGAGCAACCAATGAGCTCGCTAGCTAGCCCGCTCAAGGTCTGCAGCTGCCGCACTGCGTTGACAATGGATACAAAATTAAGGATAATTTTTTGGCTTCAATATCTCAGAAAAGATGAATCTTTCCCGTAGCGTAAGCTAGCTTACGCAATACGAGAGAACCTCTCGTAAGAGAACCCAGGGTTCACGTAAAACAGCTTGACAGGTAAAAGAAAAGAGAAATATTTTTAAAGTTACAAGGGTTTTGAAGGTGTGCAGTTTGCCTGGCTGTTTGATGACAGAATCCAATCATGTGGGAATTGAAAATGTTTATTTATTTTTTTGCGGTATGATCTAAACCATTTCACTGCGAATGTCAGATTTACAATACGGCATCAACATTCAGTGAGGCTTCAGGAACACAAGATAAGCACTACCTATGAGAGCAAGGCAATATACTGCTGTCTTGCTATGACAATGTCATTTGGGGCAATTTTTTATGCTAAAACAGTTAACACCACTGTCGTTTTCCCAGCAGTCTCCTTCAAACCGATCTGAGAGAGAGCCATTTGACATGCCACAGACGTGGAGTATACAAGCTACCGTTTCCATAGTTTTTTACTACCTACTGTGTTGAATTTTCCATTTCCCTTTTTGATTTGTAACTAGCAGCACCTAATAAACAAGCACAAATAGATAAACACATTCTAGAGCAAATCATTTTCCTAAAAAAGAAATTGTCCTTGTGGACAGCAGGACTATGTAGTGGAATGTTTCATAATAAGCTATAGAAACTGTACAGCTGATTCTCTGTAAAGCGGTGTAAATTAATGGCCAGCATCATCCAATCACTGCCAACCATGTTAAAGTAAAACTGTACATTACAAATACTGAATCCATGCATTGATTATCATTGTCCCAGGTCTGCCAAACACATGGAGTAATCCAAATATCATCCTGTTTGCACTTATTGCATAGGAAAGCTATAGGATATGCCCTTGATCCCTATTTAGTGATTGACAACCTCCAGTGTGCTGTCTGTCTACACTGGTCTCAGAACAGATTGAAATGCACCTCAATTTAATTCGAACTCCATATTAAGCCTCTGAAAGCAACATTCAGCTTTTGGATGAACCCATTGATTCTAAATGAGAATAATGATGCCAAATACAGGAATGCGTACTAGTAAATGTTAAAAGAACTATTGTACAGTTCTAACAAAATAAAATTACAAAATGTATTAAAATGAAGCAAAATTAGTTGAAAAAGAATTCAACTTTTGAGGGAATAATATTCCGAAACCCACATATATGGATGGACTTGATGTATTTACTTGAGCAAAAAAAAAAGAACTCTTTTACACCCAAACAGGTTTAATTGAAAACAGTACTCAAATTACACACGTTAGCTTTCAGGTTAATGATCCATCATTTAAAATGAACAAAATCTATGTCGCTAACCTAAACCAAACCAATAGTGTCATAAAAGCAAATGAGAGATGATAGTGTAACACCAACTTGGGAGCAGTGATGGACCCAGTTTATTTCAAAGAAACGCTGGTAAAACAGGCGAGTAGAGTGCTCGGTGTATTACAGGTTAGGCATTAAGTCCTCGATCCCAATCCTCAGTTAAACACAGAACAATGGCTGAAGGCACAGATCCATAAATGTTCAAATCTTACACAACACTTGCCAAAACAGGAAACGTAAGCTGCAAACAGGTATAAAGGTGCATTCCTTTTACAGGGGAGCAGGTCTGCATCACAAGACATGAAGTTCAGGCTGTGTTCACAAAGTCACATTTCCAGCACAGACACAGTGGGGTGAAGTATCACTTGGGCGAGGAGATATTCACATACATAGGGGTAACTCGGGCTTCACATTAATTGTAAATCTTGCATATCCAGAACAGCTCCTCAAAACACAAGTGGGGTTAATATTGGTAAGTCTGCATGCCATACACTCTGAATATTCAAAGTCACTTATCTTGCAAATTCTGAACAGAACGTAGGTAAACAGGCTGACAACACACAGAGAAGCAGAAAGTCACCGTGTCAGCACAGATGGCGAGTCCTTGGTACCTACAACAAGGCTAAACGCTGACTGAGGGTGAGAGTGCTATTTAAGTGCAGGTCCAAATGAGGTGATAATGAGCTGCAGGTGTGTGTGATTGAAACTCGGGTGAGTGAGAGCAGGTGACTGACATGAGGGAGAGGGATTCCAGTGGATATGTGACAGATAGAGCATCCTGTCTTAGCAACTGTTGCCCTGCCGCCATTACTATGACAAGCATTTGCCATTTTACAATAAGAGCCTATGGGAGTAATGTGTGTTGGAGTAGTTTTAAGAGGGATTTTATCGAAATTAACCAACAAATGTAAAAAACGTTGTGGCTGGGTCACTTGTAATAGTGATACGAGGCACTTAGAGAGGATACATGCAGTGCTTTTTCTTTCTTTTAAAACGAAATCTTTAAATAAACATTGCGAAGAGCATGCTATGACTTTAAGTGTCATTCCTCTTTCCCAAATGAGCATGTATAACATCAACGAGGACAACTAAAGTTAACAACCTAACATTAATTAATTTATATATTGATTGAGTTCTTAGTACAGGTGATAGTAAATAAAAAGTTAACAGCATCAAAATGAGTGTGTTATAAGACTTTTCACTTACACTAATGTTATGAGGTTTGTAATCGCTATCAAGTGACGATTTTATCTTTTTATGTGATTGTGATGATCGTTTGCCTCAATTCTGTCTACAGAGTTTTCAATCAAATTACTGTGTAACTGAATAATTTAGTTGACAAAAAACGTCTGATAAATACGCATTACATTGTCACTCTTCATTCCAGCCCATGTAATAATATTATCCATTCCGTTTATGAGAATATTTAGCCAAATACCGTTCCATTCACAGCAATCTCTCATTTATTCCTATGGGTAGTTCTGCAGAGCTCATTAGACTGCATAATGGTAGCCAAGAGGGGGCGGAGCTTAGCAAAGGGGCAATTGCTAAAGCAAAAACATAATTTCATGGTGCTTCTATAATACTTTCAGCTCACATGTCCACTCGTTATGTGCTTTTGTAAAAGTGTTTTGATGTCATAAGATAACATTGTGTGAAAAACAGAGCGATTAAGTTAAATTAAGTGACTTGATAGAGCTTTAACCTTAACCTGTGCCTTCTCAAAAATCTGTTTTGGAGAAAATTACACTTGTTTTTAGTGCCACTCATTGGAGATTCCACCAAGAAACTGCTGTGATACGAAGATCGATGCACGTAAAAAGCTTTTTTTTTTGCAAAAATGTAAGTATAGTGGTGTGATTCTATGAGACCAGGCTGGACATTTCAACAAAATTATATTGCGTGGCTCCTTATATGGGTCACGGTAGTTCCAAAGGTAAAATGTCCACTGAGTGGCGCTAAATGCGAGTTACATTTTCTACAAAACAGATGAGGTTTTAAAGGTTAATGCTCTATTGAGTTTTAAATCAACAAAAATTACCTACAACTTAATCCAAACCCCCAACTACAAAATATTTTGGCGCTGATATGACATATACAGGCTTCTGTGTCGACTTACGTGCTCTTCAGGACTCGTATCTCAGTCCTTTCGCAAGTGCAACACTCTATCAGTTGAGCTACCATGCAGTTTGATTACACTTGAATAAGCTTATACATGTAGTTAGTTATGTAATGTAAACATTAAAATGTTGCTGTACAAGTCATCCACATTCATAGTAAAAGTGTGTTAATGTCATAAGATAGCATTACGTGAGGAAATGTGTATAATGTGCCGTTTTACTCGTGCTTTTGTGAAAATAAATTGTTTTAGCGCCTCTAGTGTTCATTTCACAATGGAACTGCCGCAAAATATACAAAGAGCCATGAAGGGATTTGGCAAAAATATAGATATAGTAACATAAGTTGGTAAGAGAAAAGATTTTCCTGTAACTAGCAACTTGGACCCACTTTATATTAGGTGGCCTTAACTACTATGTACTTAACCATCTGAAATAACAAAGTTGTAGTCGAGACCAACTCACTCGAGTCCGAGTCGAGACCGAGACCAGAGAGAGTCGAGTCCGAGTCGAGACCGAGACCAGAGAGGGTCGAGTCCGAGTCGAGACCGAGACCAGAGAGGGTCGAGTCCGAGTCGAGACCGAGACCAGAGAGGGTTGATTACCTAATTTACTTTTATTTACTTAGTGATATTGGTTTAAAAAAATATTATCAGTTTAGGGTAAAAAGGCCACATAGTAGGTGGTGTTAAAGTAATTTTATTACAGTTTGTCAGTATTAAGTGCTCTTGTCCACATAACATCATTTCATTGTACCACTATATACATCCATATAACATTTCTAGTACACATAACATTACTGTACCACTCTATACTGTAAGTCCACATAACATTTCTAGTACACAACATTACTGTACCACTCTATACTGTAAATCTACATAACATTTCTAGTACACATAACATTACTGTACCACTTTGTTAACTTTACCCCTAACCCAACCCTAACCCAAAACCTAACTCTAACCACTAACACCTAATCCTGACCCTACCCTTACGCCAAACCTACCTCAACCAGTAGCAGCAAATGTGGGAACTTTGCAGAACAACATGAAGCTACACAGTAAATACAAAGTCTTATATGTATTTAATGTTAGTACCTAGTAGTTAAGGCCACCTAATATAAAGTGTGACCAGCAACTTTTCCCAATGAGTAGTTGTGTAGCGTGACAAAATGCTAAATCACTGTTTTCAAGAGGTGAAAAAATATGAGGAAATTTGTGATGTGGAGTATGTGCCTTGTGGATGTCATTCAAATATTTTCCAGCAGACTTTTATGTCCTGACAACTGGTTTCGCTGCAGAAGTCAAGGTAGAATCCCTAAAAAGAGCTACAGCAACATAAACATACATGGTGGGAGTTTCTACAATTTGACACATGTAGTGGCAGATAAACATACAAACACAAACACATTGGCTCTTATAAGGGATTACTGTCAAACTAGATGACAGCTAAGTGTCTACTTACAGCATGTTACAGAACACAAGTGAGATAACTGCTCCTTGAACGTGATGCTGGCCTGCTGAGCACTTCAGTGGGCTTCCAGTCCCATGAGCTTTATGTTCTGTAGTGTGACAAAAATCATCATAAGCTGTCAGGGACTTTTTCACATCTCTGTCACTACAGAGGCCCTCTTCTCCTGGCTCTTCCATTAAAGTGCTTCCCACGGTTTTATCAATAAAATAAACAACAATGTCAATTATATTTTAGACTTGAGGAATTTCATTAAAACTGTCCGGGTCACGTGCAACCTTGATATCATGTTGTAATGATCGTTATTGGGAAAATATGATAACGGGAAATTGGCGTGTTAGTTCAATGTTCCATCTAAATTCAGAGATGTGCTGAAATATCACAATGTGACGAATGTTCACGCCCATGCTGTATCTTTGACATTACATCCATTTTGACGTGCGGCTAGTGACATATTACATTTGCAAGGAAGTAAGTGAAATAAGACTGTTGTTGTCTTAGTACTGTTAGAGTTAGGGTTTAGTTTAGGTTATATTAGTGTTATCACTACTCACTTCCATTCAAAGAAGTAGGCAAAAACATAGATTTACACATAAATAAACATGATTTACACAGTTAGGGCACACCCTTTCCTCCTGCAACATGACAACAAAATAGCAACCTACATGTTTGTTGATTTGATGGACAACCGTTTATTCTGCTCTATTCATGCCAACATTGTTTTTTTTAAGAATTTCAGGTTTTAATGAGACTTAATGTCTCCAGATAATTACACCACATTATACTTTTCCCTTTAAGCCCCAGACAGAAAATATATAAATCATTTTTAGCTCAGTAATGGGACATTTTGCTACATTGCCTGGTAACCGTAAGTAGCCTGGATTAGGCTTATGTTCTTCATTACTTGGCAGAAGAATTGTTTATTGTGATTAGTATTGAAATAAATGTTGCTGTCTTTCATTATCTTGCCATTGCTTCTATTTTTTAAAAGCCATGAGCCACTTTAATTTGAATTTTACCTCAAGTAAGTATGAAAGTTCATCCATGAGATGTAAACTGGATTTCGATATGATGTGTGTTTGTTGCATATTTGACACAAATCAGCTCACAGGCCATTCTCACACAGATGACCTCAAGCAACACTCAGCGAACTAAATTCAAATGTGCCGGGAGGTTTTAAACTATGAAAGAGATTTTAAATCACACTGTGACCTGCAAGCCCACAGCCTAGCGATCAAAAGCCCTCCAGAATCGTGAGTTGAATGACTATTTGAGTAGTCACATTCCTAGCAAGCATCACCATCCCTAAAAAGTGGAAGTCTACTTGAAAATAACTGCTGTATCTGCTGCCATTATTGCCATGGCAATTTAGAATTTTATGGCATCAGATGAAAAGGTCCAGCAGACCCAGAACAAAACAGTGGTGCAAATGGCAGCCTGCTACTTTATCTGTCTCATACAGAATATAAAGCGATGAGGTCTGGATTTTTTGATTTTCAGTATCCTAACGGTTTTATTTTTTATTTTTTATCATACACAATGGGGTCTGAAAGTCTGAGAGCACCAGTAAAAATGTTTCTATATGCATTATTTTCTAAATTAATATATCTTTTTTTAATAACAACGTTTAATAGAATTTAATTACAGCTTTAATGACAGCATGCACTCAAGCTGGCATGAACCCCAGAAGTTTGTGCAAAACCTGATGATCATGCCACCAAGCAGGATTTTAGAATTTTCCCAAAAAAGCATCTTATGCGCTTAAATGGAAGCATGACAATCTAACTTTTTATGCAATCATCATCAAGAGTACACTACTGCTACTAATAGTAGTAGTAATAATAACAATACAATAATAAAAATAATAATACAAATGATAATAATAATAATTGTTGCTTATTTATTTACTTAATCTGGTTGGCAACAGAGTGATTCCTTAAAATATTGCACAATTATTGCACACACATTTTATTGCATTATATTTGTAAGCTGACAATTTATGAAACTTCTGACTGATTAGAGTCAGAGACCCATCTGTGTAACTAACAAATGATATATAAAGAATCATTCAAGACTGATACACTGAACATTATAACTGTTCTTGATAAAGAGTCAAATGCATAATGTTGCCTTCATTAGTGGACGAATAGTGTTAAATTGAATAATTTTCAGTGAATTTTGAAAGTCTGTTCTTTGAATTAAGAGATTAGCACAAGGAAAATAGTTATAATTTGCTGCATCTAAAAATGCACAATATGCGTAAACTTGGCAAGAGGCTACATAATGTTTATATATATATAGGGTTGGTGAGTAACGGAATACATGTAATGGGATTACATATTTAAAATAAAAATATAAGTAACTGTATTCCACTACAGTTACAATTTACATAATTGGTAATTAGAATACAGTTACATTCAAAAAGTATTTTGATTACTGAAGAGATTACTTAGCATTTTATTGTCTTTTTTATTTAATATTTAGTCCTTTCAGATGGAAAACATTAATACATATAAATGATGTGATCCAAAGTGCATTTGAACAGCGGTGAAACACTTTCTTATGATGTGTTACATTCATACGAGCAGACAGAGAAGTACGTTTGATGTATGTTTGGAGCAGAAGAAATAGTAATAAACCTTGTGTAAATTGTCAAGAATATTCACGTTAGATCATTATTTTATGATTCTAGTAAGATCTTTGATATTAGGGCACAATCATATTCTTGATAATATTTTTTGAATTGCTTTCCTGTAAAAATAACAAAAAATCCTTAAAACAGGATAAATTAGATTAATCTTGTTTTAGAAACAACACTGAATATGATATTTCGGTTTTTCAGAGAATGTATTTTTAACATGTGTATTTTGTCTGACTGTACTGGAAGAGATTTTACTGTCAAAACAATTAAAGAAATCTACCAGTGCTGAAGAAGTAATCCAAAGTATTTAGAATACATTATTGACCTTGAGTAATCTAATGAAATACATTAAAAATTACATTTTACAGCATGTATTCTGTAATCTGTAGTGGAACACACAAATATATATGTACTGTATATATATTTCTTCAGCTGTTGGTAGAAAATATACAGTATATAATGATCATAAGAGGGCTGTAACAGGACCTTTACTAACAGGTAGAGAAATGAGATATTCACCAATGTAGGCATGCAAAATATACATATGAAATTTGTGCATATATATATATATATATATATATATATATATATATATATATATATATATATCTGAAATGTACATGTACACATATTTGGTATACACACACACACACACACACACACACACACACACACGCTTAGTTAAAATGTAGTATTTTGTCATTTATTTAAATTCCTCTATTATTTCTGAAAATATATGTAACAATTAAATTGCTCTTTATTATTTTTTAAATGCCATATATGTTGCATGTATAGGTATGTACTGTATATATATATATATATATATATATATATATATATATATATATATATATATATACATTTTTCTACACAAGAGATTGATCCTACAATAATAAACGTCTCTTTCACAGATGTGTATTGTGACCATTTTCAAGGATTTTCAACTGAAAATTAAACCAAGCGTTAAGTGTCTTACTATGCCACCATATGGCCACACATAACAAATCCCACCTCCTTGGCATTGGATCTCTCTGACACTACAGTACATGTATCTGCTACAGAATGGGCCTGTCCATCCACAACCAAGTCTGAAACTTAGCCGTTGTCCACGTCCACAGTAATGACTGTCAAGTACCTGGGGAGCATCCTGTGACAACATTGATGAAGAACTAAAATAAAACTCTAAGCACACCTCAGTGGCATTTTGGTAATCTAGGAAAGTGATTTCCAACAACAAACTGAACATTAAGACCTTTAAAGGTGATGCAGTTTTTCGAGGTTCAAATATTTTCACCTTTTTGTAGAAAGCAGTGTTGTGAAAAATCATGTAAACAAGAATGCCGTTTTCTTTACACCGCTTAAGGGATTCAGAGAAAGTGGTTTAACACACCTGAGTTTCTCCCGGAGAACAGTTTATGTTGTCATGTAAACACATAAGCATGTTCTTGCAGAGTGTGTGTTTGTATATATGCACACAATGGGGAGAATCCCAGAGTTTGACATAAGAGGGAAACCCCACTATTGTAGCACAATTCAGCTGCAGGTTGCTTTTTAAAACATAAATATAAATTTTGCATACGTGTTTTACCTGTTTACCTTTATTTAGGAGCAATCGAGTATTTGTTTTTTGTGGGTTAGACTACTCGACTACTTCGAGAACTTCATGGATCTTCATCAGTGTGTCTGATCTCAATATTCACGAACAGAGATGATAAGCACGAACATCTGAATCTCCTTTATTACAGGTAATCTACTTAAACAACTGATGATTCTGCTTGAAATATTGCGTTTGTGCTTAGATTAAAGATCAACTGCATCCTCAAGAAACTATTTTACGGTTTGTTATCATGCAGTAACATACTAAATTTTATGTGATTGAGGTATGTTCTCGAAATTCGAACACAAGTGGTCACAGGAGACACATTTAAGTGACCAGGTGTTAACAGCGATGTGTCTCTCCTGACCATATGTGATTTTTTTGGTGCATTTTTGATGCATCTTATTACCAGATGTAAACAGGGTCATTGGATCAGCCAATGGCATGAGTTTGAAGCGGGACTATCCCTTTGTCCAACCAATGGAAAATGGCTAGATTATTCATGAAATGCTATTCCATTTGGTGATTGAAGGAGCACAGCAATTACACACTTCTTGTTTAAAGGAATAGTTCACCCGAAAATGAAATTTTCATTTTTGGGTGAACTATTACTTTAATGGAATATTTCAGGTTCAATACAAGTTATGCTCAATCAACAGCATATGTGGCATAATACTGATTACCACAAATGTACATGATTACCACAAGTCCCTCCATTTCATAAAAAAAAAAGCATAAATCTTGGTTCCACTTACAATGGAAGTGAATGGGGGCCAATTTTTTAATCATTGTTTACAAAAGTATATCTACAAAACATAAAGAATGTGCATGTAAACATGATTTTAGTGTGATAAAATCTCTTACCAACCTTTTCTGTGTAAAGTTATTGCCAATTTTACCTCTTCGCTGTCATGACTTAATGCCAACAAACCCTAAAACCTTAAAATTACTGTCAAATTTACAAATTAAACAACTTTACAGCTAAAATAATACACAAGTTTTAACAGAAAAATGTATGTAAGTGCTTTTATAAAAATAAATGGCCTCTATTACTTCCATTGTAAGCGCCTCACTGTAACCTCGATTTCATCTTTTTTAAACAAAAGGCAGTATGAGTCTAAATTAATTATTGTGGTAATCAACATTATCCCACAAGTGCTGTCGATTGAGCTTGACTTGTATTGAACCCGGAACGTTCCTTTAAGGATTAAACAAATCAAGTTATCAATTTACAGTTGTCAACCATTAGTGCATTTTATTGCAGAGATATTGAAGATTTTAGAGCCTATTAATAAAAATACAACCCTGAACCTACCCTTAGTTACATCATTTCTTTGGAATCTAATTTAGAATGTAAACATGTAAACCACTTTTGGTTGCCCCACTTACCATTTGGAAAGATTAATTTTAGATTACAGGCCCATTTATCCGATTAGTTCTAATACACTTTCCTCCTTTCTATTTACACAAGAATGACAATTTTCATGCTGGTGAACAAGACAATGTGTTCTATATACCGTCTCTAAGCTGTTGTGATGCCCTTGAAATGTTTCAGTGAGCTCAATCTTGACTGGCATCTGTTCCCTCTCCAATGCCTCACACTCTTTGGGGAGGAATTCTGGAAATAACATCAATTTAGTCATGTCACAGAGGAGCTTTCCTCAGGTTCAAGGGTGCACAGCTAATTATTAAGCTTACAGAGGATTTCTAATTTGCCGGACCCACCTAAAGCCTGTTCCCCACCACCAATAAATCAGGCAAAAACAAGTGTGTGAAGTCAAAAGTGTACACCTGTAGATCTCTTGAGGGCTGCATGCAGTTGTTAATTAGCACATGTTACACCTAGGGGAAAGAGGGAATGAGGGTCAACGGAGGTGAAGAAAATTAACTTTGTTCACTAAGACAATGAAAGATGCATTTGTCCAGAATAAGCAGCAATAAGGACCAGATTTTATGCTTCAAGTCAAATGTAACGGCTTTAATGTTGAGCAATGCAGTCAAGGTCAGAAAATAAATACCACTAGACTCAGAACTAAGCCCTGGGGTACTTCAGTATAGGAATAGTGGAGCCGGAGGTACCATTATGGGTCTATGCCCAGATACGAAGTCTAGGACTTTTAGAAAGCCTCACTTTTTCCTGAATTTGAGGTTTGTGTTCAACAGCAAACTGAAATCAATGGAAAATAACCTCTTTCTCATTTGAAAGTAGACACTTAGACATTTGTTGTTTAAGATTAAAAATGTATCATTCTGGTATAAAAACAAATAGTTAAAGCTATTCAAATATTTTGAATAGTGACCACAAATATTATTTATAAAATCCTTTTCTTTTTATATGCAAGACTTTGTGCAGTGCCCCAAAAACACATCTGATACAAAGCCACATGTCTGATGAAGATCTGACACAATTTTGAAGTTGATATGACTAAAAACCTTTGTTCCATAAAGATTTATGTAAGTGTTCTTCATTTGAAATGTTGCAATGGAAATAAACTTTTAAATACAATAATGATGCTTCTGTTCTGATGGTGAATGAAGCTGAGGAGGGTGGATCAGAATGGGGGTCCAAATGCTGAGTTCTTTGTCAACAGTACAGCAGTAACACAGTATAACTGCACACCATGCGTAAAAGCACAAAACCCACACGAACACAGTCAGAACTTTCACGAATCGGCATCAGGGATATATACAACCCTCATATCGTTGTTTCCATCTTTTCATTAGCTACACGACACATTTGTCAAAAGTGATCTAGCTTTTCACTGGCCGGCTTTATCCAGAGACAAATATGGACGACGCAAATCTTTACGTCACTCATGTTGACTGTCCTGTTTGGCCATTTTGAATGACTACCCAATCACAACTGCACATACAATTTTGAGGGAGGCCTCATTATGTTATTAAGACCCTCCCAAATATCATGTTTGGGTGTTTTGCTACTGAAACACTACACAGAGTGCAACATTTAGCAGAGAATGTACATGAATGATAACTTGTGTTGAATATATAAAACCTGAACAAAGACAGATTGATCAATATTTCTTTATATTTGTAAATTGTTGGACTAAAATCTCTAATGGATATTATATATTGGACCATACTGAAGTTTGGATGATTGTGCTCATATATAGCAGCCATATCACCCTGCAGCTCTTGCCTGGTTGCCCACTAAAGCTAAGCAGGTTTGAGTTTGGCCAGTATCTGGATGGAAGACCTCCTCTGAAAACAAAGTTGCTGCTAGAAGAGGTATTAGGGAGGCCAGAAGGGGGTGCTCACCCTGTATAGTGATGGGGGCAGTATAATGTAAAAAGACACTGTCTTTTGGATGAGATGTTAAACCGGGGTACTGGCTCTCTGTGGTAATTAAAACAAATCCCAGGGCAATTCTCGTAAAGAGTAGGGGTGTACCCCAGTGTCCTGGCCAAATTCACCCCATTGGCCCTTATCTATCATGGCCTCCTAATCCCTATGCCTGAATTGGCTACATCTCTCTCCTCTCCATCGTGTGTGTGTGTGTGTGTGTGTGTGTGTGTGTGTGTGTGTGTGTGTGTGTGCGTGGCGCTATGATTGCTGTCGCATCATACAGGTGGCTGCTGCCCACTGGTGGTGGTTCAGTGATTAGAAAAGTGCAATATAAATGTAAGGAGTTAATCTGTGTTTGGCTTGTTGACAATAAAGGTCAAACATAATTTTATATGTTTTCATTTTTCACTCCTGACACGTTTAATAAAACCTTCTTGTTGTAACTTTGTGATCATCAAAATCTCTTTAAAATATCAAATCCAGACCCAGATATTTCTAATGATATATTGGATGACAATAGTTTACAATTTCAGTTTAAACATGCATTAAACATACATTTAAATAAATGCTCAGTTGGGTCATTTTTGACCCACCCCTCATTAAGAGGTTAAGTCAAGACAACATACTGATGTTGAAGTTATGTTTTTATGTCATGGAGTCATAAAAATGGAGATATACATAACGCTCAACCTGCCACATAATAAAATATACCTCTAGTCTAATCACACAGGGTTATCTACTGAGTTCAGTACCTGTCAAGTTATTTTGGCTCGTTTTCTATATTCAGTAGCTTTGTTGTATATTTTCTTATGAATATAAAATGGTCTCATGATTTGTTTATGAATAACTGCAGTGAAGACTTATTTAATGCAAGCTTTTTAAGCGATGTAGAATGAAAGTATCAGGGTAATTAAAAACATAGTTAATGCTACAAACGGTGAAGCACAGAGATAAACCTGCAGACAGAACTGTAATTACTTCAGAGAAGCAGCTCTAAACAACATTCAATTGGTTAACTATGAAGCAGAGTTATTTAAACGTATTGCTAACACAGATAAGAACATCTTAGGTTTAGAGACCATTATAGAGTGGGGCTCAATAGTCTCAGCTCACTTTGAAAATCTTAAGATTTAAGATCTAATTTAAACCTGGAAATAGAACGAATTTAAAACAAAGAAAAAAGTGATGTAAAATAAATACAAAATATTTAATATTCTGCACCTTTTCTAGTTTAGAAATAAAAAAAGCACATTTGTGACTGTGACCTTTATATGACAGGTCAGATTTCTTTGCTCTCTATTAAGCACACAGGATGCTCCTTAGAACATTCTCAAATCATGCATGGATAACATGGATCATCAGATCATCACCAATTGTATTTAAAAACATGAATAAAAATAACTGCACCTAATTTCTATATACTGTATGTACACTCACCTAAAGGATTATTAGGAGCACCATACTAATACTGTGTTTGACCCCCTTTCGCCTTCAGAACTGCCTTAATTCTACGTGGCATTGATTCAACAAGGTGCTGAAAGCATTCTTTAGAAATGTTGGCCCATATTGATAGGATAGCATCTTGCAGTTGATGGAGATTTGTGGGATGCACATCCAGGGCACGAAGCTCCTGTTCCACCACATCCCAAAGATGCTCTATTGGGTTGAGATCTGGTGACTGTGGGGGCCATTTTAGTACAGTGAACTCATTGTCATGTTCAAGAAACCAATTTGAAATGATTCGAGCTTTGTGGCATGGTGCATTATCCTGCTGGAAGTAGCCATCAGTGGATGGGTACATGGTGGCCATAAAGGGATGGACATGGTCAGAAACAATGCTCAGGTAGGCCGTGGCATTTAAACGATGCCCAATTGGCACTAAGGGGCCTAAAGTGTGCCAAGAAAACATCCCCCACACCATTACACCACCACCACCACCACCACCAGCCTGCACAGTAGTAACAAGGCATGATGGATCCATGTTCTCATTCTGTTTATGCCAAATTCTGACTCTACCATCTGAATGTCTCAACAGAAATCGAGACTCATCAGACCAGGCAACATTTTTCCAGTCTTCAACTGTCCAATTTTGGTGATCTCTTGCAAATTGTAGCCTCTTTTTCCTATTTGTAGTGGAGATGAGTGGTACCCGGTGGGGTCTTCTGCTGTTGTAGCCCATCCGCCTCAAGGTTGTGCGTGTTGTGGCTTCACAAATGCATACCTCGGTTGTAAGGAGTGGTTATTTCAGGCAAAGTTGCTCTTCTATCAGCTTGAATCAGTCGGCCCATTCTCCTCTGACCTCTAGCATCAACAAGGTATTTTCGCCCACAGGACTGCCGCATACTGTATAATTTTCCCTTTTCACACCATTCTTTGTAAACCCTAGAAATGGTTGTGCGTGAAAATCCCAGTAACTGAGCAGATTGTGAAATACTCAGACCGGCCCGTCTGGCACCAACAACCATGCCACGCTCAAAATTGCTTAAATCACCTTTCTTTCCCATTCTGACATTCAGTTTGGAGTTCAGGAGATTGTCTTGACCAGGACCACACCCCTAAATGCATTGAAGCAACTGCCATGTTATTGGTTGATTAGATAATTGCATTAATGAGAAATTGAACAGGTGTTCCGAATAATCCTTTAGGTGAGTGTATACGTATATATGTTTCACTTGGAAATGTCCACGATGCATGATGGAGCCACTTCAAAAATCTAAATTTTGATCACACAAGACATACCATATATTTCTGTTTATCATGCCATGACAACAACATATGAATTAATGAACAACTGTGGGCTTTTTCAATGAATTATAAATAACCTGTAGACCAGCAATGGGGAGATGGACTGTGTGTGTACACACAGTGGCATATGAGTGTTCAGCATGAGAAAGAAGAACTATTTTTTTTTTTTGTTGTTTCAAAAAATCAATGTATTTTTAGAGGGACTGTTGGCAGTTGCTCGGCTGGTGCAGGATGCAGATTTAAGGACAGCACTGCTTGATTGGTTAGGGTTATGGGTAGGATGGGTTAATGGGTATGGTAAGGGTTGCATTACAGTTTCTCTAACCAAGATTTTTCCTGATATTACTGATTCGTCCAATCAGCTAAGGCTTTCCTCATTAATATGAATGAGACTTCTTCAGCCATCCATGTTTCAGACATTTGCAAGTAGGACCCCTTGGAATCAATTTGAAATCTCATCTTTGCTTCATGAAACCAATAAAATCCCACATCTGATATTCACACATGCAATGGGGTTCGGTCCTTTATTCATTTTGCTACCATTAGCATTTTAGCACCAAAATAAACTCTGAAATGTAATTTGCCAGAATGGGTTTTTGGCCTTTGAATACCTTATTCCCAAAGGAGGCTAGTTATTTTATATTAAGTAATGGAATATAATAAATTGCTAACAAAATGATTACATCTGAATACACAGCTGCTTCTTAATGGAGAAATCGATGGAGAAAGATGCTATTTAGATCCAGATGCCCCATATATGGCAACTAGAGTACCAGCTAATTGGCCCATACTAACCAGATAAACCTTGACCACTAATATGAAGGCTACTACACATGACCCACTTAACCACCTGAGTAAAATGACATTAGAAGAAAATATAAGATCAAATGTAGTCTGAAAATGCACTGCGATACTGAGGGATTTAGTAAGGTTTCATTCACATTCCCTTTCAGGCAGAGAAAACCTTGTTTTCTCATTACAGAGCAATGAAAGGTAAATCATTCGGGGTGTCCCACATTTACCAAAGGAAATTATTCTAAACTAATCATACTGATGTAATGTTGCCTAGCTTCCCAGCTTTCCACTTGATGAGCTGTGAGCTGCAACCTCTGCATTTTCAGTGTTTTGTGCTGCTGAATCAACAGATGGCACCATCCAAGCATCCAGTCTGCCTGGAGAAAGTGCCTTCAAAATGAACAAACACTTGAATAGGGAAAGCCACAATGAACTCACAGAAATTCAAAAGCAGACATGTGAAGCTGCAAAATGAGGAAATGGGTCCTTGGCTGTATTCTTGGCACTGTAAAAGGTGTACAATTAAATACTTTTTACTGATCAGTAAAAAGTACAGGACTCACTGGAGACTTGAGAGAAATGCAAATTAAATTTAGCTTCCAATATGTACCCTCAGGATTAGAGAATAAATAATGGATTTAGTTAGACAACATTATTGTTATTATTGTTTTTGCATGTTAAGTTTTAATACCTTGAAAAGTTATCAGTGGGTAGCTATGAAATACTTTTGAAATTGGCATGTCCTATACTCCATATAACACTATTTTAAACAGTATTTTGTGATAAACATAATTTGTTAGCATTTTGTCTTTTATAACCATTATGCATGCATCTTTTAACACCTCATATTAATTGAGATACATCATGGCATATTTCTTCCCTTAAATCACACTGCAGGACTACTAAAATAGTACTAAAATGTAGTAAAGAACATAAAAGAAATAGTGATTAGTTTCAGCACATAATGTACCTAATGTAATTGTACATAAATAGCTATTTCATATTAATAACTATTTTATTATTATTATTATGAGTAGCAGTAGTAATAGCATTTGAATACTAACTTTCCGAATGAATATCTCATTTGGACAAGTTATGTGTCAGCTACCAAAGCTTGATTGTTCATATCATCTCATTGCATATACTCTATAATCATGTGATTAGTCCACAAATATGTAACCTTGCCCAAGGCTGTATCCTTATGGTACACAAAAACATATCTGCTGCCAATAGCGGTTGGTTGTTGAATACATCATTTGATTATTTAGCATAATCAGTGCGTTATTGCCATTCGGTGCAGAAATGTGAAAGTGTGACTGCTCCGTCACTCATAACTTGACTCAGTTGAACACATTACCATGCGAGAAACAGCATACCATTTCAAACAGTTCCCTGGTGCAAAACCAGTTATTACAGTCAATTCTGTCACTGTTATATTTGTTGTTTTTTCTTCATCAGCATTGAACACTTTCCTTTCATTATGGGTCCTTTCTTGTAATACACTCTCCCACACACATACTGTGCATGCAAACAGACAGCATATAGATAGCAAATCTCATGAAAAAACTCATGTCTCATGAATTATTTATAGCATTGCAATTGAAAACCTAAACAGCTGGTCCAATTTCCTTTGAAAATGAATTTGTGAGGGTTTGGCTCTGAGTAAAGTCTCGCCTTATTATGATTCATGGGCAT
Organism: Xyrauchen texanus; assembly: GCF_025860055.1. Taxonomy (NCBI): domain Eukaryota; kingdom Metazoa; phylum Chordata; class Actinopteri; order Cypriniformes; family Catostomidae; genus Xyrauchen; species Xyrauchen texanus. The sequence goes on from NC_068323.1 coordinate 16,828,180, forward strand.
GATGAGTAAAAAATGGAAAACAGAAATTTTATTTAACCTAATAATCATGTAAGTCATGTAGTGAATGTGGGCATACTGAGCGAATGATGTACTGTGAAGAGCGAACCCACCTTCTCCTAAACAGATTTAGCATAAAACACCCAATAGCAAATACAAATTTTGGAATGTGAAATTTTATAGTAAGTTTAAAGTGTTTTTTAGAAGGTGGTTGATCATTTTATAAACTTCACAGTCAAATAAAAAATAAAAAATAAAGAAATAAAAAATAAATAAAGAACAGTATTTCTGGCAAAAAAAAAAAAAAAAAAAAAATAAATAAATAAATAAATAAATATATATATATATATATATATATATATATATATATATATATATATATATATATATAAATTACTAATCCTCTTTACTATGTGAATTTGAATTGATGTGCCACATTTATGAAACACATGCAGAACAAATTTCTGTTTAAAATAGTAAAATTTTTACATTAAACTGCCACATTAAAACTTGTTGAATTGGAAAACAATATGATCACACGTGAAATTGATATGTTGCTACCGAATGTTCCAGTTCCCTTGCATCAACCCTTTCCTGCTGAGTTACTGACAAGTGTCATCTCCCATCAGACATTTCTGCATTAATTCAAATGTCTACCTTTTCCTGTGTTGCCACTGATAGCGTGTTATGTGAGCAGTCTCAGAGACATCGGGTCTGGTGTTATTCAAACGTTAGCATTATTCTGAGGCTTCATTTTTGCTCTGAAAGTAAATGTTTCCTCCACTGATGGTTAGGTTTAGAGTGGGGGAAAGGACAGATTAAGAACTGTGAGGCCCATGGGCCAGAATACCATGGAGGCCCCCCCATGACATGACTACGTTTACCTTTATACGCTGCAGGACGCTTGGTAGATTTGGTTGGATTTTTAAAATTGACTGAAGAAAAGTTTGGTGCTATGTCTTACATGGCCAAATATGCATACGTTTTAATTATGAACCAGGTTAGGGTCAGTTTTTCAAGAAGGCTATGTGACAACTGTGTTCTGTTTCATCATTTGTTTTGCTGCATCAAGCTTTTTCAGCACTGGTGTCACAAATCAACATTCTGATGAAGTTCGGGCTGCAAAGAAGACTTTATGTGAATGTTACACATGATTTCAGATTGTTCTTCCCCTGGTAAAGTTTCAGTGCTTGATAAAAGGTAAGCCAATTTATTTTCCCCCTTTTGCTCTGGTGTGCAGACAATAATTACACAAGTTAAATGCTGAATAATTTAAAAATCAAAGCATCCCAAAGAAGTCTTATAATCCATAGCGTTTGCTGCCACATGGAATGTGAACCTGCCTGGGCAGAATTAAGCATTTTCCATTGATTAAGAATAGGCCTACTATGATGCAGGCAGAGACAGAGATTATTTTTGTTTGACTTTTAAGTGATTTTATCATTTGAATAAACAATAATAAACATTCTTTATTCACATTTACATTTATTCATTTGGCCGATGCTTTTATCCAAAGCAACTTACAAAATAGGAAAACATACGTGAATAATCTTAGGGAGACAGTATGAAAAGTGCCATATTACAAAATTTCACTAGCATCAGATAGTATTAAAAACAGATTAAAGTGCAACAAGAATTTTTGTAATTTTAATGTAATTTTTTGTGACTGGTTAAGTGCTCATGGAAAAGATGTGTTTTTAGCTGTTTTTTTGAAGACAGAAAGTGAGTCAGAATCACGGGTGGAGTTGGGAAGGTCATTGGGAAGCCGAACATCAGTGAAAGTGTTTTGATGCCTCTTTGTGTTGGTACAACAAGGTGACGTTCCTTAACCGACCACAGGCTTCTAGTGGGAGCATAGCTCTGCAGAAATGATTTTATGTATGCTGGAGCAGACCCAGTGACTGTTCTGTATGCCAGCAGCAGAGCCTTGAACTAGATACGTGCATCAACCGGCAGCCAGTGAAGACAGACAAGGAGTGCTGTAACATGCGCTCTCTTTGGTTGATTAAAGACCAGACGTGCTGCTGCATTCTGGATAATTTGCAGGAGTCTAATTGCACATGCAGGGAGGCCTGCAATGATAATGTTACAGTAGTCCAATCTAGTTATGACAAGTGACTGAAGTTGTGTGGCATTTTCAGAGAGGAAGGATTTTATCTACCTAATATTGTAGAGAGTAAATCTACATGATCTTGCAGTCTTTGAGATGTGGTCTGAGAAATTAAGTTTGTTATCGTTAGTTACCCCTAGATTTCTGACCGTTTTAGAAGGCGTTACTGTAGTTGAACCCAGCTGAACAGTGATGTTGTGTTCAACAGCAGGGTTTGGTGGAAATACAAGAAGTTCAGTCTTGGCTGGATTAAGTTGCAGGTGCTGTTCCTTCATCCAGGCAGGCAGAGATTCAAGCCGATTCTGTGGTGTCGTTAGGCTGGAAAGACAAGTAGAGTTGCGTGTCATCAGCATAGCAGTGGTAAGAGAAACCATGTGCCTGAATGATGGCTCCCAGTGATGTTGTGTATATAGAGAAGAAAAGTGGCCCAAGCACCAAACCCTGAGGTACCCCAGTAAGCAGCTGATGTGGCTTGGCGACCTCACCTCTCCAGGCTACCTTGAAGAACCTACCAGAGAGATAGGAATTAAACCAATCAAGCACAGTTCCTGTGATACCCAGCGAAGAGAGGGTGGAGAGAATGATCTGATGGTTGACTGTGTCTAATGCTGCAGAAAGGTCTAGCAGAATCAGTACGGATGATCTGGATTCAGCTTTCGCCTGTCTCAGTGACAGTGACAGACAGCAGGGCAGTCTCGGTGGAGTGTCCACTTATGAAGCCTGACTGATTGTCATCCAGCAGCTTGTTCTATGAGAGATTTGATTGAAAACTGCCCTTTCAAGTATTTTAGCCATGAATGGGATGAGAGAGACTGGTCTGTAGTGTTCTACTTGTATGTGGTTAAGTGCAGGTTTCTTCAGCAGAGGGGTTACTCAAGCCTGCTTAAATGTAGTGGGAAAAGTGCCTGTAAGTAGAGATGTGTTAACTATGTGTGTGAGTTCAGGTAGGATGGATGGAGAGATGGCCAGGAGAAGGTGAGTTGGAATGGGGTCAAGGGAACAGGTGGTGGGGTGGTTGGAGAGGAGGAGTTTAAAGACCTCAGTGTCAGTCAGAGAGAACATAGAGATAGAGGAGTTGCATACAGGAGATGGGTGTTTGACAGGGTGAAATGCCAAGAATGTATTGCTGATGGTTGTAACTTTATTAGTAAAAAATGTTGCAAAGACATCTGCTGTAAGTGATGAGTCAGGTGGTGGAGGGGGAGGACAGAGAAGTGTGTTGAATGTTCTAAACAAGTGCAAGTGTCTGTGGTGCTGTTGATCTTGTTGTGGTAGTAGGAAGTTTTTGAAGATTTAACGTTATCTCAAAAAGTTGCAAGCAGAGACTGATACTTACCTAGATCTGCTGGATCTTTAGATTTCTGTCATCTCCTCTCAGCTGCCCTGAGGTCAGTCCGATGTTCATAAAGGACATCAGAGAGCCAAGGGCTGGGTGGCTTATCATCCTCTGGGAAGGAAGACAGCAGGACATCCAACTCCTCAAGAACGTTTGCAGGCTGGCCTGGAGGAAGATAGATGACAACAACATGTATTTCTGTGGGTTGCATTGTAGTAATAGCATTTAATTCAAAAGCAGTATTACTACATAGAGAAAAGTGTGGTGAAAAACTCCAGTTGTTGAATGAGCAAACCTGATCCCCCATCCCTACTGGTGTGTCGAGGGGTGTAAGAGAAGGAGAAGTTGTTGGAGACAGAAGCAGGTCCATGTCTGTGTCAGTGCCAGGATGCTGAGGGTGGACTGTGTGGCAAAGGCTGGAATGAAGTCAGCTTTGTTCACAGCTGACTGGCAGTTCCAGAGTCCACCTGCATTAAGGTGTATTTGGGTGGCTGTGGCTCAGGTGGTTGAGTGGGTTGTCCACTAATCGCAGGGTTAGCGGTTCGGCATGTAGAGCCCACATGACTCCACATGCCGAAGTGTCCTTGGGCAAGACACTGAACACCAAGTTTCTCCCAATGGCAGGCTAGCTCCTTGCATGGCAGCTCTGCTGTCATTGGTGAGTGTGTGGGTGAATGAGACACAATGTAAGAAATTTGTATAACCTAAATTTTAAAAAGGCACTATATAAGTGCAGACCATTTACCATATTTCACTTTAGATTTAAACAGTAAATGCATGCAGGACTTAAACAGTTTAAAGTCCTCCATACTGTTGCATGAATTCTGTGAATTATATATATTTTAAACCATCAGTTGGTACACAGCCAAGGTAAACTTCACCTTATCTTTGTCTTTAGAAGCATTTTGTAAATCAGGCACTGTTCTTTGTAGTCCTTCAAATAAACGCGCTGCACCTGTGAGATGCAGATTTCCTGAGCGTGCACACGAGTGTCTGTGTTTGCGCTGCTGTAGTCCAGCACGCATTAGGCCGAACAAATGGTATTTCACATAAGGCTGACATTTACATAAATATCTCAAAATAAAAATATAAATAATTAATTAATTTAGATCTTGGGCCTTTTGGGTTTACAGGCCCCTGGGCAACGGCCCAATTGGCCTGGTGGTTAATACATTCCTTGGTGGGGGTTTGAGTTAGGGGATAGAGTTAATATAATATGCATTCCTGTAGACTGAATTTGATCATTTACAACTAAAATACAACTCGATTTTTGTGCCACTTTGTGGACATTCCACCCATAAACTGAAACTAACACTTGCCAACAGGTTCAAAAACACTTCCAGCTTTGGCCACTGGGAGCAGTGGTTAAAATTTTAGTAAGCACAGACCGATTTCAGCAGAACTATTGACCAACTGTAGACAAATTCACTGTGAGATCAGGCTGTGAAAAACGGGGGGCCATGAAATAAAAAATCATTGAGAACCACTCATTACACATGGTGTAACGTATGGGCCTAACACACATTTGACCGAGATGCCAGACAAGCAGCGCTGGCGGCGCTGATGAGCTGCATAATCTGCACCTTTACCAGGGCTGTATTTTTATATTTTTTACAAATAATTATCCTTCCCCTTCTGTCGCTCTCTCCACGTTGTGTCAGAGAAGCGACACTAGGGGTCTCTCTTGAGCGCCGATATTCACCTCTGAACTATGAAAAAAGGCCAATGAGAGTTGGCAACCAGTATTTGCATGTCCCGCCCCCGGACATACGGGTATTTAAGCGGCGCAAATACAGGAGTTCATTCAGAAAATTTATTCGGAGCCGATGGTCGTGTCTGCAACTGCTGCATACTACACACCGAGTTCCTGTCATCCCTCTGCTGCATAACTGTTGGATTCCACGGCGTACAACAGCGGCTTTCTCCTGTTTGCACGACTGTGCATTCCTGCCCCTGGGCGTATCGACAGTGCAGAATTAAAAAGCTCTCACGAGTTTTTTTCACAAAAGAGTGACTTTTATTAAGAGTAAATTTCACTAAAAGAACAAAACACAGCGGCGTTGAACGTCCTTTTAAGGACGCGTCTTTATAAAGATGCCCTTCCGCACCTGTGTTGTTCCTGGATGCGGTAGAGTGCTCTCCGCTTCAGACGGCCACAGGCGTTGTCTCGTGTGTCTGGGTAGCGATCACACCGAGGCTGCGTTTGTGGATGGTTCATGTTCTCACTGTGAGAACATGACCATGGCAACGTTGCGGTCGCGGCTTGCTTACAACCATGAGCAAGCCACTCCAGCCGCCCCCCGTGTTGCTCCTTTTTCCCACGGGATTGAGGACGATGCGGCTGGAGATGGAGGTGATTTGGGGATGGCAGCGGGTGCAGCTCCGCCGGGTACGTCCCCTCGGACCACCCGCACCCCAGCACGCTCGTTGATTCCCGTCCGTGCTCGAGGTGCCGGCGACTCGCCTCACAGCCAGTCAGCCGACCCTCTTGTGATGGAAGCCGATGAGCTCGCTGCGGCATCGGAGGGCGCGGCATCTGATGCAGAGGACTCCCCTGGGCTGCCGCCTTCGGGCTTGCACGCCCAGGCTGAGGCTGATGCACAGATGTCCGACATGCTTTCCCGAGCAGCCAACAGCGTGGGCTTGGATTGGATTTCTAAGGGCTGGAGTACCCTTGCAGCAGGTGTCCCGACGCGTTCTGGTCACGACCGACGCCTCCAAATTGGGTTGGGGTGCCGTGTGCAATGGGCGCGCAGCCGCAGGCCGGTGGAACCGAGGCCCGCTGCGCTGGCACATCAACTGCCTAGAGCTGCTGGCTGTTTTTCTGGCCCTGCAGAAGTTTCTTCTGTTAATTCGGCACAAACACGTCTTAGTCAGGACAGACAGCACCATGGTCGTAGCCTACATAAACCGCCAAGGCGGAGTACGCTCCCTCCACATGTCACAGCTCGCCTGGCCGCCTCCTCCTATGGAGTCAGCAGCGACTGGAGTCACTGCGCGCCACTCACATCCCCGCAACCTCAATGTGATGGCGGACGCGCTGTCAAGACAAAGCTTGCCCGGCGGAGAGTGGAGACTCCACCCCCAGTCGGTCCAGCTGATTTGGGACCGGTTTGGCAAGGCCCAGGTAGACCTGTTTGCCTCCCAAGAAACCTCCCACTGCCCGCATTGGTATGCCCGACAGAGGCTCCCTCGGGGCAGATGCGCTGGCACACAGCTGGCCCACGGGCTGCGCAAGCACGCATTTCCCCAGTGAGCCTTCTTGCACAGGTGCTATGCAAGGTCAGGGAGGACGAGGAGCAAGTCATTCTGGTAGCCCCCTACTGGCCTACCCGGACTTGGTTTTCGGACCTCACACTCCTCACGACAGCCCCTCCCTGGCGAAATTCCCCTGAGGAAGGACCTTCTTTCTCAGGGACGGGGCACGCTCTGGCACCCACACCCAGACCTCTGGAACCTCCACGTCTGGCCCCTGGACGGGATGCGGAAGATCTAGCCGGTCTACCATCTGCCGTTGTAGATGTAATCAATCAAGCCAGAGCCCCCTCTACCAGGCATCTTTACACCCTAAAGTGGCGTCTGGTGTTCTTCCCGAGCTGAAGACCCGCAGAAGTGCGCAGTTAGGTCAGTGCTCGTGTTTCTTCAGGAGAGGCTGGAGAGGAGGCTGTCCCCCTCCACCCTCAAGGTGTATGTCGCCGCTATCGCGGCCCACCACAACACGGTAGACGGAAAGTCTCTTGGTAAGCACGACTTAATCGTCAGGTTCCTAAAAGGTGCCCGGAGGATAGCTCCCTCCCGGCCTAACCTGTTCCCCTCCTGGGATCTCTCGGTCGTCCTTACGGGACTCCAGAGACCCCCCTTCGAGCCACTTGACTCAGTTGGACTCAGGGCTCAGCAAGACCGCCCTGCTGATCGCGCTCGCTTCCATCAAGAGGGTCAGGGACCTGCATGCATTCTCTGTTAGCGACGCTTGCCTGGAGTTCGGTCCGGCAGACACTTTCGTGATCCTAAAACCGTGACTGGGCTATGTGCCCAAGGTTCCTACCACACCCTTCAGGGATCAGGTAGTGAACCTGCAAGCGCTGCCCCAGGAGGAGGCAGATCCAGCCCTTTCACTGCTGTGTCCAGTACGTGCCTTACGTATCTACCTGGACCGCACAAAGAGCATTAGACGCTCTGAGCAGCTCTTCGTCTGCTTTGGGGGACAGCAGAAAGGAAATGCTGTCTCCAAGCAGAGACTCGCCCACCGGGTTGTCGACGCCATTTCCCTGGCTTATCACACCCAGGCCGTGCCCCCACCTTTGCGGGTCCGAGCCCACTCCACCAGGAGTGTTGCGTCCTCATGGGCACTGGCTAGGGGCACTGCCCTAGCAGACATTTGTAGAGCAGCGGGCTGGGCAACACCTAACACTTTCACGAGATTCTACAATCTCCGAGTTGAGTCAGTATCATCCTGTGTTCTCTCAGGTACCGAGCCCGTAGAACTCGGTGGCACGCCCACGATCTGACCAGGTGAATCGCATGTTGACACTGGTTGATTCCTCCCTAGCCCTCGTGGGTCGCAGTTCAGCAGAGGAACTCGCCGACCCAAGCCACTGCGGGTACCGCAAGCTACCCTGCACTGGTATAGGTGCTCCACAGGTAAGGCCTCCTTCGGACTCCCCCTGTGTGTAACGCCACGGTTCTGTCCCCTCTGGCGAGTGGACTCCCGTGCTTCCCTTAGGCAGCCACGGCTGCCTCGGTTGCTGTGCTGTATGTTCCCCCCTGTATAGGCTGGATCCACCACCGCACCGACTTTTCCACATAGGCCCTATGTGGTTTCCAAGTCAGGCCTCTGATGGTTTTGCCACTTAAACTTGCCTCCCCTCTCGGGTAGGCGTGGCCTCCGCAGGGTCTTCTCCGCCCTGAATAAGGGCTAAGACCCCCTTCCCTCAATGTGTGTAAGGGCCCTGGCCTAAGTTGCTCTATGCGAGAAACATAGAGAGAAAAGAGGCCCGGCCAGGCTTGGCCCGTTCCCAGGTTGGCGGCCAGCACCTTGTTCCCCCCTCCAGGGTAACGATAAGGAATCCTGATGGCTTAAATGGGGCATTGGGGAAGGGTACGTGCGGCCTGATACAGCTGGTCGTCCTGCACGTAAGAATACCTGCTCGCTCCTGTATCAGCAGTTCACGTACACGGCTCAGCGCGTGGCGCTTTTATAAGTGGACCCCTAGTGTCGCTTCTCTGACACAACGTGGAGAGAGCGACAGAAGGGGAACGTCTAGGTTACGTATGTAACCTCCGTTCCCCGATGGAGGGAACGAGACGTTGTGTCTCCCCTGCCACATCGCTGAGCCGAGCTCCATTTCCGGCTCCTCAGAAAAATCCTGAATGAACTCCCGTATTTTCGCCGCTTAAATAGCCGTATGTCCGGGGGCGGGACATGCAAATACTGGTTGCCAGCTCTCATTGGCCTTTTTTCATAGTTCAGAGGTATCGGCGCTCAAGAGAGACCCCTAGTGTCGCTTCTCTGACACAACGTCTCGTTCCCTCCATCGGGGAACGGAGGTTACATACGTAACCTAGACGATTCTGCTAGTCACAAAGTAACACCAGACACTTTGATTTGATATTACTCAATGTTGCTCAGAAGTGAGGGAAACTCATTGTGAAACATACTGTACACTAGCAAGCTTAGAACATCTTGGTTATTCTAAATAAACTAAATGAATGCCAAAACTCAAACAAGTGGGCCTATTAAAAAGAAAATAAACTCTTTGTGACAAGATCATAGGTTTGATTTGAACATTTATAGTTCATACTGTATTTAATATACAAACATATGTAAATACATATCTAAAGAAAATGTGGTGTCCAAAATTGATGACCTTCAGTAAATCTACACCTATGCTCTGTGAGATCTGAAAGAACAAGGCAATACTAGCTACAAATACACAAGTCATTGAGAGGTTTTTAAAAAGTTAAAAAAGCAGAGAGGTCGATGTGAAAATCATTACAGCAAGTTTTATGCTTTCCGAATGCTCTTGAAATATGAATTTGTGGGTAGAATTCTGTGAAAGGGATCTGAGATGTCTCTCTTTGCACCTGAAAATCAATTAGCCTGGTTTGAAACGTGAGACAACTTTACAAAAGGCACCTTGTAATGATGTCTGAAGATTCAATAGCCAGTCATGTTAGAGTAATTAAACAGCATTATGTGAGTGTATATGTAGTGCTGGTTAAAGCTGGTTACAGAACTCTACATTTTTGTGTGAGAAACTCTGGAATATCTGGAAATATAGTGAAGCAATGGAGAATAAAATAGTGAAGTCTTCCTCGGATGCTATGTTTGTTGTTTACACAAGCGTTGTGGGGAAATTATGTTGCTGTGGATAAAGCTGCTTACTGACTGAGCCGCATGTATATGGGATTAAAGTGTACAGAACTTTTACAGTGCATGTAAACAGGACTGCCACTTTCTCACAATAAGCTGCTTTTCTGGTGTCCATGATTCGAACCGGCGTCAGCTGGCACGGGAGGCGGGCGGGCTAACGAGGAGGCTAAAGGCTACAGCCTCTAACGTCAGTCGCAGGTGCACCTCTTGAGGCCAGGGGAGTGAGGTTTAACTGCTCAGCTATCACGTACCAGCTGGCTCCTTTTACATTCACCCCATAACCTCACTCCCGTCCAGGTCATGGCACCACTGTAACCAGTCCTGTTTGACACGCTCCGAGCTGATTTGAACTGCCATCAGCCAGCATGGGAGGCGGGTTCACTAATGAGAAGGCTAAAAGCTATAGCCTCTAGCATCAGTCGCTAGAGCACCTTATAAGGCCAGGGGAGTGAGGTTTACAAATACCGTGCAGCTATCATGTAACATCTGGCTTCTGTTACACCCAGAAACACGTTCTAAAACACTTACCCTTTCGGCCACTGGAGGGCAATTAATCAAATTTCAGTCAGCACAGACCGATTTCAGTTGAAGAACTACCTGCTGCAATTGAATTCATGCAGCCATGATGAAATTGTCCTCATAAACATACAAAATATTGTCTTATGAAAATCTAAAAATGCAAAAATGTTTCTGTAATTGTTATACCTAACTGAATTGTGTTAGATTTAAGATCAAAAGAAGAAAGAACAATTTGCCAATGGGGTAAGACAATCAAATGAAAGATTAAAGAAATTAAAGAGGTGTTTTTTGAAAACACAATCTACAACGTAGCTTTTTAAAAATGTATGTATGCTTTTACTTCATTTTTACTTATTATTTAAAAATGTTACTCTCATCAAAATACTAATTAAGAAAACATTTTCTTTCTTTTTTTGCAGTGTGTGTGTGTGTGTGTGTGTGAGAATTCAGGAATGACTGCGTACAGCTCTGTGCCCTAACCTCCCGAAATAACCATGGTAACGTGCGACGGTGTAGGTGCTTGGGGATGAGCTCACCTGTGACTCATCAGCAATAAGCTTCCAGGGTTACAGAAAACACACACAACATTCCATCAGTGAACTCAAAATATGCCATCATGGGGTTTGCGTCTCCCCAAGGGTTGCACATCAAAGAGAATATATGAATATCCACTAGCTTATTTTCACAATGGTTTGCTGAAACCTTTTCAAGAACTGACCTAATTGAGATCTGAGCCAATCCCCTCACGGCTGTGTTGCTGTGGTTTTTTGTCGATGGGTGTTTCTTGAATGATTGAATGTGAAGGTCATTTACGTATTTGTTGAGTACTAAGGTTCACATTAATTTAGAGCTTGGGCCAACTGTCCAATATTAGCCAGAACATCTCATATTTTGGACAAAATGAAGACGCCCCAAACAGGATGCCTACTGTCCTGTATTTCTGCGCCAAGATGCACTAAGTCAGATGGCTAACCACTTGAGGGGGACCTCTGTCCCATATTTCAGTGGTCAACATGCTAAAGCGTCCAGTTTTTTCATTACGAAAAGTTGGTTTCTAGGGGTATTGTTATGCGTATGCTACGGTGCTAAGTGTGGAGTCTGAGGCATTGGTTACTTTCTGAACCAAGTCAAAAGAGCCCACCCCCAAGTCTCTATGATATTCTGGTCACTAAATGTATCTTGGGTCCCTCCTTCAATGTAAATCTATGAAGTATTTCACCCATTTCATCAAACAGCCAGTTAAAATGGTGGAGTAAGAACAAGTAAGAGGCATGATTAGAGGTGTTATGTTCTGAATTTTAAAACTTAGGGATAGGGGTCAAATTTATGCAAGGTATACATTTAACAGCAGCCTACATGCATTCCCTGTGAATAAAAGCTATGACCTTGGCGTCACCATACTCTGCCAGTCCAGCTGCCGGAACCAAATCCCAAAATTAAGAATTAAACCTCTACACATTATGAACCATTTGATACCTCCCATGTCGAATGAAACCTCAAATTGTGTGACTTGTTTAGGAAATGTGTACAAGAAAGCAACACTAATGCTACCAAACATAACTAAAATGAAGGCGAAAGCCATATGAAAACCTCTGGTTTCCATATAGCTTGATGTGTGTGATCTGATATCAGAAAATTAAAGTTATCAGCAATTGTAACTGGGGGTAGTTAATCAGGCTACTTAGATGCTGGTTCAAGGTGAAGTGTGTAATTTCTGTGCCACTAGTGTCACTAAATGGAATTGTAAAAATAATCACTGTTTTCAAACAGATTCAAAAAAACTTCCCTGGTCTACCATTGGTTGTACAAACAGATAGTCCCACACCAAACTTACAGCATTGGTTGAGTCAGTGTTGCTGTGTAAGGCTAAATGGGCCGCTTAGACAAACACAGCTGCACAGAGACAGTTTTACAGTCCAAGTATACTTTGGTATCCTGCATGTTGGTACGTCTTGCACAAAGTACACGTGCTGCAAATTCCGTCATCAGCACAGTAATTATGGACTATGGGCATGAAGCCTAGTTTTTTGTCCCCCTCCCCTTTTTCTCCCCAATTTGGAATGCCCAATTCCCAATGCGCTCTAGGTCCTTGTAGTCCTCAATCCGGGTGGCGGAGGACAAATCTCAGTTGCCTCAGAATCTGAGACCGTCAATCCACGCATCTTATCACGTTGAGCGCGTTACCGCGGAGATGTAGGGCGTATGGAGGCCCACGGCATCCACGCACAACTCACCACATGCCCAACCAAGAGCGAGAACCACACGTTATAGCGACCACAAGGAGGTTACCCAATGTGACTCTACCCTCCCTAGCAACCGGACCAATTTGTTTGCTTAGGAGATCTGGCTGGAGTCACTCAGCACACCCTGGATTCAAACTTATGACTCCAGGAGTGGTAGTACTCGCTGAGGTACCCTGGCCAGAGAACCCTAGTTTTTCTAGAAGCACGTACAGTCCGCATTTATGTGTCATCAGTACATGCGCCTGCGGTTGACTATGAGTAAGCTATTTGTAGGTTGATTTACCTAGGTTAATCTTTTGATTTTAAAATGCATATGGACGCATTTGACGTATATGCATTACAAAAAGTTTCACTAAGGATTTAGGTAGTGTGCATGGCATGCTTCTAATGTATCCATACATATATATAAATAATACCTCAGTTTTAAGTGTTATTGTCAGTCATTAACAGGGTTGCCAGGTCTATTTTTTAAGTTCTGAATTTGTGCACTGTATAGGCCTACAAATAAAGGGAACCCTAAAAGTGCATTATAGGGACTGTAAAAAAATAAAATATTAGGTAGAAGAGTGGCATATTTTGAATTCTGATATGGGCTTGTTTTGGGCCAGTTTTGATTGGTCATTGGAATATGTTTGTAATGCAGACCTGGCAACCCTATCTTTGAGGGAGAAGACAGGCTCTTGCATTTAGCACCAGACTCGGAATATACTGAAAATGGGATAAATCACACACTTCTCATCACAGTTCATTCCTTGGAACGATGTGACTATAAACCACAGGCAATCTTGCTTTTATTTGACTTTAACCCAATAACGATGTAGAAAAGTGATCATAATCCATTCACATCTTCCGATGAATTCGGAGTAAATGGCAATTTTCTGCCTTAGTCTTGAAATTTCAGTTTTATGTTTTTTCTGCTTGTTTGTTTTCATTGTGGTCTTTAACACTATTTTGATTTCTGTGTGTATATTAAATCCCAATTTCCCAAATTGTAAGTTACTAAGTGTTGCTATTAGCACATCAATGTGTGCAACATCAAATATGGCCACAATTATGCTACAGGTCATTATCTGAACACAGTGTGTCATGGACACATTTAATCTCAAGCAAACCTCTTTAGGGCCTTCCGAGCTGCTCTATTTGAATTATTCAGATGAAATTTGACTGTTGCCACTGTGAAGTCAATGGGAGCATAGCAATTCGGAAAGAAACACATCAATAAAAACAAATATCATGTTCTGATTTGAAAAGAGGAAAATAACAACAACAACAACAACATAAATATCTTTTTATTTCAGCACTGGATTCGAAAACCTATGGCGATGTCACATACAATGCCAGACTGTCACTTTTGTCCTTCCCACCACCACTGTTGCACTTTAGAAATGGATCAAACCAAGCATCTCTACTTTAAAGGAATAGTTCGCCCAAAAATGAAAATTCTGTCATTATTTACTTAGTTGCAGAATGATTCTTCAAAATATTCTCCTTTTGTGTTCCAAAGGAAACATACAGCATCAGAGCTTGGATTGAGTAAATTATGGCAAAATGTTTATGTTGGGCTGGCTGACCTACTCCTTTCACATTCTCCAAATGCAACCTGCAGTTCTGCAGTGACCATAAGCTCAAATGTAATATCACATTGGGGAAGTGGGTGTGAATATGTAGGGGAATAATCCAATTATGGAAATGAAAGGCACATTTTGGTTCTATTAGTAGAAAAGGCAATGACTAGGCAGTGTATGCGCAGTGCTTCTGTAATTTCATTTCTAAATGAATGACTGTACTTGGTTTTTCCACATGGCTCATTAGCTGCTGCACCTCAGATGGGGTTTGGAAGCATATGCCCCATAAGCAGAGAGATGAGCCAGTCGGAGAAGAGAGGAAAGTATAGTGTTGGGTCTTACTGGGGTGTGATAGGGCTCAGAAATGGAACTTAATCACCTTCCCCAATGAGGCGACTGATTTTTGGCCTTGGAAAATTAAAGGAGCCATTGCCAGGCACTGATGGCCCTAAGATTAGTGACATATTTAGTCATTTAAGTAAATACAACAAAACTTTTGGCCTTGTTGAGTTCAAGATAATAAACTTTTTACACCTGCACTGGTATGTTTTATTTATATACTAACAATGTCCAAGTGGATATACATGCACCACAGGATAATATGTTTCATATTTGCCATTTGTATTGTCAACCATCATGAACAAATTAAATTTCCTACACATCTACTGTATCATTCATTTTGCGGTAGAAAAGATGTTGATGGAAATGAGATTTTAAATATTACACATTGCAATAGAATGCAACAGTCTGGTTCTGGAAAGAAATAAATTATTAATTTTATCCAAAGAGGAATACGTTTTTAACAATAACTTATAAACCCTTAAAGACAGACCTACCGTGAGCTCTGAGGTTGTTATTCAGATGGCATATGCTTCTGCCAAAGACATCAGCCCATGTAATTTCAAGTTATTATTATTATTTTATTATTATCATTTTTAAAATTGAAATTACTGGTGAAGAACTACACTACCCATGTTCCTGAGTGGAAAAATCCTCCAATCAGAGAATCGTGGCGAACAAAGCGCTCCAAAAGAGCTTTGCAGAAACTACCCACTTCAATGACACGTTGTTGTTGTTATTGTTATTATTATTATTGCATATAATTATTCTTATTAATTATATACAAATAATAATATTAAATAGAGGACATCATACAATAGTGTTATATACAACTTACTAAAACTGAACTCATACGTTTAAACGCTGCCTATCAAGAAGCTAAATATTAAGAAAACGCAAACCACTTATCAGAGGATTTAGGCTTGTAGCAAATTTAGGTAACATTTAGGTAACTATCCTTGCTTCGTACATATGCACCTCCTACATACATGACTCATAATGTAAATATCTAATAAACAAATTGCTGTAAAAGTAATCCATTTGATCATCTTGGCAATGTATCAATTACTTAGACAAGGCTATCAGACATTGCTAATCCCATACAAATTGACATAAACCTTACAGATATCCACAGTAACCATTATTTTACAGATGTATGTCTAGAAAACGAATCCACTCCAAATAGGGCTTAAAAATTGTATATAAAATGGTTCTACAATTACCATACCATACTTTGTTAAAGTAAGCTCATTTTGAAGTAGATAAATCAATTTCCAAATGGTACCCCGAGATACTGTACATACACAACTGCTCACCTTCAATGGCACTAACATATCAGATTTGGGATCTATCTAGTATGTAACCACAGCCAGCTAGTGACCTTTCTTTGGCAATGCTATTGTGTGAAGTCATCTGCAGGAAAGGCACAAATTTATGAGCAGGCACAAGGCTGAGGCCAGCCACGGTTGAGCATGAAACCTTCACCTTTAGAATGCTACTGCTGCATGCTTGAAGACGTAGAGGCTGTGGCAGAGTCTTTTTTACTTTCTTTCCTGGACTGCCTTCACCTTCAGGAGCTGATCTATCACACACATGCAGGCGGTAGTAATGCATGTCATTACTCCGTGTGTAGTTTTATTGGACTTTGGCGTCCTGGGATGTTCCCTTGGGGCCGTCGATAGATGAATACGTGCATTTTAAAATCAAGCACCACCCTGCACCTGCTACAGTGATTAGCGGAAGGGTAATATTAGGTCAGTGTAATAAAAAAGAACATCAAAGATGTAAAGGAGGTCCCTCTCAAATATTCCTGGAACACTTTGTGGTGGATCGAGATTGTCATAGAATTTCCATTAATTGTAGAGCGGAGAAAGTTAAAACTTACTCTGCCAAGTGGACACTGATGCAGATAATCACAAAATGGCCAAATATCAGTTATCCTCTATCACTGACACTAATATCTTGTAAATAACGTTACATAAATAAACACACATTATAAATGCTATATATTGTTCCATTCAATATAAACACACACACACACACACACACACACACACACACACACACATAGTTGTGTTTCCATGTTTTATGGGGACTTTCCATAGACATAATGGTTTTTATACTGTACAAACTTTATATTCTATCCACTAAAACTAACCCTACCCCTAAACCTAACCCTCACAGAAAACTTTCTGCATTTTTACATTTTCAAAAAACATAATTTAGTATGATTTATGAGCTGTTTTCCTCATGGGGACCAACAAAATGTCCCCACAAGGTCAAAAATTTCGGGTTTTACTATCCTTATGGGGACATTTGGTCCCCACAAAGTGATAAATACACGCTCACACACACACACACACACACACACACACACACACACACACACACACACACACACACACACACACACACACACACACATATATGTGTTTAAAATGGGAAATCTTAGATATCTAAGTTGAATTGAAATGGGATACGGCAGAGTATATTTAGCCCAAGACAGAGCATTTGTATTCAAATTAATGGGAGAAATCGGAACAACAAATATGACGGATGTAGAAAAGGAAGTCCCACCTTCCAGGTAAAAGAGCCAATCACCTTTCAGGTACAAACATATCCATATCCTCCTCTGAGTCAACTTGAGAAAGCACATGTGCATTAGCTGAACCAGCCTAAAATATAGAGTTTTTTAGTTTGAAGCTAAAGAAGCTCAATATATGATACCATTGTTGTAAGATTTTACAGCTGATTTGAAATATGTTCTTTGATCATAATCATGATCCATCTCCATTTTGGAGATTTCAGTCTTTCCCAATGTAAGTAGATAGGAGCTGTACTTTTATGCCACATGTATCTACAGAAAATAGCTACCTGAGAGCATTTCCAATATGGCAGCCAATGCGCCGAGTGGGCTGACTTGTCTTGAAAGGGCTTTGGTCATGCTTTCCATCAACTCACTCAAATTTTATGGCCTCCGAAAAGCTATTCACTGATCTGCTTGGCTATGATTTACATGATGATCACATGATTTATTCATTCCACATGGCATTCTGGGAACCATATTCCTGTCTCTAGAACCGCAAACTTCATTATTCTCTTCTGAAGTAAATTAACTTAAATGTAATTGTGTATTTGTAGCCAAAAATACTTTGAAAGCAAAGTGCATTCTTAACTGTGTATTGAGGTAAAAAAATGACTCCAAGCTCTTTACACATTGTGGATGTTAGCAGTGTTGGGAACTGAAGCTCAGTGTTTAGGGCAATCGGCATTGCGGCTTCAATTCTCAGTTGAACAATGGGCCCATTTAGCAAACTGCTGGGATGACTGAAGTGTCTCCTCTCCACTCCATAGGTTTTGCCCCCTCTTTGTTTTTTCCACATCAATTAACTTTTGATCAAGTTGCGTTTGCTCCAGTTTGTCAATTAATCTTTGCCACCTTTCCAAGTCTCCGCCTGCTGCCCACTACTGTCTCAGTATCCCTTAGCGGCAGCGCGCTCTGACAGCAACATAAGTCACAGGCTGCATTAAAAACACATTAGAGTAGCGGATGGAATTAGGGAGGCCTCTCTCCTTATCTGACAGCAAACTGCACCAACTCCCCCCAGCCTATAGCTCTGCACTTCCCTCCCCCACTGTATGTATCACCATCTGCCTTACTGACAATTGCAAGACTTATGGATGCCTCCAACGCATTCCCCAACACTTCGAAGAGCTCCGGACATGTGAATATTATGAATTTATGATATCTCGAAATAATCAGAGCCTCCAATGTCACTTTACCCCAATGGTGAGAGTGAAAAGTTTTGCTTGGAGTAATTTAATTTGCCATGACTCTTAATGCTGGCATGCCCAGATGACTGCACACAGTGAAATCTGTCAGCGCAGTCCATTAGCGGAGCAAACTGTAGCCCACTTGATTGATAGTCAGAAATGTGACATCAATTGCAATATTTTATGATTGAAGAAGGGCCGTGTGTAGGACAGACAGATAGATAATTAAGCTCTACCCCTCTCCTGCCCCTCCCTCCTGCATATCTACGTTGCGGCTCGGCAGTAATCATCTTCACTTTGCATTTATTTTGACTCTGAAACTGCGGGGGGATGGGGAGTATGATGATTTTTTGCACTTCATAAACACCCATTTAAATAACTAATTATCATGCCAGCGAAGAAGCACTGCTAATGATTTATAGTCACACATTTTCTACTGTTAGTCAAATAATTATTGGCATGAATAAGTGTGTTTACATGGAAAGCAATACGCTATTAACAATCAAAAATCAGTTTACAAAAAAAAGACAACGAATGAAACCTGTGTTTACATAAAGTGTTGGGTGTGATCTGATTACAAAAAGATTAGTTACAAAAATCTTATTACATTTTTAGTTAACAAGTAATGCAAAAGTATAATGCATTTTAAATTCTTGTAATTGGATTACAGTTACTGACTTTCAATTATGGTTTACCTATATTACTAGAATTACACTTATTTCTAAAATAATATAAATATTATCATCTCCCTAATGATTATTGTATGGGAGAAGCAATTCTATGACTTGAATGTGGCAAAAAGAAAACATAATTTTGACTTAAAAGTTAAGTACTTAATAATGTGATTACTTTTCGAATAAGTAATCTGTAAAGTTATCTGATTTTCTTATTTAGAAAAGAAATTAGTAATTTGTAGTGGATTACTTTCTTTGAGTAACTGTTTACATGGGATTTGAAATCATCAAATTATTCTCTGATAAATAAAGAAAATAACTTACATTTCTTATTAATAATTTATATCCTTACTAATAAGGATCTGAACATGGCTCATCCAATTACAATTACATCATAAGTGTCCCTTTCATATAAAAGATTTATGCATAATTCCATTTTATGTGTTGATAACATGAACATTTTAATTAAATTAAATGTCTAAATTACATTTCCATAGCGCTATCATTAGGTGCATTCTTTCACTCATTTTACCTCTCACTGGTTTACTCTTTTAAGTTTTCTTTCTGGGATATTAATCTTGGAGGTACTTATTATATGTGTCATCATCTCTCAGAGAAATCGAGGATAGCACTAATTAGGCTCATTGATTTTCTGTCAGCAAGCTTAAGACGTGTCAAACTTCCTAAAGCCACTGATAAATTGGTTTCTGAGATATCTTAAGGGTAAGCAATGTATAGATCCATGACTGCACTATCTTGTTCCAGTGAGGAAATTTTCTGCATTTAAATCAGTGTAGACGGCAGCTATAAAGGAGTGATCTGTATGTACTTCACACATGCTAAATTATAGCTATATTATTATGAATTGTATGGAGGAGATCTTGAATCATGTCTCCATGGAATATTCTGATTTGAGTCAGAAAGCTACAGTATACACCCAAAATCAGATGAAGTGAAGTTGTGCCTGCAGTATGAGAAGTTTATTGCCACAATGCTTTAAGTTGTGCTAACAAATTTATATTATGGATTATTTTTTTGCCTCCATTTACAGTCTTCTTCTTTCAGCTGCTCCCATAAGGGGTCACCACAGCAGAACATGCAAACGCCACACAGAAAGGACCTGTTGAGCTGGGACTCGAACCCAGAACCTTCTAGCTGTGAGGAACAGTGCTGACCAATGAGCCACTGTGCCACCATATTATACAGTAAAGCTTTTATGCTTTTACGTTTATGTTTGTAAAGATTGGAAAATTAGGGTCTTTACCACTTAAAGACCACAGATCTAATTTAATCTTCTTCTTAGGCAGCTTGTTGTACCTTCACATATCTAAGGGGTCTGTGATCCTAAGAGTCATATATTGGAGTCAATAATTTATAATTTTATGCACACCAGCAGATTGCTTTGGACTCCCTTCTCACACACGCACGCACGCACGCACACACACACACACACACACACACACACATATATAGGTGGTCCCCACCTTTTTACTAGTGGGGACCACCTATATATATATACACAGTGCATTCATAAAGTATACAGACCCCATAATGACAAAGCAAAAACCAGATATTTGATAACTTTGAAAATATATTCAAAAGAAAAAACTGAAATACCACATTGACATAAGTATTCACACACTTAACTCAGTACTTATTTGAAGCACCTTTCCCCCTGTCCCTGACACTGAAAACACCCCCACAGCATGATGTTACCACCAACATGCTTCACTGTTGGAATGGTATTGTGCAGGTGATGAGTGGTGCCTATTTTCCTCCAGATATGACGCTTGGAATTGAGGCCAAACAGTTCAATCTTCATTTCACCAGACCAGAGAATCTTGTTTCTCACAGTCTGAGAGTCCTTTAGGTGCTTTTTTTCAAATTCCAAGTTTGTTATCGTGTATATTGCTCTGAGGACAGTCTTCTGTCTAGCCACTCTGCCATAAAGCCCAGATCGGTGGAGTGTTGCAGTGATGGTTGTCCTTCTGCAGGTTTCTCCAATCTCCACATATGATCTCTGGAGCTCAACCAGAGTGATCATCGAGTTCTTGGGCACCTCTCTTACCAAGGCGCTTCTCGCCCGATTGCCAGCTCTAGAAAGAGTCTTGGTTGTTCCAAACTTCTTCCATTGAATAATTATGAAGGCCACTGTGCTCTTGGGAACCTTCAATGCAGCCGAAGGTTTTTTGTAGCAAGGTTTTGTAGCCAGATCTGTGCCTCTACACAATCCTCTTTCTAAGCTCTGCAGGCAGTTCCTTTGACCTCATGGCTTGGTTTTTGCTCTGATATGCATTTTCAGATGTGAGACCTTATATAGACAGGTGTGTGCCTTTCCAAATCATGTCCAATCAATTGAATTTGCCACAGGTGGACTCCAGTCAAAGTGTAGAAACATCTCAAAGATGATCCAGAGAAATGGGATGCACCTGAGCTAAATTTCAAGTGTCATAGCAAAGGGTCTGAATACTTATGTAAATGTAATATTTCATTTGTTTTTTATTTTTATAAATTTCCCAAGTTATCAAAAATCTGTTTTTTGCTTTGCCATTATGGGTTAAGGAGTGTATGTAGATTGATGTGAATGCAGCATAAGGCTGCAACAGAACAAAATGTGAAAAAGATGAAGGGGTCTGAATACTTTATGAATGCACTGTGTGTGTGTGTGTGTGTGTGTGTGTGTGTGTGTGTGTGTGTGTGTGTGTGTGTGTGTGTGTGTGTATACACCATGCAATGTGTGTTTTCTTTTAGATAATAAAGTACACTCCAATGAGCTGTATGATTGGCTGAACAGTGCATTTTCAGATATTTTGTGATATTTCATGCACTGCTATTTGAGCATCTTTTGTTTTTTGTTTTTTTTTTGCTCATGTTTTTTTCCCCAAACAATTTACAATTTTTTTTCTTGTTTTTTGTGATTCCGCCAAATAGCTGGTCTAGGAGAACATATTGTCCTGGATTACAAGAGACAAGATGATTCACAATATGAAGCCCGAACATAATGAAACAGCTTTGCTGAGTTCCAAAACAGTCAACCAAATTGCATTGAGGAAGCCATCTTGAGATGTGCTTGTGGGACCGGTGTTTTTGATGCGAGTAGAGAAACTTATCACTTCTATTATGAAGGAAAGAAAGAACTGAATATACTGTACAAGAAAGACTGTTCATAGATTAAATTATGGGACAGATTTTCTCCATATTAACTGATAGCAAGAAAAACATATTTTGTCAAAAAAGGGCAGAAAATTTTAATTTTTAACCAAATTTTAAATGAAAACCCCGAGTTTTCCTTGGACTCTACGTAGCACAGAGGATCTTGAAGCAGTAAGATAGCCAAAGAGGAGAGCTCAAGTGATGGTCACACCCCAAAGGTGTCCTGAGCCAATCAGAAGTGGCTTTTCAGAGTCACATGGTTGACTGGTCTGTCCATTTCCTAAAGTTGATTTACAATCCTTTGTGGATGATTCTTACAAACTCCTGCTCAAAAATAGTGCATGTTTAATCATGAAGTTTTATATCTTGACAACAGAACAAGAGACATGACATTCGTTGTCATCAGCATTTTCTACGTAAACAAGCAAGCATTTACATACTAAACATGACATTCCTTCATGAATATTATATGTGTAAGTAACAAAACATGAAAACCCCTGGTCACAAATCATACTGGTTAATTCATTGGTTTTACAACATGAATAATACATTACACGTTATGAGAAACCGGATTGTTGGGGTATAAAATCGAGTTGAATAGTTACCATTCTTAGTAGAATGAGATTAATTATACCAGATTAAAGATTATAATCATCAATTTGTCAGTTATAAGTGTTTACCAATCACTACACATATTTTAAAAGGTACATTGGCTATAATCATTAATTTCTCAGTTATACAAGTGATCACAGGCCATAGAGTCATTTTCAGAATTAGTTAGCAAGGCTAGGTATGGTGTATATTTTATAGGGTTAAATCACAAGTACTGGGACTGGAATGAGGATCTCATGAGGATCTCACAAGGAAACCTTTCAAAGAAAACCTGCTTTAGCGCTGTGTGGAAGTTAAGAAGGTCTTGCTGAGGGTTTAAGTTTGGATCTTCTTTATTGGTCAGCTCTGTCATTACAAACCCTAGTTTAAGATTAAGCAGTCTTTGGAGAGACAGTCTCTTTCAGCAATTTAGGTGCATTAGATTTGTTTTTATGATTCTCTAATGGCTCAATGGGGGATCTCTCTGATCTGTGGAATATGATGTGTTCATTTGATGGCTTTGTTCGTGGATAATCTTACACAACATATTTCGTCTTTTGAAGGCATACGATGTCTGCTAAACTTTCATGAGTGCATGAGAGAAGCTGTCATTTGATTGAACTATTCCCTTAAAGTAACATTCACAACTTAAGACGAGCTATTTCATGCTTCCTTTATGGACTTAAATACATTTTGAAGTTCAAACTCAGCAGGATTTCAAAAGTAACAATACATATCAGCTTAAACTATGAAAATAATGTTGGAGCTGTCTTGTGGGTGAAAGCAGCGTGAATGACTGTCATTTTTCTCCACAGTTTTTTCCCATTAAAATTCTAGAGGAATTTTTTAAGTCTGGGGCAACAATGTGAAAACAATGCATTCATAATCATGGACCTGCGACTTGAATGGATGTCGTTCAAAAGAGCTCCCCTGCATTGTATTGTGGTGATTAGCAGTCGCTACAGCCAAATTCAATTTTAGTTTCTTCTCCACAGCATGAGACACTTCTTCAGGAGATAAAATTGACGTGGCTGTGTGGTGCTTTCAGTATTCCCTGGATTCTTTAATTGCAGCCTCTGCCTGGAGACGATCGAGCAATTAAAACTTTATCGCTGAGTAATTGTTTTGCGGGGGACTCAAGTTTAATATCATTGGTTCTTAAAAGCCAAGTCCAATGTGTGAAATCACTCAAAAGCTGGCCATCATGCTAATTAACTCTGCTTCAAAATGAGCTTTCTTTGAAAAACACGTTATGACTACATACACCTCTGACTTAATTATAATGCGCATACGTTTTCTTCTTAGTCTTTAATTACAATTTTCCAATGCCTGCTGTGATTTTATTTAGATTAAGAGTAGAAACAAAGCTTCAGGCTTCTCACTTGCTTGATCAAACTACATGCAAAAGGACTCAAATAAATGACTACGTAACAAAACATCAGTTGGTGTCGGCGTGAGAAGTAAATTGGAGAGAGTGTACTATGGAGCATGATCCCATATTCCAGATTTTAAGACTGCATTTTTATCTGTTTTTTAATCTGCTAAAGCACAGGAAAGACACAGGCCATGTTGCAAAAAGGAAAACAAAGAGAAAAAGGCATAAGGTTTACCTTCATATGCCACTGGACATGAACACATAGAAAGTTAAAAGTTTCCAGATTAGCTAAAAAGGACATTTGTTGACAAAATATTATTTTAGATATATTATACCAGTTTTAATGAGCTAGCTAGAGTAATCTACCCACCTTACGAAAAATGCATGTTGAAAAAAAAAATAACACACTAGGCTAGTTAAACCATCTTCATAAAATCATGAAGATATACACTCTTTTATTTAACTTTTATTAACTTCAACCAAATATTAGTGAACTTGGCCAGCTACAAAGAAACAACTGATGTACCTTGGCACTGGCAAACTGACAATCGTGAGATGCCAAATATTAAAGCCATTCAACCAGCAAGTTTGGGTATGTTAGCTAACAGTGTCAAAACATCCCTAAGAGAGGTTTGTAATCATACCATGCTGAAACGTGCTCAAGTGGAAATTCTACTAGAACAGTTCCTCAACGCGTTAAGAACCGTTCAGCCTGTAGAAGGAAAATCGCTCATAGTTTACACATCATTATAGTAAAGTTTAAATTACTTCATCTAAATAAATCTGTAAATAAAGACTCAGGGATCTATCATATACTGTAAAAGTAGCTTGTGTGTTATAATCTGCCTGTGGTTAATGTGCCAATAAAAGGTCTCTACATGGAAAACCAAACAGTTGTGGGTTAATAAGACTTTTTTCATGCCTGTGTCAGAGTGGGAGTGTGATAATAACTATGAAATAGAAGCTGGGATAAAAGAACTCGTAACGAGTGAGTGTAGATTGGACTCCGGGTTCTGACTTCAAACAGCAGCTGATTGATTTTCCTGCAAGTGCGCTCAATTACAGTATGCCTGCTTTCACTGGTCTTGACATTGGTACCATGGAAATGAACGAAGAAAAGAAGATGAGGAGCCCCGCTATATCTTTCTACTGGACTTAAAATCGTATTATCTCATGAAAACCTGTGATAATCACATTATGAGTATAGTGGCAACTCTGTTGGACAGCAATGATCCCAGGTGTAGGATCATTTTAAAGTATGCTGGGACTTTTGTATTCTTTTTATGTCATTTTTACGATTTTTTCAGGGCCAACATATAGTACATTTAAGCCTGACATAATTACAAATTGGCATTACATGGTTTACTACACATATTGCAGCAGTTCCAAGATGAACTGTCCACAGAGATGTGATAAAAGTATGGATGAGGAAAAAGATTTATTCTGTAACAAGTCCCGATTCTTAAGACAGACCATTTTTAAGTTGTCTTCTTGGTGAAAAATCAATGTTTAATTACTAGCAAGTGTCATACTCCATCAAACTCCAAGCTGAGGGTTCTCATTCCCTAGAAACCAGGAAGTAATTGTGTTAAAATAAACAATGGCAAATGTACTTCGGACTGAGGTTGTATTTTCACTCTAAAATTAAATGATTACCCTATTAACAGTTATGATTGGGGTTGGAGTTTGAATTAGGGCATATAGTTAATAAAATATATGTATTCCTGTTGTCTGTATTACATAATTTACAGCTAATAATAGGCTACAACTTGCTTTTGGCACCACTCTGTGCACATTTCACCCAGAAACTGATCTCACACATCCACATATGTTCATAACAATTCCAGCTTCAGCCACAGTGGGTAGTGATTTTAATTTTGGTAAGCACAGACTGATTTCAGCAGAAGAATTTTTGACCTACTGTGGCTGAATTCATTGTGAGATCAGTGTGAACATAAATGCCTCTAGCTCTGTGTAAGTGGTCCTGCTCGATCCTCTCTGAGTGGAATTCAAACCAACCTCTCTACCAGCTGGATCCCGTTACATCCTCAAGGTCAATTTTGCACATTGTTGCTTTTCAAAATGTGTCGTGACTCGTGTAAATTTATGTAATGCATTTACAGCATTATAAACAGTACTTTATATCTTTAGTTATGCATTATAGTTTGGTACCCTGCAAGTAATCTGTGCCAATGATGATTAAATGCATTAATTCTACCCTTTTTATACAGTATATTGATTATGTTATACCATTTCACAAATGCTATTCCATTACTTTCCAAGTATGATTATCATCAATACATTATAGCGAAGTTCTGGGTTTCAGATACATAGATCTTACAGATCATGTTGCTCATAACTCGATGTGTCTGCTAGCCCTTATGGCAACACAAATTCAAAATTCATTAAATATTTTAATTCAGAAATATAACATGCCTCATGTAATCAGACAGGTCTATGTTACAGAGTTTTTCCAAACTGTCAATCTCCATGCCAAGTTTCATACGAACCCCCCTCGCCCTCTTCTACAGAACAGACAGGGGTATTAAATGATCGATGAACAGATTGAAGGTTAAAGGCGTTCAACAAACAGAACTCTGGGCCAAGCTTTTGGATATTTCAGTAGTAGATCTGATTGGCTGGGCTCAGCTGTGATCATAACTGCACAGTATGAAAGGTCACATACAGTCAGACTTCATATGGAGTTATGAAGTTGCCCAGCCAATCATCACCTCTCCTTGAGAATATCACAAAGACAGATGCTTTTTCTCAGAGATGACACCCTGTCAGAGCTGTGAAACAAGTACAGCTGGCTGAAAACTGTCTTTCTCTCAACTTTAAAAAGCACTTCATTTATTCCCCAAGTATGTTACTTGGTTACATGTGCAAGGTGATTTTTATTGAGTGTGACATACATCCGTGTGCCCTCAGGGTTAACCATCCTGCTCAAGCACAATAGAGGTAGGGGATCTCAGTAAATCATTCGCACCAGACTAGTATTTTCCAAGCTGCTCTGTTCCATACAATGAAGGTAAATAGTAAGCACGGTTGCACTTGGTCCCCCATACACTTTATTATACAACATGAAGGTAGTTAAATGATGACAAAAGTACATTTTTGTGTGAACCATTCCTTTAATCACCAGGTTGACACCAGTACCAGACCACCTGGCTACCAACACTGACATCCTAGGCCTGTGTCCAAGGTCTTACCACATAAAAAAACCAGCAGAGATTCAGAGTGGAAATACAGTACGTGAGAAAAGGATAATCCCCAAAACAACCAGCAAGCTGTCCAGCACACATCACAGCAAAAGCAACAAATCAAAATGCCTTAAGATAGTATGTCTTTATTTCAGCCTGTATAAGATATGCAGCTCATTAGAACTACAATAGGACCTTCTTATAGTAATGATGTCAAGATGTATTTTCATCAATTATAAAGAATAAATGTAAGAGCTGTCTGGCTGTGTTGAACATGTGTGACTGTTTTTTTAGATTAGGCAGTAGTGTTTGACACAGTAGCTTTTTTCCTAGGGGAATTTGCCATTTAAAAACACAAGGAAGAATAGAAAGTGTCCTTGCCAGGTCACTGTACAATGACTGGGGGAAGGAATATATTGCATTGTTTCTATTCGTTTGGAGGCGGGAAGATGTGTTTTGCTACATACTGTAGGCTTATCTGATGTCATAAATCTGCATTATTTGAAACCAGTGTTTTTCAGCCTTTACAGGCCCTTGGTTACACTTGCTTTCAGTAGTAACATTAAAACGTTAACAAAAATTATAACCTTCTGAAATGCATATAATTAATGCACTACATTCTGTTTGTATAGCGGGGTGCAAATGTAATTTTTCTTATTTAATACTTTTTTTTTTCATTACAACTTATCAGCATAACAATTTGAGTTAAAAGTTGAATAATAATAATAATAAAAAAAACTTGATTGGAAGCAAAGAAATGTGACTTTTATGCTGCTGTACCAGACAGGGATAACCTGTTAATTGTTTGAATTTTGCCAGTTTTCAGTTTGGGGCATGTCAAGTTAAAAAATGTAAATGTACATCAAATGATAAAAAAAAGATATGTATATAAAATAACAATATTTTCTCATGAACCCTTGAACTTGATAAGAAAATCCCCCATTCCCCCATCAGCACCTGAATTACAATCAATACACAACAAAATTTGAAATTGAATTAATCAAGTATATTTACAACATTAGGTGTAAATATGTGTAAAACAAACTACACATTAAAACATATGTATACATAAAGAAAATAAGTTAATAAAAATGTCAAATAGAAATTACATTCCTTTTCATTTTAGTTCATATTTCACTTATTAAGTAAAAAAAATATATATATATATCATAAGAGCGAGCAGTCATACATTCAGACTTACGCAGCTTCAAATCAGTTCAAAATGTTCTCAATAATTTGATGTACTCATGAATCCAGCAGCGTCACCTTATACAATCCAGTCTGGGACTTCCATGAAATCCAATCCATACTCACAATTATACATTTTAGAATATTTAGAATTTTAGAAATGTATTAGAAGGAGTTTGTGCGGATGGGTCCTGCATGGAAGTGAAGAGATGTGTGATGTGCGATGCTTTGGCAGGGGAGGCGGAGCCGGGGCCGTCCTCGGCTGCTCCGAATGATGAGGGAAGGGGCGAGGTTGTCGCCCCTCCTCTCAGGGAATTCCCGGAGGGGGACTTCCCCTTGGAGCAGTCGCGGGATGAAACCCTTAAGCACGCTTTTGACCAAGTGAGAGTAATCGATGGTCAACAACTCCAGCCGGGCGTCGCCATTTCATATCCATATTTTATGGTTATTAGAGATCGGTTATACAGAGTGACGCAGGACGCTCAAACAAAGGAGGAGGTGACACAATTGTTGATTCCACGGAGCCGCCGGGAAATGGTTTTCCAGGCGGCTCACTATAATCCTATGGCCGGTCACCTAGGGGAACGGAAAACACTTCTCCGTTTAATAGCCCGCTTCTATTGGCCGGGCATTGTCGGCAACGTCCGCAGGTGGTGTGCTGCATGCCGTGAATGTCAGCTGGTAAACCCACCGGCCACCCCAAAAGCGCCTTTGCGCCCCCTTCCATTGATCGAGGTTCCCTTCGAGAGAATTGGAATGGACCTCGTCGGGCCATTAGAACGGACGGCACGCGTACATCGCTTTGTGTTAGTCCTGGTGGATTACGCAACGCGATATCCGGAAGCAGTGCCTCTTAGCAACATCTCAGCATGTAGTGTTGCCGGGGCACTCTTCAAGATAATCTCCCGGGTGGGGGTTCCGAAAGAAATCCTCACCGACCAAGGCACTACTTTTATGTCACGAACACTTCGCGAACTTTACGAACTATTGGGCATTAAGTCGATTCGCACTAGCGTGTACCATCCTCAGACAGATGGACTGGTGGAACGATTTAATAAAACACTCAAAAATATGATTCGTAAATTCGTGCACGAAGACGCTAGGAATTGGGATAAGTGGCTCGACCCCCTCTTATTTGCAGTACGAGAGGTCCCGCAAGCCTCCACGGGGTTTTCCCCATTTGAGCTGCTGTACGGGCGACGCCCACGCGGGGTCCTCGACGTCATCCGGGAAGCTTGGGAGGAGGGACCTTCTAATAGTAAAAATGAAATTCAATACGTCCTTGATCTTCGAGCAAAACTCCACACACTGGGGCAATTAACACAGGAGAATTTGCTCCAGGCTCAAGAACGCCAACGCCGGCTGTATGACAGGGGTGCTCAGCTACGGGAATTTGCACCGGGAGATAAAGTGCTTGTATTACTCCCAACATCGAGCTCGAAATTACTCGCCAAGTGGCAAGGACCCTTTGAGGTCACACAACGAGTAGGGGATCTCGATTATGAGGTTAAACGTACCGATAGAGGGGGCGCGCGTCAAATATATCACCTAAACCTCCTAAAACTGTGGAGAGAAGAGGCGGCCTCTGTGACATTGGCAACGGTAGTTCTGGAGAGGGCGGAGCTCGGACCGGAGGTAAACAAAGCCTGCAATCCTAACACCCCGGTTCCTTGTGGAGACCACCTCTCACCGCGCCAACTCGCAGAGGTTTCTGAACTACAAAAGGAGTTTGCAGACGTGTTTTCTCCTCTACCGGGCCGCACAAACGTCATACAACACCACATTGAGACCGAGCCGGGCGTGGTGGTACGTTGCCGCCCCTATCGCTTGCCCGAACATAAAAAGAAAATAGTTCGGGAAGAATTGGACGCGATGCTTGAGATGGGAGTAATAGAGGAATCCCACAGCGATTGGTCCAGCCCGGTCGTCCTTGTTCCCAAGAGCGACGGGTCTGTACGTTTCTGTGTGGATTATAGAAAAGTCAACACGTTGTCTAAATTTGACGCGTACCCAATGCCCCGTGTTGATGAACTGCTCGATCGGTTAGGTACTGCTCGGTTTTATTCGACCTTGGATCTAACGAAGGGTTATTGGCAGATCCCCTTGACACCAATATCCCACGAAAAAACGGCCTTCACCACGCCGTTTGGATTACACCAATTCGTGACGCTTCCTTTCGGTTTGTTCGGGGCACCAGCCACGTTTCAGCATCTCATAGATAGGATCCTCAGACCGCATACTGCTTACGCCACTGCCTATCTAGACGATATCATCATTTATAGCAATGATTGGCAGCGGCACATGCAACATCTGAGCGGGCGGGGCTCACGGCAAACCCGAAAAAGTGCGCGGTTGGGCGTGTGGAGGTACGGTATCTGGGGTTCCACTTGGGTCATGGCCAGGTGCGTCCCCAAAGACCGCGGCAATTGCGACTTGCCCTAGACCCAAGACCAAAAAGGGGGTGAGGCAGTTCCTGGGGCTGGCTGGCTATTACAGAACATTTGTGCCTAATTATTCAGATGTCACCAGCCCGCTGACTGACCTCACTAAAAAGGAGGCTCCAGATCCGGTCCAATGGTCGGAGCAGAGCCAACAGGCGTTTACACAGATTAAAGCTGCACTTTGTGGGGGGCCGCTTTTGCATGCACCTGACTTCTCTCTCCCTTTTGTTTTGCAGACGGACGCTTCAGACAGAGGGCTGGGGGCCGTACTCTCGCAGATGGTGGAGGGAGAGGAGTGCCCGGTGCTGTACATTAGCCGGAAGCTCTCCTTGAGGGAGACTAAGTACAGCACCGTAGAGAAGGAGTGTCTGGCCATCAAGTGGGTGGTCCTCACCCTCCGATACTACCTGCTGGGGCGGACCTTCACCCTCTGCTCGGATCATGCCCCACTGCAGTGGCTCCACCGCATGAAGGATACTAACGCCCGAATCACCCGTTGGTATCTGGCCCTCCAGCCTTTTAAGTTCAAGGTGGTCCACAGACCGGGGGTGCAGATGGCTGCCGCTGACTTCCTCTCCAGAAATGGGGGGGAGTGGTGGGCAGGCCGGATGACGCCCCGGCCTGAGTCGGGCGGTGGGGGTATGTGGCAGCGGGGGCGTGGTCAAGCGCCCGTCCGGGAGAGAAAAGCGGTAAGGGCGCTTACACCTGAGCTAAATTAAGCCTAACACCTGTGTCTAATTGCAGTAGCATGAGGAGAGCGGATAAAAGCAGCAGCCACAGAGCATGAGAGAGAGAGCCCGACACTAACACTGAGAAGCAGAGTATTATGTCATTTGTTAAAACTGTGGAAAGAAAATATTAAAGGACCCTTACCTTTGAACCTGACGCTGTTTCCGACTCTTCCTTAGTGGAAAACCGTTACAAGTTTATTTTGGAAAACAAAATATTCTTAACTTTTTTTTAAGTTACAAGTTAAGAAGAAAAATGGAGTTAGGAATAGATTTCTTCTTATGAACATTTTGTGAATCCGGCCCCTGTTTCTCATCCACACCTAACACATTACTTCTCAAGATATTGATTTAACCACTGGAGTATTATGGATTAATTTTATGCTGACTTGTGATTTTAGTTTTTTAGCTTTAAAATGTTGGCACCCATTCATTTGCATAATATGGACTAAAGGAGCTTAGAATTTCTTCTAAAACTCTTCATTTGAATTCAGCAGATAAAAGAAAGTCATATACATCTGGCATGAGGGTGAGTAAATAATGAGAGAATTTTCATTTTTGTGTGAACAGATCTGGATGAATTATTATCCATAAGAAGATAGGTTTGGAAACCTTTCTAGTAATTATTATGATGAAAACATGAACATTATATATAATGCTGAAATATAAACTAAAGCAAGATCAAGTTTTATTAATGTCTTCTTTCGCTATTTTGTAGCTTTTAGTTGTTAGTTCAGTGTAGTTACAGTTTTCAGTGTCCAAAGGATTTAGATCATTAGACACAATACTGCCTCTCCCTAAACACTGAGTAGGCCTGTGTAGGGTACCATGCACAGAAATGTCTGTTCACGCTCCAGTTGTAAATGACACTTTCAGGAGAGCAAAAGGCATTAACACTTATGTGGATGTTTACATGGATTTATACTGTTAATCAGCCCGAAGTATCTACGATAGTTTCCAGTACCCTTGCAAGGGCACAGGGTAAATGCATTAACACTGCTTATGCATGTGGGATGTGGGACAATGAGCACTGATATATTGCTGCAGATTTAAAAGCGTACACTTAAAAACTGATGTCATAAGAGCCCAGTTATGGAATAACGCTGAAAATGACCATCACCATGTCACAGAAAATCCCACATTACAATTAGAGACACATCTTACCTCAGCGTGCTGCCTTAAGTTGGAGCTGCAATTGTAATTTTGAAATATCCGCTAGTCTTTGTGTTAAATGAAGGCATTGCATGACGAAACATATTCTTTTTTCATTGTGCGGAGTGAAGAAAGAGTTTCACTTTGAAGAGTTTGATGCTACAGCAGTGATGGACTCGGCTTGAGTGGCAGTCTGTGACAGCTCGCGCAGCTGTGAACTTCCACTGTTGTAAAAGTCCCATTCAGTAATTTCACAATATATAAAATAATGTATTTATAATACTGTAATAATTTATACAATAAACACAGTAATGTAACGACAGGAACACCGCCCATTGTAAGGAAGTAAAAGTACATTTTTTTCATTAAAAATTTTCTTGAGTGAGAGTAAAAAGTACACACTTTTAAACCTACTCTAAAGTTAATGTAGCGCATTACTACCTCTGTCCGAGAGGAAACGTCTTTTAGATGTGTTGCAGATGAGTAAACCCTGTCTGCACATGTACATCACCTAGATGTCAATTTCATGTGAGTTTACATCTGGAAGACATTCAGCAGATGTCTTAGAGTTGTTTGTTTTAGAATGTTTGTAAATCTGATCTTTGTAAAATGTTTAGCAGATGTTAATTAGATTGCGGGTGGAAAGATCTAAAACAGACATCTTGGAGATGTACGCTATCTGGGAACAATAAAAAATATCTGTCTTCCAGATGAAAGCACACACACACATAACATTTAAAACGATGACGGAGCACACTGTTTGCCGTTGGAAAAGTAATCAGAAAGAAACACCTGATCCGAACTCACAAAGTCACCATTTTGGTTCAGCTAATAAGTCATGGAAATAAAAGTAATAGAGGACATCTTTGTGTATATGTTCATAATATAACTATTGGTAACAGTTAACAACAAGGTTTTAGTTAAATCTTAATGGCCGTATGCATAAGTGTAGTTAAACTTATCCAACGTGTAAATGAAACAAAATGCATGACTAAATGAGATTTGATGATATGTAAAATATCAGTGGGTCTTAAAAACAGGTTTAAATGGTTCTTTTCACATTTTGGGATTTGGAACACAAAAGTAAACAGTAGCTGGGTAAACGTGATGAATGGGAGACCAGAGCAAATATTTTTGTGTTCCCATTTGCTACAGAAAAGACAAAAGAAATTGACTTTTACATTTCCACAACTATCCATAAAGAGGACAAAATGGGGATGGATTATGACAGTCAGAATGATGACAAATTTACTTGCCTTTCCTAAGCAGCTGAACCATTAAAATCATTATAAAAAAAAATAAAAATAAAAATCCACCACATCCATCATGGTAGATGATCATGAAATTACATTGCTACAGTACCAAGGAGTTAACGTAGTAAATGTCATACATTTGCTTGATAAGTGCCTAGAAATTGTAAGTAGCCTTAAATATTTCTAATTTATATTATTTTATAACATTTCGTTGTTTAAAATGTTTTAAAATCCTAAAACTTTTAGTTTATTTACAAGTTTTAATTCAAGTTTTTCTGTGTTGATTAAATGTTTTAGAATCTATTTTTAATCTGGAAAGCATCGCAATATAATTAACATCTGATAAACATCTAAAAAAGATCCGATTTACAAACATTCTAAATCATAAACGTCTCGAAGACATCTGCTGAATGTTTTATTGACATCCGAGACATAGTTATTAACATACGTCTTTTAAACATATTGCAGATGAGCAAACAACATTTAAAAAAAAAAAAAAAAAACACCTTCCAGATAAACATACACATTAAATAGACATCTGGGTGATGTGAACGTGCTACCAGTGCACCATATGCATCCATGGACTTCTTTAAAGACCTTCATGGACCAGGGTTCTACACAGACGACTAGACATAAACCATGACAAACTGCCTGTATGATGATGATAGCACTTGTTCCAGTGTGAAACCAACAGAGATGTTTACAAAAAAAAGAAACGTGTTACATTCTCTTTCTTTGTTAGGCCCAATGTAAATTGAACAGGTACACTGGGAATAGCTTCTTTTAGAGCAAAGAATCACATGTTTCAAAGATAGGGCAGATTATCAGGCTTAGCACTGCAGCATCACAGCAGACCAATCTCACGGTTAAGCAAAGGAACAGCTAAAAGCAGGCCGTGAACTCCCAGAGGTTGGAGCATGGAGGTTCTCTCCCTCGGCACCCTACACAGCTTGATGGTGTGTGTGTAGTCATTGTGTCAGAAAAATAAAAATGTGTTTAAGACGGGTGAGTCATGGTTGTTTTTCATAGCAAAATTTCTTTTATAGCAGTTGACATACCTTGGATGTTTTGAGATAGGGAAGATATTGGATAAAGTGTGTGAGAGAGAGAGAGGTGCTAAAGCTATTTATATACACCCGGCTGAGGTCTGGTCTTCCTTTTTTGGCTTTAAAGGTCACTCTCATTAAAGATGCACTACATGTATAGGAGCTACAGGTCTAAATTATTGTACTGGTAGATACTCGAAGAAAGTGTTTTTTGAGATAATAGAGCAGTGGTGCTCAAAGTCTTTTCGTCAATGAAGAGTATAACTTGTATTCTTCCATGATTCAACAAAATATAGAGAACTGATAATGTATGCAGTTCATTTATTTCATGGTCTGTTTATTTTTCTTTTTTTAAAAACCAGGTATAATCAATTAATCTTATTCAAAGCAGTGAATAAGATATATTAACATTATAACATATCATATAAAACATATATAACAGTTTTTCATAGCACTTTCAAAATAAGTTATCCATTATCCCAGTGGTTATCAGACATTTTGACTCAAAGGGTAATTCATCACTCACTTTTGAAGTCATTTTTATTGGAAATTCTGTTTCAACAACTCACAGGAAATATTCAAGGAACAAAAATACATCACTTCCTTAAACTGTCATGAAATGGTCTATAGGCCAAGATACTAAATCTGTTGGAACTTCTACTGCAATGATGACAATGCTGCTTGTTTTTCAATTTAATTAACAGAAACAACACCAGTCATTGGATTAAAATATTGAATGCAATTTTTGTAAAGTTTAGAGAGTTGTACTTACATTTTTTTAAATCTTGATTTTTAGCATTTAGCATTTTTAGATTTATTATAGAGAGTTTATTGTACTATAGCTTTAAGAACTTATTTTAAATAATTGTAAGATATTTTGAGGCCCGTTTGGAGATTTCCTGAAGCCGCCAATTGGGCCCCGCCCCCGGCTGAGAAGCACTGCATTATTCAACAGTATTATGTGCCAACACCTGGAAACAATGCTGATTAGCATTCATTGAAAGATGATCTGATTATGATTGGGTGGGCCTGACAAAAACTTCAGAACCATTGTGGCAGAATGTGCTATAGAGATAATTCTGGATTGATGTCCCAGGCTCATTCACACCAATGCTATGCATGTTATGAATTTGACGCCTTGGATAATGTGCGTTTTAAAACCTTATTTACCTAATGGAATAAACTGGCATAATCCCTTTCCACTGATTCACCGTCAAACCCTGCAATTTTCTACTGCATATAATCTGTTTAGCAGGATTTAATGACCCAGAAAATGTGGTTCTGTAACCGGAACACACACACACAAGATGAGACAGTCACAATGTAAGTCAAAAACTGCTTTTATTGTTAACAAACGGGCAAATCCAGTGAAGAGTTGTCGAGGGAAGCGTAGGGTCAAAAGCCGGGGAATCTAAGAGAGTAAAGGGGGCAAATCCGGGAGAGTAGTCGAGGGGAGCGAGGGTCAAAGCCGGGGTAAACAGGATCAAGAGGCGGGTAACTAACAAAGGGAGTAGACAGGGGTACTAGGGGAACGAGGAGCTGGCAAGCTAAGGGGGTAATCAAGAGGAGTTCAAGAGGAGATCAAAACTAGACAAGACTAGCGGAGGCAAAGACACGGGAAACTAAATACAATAACCAACCACCGTGAGACGAAAGGGTAGTGATATATATGGGGCGAGTGCAGGTGTAAACCATGACAGGTGATGAGACGAGTGCAGGTGAAACTAATGTGCAGGAGTGCAGATGACGCGAGTGCAGGTGGTCATAATGTTCTGGGGGATTGGAAGCAGCGTGAGAAACTTCGAGGAAGGGAGATTGCCTACTGAGCATGTGAGCGAGTAGGAGCAAAGTGGGCGTGAGGGCTTGAGCGAGCAAAAAAGCGTCTGAGCTTCGAGGGGCGGAGCGAGCGTGGGAGCTCGAGGCGGAGCAGCGTGGAAGCTCGAGGGGCGAGCGAGGGCGGGGTTCGTGACAGTACTCCCCCTCTAAAGCGGACGGCTCCTGGCGGCCGCTTCGGTTGCGAGGAAGTGGTGCTGGGCGAACCCAACAAACAAAAAACCCTGAACAGACAACCCACAAAACACACAAACAAAATTGAGGGCAGTCCAAGGGGCACAGAGGGAAATGAGACAGTCCATGGGGTCAATGGGCAGTATCAAGGCAAGGTCTGGGGAACATAGCGGACAGGCAGGTGGTCGGGAGATCTAGGGGGCAGCCGTGAGGGCAGAGACTGGGTCAGGGGGTCTGGAAGGCGACTGGAGGACAGGGACTGGGTCGGGGGTCTGGAAGGTGACCACCAGGACAGGAACAGGGTCAGGAGGCCAGGGAAGAGGCCACAGGACAGGGAGAGTGTCAGGGGGCCACGGACAGGGTCAGGGGCCAGGAAGAGCCGTGAAAGGCGGTGCCATCAGAGGCGGCACTGTAGGCGGCTCTGGAGGTGGGGTTCTGGAAGGCTCTGGAGGTGGAGCCGAAGGAGGCTTTAGAGGCGAAGGCCTGAAAGGCTCTGGAGGTGGAGCCAATGGCGGTGGCGCCATGGGAGGCTCTAGAGGTGGAGGCCTGGAAGGCTCAGGAGGTGGAGCCAATGGAGGTGGCACCGTGGGAGGTCCCGAGGCGACGACCTGGCAGGCTCTGTAGTCTCGGGGGTAGAGCCGTAGGAGGCCCGAGGCGAGAGCCATAGAAAGCTCTGGAGTCTTTGGGAGCAGAGCCGTGAGGGGCTCGGGAGGTGGAGCATGGGAGGCTCGGGAGGCGAGCCGTAGGAGGCTCGAGGCGGAGCCCTAGGAAGCTCTGGAGTCTCTGGGAGTAGAGCCGTGAGAGGCTGGGGAAAAAGGTCCTGGAAGACTCGAGAGGCTCTAGAGGTGGGGCCCTGGAGGCTCGAGAGGCTCGAGAGCCATGAAAGACTCAAGAGATGGAGCCCGAGAGGCTCGGGAGGAGGAGGAGCCCTGGAAGACTCGAGAGGCGAAGCCCTGAGAGGCTTGGAAGGGGTGGAGCCCTGAAAGACTCGAGAGGAGAAGCCCTGAGAGGCTTGAGGGGAGGAGGAGCCCTGAGAGACTCGAGAGGGGAAGCCCTGAGAGGCTTGAGGGGTGGAGCCATGAAAGACTCGAGGGACGGAGCCCTGAGAGGCTCGAGGGGAGGAGGAGCCCTGAGAGACTCGAGAGGCGAAGCCGTGAGAGGCTTAAGGGGTGGAGCCATGAAAGACTCGAGGGACGGAGCCCTGAGAGGCTCGAGGGGTGGAGCCATGAAAGACTCGAGGGACAGAGCCCTGAGAGGCTCGAGGGGAGGAGGAGCCCTGAAAGACTCGAGAGGGGAAGCCCTGAGAGGCTTGAGGGGAGGAGCCCTGAGAGACTCGAGGAGGAGAAGCCCTGAGAGGCTTGGGAGGGGAGCCCTGAAAGACTCGAGAGGAGAAGCCCTGAGAGGCTTGGGAGGGGAGCCCTGAAAGACTCGAGAGGAGAAGCCCTGAGAGGCTCGGGAGGAGGAGCCCTGGGAGGCTTGGGAGGAGGAGCCTTGGAAGGCTCGAGAAGAGGAGCCCTGGGAGGCTTGGGAGGAGGAGCCTTGAAAGACTCGGGAGGAGAAGCCCTGAGAGCGGACTCTGGGAGGCTCGAGAGACTTGAAAGGCAGAACCCTGGGGGCTTGGGAGGTAGAGCTCTGGGAGGCTGAGAGGAGGAGCCTTAGGAGGCTCGAGGAGGAGGAGCCCTGGGAGGCTCGAGAGGCTGGCAGAGCCGTGGGAGGCTCTGAGAGCAGAGCAGAGGCTGGCAGAGCCGTGGAAGACTCTGGGGGCGAGCAGAACCAGGCAGAGCGTGGAAGACTCTGGAGGCAGAGCAGAACCCGGCAGAGCCGTGGAAGACTCTGGGGCGGAGCAGAACCCGGCAGAGCAGTGGAAGACTCTGGGGAGGAGCAGAACCCGGCAGAGCAGTGGAAGACTCTGGGGGCAGAGCAGAACCCGGCAGAGCCGTGGAAGACTCTGGGGGCGGAGCAGAACCCGGCAGAGCCGTGGAAGACTCTGGGGGCAGAGCAGAACCCGGCAGAGCCGTGGAAGACTCTGGGGGCGGAGCAGAACCCGGCAGAGCCGTGGAAGACTCTGGGGCGGAGCAGAACCCGGCTGAGCCGTGGAAGACTCTGGGGGCGGAGCAGAACCCGGCAGAGCCGTGGAAGACTCTGAGGGTGGAGCAGAGGTCGGTAGAGCTGTGGAAGACTCTGAGGGAACCTCTGCGGTCTTGAGCACAAGACGAGACTGGGGAGAAGGGGCCCTCTTCCTTCTCTTAGCGTCCTCGGCCAACAGGGGACGTGGCCATGGGGACGGTCGAGGCTACAGGCGCTGGCTTCGCCCGACCGTGGCGGGCATGGGCGCTGGCTGGCGTTGGCCGTGGCAGGCATGGGCTGACTAGCTGGCGTGCCAGGCTCGGGACTGGGGCCGTGACAGGCTTGCGGGACTGGG
Source organism: Xyrauchen texanus (assembly GCF_025860055.1). Classification (NCBI taxonomy): domain Eukaryota; kingdom Metazoa; phylum Chordata; class Actinopteri; order Cypriniformes; family Catostomidae; genus Xyrauchen; species Xyrauchen texanus. The sequence continues at coordinate 16,867,669 of NC_068323.1, forward strand.
GCCGTGTCAGGCTTCGGGACTAGGGCGTGTCAGGCTCGGGGCTAGGGCCGTGTAAGGCTTCGGGGCTAGGGGCGTGTCAGGCTCGGGGCTAGGGCCGTGTCAGGCTTCGGGACTAGGGCCGTGACAGGCTTCGGGGCTAGGGCCGTGACAGGCTTCGGGGACTAGGGCCGTGACAGGCTTCGGGACTAGGGCGTGACAGGCTTCAAGACGGGGGCCGTGGTAAGGCTTCAAGGCGGGGGCCGTGGTAGGCTTCAAGGCGGGGGCCGTGGTAGGCTTCAAGGCGGGGGCCGTGGTATGGAGCAGCTGGTTCAGTTTCTGCCTCCCCACAGTAAGCGAGGAACCAGCGTACAGTAGGGCGAGGTCAATAAACTGAGCCAGGTTGAGAAGCAGCGACCACCTGGCATGAATGATGAGGTTGGCTCATTCAGTCCACATTGAAAAATGTCTTTCAGAGCCACCTCATCAAAATTCACCTGGTACGCCAGGGCACAAAAATCCATAACAAAAACCTCCAAGGGTTGACTCCCTGGCGCTTAACCCCAAGAGTCGGGCCGCTGGCTCCTTAATGTCGAGGCGGGGTTATGAGTTACACAACAGCTGCCTCGCATAAAAACCCCTTGGTCAGCGTCCGAAGAGCCAAAAAACCTCTCGGGGGTGGAGAGTTCACGGCGCTCAAATATGCATGGGAAGCATAAACGGGCTCAGGGGCAGACACAGGTGAAGCAGGGTGACAAAAATCAAAAATCGCACGTACCTGCTGGCCCTGGGCTGTGAGCCTGATCATGACTCCCACCGGTAGATCCTGGGGCAGAGTGCGCTGAAAACATCCGCTCTAGTGAGCTGCTGCGAATTCTCCAGCGTGATGCATTGTGACTGTCTTCGGTGAGGTTGGTTATTCTGTAACCGGGACACACACACACAAGATGAGACAGTCACAATGTAAGTCAAAAACTGCTTTTATTGTTAACAATAAAAGCAGGCAAAAGTACAAACGGGCAAATCCAGTGAAGAGTTGTCGAGGGAAGCGTAGGTTCAAAAGCCGGGGAATCAAAGAGAGTAAAGGGGGCAAATCCGGGAGAGTAGTCGAGGGGAGCGAGGGTCAAAGCCGGGGTAAACAGGATCAAGAGGCGGGTAACTAACAAAGGGAGTAGACAGGGGTACTAGGGGAACGAGGAGCTGGCAAGCTAAGGGGGTAATCAAGAGGAGTTCAAGAGGAGATCAAAACTAGACGAGACTAGCGGGGGCAAAGACACGGGAAACTAAATACAATAACCAACCACCGTGAGACGAAAGAGTAGTGATATATATGGGGCGAGTGCAGGTGTAAACCATGACAGGTGATGAGACGAGTGCAGGTGAAACTAATGTGCAGGAGTGCAGATGACGCGAGTGCAGGTGGTCATAATGTTCTGGGGGATTGGAAACACGTGAGAAACTCGAGGAAGGGAGATTGCCTACGAGCATGTGAGCGAGTAGGAGCAAAGTGGGCGTGAGGGCTTGAGCGAGCAAAAAGAGCGTGCGAGCTCGAGGGGGCGGAACGAGCGTGGGAGCTCGAGGGGGCGGAATGAGCGTGGAAGCTCGAGGGGGCGGAGCGAGGGAGCGGGGTTCGTGACAGGTTCATTGACCATCACTTGGAAAACCCAGGGAATAGATAATAGCAATCCTCAATAGTCTTAACTAAATAAATTGTGAATGGTTAAACGGCTGTTAGTTTGTTCTTGTTAGCTTGTTGACTTCCATCTCTAAAAGATAGATGCAAGATAACACAATTGAAATTGTACCCACCAAAATATTCATCCACCAAAATATATACCCACCAAAACATTCCCTCCAATTGCTTAGAGGCATGGGTGTCAATTGAGGCTTTTTGTCTTCCGTTCTCCTCATTGTCATCTATTTTTGAACGTTCCAGTTGCCTGATCCGTACCTGCTTCAGCCCCCTTCCACTGGAGCGGTGGTATATCATTCTGTCGTTTCAATAAATAAATTAGTTCCAGCCAAATTATTCTCTAACTTAACCATGTAAGAGCTTTTGTACTCTGAGGGTGCTTCTCCATACATCACAGAAAATTGAGAAAGGCAAGCAATAATTCAAGAGCACTGTACCTGCTCTAATGATGCCGTTTTTCTTTTTCTGTCCTTGAAAAATGAGCTAAATGGGGGCTTTGCTCTTACAATATATTTCATAATAAAAAATGTATATAACAGGCAAAAGGACTTTGATAACTTGTGCGAAACAACATTTTGAATCAAAACAAACAACTAAGAGTGATGCATTTCTGTGGCACTGTGTTAAACCCCCAAAACTGTTCATAGGGATTTGCATAATGGGATGATTTATTTCAGAGCTTTAGCACTATTGTCAAACTCAGTTAGTGCAGCCAGAAAAGTAAAATAATTAACACATGGCTTGTTGGAATCAGAAGAGAATAGATTTCTTTGAAGAAAACCGTTTCTGAAATTCAAGAACTAAATGATCACCAACATCTGTAATCAAATTTTATGAAATACACACTAGTTGCTAGGATGTTCTGGGTGGTTACTTAGTGGATGCTTATTGTCCAAGTAAAATGAGCCACCCCTAAGTCTCTGTGATATTCTGGTCCCCAGCAAACGTGATTAAACTGTGAATCGACATGTTGCCACTGAATGTTCCAGTACCTCCAGTAGAAAGCAACCCCATTCTGCCAAATTTTTGTCAGGCATTTTTGCATCAATTCAGATGTGTTTACCTTTTCCTGTGGTGCTACTGCACAACCTCCAAGACATGGGTTCTAGTCCAATGGGAACCGGGAAGTAATTGTGTTCTTATAAACAACGGTGAGTGCAATTCGGAGGTTGCATTTTCACTCTAAAATAAACATTTTACTTCACTGATGGTAAGGTTTAGGGTTTGGGTTGGGGTGTATGGTTAATAAAATATGCATTCCTATTGAGTGTATTACAACTAAAAATATAACTTTTAGTGCCACACACATACCCATGTATTCAACAGCATTTCCAGCTTTGGTAATTTGGGGCAGTGGTTAAAATTTCAATCAGAAAAGACCAGACAGAACTGTCGCCAAATTTACAGCGTGATCAGTCTGTCCCTATACAGTATATGTCTTGCAGGGATGTCCCTGAAGCAGAATACCTTATTCGGAAAGGCACAGATAATGACTTAAAATGAATAATGGATTCATCAGAATAAAATAAAAATTATTTGTTGGACTGATTATCCAAAAAGCACAAGGTCGCGAGTACAAGCGGCCGAAATGGGCTTCCTCAGAAGGGTGGCGGGCTTCTCCCTTAGAGATAGGGTGAGGAGCTCAGTCATCCGTGAGGAGCTCGGAGTAGAGCCGCTGCTCCTTTGCGTTGAAAGGAGTCAGTTGAGGTGGTTTGGGCATCTGGTAAGGATGCCCCCTGGCCGCCTCCCTAGGGAGGTGTTTCAGGCACGTCCAGCTGGGAGGAGGCCTCGGGGAAGACCCAGGACTAGGTGGAGAGATTACATCTCCACACTGGCCTGGGAACGCCTTGGGGTCCCCCAGTCAGAGTTGGTTAATGTGGCTCGGGATAGGGAAGTTTGGGGCCCCCTGCTGGAGCAGCTGCCCCAGCGACCCGACTTCAGATAAGCGGTTAAAGATGGATGGATGGATGGATGGATGGATGGATGGTCTCCTATCGTAACAATCGTCTACCCTATCGTCGTAGACTTATGGGACTTATACTGATTTTATTTTAATTTCTTACGATTTTTAACTTTCTTAGGATGTTTGAATTTTTTGTATTTATTTTTCACTGCAAAAATGTGTGCTTAACATTACACATTTTGCTTGACACCTCTTGCCTCCAGAATAATTTTTTTATGCCTGCACAGACAAACAAAAATTCTGTTTCATGCAGATATTAATATCTGAAATCTGACAAATCTGAAATATCAGGAGAAACCACAACATATTCCACAGTTAATGTAGCCTACAAATTCAGCTTCATCTGGTAAGAAACATTTAATATTTATATTTTTTAAATAATAATTGTATATTATTATTAGACTATTATTATGAAAAGGCATATTTTATTAATATAAACTATAAATGTAAGATTATTACTAAAAATGGGCATTTCATTTAGTTTAGACTCACACTCTGTTCTATCCGAATACAGAGACAGATAATTTTGTCATAGGAACAGTTACAGATACAAATACAGATAATGGCTCCACTGCACACTCCTAATGGCTTGTATTCCTCCTTAAATGCAGGACATTGGAATGTCTGCAGAAAGGTAATAACACACCGCTCCTCAACAAGCCATACGATTTAAAGCATCATTCATACCTGTAGGACAAATGGTTTAGGACAAGATACACACAGAAGTTTAATATTTAGGGCAAGGGGTTTGTTATAATCCCTAACCCATAAGTATGTGCAATAGTAATGGTGATGCTTGCCTTGGCAAGCACGACTAACTAGCTCAAGACGTTCACTAGTTAATGTACTGTATATCAATTTCGCCATTTGTGAGAAACTAAGCCATTTTATGGACCAGAACTTATATGCATCAGTGATCAAAGTGTTTTAGTTTTAAATTAACTTCTGCTTCTATCAGGACCAAACAGTGTCTGCTCAGAAAAATTATTGCTCCATTCAAAGCCTCTTTGAAAGTAATTACATTTTTTGATTTGCAAATGAGCTTGTATTTATTTCTTTATTATTTCAACAAAGTACGTTTTTTTTTAATAATGAAATTTTCAAAGAGTGTTTTTTTATTATTATTTTAATAACACTGAATTAATCATGACTAGGAAATCTTGTAATTTTGGGCATGTGATCAAAAAGATGTTAAGCTCTTTGTTGTCTTAAACTGATTTCTCTTATATCATGTCATGGTTTGAGTTAGTTTCATACCAGGTTGGGATTTCAGTCCTGGAACCAGTGAACCTGTGTTATGAGTGCAACCCAAGAGCGTAGGATTTTAACACTGGTATGAACAATTCAGTATCAAACTATACAGATGCACCATGTTTCCTCCAACACTATGTAAATTCTGGTTGCTGCTAATCAGATGTTCTTGTTTAAACTTAGTATTTACATTTTTGTCCATTGGCTTTGTATAGAATAAACTGGAGTTTGATACTTTTGTATATATATATAAAAAATCTAGTTTCTTGAACAGCTCTTGTTTGTTTCACAGAGCATAAAAATGCATGTGTGCTTAAATGCAATTTGATTTCATAAAAGGATTTTAAATGTAAATATCAGCATCTTGAGACAGTTTAATCAGTGAAAGTTATGGCCATGTTTAAAATAGACATTTCTATCTACAAACTATATGTAATGCAACTGAATGTAAGTACATAATGTCTATCTTTCCCAGCCGTAATGCATGATTTCCCATCATTCAAAGCCTTTATCACTTTCGCTCTAGCCGGCAGACATCCAGGAGTTGCTGGTCATATGCCAAACATTTATTTGTATACTGCAACCTAAAATATTTAATATTTGTTTCAGGCATGAATTGCTGAAATGCTAAGGTACCAGAGGGTGGGATGAATTTCCCTAAATAAATGTAATAAAAAATTGGTTTTGTGGCATTATGTGTTGTATTCAGTATGTAATGAATAAACAAACAATTCACCTCAAGCTGGAGAGTCCCTTGGGCTGGAAGCTGCCATTAGTTGTTTTTGTGATGCAAGATGCACTACCTGTAAAACATCCACTATCAGTGGAGCAGTAACCAATGACGAACAGTACTTTTGAAGAGATTACACTCACTGTCTCAGAAAAACAATCACACATTCTTATTCAACAGAGTTTAGTAAGTCTTTGCATCTTAGTTGAAATGTGGTAACAGCGCATAGGGATGTACCAATCTTTTAACAAATCTTATATTGAAATATCAATACTTCTGTTCAAGAGCTTCCAATCAAGAGTGTAGGTTTGGTTTGACAATTGTTAGGGACATATTGCAAGGATATCTAAATGTTATCTTGAATCACTTAATTTCAAGGATTGGACACAAGAAACCAATGGAAATCCACCCCTATAATCTCCAGAAATTATTTACATTTTTCGAACGACAGTGATTGGTGCATCCTGCACAGCGCTACAAAAGTAACAGGTTTAAACAAAATTAGAGAGGTTATCAATGAGTTGGCAGAGTACTGAATGTCCATGTTCATCAGTCCATGTTATTGAGTGATAAGAGGGAAGCTGGTTTTGTTTCTTACTTTTTTTGTAGCTTTTTGTTTTATTTTTGACTTGACAGTTCTTTCTTCTGTTGACTTTTTGGGTTGTATTGTGGCTTAGCAATGCTTGAGAAGTTGGGAATATAGGGCCCTAGTACTTTTCTTAGCTCTCCTACTGTAGCAGTTTTCTTTTCTTTTAGGACTTGATCATTTAGGCAGGATCCACTCTGTGGCCCTCTTTTGAGACAATTTATGAACTTATGAACCTCTCCATGAACGGTTCACATTTTTCCACTGTTACTTTCACTCTGTGCTGTTGATAGCGTTGCAGCACTTTGCGAATGTCTTTTAGGTGATCATCGAATATACGGCTATGCACCAAGTTGTCATCCATATAAGGGAGGCAAATCTCATCACACAACCCTGCCAGGCACTCCTCCATTCTTCTTTGGAACTCAGATAGGGCCGAGGACAAGCCAAAAGGGTATCCTCACCCACTCATATAGCCCCAGGGTATAATAAAGGTGGTGAGGGGGGTCAACCACTTTCCTCCAGAAAACCCTGGTGATATATCTTGCCTCGTCAAGCACTGAAAACCATGCCCTGCCATGTAAGCTTTTGAGCATATCCTGTATGTGAGGGATGGGGTATCTGTCAGGAATGGACCTTATTTAGTTCTCTATAGTCACAACAGAGATGCACAATATTGTTTAGGAATTGTGTGATTCAGATTTTCTAATTTATCCCTGATTCAGTAAATCCTCCAAGTACTCTTTAACCTTTTTGTGTAGGTGCTTTGGCACATATGCGTACATGTGTTGGACTGGGGTGTTATCAGCGAACCTTTTCTTGAGTTGTAGGGATAGTATGTATGGGTGATAATCTGACCACTTCTCTGGCAGCAACAAGCAGCCTTTCTTTTAGCTCAGTTATTCTAAAAGGGAAGATCTGAGGGGACTCTCAAGCATCTTGGGTGATATTGGCCAACCTATGGTACAGATCGGTTAAACTGTCTTCCTTAAAGTGACCTCTCAAGATTGTCTTTAGCTGTGAGAGAGTTAATCCACTTTTTATTTCCAACATGTCTCTCAGACTCAAACCAGGGCTAATTGCTCTCACTACTGCCTCTGTGATTTCTGTTTTACTGTGTCCCTTTTTGAGGCCCACATCTAATTGATGCATGAGGTGTAGGATCATTTGTTCACCAATTTGTGTGACGTAATGAAGCTAGGAAGCAAGTTGCAAGTTGACAATTAGTTTATTGACAGTCAAATTGAGAAGATAGGGGAAAAGTCGGGGTGATGGTCTAGTGGCGCAGAGTCTCCAATGGTCAGATGATGCGTGGTGAGAAGAGTGAAGAGAAGTGTTGAACAGACACGGCGAATCCGGGTAACAACAAACAGGACCTGAAACAGGGACAACGAGAGAACTGGACTGGAACTCTGAAGAGCGAACAACACCGGACATCACAAACAACGATCTGACAAGGAGATGAGAGAGTGGTGAGAATTTAAAGGGAATGGGAATGAGTAACAGCTGGTGAGAGGAGTGATTGCGACAGAAGCTAATCATGGTACAAACAACACGCCCACACATTCACGCACCCACACAACACACACTAAGAACAAGGCACGAGACAAGGAAGAGACATAGGATTAAATACCGTGACAGTACCCCTCCCCTAGGAGCGCCTCCTGGCGTTCCCAGGCTCCCTACCTGCCGATTGTAGTCATCGATAAGGGAGTGATCCAGAATGTCTCTGGCGGTACCCAACCTCTCTCCTCCGGACCGTAACCTTCCCAGTCCACCAGGTACTGAAATCCAGCGTCCCCTCCGTCTTGAGTCCAGAATACGGTTGACCGAATAAGTAGGTTCCCGTCTCACGAGTCGGCGGGGGAACGGAACCGGCGAGTTATCTGCGGGAATAAAAGGCGGGTTTTATTTTGGATACATGAAATACGGGTGAATTCTCCTATGCAGCTGGAGGAAGGTTGAGGCGGACTGCCACGGACTAACGATCTTGGTGACAGCGAGCGGGCCAATAAATTTAGGTGCAAGTTTATTAGATCACGGGCGTAGAGGAATGTTCTTAGTAGAAAGCCACACTTTTTGACCAACGGCGTTATCACGGGAGGCCTAGACCGGTGGCGATCAGCTTTGGCCTTGGTGCGTGACCCCACTTGGAGTAGAGTCTCCGGGCCCTAGTCCAAGTCGCGGTGACACCTCTGGGCCGAAGCGTGGCCGGAGGGACAGCGACCGGATTCCAGACTAGGAAAAATAGGTGGCTGGTAACCTACACTACACTCAAGCGGAGATAGGCCCGTGGATGATACTGGTAGCGTGTTGTGAGCGTACTCAACAAAAGACAGTTGCTGACTCCATGAGGAAGGATTCTTGGATACCAAACATCAGTAGCGTTCTCTCCAGATCCTGGTTGGCTCAGCTCAGATTGACCATTGCTCTGGGGATGAAACCCTGAGGACAGACTAACAGTAGCTCCCAGTAATTTACAAAATTCTCGCCAAAATTTGGACACAAATTGGGGTCCTCTGTCAGAGACCACATCTGTCGGGAGGCCATGTAGCGAAAGGCGTGGTCAATGACAATCACCGCTGTCTCCTTGGCAGAGGGTAATTTGGGCAAGGGAATGAAGTGGGCGTCGCCGAGAACCGGTCCACCACGGTTAAAACTACCGTGTGTCCCTGTGAGGGTGGGAGGCGGTGATAAAATCTAGAGCGATATGGGACCAGGGTCTCGATGGCACCGGCAGCGGTTGAAGTAACCCGTCTGGGGGTCGATTGGAACTCTTACCAGTGAAGCAGACTGAGCAAGCCAAAACAAAACTGTGAGCGTCACGAACCATCAAAGGCCACCAGAATGCGTTGCTTGACTAAAAACTTAGTTCGATTAACTCCTGGATGACAAGCCACATTAGAACAATGTCCCCACTGAATAGCAGCTGGACCGTAACCCCTCCGGCACAAACAAGCGGTTCGGTGGGCACCGAGCGAGCGTTACCCTTCTAAGGCCGTCTTGACCTTCGATTCGATCTCCCATGTGAGTGTAGAGATGAATAGAGTCTCTGGTAAAATGCACTTTCGAGGAGTAGGCGACGTTGGAGTGATCAAAAATACGTGATAAAGAATCGGGTTTGATGTTCTTGGAACCGGGTGATGCAGAGAGTAAAATCAAAGCGACCGAAAAAAAGAGCCCACCGAGCCTGCCTGGAGTTTAATCTTTTAGCTGTCGCGAATATATTCCAAATTCTTGTGATCGGTCCAGGCGATAAAAGGTACCCCGAACCCTCCAACCAGTGAGCCATTCCTCCAAAGCTAACTTGACTGCCAACAACTCTCTGTTACCAATGTCATAATTACGTTAGGCCGAGGACAAGCGATGAGAAAAAGCAGCGCAAGGGTGTATCTTGTCGATCTGAAGGAGAGCAGCTGGGATAGCACTAGCCTACCCCCACCTCTGATGCATCGACCTCCACCACGAACTGGCGTGATGGATCAGGGGTTATCAGGATGGGGGCTGAAACAAAGCAACCTTTCAGTTTGGCAAGCGCGGCCTCAGCTGCGTCTGACCACCTGAGCGTTGTTCTGGGGAGGTCAGGGCGGTCAGAGGTGTGGCTAGTTGACTGAAATTGCGAATGAAGCGCCCGGTAGAAATTGGCGAACCCCAGGAATCTCAGTAGGGCCTTACGAGACTCTGGACTTGGCCAATCTACCACAGCCTTGATCTTCTCAGGATCCATCGCATTCCCTCAACCCGACACGATGTACCCTAAGAAAGGAACAGACTGTGCATGAAAAGCATTTCTCGCCTTGACAAAAAGCCCATTCTCTAGCAATCTCTGAAGCACTAGCGGACGTGCTGCACATGTTCCTGGAGAGAGAAGAAAAAATCAATATGTCATCCAGGTAAACATATATGAACTGATCAACCATGTCTCGCAGCGCGTCATTGGCGAGTGCCTGGAAGACAGCTGGGGAGTTGGACAAGCCGAGCGGCATGACCAAGTATTCAAAGTGCCCCTGGGGGTGTTAAAGCGGTTTTCCATTCATCCCCTCCCTGATCGCGGACCAAATGATAAGCATTACGTAAATCCAATTTAGTGAAGATGGATGCTCCCTGCAACCTCTCAAAAGCTGAAGACATCAGCGGTAGAGGATAAGTATTCTTTACCGTGATGTTGTTCAACCCGATAATCAATGCAAGGTCGCAGAGATCCATCCTTCTTCCCCACAAAAGAATCCGCCCCGGCTGAAGAGGAAGGGCGGATGAATCCATTAGCTAGAGAATCAGAAATATATTTCTCCATAGCCTCCCTCTCTGGAATCAGAGTGAATATAACTTGCCCTTAGGCGGAGATGTACCTGGCAATAACTCTATGGCACAGTCATAGGGGCGATGTGGAGGGAGAAGCAGCCGAGACTTACTGAACACCTCCTTCAGGTCCAGGTACTCAGCGGACGCGTTAGATAAATCCACCGCCTCTTCCTGAAAAACAGGGACAAAAACAGGCGAACAGGCAGAAACAAGACAAGACTTATGACATTGAGTGCTCCACGCTGACACAGACTTAGACTGCCAGTCCACTTTAGGGTTGTGATGGGTGAGCCAGGGATGACCAAGGGCGATGGGGGCAAGAGGAGTGTCCAGTATGTAGAAGGAGATGGTCTCGGTGTGATTGCCTGGCGTGGCCGAGTGATGTCTTCAGTGGCTAGGAAATGGTGGGAAGTTTCTGGCCATTGAGGCGTGAACAGCGATCCGGTGAGTGAGAGACTTGAGGGGACTTGGTGGTTGAGTGCAAAAGTGTAGTCCATGAAATTTCCTTGACCCCAGAATCCAGAAGTGCTTTCGACAGTCGTGGCGGTGATTAGACCATTGAAGACTTACGGAAGGAGGGTAGATGTGGATGAGGTCTTCTCGTGGAGATCCCACCCGATAGTAGCCTCATACTTGCTATCGGGCGGATCCTTTTAAAGGACAGTTGTAGGCAAAATGTCCAGCACCACCACAGTACAAACACAGTCCCTGGGATCTCCGCCTTTCCTTCTCCTCCCGGAAAGCCGGGCTCGACCCACCTGCATGGGCTCGGGATCACAGAGCCGGGGCTGAGCAGCGTCCCGCCTCCAGAACATTGACCGCCTAATCCTCTCAAGGGGCGGTTGGTTTGTACTCGCTGTTCCATTCTGGATAACCTTGCGTCCACTCTAAGCGCCAAGGCGATCAAATCGTTTAGCTTGGTGGGGAGATCCATGGCGTATATCTCCTTTTGGGCGCGATCAGCCAGCCCATGCAGGAACATGTCCCACTCGCCTCCTCGTTCCATTGGCTCTCCGCCGCTAGCGTCGAACTTCGATAGAAAAGTCTGATACAGATCTCTCCCCTGGCGCTTAAGTCGACCAGCACTCTGGCTGCCTCTCTACCGGAGACAGCACGGTCGAAAGCTTCGCTTCATCTCCGCGGAGAGTGCTTGAAAAAGAGGTGCAGCATTCATCTTGATTCTCCCACACGCCCGTTCCCCAAAGGGCAGCTCTCCCAGAAAGTAGCGTCAGGACAAAAGCGACCTTGGTTCTTTCATCACAGAATGTTCTGGGTTGTAAAGAAAAATGCATTGAGCATCGTGTTAGAAAAGCTTCGGCAAAAATTAGGTTCACCTGAATATAGCTCTGGAACCGGTAGGCGGGGCTCCGACTGGGAGGAGCTGGTGGTGGTTGAGGAATCAGCGGTGCGTGGTGGCGCAGTGGGAGCTCGCAGAAGTTGAATTTGCTGGGTGAGTCCGGACACCTGCGCCACTAGAGCCTGGACAGCTGAGCCGTGTCATTGAGATTCTTCTCCTGGTTCTCCATCACGAAGTCTGCTGTTCATCACGAATTCTTCTAGGCTGTCTGAATTGTTACTCGCTGCTTCCATCTTGTGGTCAGATCGTTCTGTGGCGTAATGAAGCTAGGAAGCAAGTTGCAAGTTGACAATTAGTTTATTGACAGTCAAATTGAGAAGATAGGGGAAAAGTCGGGGTGATGGTCTAGTGGCGTAGAGTCTCCAATGGTCAGATGATCGTGGTGAGAAGAGTGAAGAAGTGTTGAACAGACACGGCGAATCCGGGTAACAGCAAACAGGACACGAAACAGGGACAACGAGAGAACTGGACTGGAACTCTGAAGAGCGAACAACACCGGACATCACAAACAACGATCTGACAAGGAGATGAGAGAGTGGTGAGAATTTAAAGGGAATGGGAATGAGTAACAGCTGGTGAGAGGAGTGATTGCGGCAGAGCGCTAATCATGGTACAAACAACACGCCCACACATTCACGCACCCACACAACACACACTAAGAACAAGGCACGAGACAAGGAAGAGACATAGGATTAAATACCGTGACAATTTGACCACAAATTCTAAATTCACAACGTATTGTCACTTCTGGTGGTTGTATGTGCACACAGCTGGGAGAGACATTTTGTTGTGACTGTGTGTGATTATTTTCCTTTCTACTTACTTTGTAACTCAGGTGTCTCATCTTTTCTTCCAAAAATCTTGGTGGCAGTTTAAAAGTGAATTAGCATTTCTGAATTTTGCTTTTGCAAACGTTGTAGTTCAGTCACGCCACTTTCAGAACACTGTCGACTGCACAGAGCTGATAACTCCATCAGATAGTGCCGTGCTACATCTTCCTCCTCATCTTCAACAGTTTTATCCAATGCTTCAGTCTAATTAATACATGTCTCTTTTTCTCTTTTTGCAGGAAGTTTCATGAAGATGCATACCTCCTTCAGTTGGTCTAAATCCAGCTGGACTAAACTCTCCACAAATTGGTCCTGCAGCTGCTCTATATCCATGCTTTCTGATCGCGTCTCACTCATGCTTCAGCTCCGTGTCTTTATCTTGTGCCGCTCCGGTGGCTCCCAATCCGTCTCAAATGACAGATTTTCAACTCGTCCGTGCTATGCTCGCCAATTTTTTGTTGCACATGAAGTATAAGGCCTTAGGCAAACATGATGTGAAGATTAGTTCATTCATTTTGAAATAATCTTTTATATGACTCAGAAGAATGAATAGTCTCAGAGAGTGATTTGTTCATTTTGCGTTGGCCGCGCCAGCGCATCGCTCAACCTCCGTTCGTATGTTATGTGAAAACCACATAGGCGCTGGACAGGAAACAGAAATGATAGTTCACCTTTCAACTCTTTTGGTACGAGTATTTTGTTCTTTTATCACGTTACATCCGTATATGCTACGCATTGCTCACAAAGGGAAACAGAAATTATTAGTTCACCTCTCGAGTCATCTAGTATGAGTCGTTCCTTCTTTTGTCACGTGACAGCTGTATATGCTATGCAGGCTGTCACATGACAAAAGAACGAATAACATGGACCAGATGACTCGATTGGTGAACTAATAATTTTCCTGTGTGTGTGCATAGCATATATGGTCACTTGACTGGCCAAGAAGATTCAATCCAGAGGTGAACTAATCTTTCTGTTTCTCATAATTTGTCCTTGACGGCATTATAATTTTTTCCTTATTAGACTACTATCAACGTTTGCATAAGTAGATGTGTTGGAGGGGATTTGACTATTGAAAATGTAACATTTTAATTTGATTCTGCTCAAATGAACAAAATTACTTGAATAAAGATTTGTTCATTTTGCTGAACGAGCCTCAAAGATCCAAGTCAGTAAAATTATCAGATTTTCCCATCACTATTTCTCTCCTACTTTTTCTAATTCACTCTCCATTAGGGCTGTGAATCGATTCTTTTGTTGATTCCATTGGGGGGAAACGGTTGATATTTTTGGACTGTATTTATTTTCCAAGGAGACAGCAGGGTTGAGCATCAATGAATCAATATATTAAAGTTTAAATGATAATGATAATAATGTGCTGCACTTATAAAAGTGAGAATTCTACTCGTTCTTGACATTTTTAAAGCTTTTAAAGCTTTTGCATAGGCCTATATATTAATTAGTCTACATTTGACAAAATTAAAAGTATTTTCTGAATCTAATTAAAAAAAAATAAAACATGATTAAAATGTGAGTGTATATATATTATATTATTACTATAAATGTCTGTGTACAACAGTCTTGTAGCTTTGGCATGAATGAAAAAACTAAATAATTATAATGTAAAACAAAATGTTTTTTGTGTGATATGTATGTGATGTTTGTGCAACTTAAAAAGGGGGTGTCCACAAATTAATACAATGGATACCATTATATGAAAAACTTACTAATATTATAAGTGAACTTCAAGAAACATATTAAACTAATAATAATAATAAAAATGTCATGGCCACTTTAATGTTAAATGGCCATAATTGCCAATTTAATCCTCAGAATCACAAAAGTTAACATTTATTTCATGCACTGTATTAGTATCGATATCAGCGATATTGGCCTTGATAATGCTTGGTATCGTACAAAAAACAAAAAACAAACAAAAAAGGATTATCGCCCATCCTTACTTATACACTTATCAAGCAAATCATAACTGTGAAACAGCAAATTAATTAAGATAGTCACCATCCATATTCCATCAATTTCCAATTTCCTCAACACTCATTATAAGATGCTTTCTGTTCAGAAAGGTCTTGCTTTAGGGTCCTTTGTAGCTCAGTTAGAATTGACACTGACTACCACCCCTGGAGTCGTGAGTTCAAATCCAAGGTGTGCTGAGTGACTCCAGCCAGGTCTCCAAATCAACCAAATTGGCCCAGTTGCTTGGAGGGTAGAGTTACATGGGGTAACCTCCTCATGTTTGTGATTAGTGGTTCTCTCACTCAATGTTATGCGTGGATTGTGGAAAGTAGCATGAGCCTCTACATGCGGAGTCCCCATGGTGTCATGCACAATGAGTCACGTGATAAGACGTGTGGATTGACTGTCTCAGAAGGGGAGGAAACTGAGACTTGTCCTCTGTCACCTGGATTAAGATGAGTAAGATGACCACGAGGACCTATTAAGTAGTGGGAATTGGGCATTCCAAATCGGGAGAAAAGGGAATCAAAATTGTGTATATATATATATATATATATATATATATATAAAGGTCTTGCTGTGGAGTCTCATTAAAATAACTGGAGAGTGCTTTCTCAATGAGCATATCATCCAGAGACAGAATATGTCTTTTCATAAATAAACAATTTTAAGACTTTGCTGTGTTTTTCACTGTGTTTGGGAGAAACTAACTTTAAAAAGCCTTTAAATAATGGAGGTTGCTCAGATCAAACGCAACTGAGGCTACTTCAAAGACTTGTTTCAGATGATTATTATAAATATGGCATGAAAGACATGGAAGATTTCATACTGTCAGACTCATTTATGCTTTTCATCAACCATGTTCTCGACCCTTGAACTTTACCTGACAGTCTGGATTTTTATAAAAGAAAACATCTATATTGCTATGAGTCAGTTGAAATATATGTTTGTCTACTTGTTTGAATGTAAAAAAACAAAAACTCAAGAATGTTTTTGGGGTCTTCATTGTTAGTGATTCTGACAAGTCAAATATCTGTGAGAGGAACCAGGGTCCTTTAAACAAACAATCAGCTGCCAGATCACGGGATGACACTTGTGAAACCCCTCGATTTTTACATTTTCAGAAAAAACAAATCTGTGATTTTCCAAGATACCAAAGTCTGCAATCAAAAGTCCAACATGATAACACAGGAAATTCACATGTTGCCACTGAATGTTCCTGTACCCTGAAATCGACCATATTCTCTCTTGCTACTGTCAATCGCCATCTTCCATCAGACATTTTTGCATCAACACTAAGGTGCTTATCTTTTCCTGTGGCACTAATGATATCACGCTTGGTATCGTGATCACGAGCAACCTCTGTGACACAGGTTCTCGTCCCATGGAAACCAGGAAGTAATTGTGTTGACATAAACAATGGTGAGCACGATTCGGAGGTTGCATTTTTGCTCTAAAATTATATTTTTACTCAAGGGTTTAGGGTTGGGTTTGGGTTGAGGGATAGAGTTAATAAATTATGCTTTCCTGTTGACTGAATTATATAATTTCCAACAAAAATTACAACTCGTTTTTGGTGCCAGTCTGTTGACATTTCACCCATAGACTAAAGCTCACACATGCCCATACAGTCAACAACACTTCCAGCTTCAGCCACTAGGGGCATTTATTTGAATTTCAGTAAGAACAGACCAATTTCAGAAGCAGAACTTTTAACCTGCTGAAGTCACAGTGAGATCAGTCAGGATTTTAGGCTTCATTCATGACTGTAGCACAAACAGTGCAGGATGGGTCAAGTCTTACAGCTAATACTTAGGATTAAGGGTTTGTTCAAATCACTAACCGGAATATATCCAGTAGTAATAGTGATGCTTGCTTTAGCAAGCAATACTAATTACATTTTCTGTGAGCTATGGTCTCACCCCATGGCTCTATGCATATATGAGTGTGTTTAAGGGTTTGAGGTTGGGGGGCTGGGTTGGGGTTACTATCTCACTGTAGATAAGTTCTGTCGGTACAAATTAAGCTCAACTCAGAGCTGCCTGACAGTGTTAGCCCATGGCTTTCTCATAATTAATCACAGAGCGGGACAGATCCATACCTCCATTTAAATGGCAGGACTGGAGCAGATGTCAGAAGACATTATTCAAAAATAGACATCGCAATAAATCACTTTGGCTCTAGATTGGAAGCATGGATGTATAGCTTTGTTCTATGCCCTTGTAATATAACCAGTAAAAGTCAGTCACTGCACATAATGAATATGGTTCATTTACTGCCAAATTTACTTGTGTGTTTCGTTTGTGTTGTAGAGAAGGCTAATTTGGAAAAACTAATTATTTTTACAATTCCATTTGGTGATGCAAAAGGCCCAAAAATTGCACTCCTTTTAACTTTTTAGGTTTCCTGCTTCTCAGATAAACAGTACATACCTACATGCTCTGCTTCCTGCTGCACTATCTACATACCTACAGTACATAATCCAGAATTTTAGAAGAGATCTCAACAATGTCTTAATCTGTGCTCAGATTTGCCAAGATACCAAAGTCAAGCTCAGGAATTTTAACATGATCATAAATAGTTTAGATCATATTCTTCCATAAGTAAATTATCTGAGCTATGCAATCCATATTAATTGTATAGTTCAGTACACTTATGCCAACACCTGTTTCATTTGTGCATACAGAATTGGTATTTCTCCTAAGTAACTTTCGGAGATAAATTTCAGACAAAAATGATCTTAATGAAATTTAAAAGTCTCTTGAATTTTTTTTTAATGTTAACATATTTTCTCCAATCACAGCTTAAAGGAATATTATAGGTTAATAAACGTTGATCTAAATCAGCCTTTGTGGCATAATGT
Source organism: Xyrauchen texanus (assembly GCF_025860055.1). NCBI lineage: Eukaryota > Metazoa > Chordata > Actinopteri > Cypriniformes > Catostomidae > Xyrauchen > Xyrauchen texanus. Next base: position 16,885,194 of record NC_068323.1, read on the forward strand.
TGATTAAAAAAATACAAAATATTCAAACTCGCCTTTCGTTTCTTAAAAAAGAAAGAAATCGCAGTTACAAAAAGGCACTTACAATGGTAGTGAATGGGGCCAGTCCAGAAACAGGGCCTCATTCACATCCATTGTAAATTCCTAAATGAGGAATTAGATGAATTTATTCACTGTGGTAATCAACAATATGCTACAAATGCTAACAATTGAGTTGAACTATTACTACTCTCTGAACATTCCTTTAATATTCAGCAACAACTATCAGTAAGTCATTCAAAGGTTGATTTTCCCCAGTGTACACTAAACCACTGAATCTCAACCAGCCCAATACAGAAAAACTGTCTCTGCTAATGGTTTGAGTTTGGGCTGATACTACACGTTTGTCCACCCAACAGCAGACAGGAGCAGTGTCCGTGAATCCTGCTTCAAAATGGTAATTATTTTTACAATTCCACTTGCAGGCACTTGTATGAAAATGAGACACTTCACCTCTACAAAATCAGACAAAATCTGTGTAATTTGTTAGAAAATAAATTGTCTAATTGTATTGCTTTATTCATTTGTACGTGCAGACTTGGTACTTTCCAATGTGAAGAGACACCTGGCATCTTGGGAAAAAGCCTGTGACATGATTGAGTCTTTTATCATCTCATTTAGCACTTGTTTGGAGGTGTCATCACATAGTCAAAATGCAAAATATCTGATAAGTGAGAATGCTGCCAGTACTATCCAGGAAAAAAAATTATAAAAATAAGATTTTTTTTAAAGAAACATTTCACTGCTGATGCAAGAAAACTTACTTTCTTGCTTTTAAAAAATCACGGCTCATGTCAGTGGAGACTCACTTTCAAAGGCCTTATTCAGCATACCATGAATAATTCATCAAGAGACAAAAAACAAACAAACAAAAAAACTAAACAGATTTCTCAAAACAGTGAGGACTGGATTTAATACCCCATAATTTTGCAAACTTAAAATACAGCTTTGACCATGGCATAATGAGGGTAACCTCTAAAAATAACTTCTGAAGACCCACCACCGACAGTCTAGTCATGAAAAAATATGGTAGAGGTGTCATGCATTGTCATAAAGTCATTCCTCAAAGATGAGGCCTATGATGAAAAATAACATACAAATTTAGCTGTAAGCATCAATGAAAGGGCCCATTCTCAACCAGCATTGACTATGCACAATTCAAAAAATTCAAAGACTGGAGAGGTGCAACTTTAACTGCTTCAGCATTCAGTAGTTTGGGCTGAATTTATTGCATTCAGGGGCTTAGAACAAACCCCTAACCAACAGTAATTGTTTGATGACTAATACAGTGCAATATTGCAAGCACTGTAATGGTTAATAATGTTGCACTTTATTTACTTATCTATAGTATTTGACTAGATTATGCTGCCCAGGTCAGAATAGATGAATGGTTTTGATATTTGCATTCACCCGTGACTGCTGCTCTCTGCGACTGTGACATCGTGTGCTAAATAATGTGTGCTGAAAACCTACAAATCTCAGTTTTCTCCTGGATTGATTTATTAGGAAATGAGGGGTTGCAGGATCAGCCATCTGCCCTGTCGAGTGAGCATTTTGGCCTTGTTGCCATTCATCACTTCCAGACACATTACAGATATTGAGATCAGAGGAGGTCTAGTGCTCAGTAATGCTGGCGAGAGGGGTGTGTGAGAATGGTGCTGGAATCTACTATGAGTGGTACACAAGTGTTGTGGAGTTGTTCACTAAAAGCGGTACACTACCAAACACATTTTTTAAAAGAGTAGCTTGACTGTAGTTTAACTAATTTACATTTTGAGTAGCTTGTAGCTTTGGAAGCTACCATTTCAAAGTAGCTTCCCCAACACTGGAATGTATAGAGGCTACTTTATCAATTTGTTGCTTTACCTCTAGGCTATGGTGTATGATTTTACTGAGAGCTTATGAATGACCGCAAATAAATATGGAGGTATAGACCTTATTCACAAGAGCACCATGTTTGATTTTTGACATAAGAAAAAAAAACAATGAGGCTGTGAGGGATAGACTTAGAGTCTCTTCAATGGCATGTACTGTATAAAGCTGTATAAAGCTCCTAGATCACATCTATTTTTATTTTTTTCAATGTTTCTTCAGAGGAATGATATAAAACAATTTAGTTTAAAAAAAGTACAACTATTTAAATCTTTCCTTCAAAGCCCTGTTGTCATTCCTGTCAAAAATTAAAAATGGCACTACTCTGAATAAGGTCCTTATTAAAGCACTTCATAATTTGTTTTGCTATCACCAGATGATAATGGAACCATGTATGTCCCTTAAAGATGCCATGAAATGAGGAATCAAATTTCCTTTGATCTTTTGACATATAAGAGGTAATTGTACTGTAAAACATACTGTAAGTTTCAGAACTCTAAACTTCTAGAGTTGGTGGTGGTGTAGTGGTCTAAAGCACATAACTGTTAATCAGAAGGTCGAGCCCCACAGCCACCACCATTGTGTCCTTGAGCAAGGCACTTAACTCCAGGTTGCTCCGGGGGGATTGTCCCTGTAATAAGTGCACTGTAAGTTGCTTTGGATAAAAGCGTCTGCCAAATGCATAAAATATGTAAAATAAAAATATGTAAAAATACTTCTTCCTCACTGTAAAAAGAGCATTTGTTGAAACCAAGCTGCCAAAACGACTCATTCTCTACTTCCTCCACATTGTGATGTCACATTGTGGTAGACATTTGCATCTGGCCCGCCACAAAGACGCATCAACACCTACTTTATCTTATCACTTCCATAGCTCCGCCCAGAAGAGGTGAGCAGTGAGATGACAAGCAGAGTGCAGGTCAGTCAAGAGCAGAGAGCCAATCATAATAGTGGGCGTGTACTGTCAAGTCTTAAAGGAGAAGCAGCACCAAAACTGACTGTTTCTAACAGAGGGTCAGAATGGGGGTGAAAAAATATTATTATTATTATTTTGTGCAAAAAAAAATTATTATAACTGAACCTCAACCTTTAATGCAAGGCTTCAGTTAATATTGAAAAGTACTGGATTACATTTGTACAAAACTGACTTTACACAACTCTGGAAGTACTACTGTGGGTAGAAAGTGAATTATTTACTTCCACGTCAAAAAGCCTGGCTTCAAAACTCATTAGCCAATGAAAACATTTTCCTGTATGGTCAGCCCACAATAATAAAATTAAAAAAGTAAACACTTTGAAGGCCTCATTGAAACTTAAGATGAGTTCTGTAAAAATTTGACTCAAATCGAATCCCTTAGAAATGACATTGTGGCAGGGCGGAGGGCGGGGCCGGGTCGTGATTCTACACACCCGGTCCCTTATCAGGCTAATTAAGCCTCAGAGAGGGATAAAGGCCAATTGCGGGCAGTGGTGCAGGAGAGATCACGACCCGGCCCTGCCGTCCGCCCTGCCACAGACATGTATTTACACACACAAACACAGTCAGATATAGCGTCTACTGTGAAGTCATGAAATTTATTCCATGTACGTAAAAGCACTCAGTGGCATTTACCTTGAAATCTGTGTGCAAGCTGACAGACCACATACGTATATGCAAATGCTATACCATGTGTGCTTACAACCACTCATTATGGTCTTTTACTGTGTGACATGAGGGTGCAAAGAGCCATTAGAGGAAAATACTAAACATCATATTACTGGCAATCTTACACAGAAGCTGAAAACATCTTGAAAAAGACAGACAGACAGACAGATAGACAGATAGACAGATAGATAGATAGATAGATAGATAGATAGATAGATAGATAGATAGATAGATAGATAGATAGATAGATAGATAGGCACATGTTTAGAGCAGGACAGCTCTGGCGTATTGAAGGTCTTCTCACATGGTTGCTCAGATTTTGTTTGGCATTTTCTACTGTGCTGCCAGATGTCTATATGTGATTACTGAGGTCTGTTGCTTTGATTTCTGGCATGCAAACAAGGTGGAAATATCAAATGATAATGAATCATTAGGCTAACATTTGTGGAACTTTCAATATCTGGAATTCAGCCAAACAGGAAGCATGCATATTTGAGCAAGCTTTTCCCATATTAAGTGTACTTAGAATTTAACAGGACAATGGCAAACCCTTACTGAGAATGACTTTATATCTCTATTAAAATATTCTCTTGCATAGAAGCTATGTAAAAGCAACTTCATTTAGAGTTCTGTGAATTCAATTAATATAGCCTGTTTGAGGAATAACATATTGGTTTCATTTAATTGGTTTTCATAAAAGTAAGGCTTTTCTTCATATATTTATTCAAGCTGTATTATGCTGCAGCAATAATAGAAGTAGTATGCTAGTATGCTATTCTGAATGAAGCTCATGTTTTGAAGTGTCAACGTAAGTGCTAACAGTATTTGTGGATGATGTTCAAGTAATTTTATATTTTTCAGAAGGCACTACAGGTCATCTTGAAGAGGCAATTTCTTCTTTTTCTTTTTCTTTTTTTACAGTAAAAACCTTTTATTTAGCAGACAGCATGGAATTGTAGTGGTCAGTGGATCTATGGGATAAGATGCCATCTAAAAATAAGGTTAAATGTTTTTGGAAGTGGCTCTGACCTCTATCTAAAGGGCAGTTATAAAACTGAATCCTCTTTGAGAGGGCTCCTTCGGCAATCTATAGCAGAACACAGATTAATGTGAAACACTAAACCATTGGACAGACAACCAGTGGATTACTGTGAGCTTAAAGTATAGAACATTGTTGGATGAAAATCAGAAAAATCTCTTTTACAAGAATTCACAAAACACTTTGTAAGTCATAGTGGGAAATATTTGGAAGAATGAGAAGTTTGCATCATTTAGGTCGAAAATGATACTAGCCAACAGATGGCTGACAATTACTATTTCAGTCTTCAGCATCTGTATAAATATGGATTGTTGGCTGGGTAGCACTGTTATTCCTCAATTTTCAGAACCAGCAAGCAAATCAAGTCACATGTAAGAAGACTTTTGTCTTGCAGCAAACAGTCTGGTCCTCTTTGTAGCTTTTTTTGTCCAAGAAACACCCAGATGAATGACATACAACAGTTGACATGTTTTTTCACATACAATTTAGGGGCGGGTAAATCTGAAATAGAAGATATTACAATATAAGACCGGCAGATAAAAAAAATCAGAAAAACAGAAATAATTAGCAAATAAATTTTGTAGAGTTGCACAGAATTTCTGTTCATCTAAAAGTAACAATTATTTCACACAGACTGAGAACTAAGCTGAATACATAGTTTTGCTCATGAATAACTAGTTTGCCTAACTGCCTAAAAAAATAAAATAAAAAATCTGTAAGACTTTGTAAGATTTCAAGCCTTAAACCATGCAAAGTTCACCTATTCCAGTTCTCTCTCAGTCATAGGGCTCTATTTTAAGACTGCTGCATCTTAAGTGCAATGCTGTGTGATCTGACTTAAGACATCAGAGAACAAAAACAGCAAATTAGGCTTTGTGCCACTTCATGTATGTGGACCTCTCATACAGTATATTTTTGCAATACACCCACTGTTTACACGTATATGCCCCCTGACAGTGCAAACACTCCCACTGACATTCAGTTATGTGTTACAGAGGCACAAAAATTGCACTTATAGCACTACCACTGGGAAATTGGAGAAGATGAAGAGCATGGCCGTACCGCATAACGCTGCACCTAACTTGGGTATAGAGCCCATAATATCAACCAGGTACCTTTTAAACAATTTTGTTTCATGTCAGATGGATAGAAACCTGTGCACCCTGACTCCCAAAAGTTTTATTGCAGTCAAGAGCTTATGATTTTTACAAGTGCTTTCCAGTTTTGTATGCATCAAACTGCCTGTTAACAGACTGTAGACGATGCTCCGTGGTCGTGTCATGTCAGGCTGAGACGAGCAAGTGAAGGGGTCACATTTATTGACATGGAGGTATGCTTTTTTAATCAGAGACACGGTATTAATGAACTCTGCAGAGAACTTTCCCTGAAAGGTGCATCAGACAGTAATTACTATCATTAGGTAAAAATAAGAGATTGAATCTGACTTATCTGAATGTGATCTTGTCTGAATGCACATCAGGAGGGCTCCTCCTGGTAATCCGGTTTGACATTTACGAAAAGCACTGTTCGCTATTCATGGTCATAGTACTGGGAGGATGGGAAAGGAGGGATATTAATGACAGTTTCTAATGGCTGATTTCAGTGCAATATTGAAGCTTATTGTAGGAGAACTATACAGGTTTATTCTGCTTTTGGAGGAAGAGGGATTATGTCAACCTTTAAGCTCCATGAAAATCAGATTTATCTGTTTTTGTCTTCAGCTGGTGATCTGATACAATTCATCCTTATATGGCCAGCTATGAAACATTGCATAAAGTATGAAAAATTAGTCATTCATTGTAAACACTAGATCATTAACCACATTTTGTAAAGAAAGACTTTAATGATGCTGAAACTCAGTGAGATGCCCCAAAAGCTCCCGACTGATGCACATCTACTAGACAAAGAACGACAATTAAAAATAATGCAGACTGAACACAAGAATGTTTCCTGTGAGAACAAGAGAGATTGACAAATTCAATTACAAAATTATTGCGTGTGCAACAGGTGCAAAGATTTACTTTCATGACCACTCTCTGAAAGATTTAATGTGGGTGTGACATTTTGATAGTAAATTGGTCTTGGTGGACTAGGTCTGCTAAGCTAATGCTAGAGACAAGTGCGAAGACTTGATACTAAAGTCTTGATTTCACAAAAGTAATGACATGCTGAATCAAGCATATAGGATATGCTGCTGCAAAATTAGACATGCTTAAAATCCCCTTGTCCTTGACCTTGACCAGTGGAGCTAGGGTGGAGGAGGGTTTTGGAGAAAAACCTTCACAGCGTGCTGTAGTGAAACCGGATTTTCTGCAAAACTGGTCAATTTAAATGTCTGAGGTGACTCGATGTGACTGACCACCCGATTACATGTCAAAGCTTACACCACGTGAGATGATTATCTTAACATATCACAGGTGAGCAAGCCAATTGGCTAATAGATAAAAAGTTTAAAGCCTATAAGCTTGTGCCATGTAGAGTTTCATTCCATTTTTTCAGCTAAATATTATATATATTTATCCTGAGTTTCAAGCTTTAGTTGCTTAGTACTCAAGTGTTAAATCAAGGCCAGTCATGTTGCGTTGTAATCTTTTGTGTATTCACTAATTGCCTCTGAGGTGCTTCCTGTCAATCACTGTGAGGTCCAGTGTAACTATAGCTGCACAACCATACATTTTGATCAAACAAGCCCGGCAGACTGCCTTGCTTTGACAAGTTAGTAAGCGTTCTCTGCTTCAACACTCCCTCTGCTTGTCTTTCTATCTTGGAAAACAACAGCAGGGAGCGGGCAACGGGGTCAGGCCTCCTCCAATCATCTAAAACATGGCAGAGTCCACCTGTCACTCATCTCCCTGTTTCTGCACCCCACAGCCTGCCGAGAGAGAAGAAAGAGAGAGATAGCCCATCCTCCAGGAATAGCACCATGTTGAAGCTCGACCCTCCCGTGTCTGAGGCACTGACGCAGGACTGTCAAATCCTCACCATTGGTCTTCCTCTGGAGTGGCCTGCGCTTGAAGATACAGTATGACAGAGAATGTCAAATCTCGCTGCAATTTGTGTTGACAAGGTGGATAGCCAGCACTGGGCTATGCACATGGTTCACAGATGCCCAACCTTTCATAATTGCCTCTGGGTACATTTTTAAATCGCTTGTTTTTTACATTAAAGTCATCTCTAGTTGAAGACTTCATGGGGAGAATGCATTCAAACTGTAATGTAACTCAGTATATGAATGTTCAGTGCGTCAGAGGGTTAGAGTATTGATTATTGAGTTATTGCTGGTGGAAACCTGGGTTTCTATCCACATAATTTTATGCAAATTTTAGGATATCATGCTGGATGGAACCAAGATATGAAATAAGTTTCCAAAATATGCATAAAAAGCATAGATAGTGAGGCAGCTCACAAGGTTTTGGAACAGAACCACTGAGTTAAAAAAGTAACACGACAATTGATTCTCAGGCCTCTACATTATACATTTTATGACCATTATATAGATATGTTGATTGTGATACCTCAGATAGTCCAAGTCTATAACTTAATTTAATAAACACAAAAGTTAATATCGTCTGAATTCGACAGGCCCCTCCTTGATACATTTCTGTGACCATTGCATAGGCTAAATGAGATATCACAATGAACTATCCAAGTCGATAACTACATTTAACAAGCACTCCAGTTAAAATCATCTCTTAATTTTGTTGGCTTAGTATGGGAATTTTCATCTCTGCTGCCTCCATGATTGCTTCATTATTTATGGACATAAATTATTTAATACTTTGGGCATAAGATCGTTTCATGCTTGCCTAATGGTTGTGAATGTATCGCAAGCAAATATGAACAAATCTATAGTATAGATCTTTGAAGCAGACCTGCAAAACCGCTGTGGATGAAAAACTGAACATTAGGTAGGTGAAAAAAATTCAAACGTGAACTTGTAACCCCCTGGCAATTCCAATTTAGTTCTCAACTATGAGAAGTTTCTCACACAAATCGACATTTAGTGCAGTGATTTTTTTGTCTCACACCATTTTTATTTACAGCTCTCTATAAATATCCCTTGAGTCTAGCATGACAGTGACAGTGACGCACATGGTGTATCATCAAATTTCTGCCCTGCACACCACTGCCAAGTTAAATTCTGTCAAGGTGTTCACGAGCCTTCGGCCAGCATTGCCTCTTCCACTAGTTTTCTTCCAACTGCACTAGACATCACAAATACCTCACTTTCCTCACTGAAATATATGGATGTTGTGGATATCTCAGCCGTTTGATTGCATCTTGTCTTTTCCGTTGAAGCATGTCATTACTCTCTGCGGTAAATCATATTTTACTGAATTACAGATCTTTCTTGACATTTCTGTTCTCAGGATAGGTTAAAAGAAATGGACATTATTATAAAAAGTACTCTTAACAAAATAAAAAAATGGAAATTGTTTATGTGCATATTTCATTGCTGTGTTGCAGAAGTTCTAAATTTACACTGGTGAAAAATAAATACGGTAAAGAGGACATAGTTACCTCGTTATTGGCCGAATCATTAAAATAACTACGGCTTTATCTGAATAAAACACCACAGTTTCACAATGCCATGGGAACATTATTCAGGGTTGTAAATATTAAGAGCAGTGGTACAAAATAGAGTATTCTTATTATCTAAAACACTAATCTTGGAAAACTTTAGTACTATTATCAGAATATCCTTGAAAAGCATGACATGGGTATGTTCGGACTAATAATTCACCAACAATAGGTCGAACGTTCTGCTGCTGAAATTGGTCTGTGTTTACTGAAGTTAGAATATTGAACCCCAGTGGTCAAAGCTTAAAGTGTTGTTGAATGTATCACTTGTAAGCACCACTTATTTTGTGTGAAATGTCCACAGAGAGGCGCCAAAAGCGAGTTGTATTTTAGTTTTAAATTATGCTATACACTCAACAGAAATGCATATTTTATTAGCCCTACACCCAAACCCCAAACCTAAACCTAACCGTAAGTACAGCAAAATGTAAATTTTAGGGTGAACATGGAACCTCTGAATTGCGCTCATTACTGACTGTGAACGCGATTACTTCTTGGTTTCTATGGGACCTGTTGATGACTTTTGAGTTGATGCAAAAATGTCTGATGGTGGATGGCTCAGAAACAACAATCATTCGGAACTAAATTTTTAAGTCATTTTTATTGGAACTTCTGTTTGGAACGACCTTGCATCATCACTATCCTGATCAGTCTCCCTTCGAAGTGCCATTCCAAGTCATCTTTTGTACAGCTTAGAACACAGAGACTGCGTACTAGGGCTGGGTATTAATAAAGTTTTCCCGATTCATTTAGATTCCAATTCACAAGCTCCTGATTCGATTACATTCCAATTAGATTCATATGGGTTTATTTCAGTTCTAATGTTCATTTTGATTACATATAAAATAAATGATCTCCCAGCTAATGCTTTTAATTATACAGGGCAACTTTTAACGAGGTACATTAGGAAAATATAAATGTTACAAATTATATGTTTTTACTTTTTCATCATTTGTCACATTTTGCCTTTTTAAAATGTAACTAAAAATTATTCAATCAATAAATATTATATATATATATATTACATTGATTTGTTGAACACTTACTAAAACCGGTACTGTCTCTTTAACAAAAAACAGCATTTCTGTAAACAGCACTTTTAAATGAGCGCATGTTAACTAGAGAGGACTCAACATTTTTTTGTTGTTTTTGATCATCAACTGACTGTAAAGAACAGAAAGGTTATTAAAAGAGAAATAATTCAATTACAAATGGGTTGCGTGGATCTTGTCCTTGAACACACATTACATGGAACAACTTTTACACTCAAATGCGTGGAGCTTACATCTAGCTCCCCCTCGCTGGTGAGTGAAATGTAAACAAGCCAAATATATTCACTTTAATCGCATAGCACGAAATTTGGTTGCAAATGCGAGTGAGTTCCTCATACTGTAGTTGAGGGTTGCGCATTAATTGAAAGATTGATTTTGGGATTTAAGAATCGACATTGAGATTGCTCAAATGAAGATTGCGATTAATCGGAAAAACATTATTTTTACCCACCCCTGCTGTACACTGTTTACTAATTTGTGCTCGTTTGGTTGCGCAATTCTGTGTATAATTTATTCAAAATTTGTTTTTCTACTTTTAAGGCCAATGTACAATTAACTGTTTAGGAAACGAGTCTTGAGTTACTGATGCACAGTATAAAACAGCAATTTAAAAACAAGTTTGTTTGAGATGTGTAGCCGACAATATGGCATGCATATATCCCACCCAAAATAAGTGTCTTAATGTCAATTATTTTAATCAAATAATCGCCATTACATTCTCCTTTACGGTTTCACAGACAAAAGAAAAACATACGGGCTTGGAACATCTTGAGGGAGTAAATAATGCCAACATTGAACTATCCCTTTAAGAAATGTTTACTCATATTATCCTTTCTGGTGCCTCTGTGGTTTCTTTCTGGAACACAATTCATATGCATCAGGAAAAGACTATTTCCTTTATCCAACCACCAAAGCTAAACAAGGGTGACATATTTAATGAGGAAAGACAAGACAAGGCAACAGAGCAAATGAATCCCTCACCACTGTGACCTCTTAGTATTAACAAATCTCCTGAAGGGAAATAGAGAGCACTTATCAGTGCTTTATTATTCTCACTGCCAGACAAAAACTGGTTATAAACCACCACGGGGTGTCTCAAAGGGCAAATAGTCGTCGGTTATGTGTTGTGTTGACTGTCTGACGTAAATACCGCAGACGTGGAAAAGGTCAGTCGTATGAGGTAGCAAAGTACATTTTGACAGCTTCATTAAAGAGTGTAAATTTAACCAAGACCCATTATAGACAGACTGAAACCAGCACTGGAATATTTGCAAAGTTGTCAAACTGTATTGTTGGTGTTGTATAAGGTTTGTGAATGAATTTGCACTGGCCAGTATATTAAGGCTGTCAATTTAATGTGTTAATTCAGTGCAAATAATTATATCGAAATAACATGATTTTTATTTTATTTTTTTACAAATTTACAGTCAGGTCCATAAATATTGGGACAGCGACATAATTCTAATCTTTTTGGCTCTATACACCACCACAATGGATTTGAAATGAAATGAAGATGTGCTTCAACTGCAGACTTTCAGCTTTAATTTGAGGGTATTTACATCCAAATCAGGTGAACAGTGTAGGAATTACAACAGTTTGTATATGTGCCTCCCACTTTTTAAGGGACCAAAAGTAATGGGACAGATTAACAATCATAAATCAAACTTTCACTTTTTAATACTTGGTTGCAAATCCTTTGCAGTCAATTACAGCCTGAAGTCTGGAATACATAGACATCACCAGACGCTGGGTTTCATCCCTGGTGATGTTCTGCCAGGCCTCTACTGCAACTGTCTTCAGTTCCTGCTTGTTCTTGGGGCATTTTCCCTTCAGTTTTGTCTTCAGCAAGTGAAATGCATGCTCAATCGGATTCAGGTCAGGTGATTGACTTGGCCATTGCATAACATTCCACTTCTTTCCCTTAAAAAACTCTTTGGTTGCTTTCGCAGTATGCTTCGGGTCATTGTCCATCAGTACTGTGAAGCGCCGTCCAATGAGTTCTGAAGCATTTGGCTGAATATGAGCAGATAATATTGCCCGAAACACTTCAGAATTCATCCTGCTGCTTTTGTCAGCAGTCACATCATCAGTAAATACAAGAGAACCAGTTCCATTGGCAGCCATACATGCCCACACCATGACACTACCATCACCATGCTTCACTGATGAGGTGGTATGCTTTGGATCATGAGCAGTTCCTTTCCTTCTCCATACTCTTCTCTTCCCATCACTCTGGTACAAGTTGATCTTTGTCTCATCTGTCCATAGGATGTTGTTCCAGAACTGTGAAGGCTTTTTTAGATGTTGTTTGGCAAACTCTAATCTGGCCTTCCTGTTTTTGAGGCTCACCAATGGTTTACATCTTGTGGTGAACCCTCTGTATTCACTCTGGTGAAGTCTTCTCTTGATTGTTGACTTTGGCACACATACACCTACCTCCTGGAGTGTGTTCTTGATCTGACCAACTGTTGTGAAGGGTGTTTTCTTCACCAGGGAAAGAATTCTTCGGTCATCCACCACAGTTGTTTTCAGTGGTCTTCCGGGTCTTTTGGTGTTGCTGAGCTCACCGGTGTGTTCTTTCTTTTTAAGAATGTTCCAAACAGTTGATTTGGCCACACCTAATGTTTTTGCTATCTCTCTGATGGGTTTGTTTTGATTTTTCAGCCTAATGATGGCTTGCTTCACTGATAGTGACAGCTCTTTGGATCTCATATTGAGAGTTGACAGCAACAGATTCCAAATGCAAATAGCACACTTGAAATGAACTCTGGACCTTTTATCTGCTCCTTGTAAATGGGATAAAGAGGGAATAACACACACCTGGCCATGGAACAGCTGAGCAGCCAATTGTCCCATTACTTTTGGTCCCTTAAAAAGTGGGAGACACATATACAAACTGTTGTAATTCCTACACCGTTCACCTGATTTGGATGTAAATACCCTCAAATTAAAGCTGAAAGTCTGTAGTTAAAGCACATCTTGTTCGTTTCATTTCAAATCCATTGTGGTGGTGTATAGAGCCAAAAATATTAGAATTGTGTCGATGTCCCAATATTTATGGACCTGACTGTATGTCCCTGGACCATTATAAGGAATATTCCTACCATTGGAGCAATTTAAGTTTGAAGTACCACCAGTTTTCAGCAAGGGGCAGTAAGCGACACTCCAGCTATTTAGGCAACACACAACTGTACAGACAACAAACCACACTCAGGCTTGCTTGACACGTGTGACAGCACAAGATGAGGACGCGTTCTTGTGTTGAAACACAGCTGGAAGAATCGCAATATCAAATGCAGAAATTTAGAGAGATGTTTTTCTACGTTTTAAATTGTGTTTAACTTGAAACTGTGACCTAAAACTCGATTGCTGTGGACTTAAGGCCAATGATAGGCTTATGTTCAATTACATGGAAATAAACAATATATTGCCTTCTGAAGATATTTTTCAGATTAGCTTATCAATGCTTTACTATAATGTATTGCATTTAATTTATCTGAATTATTATGTATATAATATATTACAGGTCTCTGTGCATATCATGTAATTAATTTGATTAAATAGTTGTATTGATTGACAGCCCTAATTGCATATTAATTATATGAATTATTATATTTATAATATATATTTTATTTACAATTATGTAAATAAAATGTTGTATAATTTTGAAATCATTATATATTCAATATTTGTATTTTATTTGATGGCCTTTCTCAACAAACATTTGTATATGCTTTAATTGCGATTAATCAATTCACATATGTTAAAAGTTGTAATTGTTTGACAGTCACAATATATATTATTATTATTTGTATTTATTTATTTTTTAAATTGCTTTTAACAAACCAGTCCCAAGGTGATTTGTAGTGAATGTATGAAGTCAGTTTTCCTATCCCTTTAAATATGATGCTTGAAAAGTGTGTTTGTGCTATATTACTTGAAAAATAAATGTCACTTGGTTTGAAAGACATTCATTAATTTTTAAATGGCCAAATACTTTTTGGGACCACTGTATGTGTGTAGTTGTTTTTCTTTTTGAGATACTATACACATGTTTACAAATTAAGAGGTGCATGTATTGCTTTGAAATCCCCCAATGCAATTCTCTCAGGATCTATGCTTTATTGCTGTTTGTTTTGAAAGCCAAAAATAGGATGATGCATTGTTTTAGTTGTTCCTTTCCCTGGTGTGCAGATCACAGATTAAAGAGATTTAATTTCACAAGCGAACAGACAAAAAGACAATCACTGTGAGGCTTTTTAAAGGTGCTGGATGTTGGCGAGCCACACATTAAAATACAGACACTCTGGGTTGCAAAGGATTTCTGATATCTATGAATATAGAGACAATTGAGAAAAGCCTTTATAGCCCAGAGGTCCTTAACTGGTTTTGCTTTAGGTCCCAGATTGACTTCAAGTGGTGAAACAACCAACATGATCACATGGGAAATACACATGAGGATTCCAAAAGTTCATGTACTCTGAAATCAACCCTATTCAATTCAGAGTTTGATCCGGAGGTTATGATTAGTTCACATGCGCGTTCACACACGAATGAAGTGAACAGCCAATCACGTGCGAGACAGTGCGAGTCACATCTCGCGAGAGAGTCGGCGAGATTTACTTCTCCGATGAAGATTTTTATGAAAATTAAACACATATAACACAGCATAAGAGGATTTAATAAATATATGATAAATCAAATCGCATTTACACAACGCAAATAATCACTATGAAACTATGAACAATTATAAAACATTCACACAGCACAGAGGATCACTAGTAAATAATAAAGAATTTAAAGGCATTTAAACAGCAAGAAGAAACTTTGCTGCTGCTGCTGCTAGAGCAGGAATAAAATCTGAAAGTGATGAAAATATTTAAATAGATAATATACAGTGGTGGAAAGAGTACTGAAAAAGCATACTCAAGTAAAAGTACTGTTACTTGTCAAAAAATGTAGTGAGAGTAGAGTAAAAGTACCTGTCCTAAATACTACTCAAAGTAGGAGTAAAAAGTAGCCCTTTTAAAAGTACTCAAGAGTAGTGAGTAGTGAGTATTATGCTATGAATGTTAGTCCACCTTATACCCTGCAAATTGAAAATGTAGCTTACTCTTTTATCACAGATTCATAGAAAAAGAAAAAAGAAACAGTATTTCAATATTTCTCCAACAGTTTTATTTTTGACTGCTAGCACTAAAAATACAGCCATGTAATATTTGATAAAGCAACCAATAATCTGGTAACATTTATGACAACCATTCTGTAGAGGTTTTCTTGCAGGTTAATTGAAAAAGGTTGCAAAGCGTTGTACATTAACAATTTTACATAAAAGGTGAGCCGGTAGCACAAATTGGATTAATAAAGTGAATATAACATGCAATAACTGACAAAGTCTCTCAACATGAATGCAGACTTGCAGCGATTTTAATGTAGGGATCAACAAGGAGCTTACATTTTGAATTTGTTGTTCAGTTTTACAATGAGCTGATTCTCAAAATTTGTACTGTCCAGCCTTGCTCGTCTAGCTGACGCATCCACCACCACTCTTCCTCCCTCCGGCTCTTCCTCCATGATTAAAATAAATTGGCGCCAGGTGTCTCGAAGTCTGTTGATGCTGGTTTGATGCAAAGTTTTCCGCACGCGATTTGATTTGACGGGAATCACGCATGGAGTCACATGACTTATTATAAAAATAATAAATATTAATATAAATGTAGCGACGGCAGGTTAAAAAAAAAAAAAGTACCGATACAGCACTTAAAATGTACTCAAGTAAAAGTAAAAGTACACTGTTTTTAAACTACTTAAAAAAGTACAATTCCTAAAAAAAACTACTCAATTACAGTAACGAGAGTATTTGTAATTCGTTACTTTACACCACTGATACTATATCGATGTGAAAGTAACTTTATATAGGTCCAAGAACATTCAGGCTTGTAATTTTAAAAGTTTAATTTCTTGATTTTGAAATGTACAAATTTGAAATTAAAAGCTTAGTATTAAATTAAATGACTAACTTAATATCATTCAATATTATTAGACATGAATACACTATCGAATAATAAAAATGTGAGCAACTGGAATTTGAGTAGAAGGAATGCACTAATAAAGTCTTATTTGTTCTTTCTTTCTAGCAGCATATGACACAATAAAGACATATTTGTGTGCTAGAGTGCTTTTATTGAACTACAAGTGAAATACTGGATGTTCACGGCATTTCTGCCAGCAAATCCTAATAAGAAGGGGTTTGGGTGGCATATTCACACTTTTCTGATATATCTACAGAATATTGTGGAGTGATTACATTTTTATATATTAAAGTCATCCGATCATTATTGATACTGTATCTTACTTGAAATGATATAATTATTTTAGTTTTATTTATTCATACATATTTTATGGCTAGTGTGGGAAAATGGCTGGGAAAAATTTAAGTATATTGAAACAAATGCAAGACTGCAAAAAAATATATTTATTGCAATAAATAATGATCATAAATATTATTTTGTAAATGTATAAAATTGTTTAATTGAAGTGCACTTTAAATTATAGTTAGGGATCCTGGGGGGGAGTGACTGTCACTTTGCTCACAGCTGATTGGTCCAGAATCTGGATGAGATCTCTGATTGGGAACATAACCTGCCCCGGAGTAGATTAGTGGATTAGCGTATGTTACTATGGCGAGGAATCTCGATTAAAGCCTATCCACTTTACTGGTACCACAAATTCAGAGTTAGTTTTAAATTTAATTTTACCTAGCTAGCTGCTAAATCCTGCTTTGTGAGACAGGCCACAGTGGTCTTTGGAAAGAGAAAAACAACCAGGAACTTGAGTTATAGATTAATTTTTTGTAGACTGTTTATAAACACACCAAACAGACACTAGTGAACCCATTGTAATGATGATAAAGCTGCTGTCATCGAGGAAGCTGATTTGGATTACCCTTCCTCTTTGTAATCCTGACAACACAAATGAAGAAGCATTCACTTTCCTTCCTTGGACATAGCTTGCATCGAGAAGCAAACATTAATTAATCACACTAAAGGTGTGACAACCTCCCTCTGCACCCATTTGAGAGAGGACAAGACCTAATTTTCCCAATGGCTTACAATCCAGCAACAGACTGTATCTCCCTTCATCCGTTCCTCATTTTCTCCCACACCTGATGGAGGGTCTGTGAAAAAAGCAGTTAATAGGATTGTTCAAACTCTGAGTGGAAAGAGAGAAAGGAGTCTGAGAAGTGTGCTCATTATTTGTTTAGAGAGAAACCAAGATTGTTTATGTGGAACTAGAGTGCACGGGTCATCACTCGCTCCTACTGCACATGTTGGATTCAAAGCACTTGCCGACGGACAGCTAAGGCGATATTGTGATGTGGGTCCCAACAAGCAGGGCACGAGGTGAGCAGGGGTCGAAATGGCTTTAGCAGCTGCCGTAATTAATGCATCGCCCAAACTCGTGTTGCTGTGCTCATGGCCTGCTGATTTAAAAATTTTTGCAGGACACAAAGCAAACAGAATTGTGGGGTCTTTTATTCATGACTGCATTCAAAGGGAAGTAGCATAAGGAAAAGCTTTATTGGAGTTAAAAAAAGGAAGATTGTGACATTTTTTTAAAACTTTTTCCCACTTAAAACTCTTGTGATGTTTTTATCATAACAATATTATAGCTGGGTGATAACAATGGCACTTAGAATATAAAATGATACAATTGGTCTGTTTTCCCTTCTATGAGATGGATCCTCAATGCTCAAATTGACAATTAATTAATTGTACATGAATTGTGGGACCTAAACCCTAAAAATAAACACAAACAAATGTAGCAAAACACATCATGTAACATAAACATTCCTCATTCGTATACACACAACTAACCATGTGCCCCACGAGAGCGAACCACATTATAGCGACCACGAGGAGGTTACCCCATGTGACTCTACCCTCCCCAGCAACCAGACCAATTTGGTTACTTAGGAGACCTGGCTGGAGTCACTCAGCACACCCTGGATTTGAACTCGCAAACTCCAGGTGTGGTAGTCAGCGCTTTTACTCACTGAGCTACCCAGGCCCCATTGTGTGTTTTTTTTTACTGCTATTATAGAGCGAAGAAGTACTCCTTCCTGCACACGGTAGCTGTTGTTGTTGTTTGGGGAAAGTTTACCATGGTGATGAAGCATTATCATGCCCTCCATCCCCTGACGTAATCGGTTCCTGTGTAGAGACAATCAAGCTTTTGGGGCCGGTGCGGAACCAGGTTTTCGGACCAGGAATGGCCTTTTCTGCGATGGAAATTGCGGAACAGTTCAAGAATTCGCACCGGCCCAGGAACTCGCACCCAAACCATGCTGGTGGAAAAGGGCGAAAAGAGGACTCATTGAGTGCTTTATCTCCCCTCTGGATTTAACAAGAAAAACACATGTAACACTGTACATTCTAATGCAATAGTGCACAAAATAGTTTCAATATTTCTTGGTATTTAAGTTATAAATCAGCACTAACGCTCTTTGACGAATAGAGGTGAAATTTGCTCTCTACACGAGAAGTGTTTCTCACGTGTGCTCATTACAATCAGCATCAATTGGCGAAACACAGTCATCGGCTCAACTAACACACAGAGAAAGATTTATTAATACATAAATATAAGTTGATATTTTTCATGATCAATTTTACACTTTATAATTTCTTACCGCGTGAGCACTGTGTGAAACGATGCGCTCGCCTAAACTTTCACTGCTCTTCTGAGCACAGCGGTAATACCCTTGCACTGCTCTTAAAGGGCCAGCACCACATTATATGACTGGATACGAAAGACATCTGTGCTCACTCTCTTACTATTGTTAAAATGTGGCTTTAATAATCAGTTATACATTTAAGTATCGTGCCATTTTTTTACCCGTTACACTCACAATACGTTCAGGCTCTGATTAAAGGCTTGCTACTAATGACAGTGTAGAACAGTGGTTGGCAACCTTTTTGACATGGAGTGAAATTTTTTATTTTCCAAGCCATTCGCTT
The DNA here is from genome assembly GCF_025860055.1 of Xyrauchen texanus. NCBI lineage: Eukaryota > Metazoa > Chordata > Actinopteri > Cypriniformes > Catostomidae > Xyrauchen > Xyrauchen texanus. The sequence continues at coordinate 16,904,436 of NC_068323.1, forward strand.
AACTATTTAGCCCTTTTCGGTGAACCGCACTTCCTAAAACTTTATTTCCAGGTTTAATTCATATTTTGAATAGACTTGAAAAGATTTTTGAACACCTCAATGTGGGTTTATGTTTTCTCTTTTAATTGTTTAATGTAATTTTGAGTGTGACCTTGGTTTAAGGAGGATGCACCTGTATGCTGGGTTGGAAATCTCAATGATTAATAGTGGTGTTTTCCTTTTTACATCACATGTTGTTCTGAAAGCAAAAATAAACAAATGAAACATGGAATGTAGACTGTCATCCCTGCAGCCTGACCGAAGAAAAGCGGGCGCGTTTACGCGCGTGATTAATCAAAAGTGAAGCGCTGTCGGCTTGTGATGCGCAAATGGCTTGCACGCGCAGCATGAGTCTGTTGTGTATACTGCTGTCTCGTCACATTTTAACTTTTTGTTTATCCTCCCATTCAGCTCATGAAAACTCGCTGTGTGATCATGAGGAAGGATTACATCAAGATGTAGTTTAGAATGCAGGCACAGAATTTATATGAATAAAATAGTCTACTCAACTCTCTGCTGGCAAGCCATAGATTAATCATCCGCGTGCCAATGCTGGCACGCATGCCATAGGTTGCCGACTCCAGGTGTAGAGCACCACTGGGGTAAAAACAGCTGTAAACGATGAGCCACACCGATAATGGGACGTGACAGTGCACAGAAATGCTCTATTGATCATAAGTTCAGCTGGGGTTCTTCTGCCTAAGATTTTGCATCTTTAAAATTATCTGTTTATTGGGATATTTTTCATATCTGTGGGCCAGCAGGCTTACCAATTCGACACAAGTGTCAAGGTAATTTGTCATTATGTACTATAGGTGGATGTTGTGGGTTTCATTTTGTATTCTTATTTGCAAAATTTTTCTTTAGTGACCAAGCCAGTGTTTCCTAAAGAATTCAGTTTTTCCCAAAAATATTTGATCTTTACTAATTGCAGTAGGCCTACTAAACAAGACAATGTCTCTAATGAGGCCTACAATTGTTTGATCAAAAACCAGCCAGTAATTAGGCCTATATTGATTTAAAGAAATGGTTTACCCAAAAATGAAAATTCTCTCATCATTTACTTAACCTCATGTCATCCTAGATGTGTATGACTTTCTTTCTTCTGAAAAACACAAACAAAGATTTTTTAAATAATAAGCTCTGATGCTCTTCACAATGTAAGTGAATAGTGACCAGAACTCCAGTAGTCAAATTCACTCAAGACGTGTTTTTAATTGTTGATCTTTTAAATTTTATGTGGTATCTTCTCAACACAGCACTTCTGCACGAGATGCTGAATAAACTAAAACGCAGCTGCCAAAGACATTTGTCCAGCACAGTGGTTTACAAACTGCAGTGTGCAGCCACAATAAGCTAGGAGTATGACAGAATCTCTGCTCAGTTCAATATTTTAATAGCCACAGATGCTAAAAGAAATACAGGCATTACCAAGATCTGACAACTTATCTACCCGTGCGCTGTTTAAACACAGCCGGCTACTTTAAAACGCTCACATCCGAGTATCTTCCAATGCACTTGTGTCTCGTAATGAATGCAGCGCTCCTACACAAGTCTGCACTGTTTTTAATCAAAATGCCCCTTATTAGGCAAGATTAAAGCAAACACAGCCGTTAATGTATAAGCAAACGGGACAAATTCTTCAAAATGTTAGATCTGTGCGATGTCTAAATATATATAAGCTGCATGCTGTCTGTTATAGACATTCAGGCATTCTTACTGCATCAGTATTAATGTACGTACATCTAATCACACAGTAAAGAGTGTCAAATATTTAAATAGTTTAATTTAGCATTAAATTACTTTTATAATGTTTAATTGCTACTGTTGCTGAAAACTTAAAGCACCATTTACCCGGTTCTCTATTTTAAAGCTTGTAGACTCTAAAGGCCTAATTGTTTAAATTTAAATTGTTAATATATTTTTTAAACGTTTTAAAATAACAGTGTTTTATTGCATATTTGCTTACCAGTGCACCACCAAGATAACATAGAACTGTTAATGAAGCTTTTTTTAGCTGTTTTTTACTTAGCATGTGTGAAACAGGCTAAATAATTTGTATTTTTTAATGGACCACCATAGCCAAGCTTATCCCTAACCAAACCTGGCTGGTGATGCTGGTTGACCAGGACGGTCATTCTGAGGAAGTTGTTGAGGACAACAGCATCCCATGCTGGGTGACCAGCACCAAAAACACAACATAAGCTGGTCTTTTCAGCAGGGAACTGTCCGATATTAGCCTGGATGTTAAATATTTTGGAAATGTCTGTAATCACAGACCTATTTCAGCTGAAGAACTTTCAAACTACTGTTGCCAGATTCACGGTGAAAACAGTCTGCAGCGGCACAGGTCGATCACTGAAAAGCTGTGCAGGAAACACTGGTTCAGGCATGACAAAACTTTCAATAATAATAGTACAGGTAGCCACATAGCTAGAATGTAAAAACATTTTTAACAGTATCAAGTCACAGTGCAGACTGAAATATTGAATTAAACATGCTAGTACATCACCTTCACCCTCTAGCCTTAGGCACACACCAGAGCCGTTTTAAAAAAATAGACAGTCTTTGGTCAACAAGAGGGCATTATATGCAAGACATACATTCTTCTCTGATTTGTGCTGTGCCACCCATGTACTGTATAATTCAAACCTGAATAACATTAAACTGCCTTGCTGAAAACAAGAGCCAAAGGTGGTGGTCTTCTAATCTAGATACAAGAAGCTAGTTTGGCAGGTCTGATTTAATGATTTTGGAGGTGGTTTGGACACACCTCAGCAGCTCATGATGGAAAACCATATAGCCATATAAACCTGCAAAATACCATGTTGGTCAGGCTGGGAGACCAGCTGCTAAGACCAGCAAACCACCTTGATCTGGTTTAAGCATAAGACATGCAAAATGTTCCAAAAATTATTACATAACAAATGTGTTTTACTGTACCGTCTGTTTGACTCCCAGTGATATTATTGTGTGAAAATGTAAATGTTCCTGATCATTGTTAAATATCAAAAACCATTAGCAAGACAGAACTGAAGTATATCCACAGCACACTGTGTAAATTGTACTTGTCAAATCTAAACAAATATGGATTTTGGTGTCAACACTGTTGTGGGAAAATACTTGGTATTAAAGCCTTCCTGTGAAGTGTCTTGTCTCCTTCAGTACTCACAAGCAATTCTCATTGCTTGTGAGTACTGCTCAAGAATTCAGGTTCTGACGCAATGCCTCTGAAAAGGTGATACTCAGCAACTAGGGAGGAGCTCATTACCTCAACCCCGGTTTTCAGGCTATAGTCATGAATAATGAGGCCATTATGGAGATGTAACCCAGGGATCGGAAATGGCCTTTAAACCTTTAAATCCTTCTGCTGAAATTGTGTTCTCCGCTGTTTGGTCAGCTTCGGTTTGCGTGCTTTACATTGCAAAAAGGAATCGGAATGGACCCTTAAGGCCATGTCCACACATATCCGTTTTCATTTGAAAACTCTCTTTTCGGTTTCTAATGCCATTTGTTTTTTTTTCCCCAAAGTGCGTGGTAACGGAGAGCGTTTTTTAAAACGGTTTTGAAGGAGGAAAACGCTGTTCTAGTGTGTAAATGTAGCAAAATGAATGTATTTTGTTTTGTTTCAGAGTATTATAGAATCATTGTTGCATTATAGAACTCACGTCATCAAAAATAATAAAAAAAACAACGATTTCAAACTGGTGTCCCCCACAACCTGAGACTAATTGAAAATTGGATTAGGGACAATAAAATGGTGATTAATGCAGAGAAAAGTAAATGTATGGTGCTAGGATCCAAGTATTTGTTAAAAGATCCGCTTGTGCTGAGTTTGACTGTGGGGGGTATTGTAATAGAACAGGTCACGGAGGTAAAGCTACTCGGTGTGACTGTTGACAATTTGTTAAATTGGAATAGTCATATAAATCAAATATTATTGAAAATGGGCAGGAGTCTGGCAGTTGTTAAGCACTGTAGAAAATTTATTCCAAATCGAGTGATGAAAATACTAGTAGAATCATTAGTTCTATCACATTTGGATTATTGGTCAATTATCTGGTCAGTACAACTGAAATGAATTTAAGAAAATTGCAAGTTGCTCAAAATAAAGCAGCTCGGGTAGTTTTAATTTGCCCTTTCAGGACAAGTGTTAGAGACCTGAATACTAGGTTAGTTTGCCTAAGTGTAAAAAGTAGAATTAATTATTGCATTGTTAACTTTGTTAGGAAACTTATTGTTACAAAAATGCCAGAAATACTATATAGCAGACTGTCTTTTTTTAGTGCTGTGCATCAATATTCCACTCGTCAGTCAACAGAGAGTCGCTTTTTGTTACCTCCGTGTCGAACTAACCTTATACAAAAGACGGTGCTGTATAGAGCAATGGTGGTATGGAATTCTCTTCCGCAGTTTTTGATTTTGGGAATGAATGCAATGAATTTTCGTAAAAGATTAAGACTTTATTTATTTACATTTGAATAATTGTAATTATTTTATTTGTGTTGTTTTTTTGATATGATGGTTAAAAAGAGGAAAAACATTGTGAAAATTATGAACACTATAGTAGTAGGGCTGTAACTGTGTATTGTGATTTTTTTTGTATTGTTATGTATGAATGTGTACACTCCTTTTTTGTCTATATAATGTATGGTTTTATGTTAAAAGAATTTTTTTTTTTATGTGTTGAAGTCTATAGACCCCAGGAAGAATAGCTACTGCATTTGCAGCAGCTAATGGGGATCTTAATAAACTAAACTAAACTAAACTAAACAACCCTCCCTCTCCCCATCTGCTATTGGTTGAACAAAAAGATAGTCCCGCCCCAAACTCAAGGCATTGGTTGAGCCAATCTTGCAATGACAGGCTGAACAGAATTTTTTTATAGTGTTTTTGTGACACATTTCAGCATAAATATTTCAGCATAAAGAACTACACCTTTGTGGACATTATAAGCCGTATGTAGGCCTCCGCAGAAATCTTTGCAGATTTCCATAGAATTCAAATTTCCATTTTTCACAAACGTCCACAGATTCCCATCTCTTTCATGTTCAGTTATTAAATATTTGGACTAATTTGATATCAGGCCACACACACACTAATCCGTTTTCATTTGAAAACTCAATTTTTAGTTTTCTAAAGTCATTGTTTTCCATAGCATATAGTAATGAAGAGCTTTTTAAAGCACTCCATTTTCAGTGACCATGGTAGTGTGGATAAGAGTCGTAAACGTGTCAATATCAATCCATTTCAAACTAAAACGTGTGGATTGTTAATGTGGACTAATATTATGGACGTGGCATTTTAGTACCTTCTACCATATTAAAATACATTCCACGGAATTCAGATTGTTCCCCAAAATCAGTGCGGAAATATGTAGAAAGATTAACTCACATATTCCATGAATATGTAACAATCATGGGCTTCACTCTAAAGAAGATCTAAAGTGGTTCTAAGATAAAAAATTACAATAATAAAAATCCCCAAAATATGCTAAATACATTTCCATTATAGCAATTATCCATATCGCAGATGACTGCTATCTACTCATTCAAAAGACTTTGATATGATAATAACAGTTCAGTAATGCTATAAGGGCTTGCATTTGTTGAGTACAATATTTATTGGCAGATGCTATTTGCACCCATATTTAAATACTAACATACAGTAATGAGCATCACTGCAGCGTGTTTACTGTGTTTATTTAGAGTCTTACAGAAACACTACATTAACCCCTACCACTAATCCCAACCCTAACCTTCCCTAACTAAAATTAACCATGGTTTTACTAAAGTAACCATAGTTTCACTATGCCATTTTTTTTGTAAATTTACAGTAATCAAAAAATGAACCATGGTTACTATATTACCACCATATTACTGTGGTAACACCATGGTTATTTGCATTAAAACTATGGTTGCTGCCAAAAAACGTAAACAAATAAATAAATAAAAACTGTGACAAAAGGCAGAATCGAACCAGCGCCACTAGGACGACACTAAACATTCACACCATCTTTACACCCCATACCACTACAGTGACACCTATTCCCTAGTGTGTCGTATATTTCTGTGGTCCCATCAGACTATTGCAATTGGTATAGCTGCAGGCTGGAGATCTCCAAATGGGGGCGGAACCATCAATGTAAGTTGTGGTTTCTCCAAAAAAGGGTTTTGCCAACTCCAAAAGGGGGCGACACCCCCACAGACGGTTAGGGTTAGGGATAGGGATAGGGTTAGGTAAGGGGCTCCTTATACCTTTGCTGGCGGTTTGGCGCTCCCGCACAGATTTGGAGCTCTGTCTGCAGCTACAGTATACTCTTCTCGACATTTGGGTGCAAATAGCTGCACTGCGTGGCAGATGCGGCCCAAATAATCACTCCGATATTTATTTCCACATTTTAATGTATTTATTTTTTTGTCATAGGCTTTTGAATTGAGCCAATGGCGGTATGTCCCACAAAAATAATAAATGTACATCTAATTGCATATCACCTCACCGGTTTCACGAAATTTCATTGGTCTACATTGTGTATTGATATTTGGTTTTAGATTCCTGAGGGACGGTTCAGGTAGGAGACTTTTTTCCGACTCTTTGGAGCCAATCGTCTCATTATCTTTAAGGCTCCTCTCACTTCACTGCTTTCCTCATTACTGCACATAGGAAGTGGAAGCTGACTTACGCTTAACTGTGTCTAAATGGTGCTTGCATTTTACTGTCTGCGGCTGAGGTGCAAAGCTGTGGTAAGATAATTAGCCACCTGTTTTTTGACACCATCTGCCTCTTTTCTGGGGTTTTTAATAATTAAAGGGCACAGTGTTTATGGTCCATATGCACCAATATACAGTAAGTGGATGTGCAGAATGCAATGTTAAAATGCTTTTTAAAACATATTTTATATGGAAAATATGTTATTGTGCATTGTAAATGTTGTGGTGCAAATAGCAGGGAGAATGAAATATTATATCAGCAAACCACATTGGCATGGGAATTATCATATTTATGGAGGGCATTCATACCAGTAGACAGGGTGCTGCACTATACCTACATTGCCTGGCCAATTTTTTTTTTTAGCATACTCTAATAATAATATTCCTCATAATATTTCTTTGGACCACCTTTAGCTTTGATTATGGCAGGCATTCTTCGTGGCATTGTTTCGACAACCTTATGCAACGTCACAGCATTTATTTCCATCCATAGTTGCATTACATTTTTACCAAGATCTTGTATTGACGATGGGAGAGACAAACCACTCCATAAAGTCTTCTTTAACACATCTCAAAGACTTTAAATAGGGTTTAAGTCAGGACTCTGTGGTGGCCAATTAATGTGTTAAAATGATTTCTCATGCTCGCTGAACCACTCTTTCACATTTTGAGCCCAATTAATTTTGGCATTGTCATCCTGGAATATGCCCGTGCCATCAGGGAAGAAAAATCCATTGATGGGATAACCTGGTCATACAGTACATTCAGGTAGTCAGCTGACTTCATTTTACTGCTGCATAATGTTGCTGAGCCTTCACCTGACCAACTGAAGCAACCCCAGATCATAACATTGCCTCCAGAGGCTTGTACAGTGGGTCCTACGCATGACGGGTGCATTGCTTCATAAGCTTCCCTTCTTACCCTGAAACGTCCATTGATTTGGAATAGGGTAAATCTGGACTTATCAGACCACATTACCTTTTTCCATTGCTCTGCAGACCAATCTTTATGCTCCCTAGCTAATTGAAGTTGTTTTTTTCCAATTAGCCTCACTAACAAGTGGCTTTCTTGTGGCCACACAGCTGTTTAGTCCCAATCGTGTAAGTTCTCATCACATTGTGTGTGTGGAAATGCTCTTACTTTCACTATTAAATATAGCCGTGAGTTCTACTGTCGATTTTTTACGATATGACTTCAAGCGTTTTAGTGATCTCAGATCACAATCATTCAAGATTTATTTCCAACCACATTTCTGATTTACAGTGATTTCAGCAATCTCTTTAGTTGTTTTCTTTGCTTGATGCAGGCCAATAATTTTCCCCTTCTAATATACAGTGACATATTTTCCACAACCACAGGATCCGTCTTCCGACATGGATGTTTAAGAAATGAGAAGCTACAAACTGTATCAGTTAGGGTTAAAATAATTGTTTCCAGCTGAAACATATTAATCACTGCAATAATGATCCAGTCATAGGCACTTAAGTATCTGCTTCTTTAAATCTAAATTGCTACAGTTTTTTATTTTATTTTTTGACCAGGCAGTGTCATGTATAGTGTTTGTAATTTTATTTTTTTGGATGCACCATTCATTTAATGTTTGGACAAGGTTTTTAAATTATTTTAGGCAGTAGACTTGTCTTTTTCTCTTTTGCCTGGACTTCAGCACCTGTAAGTTATCTACAGTATATAATTGCTTCAGCATATACAGGTGAAACTCGAAAAATTAGAATATTGTGCAAAAGTTCATTAATTTCAGTAATTCAACTTAAAAGGTGAAACTAATATATTATATAGACTCATTACAAGCAAAGTAAGATATTTCAAGCCTTTATTTGATAAAATTTGATGATTATGGCTTACAGCTTATGAAAACCCCAAATTCAGAATCTCAGAATATTTGATTTTTGTGAAAAGCTTCAGTATTGTAGTCTCAAAGTGTCACACTCTAATCAGCTAAACACCTGCAAAGGGTTCCTGAGCCTTTAAATAGTCTCTCAGTCTGGTTCAGTTGAATTCACAATCATGGGAAGACTGCTGACCTGACAGTTGTGCAGAAAACCATCATTGACACCCTCCACAAGGAGGGAAAGCCTCAAAAGGTAATTGCAAAAGAAGTTGGATGTTCTCAAAGTGCTGTATCAAAGCACATTAATAGAAAGTTAAGTGGAAGGGAAAAGTGTGGAAGAAAAAGGTGCACAAGCAGCAGGGATGACCGTAGCCTGGAGAGGATTGTCAGGAAAAGGCCATTCAAATGTCTGGGGAGCTTCACAAGGAGTGGACTGAGGCTTCAATTACTGCATCAAGAGCCATCTTATCACAGACGGCTCCTGAACATGAGCTAAACAATGTCAGAAGCGTCTTACCTGGGCTAAAGAAAAAAAGAACTGGTCTGTTGCTCAGTGGTCCAAAGTCCTCTTTTCTGATGAGAGCAAATTTTGCATCTCATTTGGAAACCAAGGTCCCAGAGTCTGGAGGAAGAATGGAGAGGCACACAATCCAAGATGCTTGAAGTCCAGTGTGAAGTTTCCACAGTCTGTGTTGGTTTGGGGAGCCATGTCATCGGCTGGTGTTGGTCCACTGTGCTTTATTAAGTCCAGAGTCAACGCAGCCGTCTACCGGGACATTTTAGAGCACTTCATGCTTCCTTCAGCAGACAAGCTTTATGGAGATGCTGACTTCATTTTCCAGCAGGACTTGGCACCTGCCCACACTGCCAAAAGTACCAAAACCTGGTTCAATGACCATGGTATTACTGTGCTTGATTGGCCAGCAAACTCGCCTGACCTGAACCCCATAGAGAATCTATGGGGCATTGCCAAGAGAAAGATGAGAGACATGAGACCAAACAATGCAGAAGAGCTGAAGGCCGCTATTGAAGCATCTTGGTCTTCCATAACACCTCAGCAGTGCCACAGGCTGATAGCATCCATGCCACGCTGCATTGAGGCAGTAATTAATGCAAAAGGGGCCCAAACCAAGTACTGAGTACATATGCATGATTATACTTTTCAGAGGGCCGACATTTCTGTATTTAAAATCCTTTTTTTTATTGATTTCATGTAATATTCTAATTTTCTGAGATTCTGAATTTGGGGTTTTCATAAGCTGTAAGCCATAATCATCAAAATTATATCAAATAAAGGCTTGAAATATCTTACTTTGCTTGTAATGAGTCTATATAATATATTAGTTTCACCTTTTAAGTTGAATTACTGAAATTAATGAACTTTTGCACGATATTCTAATTTTTCGAGTTTCACCTGTATGAACACATCCATAAAAGTTGATTGGAATGGCATTGACCTTACATTCGTTGGCAACACCAGACAAAAAAGCTGGTTCAGAATCAGACTCCTCATCTCCTGGAAATTTTCCTCTTGATGTTTTAGATTATATTGTGTGGCCTTACCTCTAGCATTACAACCGCAAGGGTAGCCTGACCCAGCACAAGAAGCGTAACAATACGTAATCAGGCTTTTTTTATTTTTATTTTAAGATATAGTTCACCCAAAAATGAAAATTCTCTCTTCAATTACTCACCCTCCTGCCATCCCATGTGTGTATGACTTTCTTTCTTCTCCAGAACACAAATGAAGATTTTTTTAAATAATATTTCAGCTCTGGATATCCTTACAATGCAAGTGAATGGATGCGAATATTTTGAAGCTAAAAAATGCCCATAAAGTCAGCAGAGTGTCCTGGCCAAATTCCCCCCATTACCCCTACTCAGTCATGGCTTCTTAATAATCTTCATCCATGAATTGGCTCTCGGTCTCTACGCTCTCCTCTCCACCAATAGCTGGTGTGTGGTGAGTGTACTGGTGTACTATGGCTGCCGTCGTATCATCCAGGTTGATGCTGCACAGTGGTGGTTGTTGAGGAGAGTCGCCTGTTCACTGTGTAAAGCATTTTGAGCAGAGGCAGTCTGGTTATCGGGAGAACCGGAACTTTTCCCAGTGGGCCGTGATAAGCTGAAATGGGCCGGCGCGTTATGCAGAAGGGGCCACAAAACGGCGCCACGATATTCCGAAGGGGGCAGCGATATGCAGTAAAGTCAACAATGCTCAACAACTTTTGGGCCAGTTTCTATGTAAAATCCTGGGCTGATTTCTCTACCCAGGCCACCTCTTTGAGTGTATTGTCAGAAAAGCGCTATATAAATGTAACATTCATTCATTCATTTAAGAATCCAGTGGCAAAATCCATATCTTCTGAAGCAATATGATGGGAGGGTGAAAAACAGATCAATATTTAAGTCAGTTTTTACCATAAAAGTACCTCTCTGCCCATTAGGGGAGCGATATGCATGAAGAATACAAATCACCAAAAACAAAAGAAGAAGTACTTAAATATTTAACTGTTTCTTGCCCACACCAAGCGGCGTGGCCAGAAAATTTGCTTTGCCACCCGAACTCAAGACCCCACTCACGTTCTGGAGACGGGCTTAACCCGTCCATGTCATGCATGGTCCATAACAACATTCCGCTTGTGTCTGACAGGACACCGCATTCTGCCTCAGTAGACAAAACCCCCATCGTTCAATCCGGTTGGTATCGCTTTTCTCACAAATGTTAATGTAAGTGTAAATGGTAATTCTGTCAGGAAGAATTGTTGTATCATTACACCATTCATTCACTACAGGCATCTCATCCAATCATAATCTAGCCTCTGCATTATAAACTGTACAGCTGTCTTCCATCGCTTGTTATGCATTGTATTTGTTTTAACCCCCCCCCACCACCACCAGTTTAGGTCCCATTCTGCAGTAGGGGTAAGTTCCTCTACTGCCATCGCGGTTCGAGTGAGTATCTGAGTGCTGAAATGTAGGGCAGGGCTAATGCCAAAGGAAACTAATTTATCACTATAGACATGATTAATTCTTATTTATTAAGAGTCTTTCTTTCAGAAATTACTCATCCCCTGCCATCCTACATTTCAGAAATTTGCTCCATGTAAATCATGGTATTTATGCATATATAAAACATAATAATTTTGATTGAAGCCCAAAAAGTTAATTTAATTGCACAGAATATGTCTTCGGTAGTTACAATTCTAAAAGTTACACACTGATTTTGCAGCACTTTTACTTCAAAATGATGGGATCAAACTACCCACCATACAGACATCATGGATAGAGATGCAGTCTCACTTCCTGGTCATATTTTTATTAAAAACGTTTTAGCGAACTGAAGAGGCACCACATGTGACTTTCAGATGTAAAAGTGAAAGTTAATGTGGAGATTAAGAGTAAAAAAATTAATATTAATATTATTCAGATTTTCACCCACATCTATTCGTTTTCTTCTGAAGATATGGATTTAACCAATGGAGTCTTAATTGGTTAATGTTTCCCTTATTAGATTTTTGGAGCTACAAAGGTCTGATCACCATTCACTTGCATTATATGGACCTACAGAGCTGAAATATTCTTCTAAAAATCATAATTTGCATTCGGCAGAAAAAAGTCATACACATCTGGGATGGCATGATGGGAGTAAATGATACGAGAATTTTAATTTTTCGGTAAACTATCCATTTAAAAAAGTCCCCAGAAAATCAGAGTAGTAATCAAGTAGTTATCGCTGAGCATTTAATTATTTGAATCTAAAACAACTTGATTTGTTATTTTAAAATATGCCTCAACTTTACAGAAAAACAGTTGTATGACTAAGCAGTCCATCACTTCATGGGCAATTCAAAAGTGTTTGTCTTTCCAAACAGGGATGATGGGAACAATTGTTATATTTAAATTAATTACAACATTTTATTTATCTTAAAACATTTGTTAAACAAACGGGAGTCCAGTCCCCATTCACCTCTCGGCCGGTGGCCGGCAGGGCCCCCCGCGGATGGCAGCGGCGCTCCCCCGGGTGGACGGCAGTGTCGAGGACTCCGCAATGGGTATCCCTCCTCCTTCCCGGGTTTAGGCACCAGTGGACAGGGATTAAGATGGGCAAGGAGGAGGGGAGAACCGGCTTGACAATATAAATAATAGATTTAATAATAAACTTAAACAAAAGATACAAACACACACATAACGGACATGCCTGTAAACGATCTCTCTCTACCACACCATCTTCCGCAGTCGGCCTTTATCAGTCTCGGAGGCTTGATTAGCCTGATAAGGGACCGGGTGTGTAGAATCACCACTCAGCCCCGCCCTCCTACATCTGATTAGCTATCAGCACTGTATTTTGAGTGTTTGCGCTATTGCCTGATTTCCAAATAAATGCTGCTTTCAGTTGGCACAATTCATTCTTAGTGAGAGTGTCTGTGAAAGAGACAGAGACAAAGAGAGAATATCTAGTTCAAACAGTATATACAAATCTTGCTTTCGTGTTTGCCATAACATTGGTTAAACTCGTCTTTTTCACCTGGTTAAAAAGATAAATCAAATCCAAATTAAAATAAGTCTCGCAGAGGTTTCTGAAGCCAACCATTTTTTTTTTTTTTACAATACTTTATATTGTTCAGAGTATGACTCTTGCAAAAGGGATCAAGAACCATGAAAAACAAATAGGAGGAGATGGAGTGAGCAATTTAAAATTTCAAGGTCAACAGAAAAAGGCAATTTAAGTTCTTTTGTCATTACCAATGCATGACGCATGATGCAAGAAGGGTGCTTCTAGGATACATCGCCCATCAAAAAGTGTCAAACTAATTGGCATTTGAGCATTGTCTGGCATTTGCAGTAGGAGACAAGCTTTGCGTTCCTTATTCAGCCTGAAAATTGGCCAGCACTCAGGATGGGTGCCGGAAACTTTGCAGGGCACAAGCTCTGATAACCTTTACCTATATGAGGTTCACCTTTTGTTAGAACAGCTCAAACATCACACCAAAGCGATTTACAATTTTAAGAGGGGCCAAAGAAAACAATCCAGGTTAGGAAGAGGGGAGGAACACAGATGAGGCTGTCTGGAATCTACGTCGCAGATATGTCTTATCTGACAGCTCTGTGATGATGTATTGATGAAATACAGTGATAAAGGTAGCCAAGCTCAGTCCAAATTCTCCCCAAGCCAGACTGGACTGCGAGGCAGAAATTGAGGGTGTATTCAAATGTCAGCAAAAATCATCCCCTGTCTTATGCCATTAGAAGCTGTGACAGCAGGATTAAACACCGTATTCTCTACAGAAAAGAGCTTCTTTTTTTTTTTTTACATATATGCTCTCATCCAAAACCTAGTGAATGTTTTTTAGGCAGCATTGTAAGACATCATATGAATGATCCTGACATGAAGGCTATTCCAAAAGCTTGGCATAATTAGCACAATTAAGCTGCCTCCCTCAGTAAAATTCCATCCAAGATGATGGACAAAGCAAGAGAAACGTTAATATATTTCTTACAATACAAAAAAAAAGTATCAATAAAAATAGGTTAAGATTTTACACAATATTTGTGAGCTATGTACTGTAGGTTTATGCTTGTTATAATATCTTGTTATTAGCTTAGCAACATGCTAATGTGAAACTCTTGAACTCAATTGTGATTTATTCAATACAGCAATTTCTATAAATAATAGCTAATCAAAAACTGATTATTTTACCCATTGTTTGTGTGTTCTGTGTATTATGCTTATAAGAGTATCTTGTCATTAGCTTAGCAACATGCTAATGTGAAACTACTGAATTCAATTATGTGACTCGAGTCTCTTGTGTGCTTCGCATGAGGAGCTATATTTGTGTGGAAAGTAAAATTGCTGTCTTTGTACGTTGTTCCAAATCAATCATTCTTTAGAAAGCAGCTGTTAGCAAGGAAGTTCACAAGGTTTTGGATTAAAATATATTCACACAAAATAAAACAAAGATATGTGTTGTCAAAGGCATTGAATGGTTGATTTTAGACATGTTTTACCAGTCATGAGTGTTTGTTGGGATTTTTCATGTATGGTTTATGATAGAAGTTTTACTGAAAACCATAGAAACATATTAGGCAGAGGTTATTTGCAAGAAGTGCAAATAGCGATAGATGCTATTTACACTAAGTGTACACTAAGTGTAAATAGCAACCAAAAGCATTTTCTATGTACTAAGTGCTACTATTTCAACCCTGTTTAAATACTAACATACAGGATGGGCTATTTGCACTTAGTGTAAATTGACACTCTGAAAATATGATGTACATTTAGATGTATCCAAATATCTTATAATCATTTTCAAACAAGAATGTAACCATAACATCTCTCTCTCTCTCTCTCTCTCTCTCTCTCTCTATATATATATATATTGACAGTAAGATTGAATCATGAACTTGTAATGATTGATTAAAGTGGCTCAATGTTTAAAACACATTGTATCAGTATCTTCAAATTGTATCACACCTTATTTTCTAGATCAAATGGAATAAAGTGACAAACTGTGAACAGTGTTTTGTCCAGTTTCACCTGTTCCCCTTTCAGTACTGGTTAGTATGTCACGACCATACTGTGATGAGAGCATTTGCATTTGCCCCGTGCTATGACCTCAAATCTGCCTCAGAACGTTCCGGCAAGCCGAGCTTGTCAGAGAATAATGCACAAGCCTTAAGGGGGAGGAGGTCTGAATGAATTACCTGAGCCCTCAATGAAAGGGGGGATAAAAAAGCAGCTGACTTCATCAATCAATCACAATCAACTAATTGCAGGGCTGGCACATTCAAATCATAGCACAGCTGGAGGTTAATGAAAATTGCACCTTGCTGTGACATAACATCTGATCTTGTTAAATAAGAGTGTGGAGCAAGAAAGGGGGGAGGAAAAGGAGAAACTCCTAACTGTCTGTCAAATTGGAATCAGATGCTTTTTACATAACAACTTCCAAGTTTAATCAGCCTGACAAAGCTTTTCAAATCTGGCAGTCGTGAGTCGTTGAAGTCGAGCGGAAGGAAGGAGCTAACCTTGGAAAGCTGCATGTGTGGCTGTACGCGTGCTTAGCGCTGAGCCGTTTGAGATTTAACTTGTGAGGATTTCAGCTGGAACCGGGAGAAAGATTCATGTTTGTTGTTGAAGCCGGATTTCCCCGGGGAGGCAAAAAATCTGGAGGCATACACCATACATACTGCACACTGAATAGAGCAAGACAGTTTGAGAAGAATGATAACAAGATGAGCTAAAAAGGGGAAAATGTAGCAATGCACAGACTAACAGTTTGTGGCTTGTTTGATTGTACTTTTTTTTAAACTGCTTTAAAAACCAACCCCTTTTGAATTTTTTTCTTACCTCCATGTGTTAGCGACATTAAAGGTGAAGGGTGTAGATTTTGCACACCTAGCATCATCAAACAGAATTGCAAAAATAATTACTCTTTTCAAATTTAAGAAAATTACTTATTCTGGAGTTTTGCAGAAGTTCGGAAGGTTCGGAAACATCACGTACAAGTGAAGGCGGCTGTTTAAGGCATTAAAGGCTGTTAATAGAAAGTGCGTTATCACTGTGACAGGGCGGAGGGCAGGGCCGGGTCGTGATGCTACACACAGGGCCCCTAATCAGGCTAATCATGCCTCAGAGAGGGATAAAGGCCGACTGGAGACTGCAGTGGGACAGAGAGAGAGAGAGAGATTTACAGGCAGCTGCCCGACACCTTTGTGTGTTTGTCTTTTTGTTTAAGTTCCTTATTAAAATATTATTTATATTGTCAAGCCAGTTCTCGCCTACTCCTTTCCATTAATACCTTTACAATCACACACAGTTTATGTCGGAAAACACGCCTTTTATGTATTTATGTTAACGCATAAGTAGCGTTTACATGTTTTGTAAGTGTGCACATGTGCGTATGTGCAAGTTTTGCAACTATTGCAGCGTTATAAAATTGTTGCATTACAAAGTTCATGCAGCTTTCCTGTCTTCAGCAGCTTTCTTGCATTAAATGGTTTTCTGCTGTACGTGTAAATGAGCTTTTATAATTTAATATTCACTTAAGTTATTACTCTACCCCCTGCATAACGTGATTAATGACAGCTCAATGCTGTTGAACCAAAATGGTTTCGAATGATGGATGTGCAACACACTGTAGTTACTAGAGTTACGGGAAACAGTCACCACTAGCTTGTTCATTTCTCCAACGATGCATCGGTGGTTAAGCAGTGAGTTGCGTCGTTGTACGCAGAGTATAAAAATAAAGCTAATGGAAGTGCACATTAACGCTAAAATGTCAGAAATGTCGGCATAATATTTTTCCGTTTAACTCAAGCGCATAAACTATATCGATACATCAAATGTCACAAAAAAATTGGTTTGGAAACACTTTTTGTCGATAAAATTGGTATTAAAGCAAAAATGTTGTGTCACATGACAGAGTTTGCCCCAATCTTTAGCCTGTGTTAATCATGATGACATTATACATCCTTGAAAGCAAATTTATTGTATGTGATTATGGATTGATCTTTACGACATACGTATAGAGCCGATCTGCAAACATGACACTTCCAGTTATTTATTAAAGTTGCTTTTCCACACATTCAAAAAAATAGACTGCAGTCATGGAATTAGCAAAACATAAAACATATCATTTCTGTGCACAAAGATGTTTTAAATTAAAAATAAATACACAATACTTGGTGAAAAGCTTCAGAGCTTCAGCCCAATTCTATTAAATTATTGTTTAGTTTTACTTTTGAAAAAATGCCGGCAAAATCCCCTGTATTAATTTTAAATAAATTACCAAACGAAAAAAGCATTACATTTAAAAAACAAATTACCAAATGAAAATGTATATATATTTTTAGACCTGTATGTGCCTTTTCTTTACATAAACTTAAATTAGCTTTACCCTGTTCTGTAGATAAATAAAGTCAGCTGAATGACGTTCTCAGAATGTTCTGCACTTTTTTAAATCCTATAAACTATAAGAACTGTTTGTCCAAAGCTGAGTTCACTTTCAAAAAACGACCTTTTGAACATTTTAAAACGTTTAAATACTTTAAATCTAACCATCTTTACCTCGGATCACATTTACTGCTTCTTCACAAAATATTAATTTGTATTTTGAAGCTAAAATGATATTTAGATGATAATCAAGTTCAGTTGGTTGTTAAAAGTTGCTGGAGAAATATGCGGGACATAATGCAGTTGTGATGGCGATGCGTTTGATTTGATGATTGTTGAAAATATTGAATATCAGGAATGTATCATACGTAAACACTGATATTACACCACATCATTTTGTTTTTCTTTAATAGTTGTGCACACATATACACATCAATTGATGTTTCTTATACTGAGAAAGTTTCCCCCACTACTTGGTGAAGGTTGCCAGCTTGAACAGGGCCATGACTTTCCACTTTAGGGGTAGAACTGGTGCCAACCTGCGATAGGTGCAACATCAGGACCAATATTACAGTTCTATCAGAAGGGCAACTCTTCCCTTTTGATTGCAATTCCTCCTCTTCGGATTGCATTTATTTGTTAATTAAAATGACAGTAAGCTGAATAATTTCAATGAATTATCTCAATAATCTCCTCATTTTACCAAAACTTCAGAGAAAAAGAATTAGGGACATCTGGGAGGCGAATTAGCGATAAACACACATTCTGAATGGAAACGGCTTCAGAGCAGATTTCTTTTGCTCTAAACCAAAACTTATGCGACAAAGTGTTTTTTTTTAGGCATGATGTCATCACGCACAACATTTTTGTCGATAAAAGGCCATTTGGATGGAAACGGGTAGAAGGCGGCAAATGTCGCAATATTTTTTTTCTGCATTTTCACTTTGTCGATAACAAAATAGCGCGAAAGGTGGATGGAAACTAGGCTATTGGTGAAATTAACCAGCTAGTCACAACTCTTTTCCAAAACTTAAGTAACTCCATCCGTCATTGAAATAATGTTGGTTCAACAATATAGAGCTGTCATTAATGACGTTACGCAGGGGGTGGAGAATTAACTTCTGCTCAAATCCAATGGATGTTAAATTATAATATCTAAATTTTAAGGACACCAATAAAATGTAGTAAGAAAGCTGACTGACACGAAAGCAGAGTTTTGGGTTTTCTGCATCACTGTATAAGTCACACTGACAGAGGTTGCATGTGGCAGGCAATTGGACTCGGGAACATGCGCGTTCTGTTTATGCTTTTGCCGCTCTCACGGGGATGCGAAGTGGGGAAACTTCTGCACAGTAAAGGATTATATTAAATTGTCTGTTTCAATAAACAGTCATTCTTGCTTACAAATTCAAGCATTAAAATTAATAATGCACATAATTCATAAGATAAATTCAGCTCTAAATTTGTCATGGGATATTGTGAGCTAGTGGTAAAATACATCAATTGGCTCTGCTGTAAAGAGCCAGACTGGTTGGTCTAATAGTAGCATTGTCATTGTAAGTGTGGGTTACGGGTTCAAATCCGCCATTTTGTTGCCGTTTTATTAATTATAATAAATCGAGATTGCATCCAGACATCTGTGGATGTATATCTTGAGTCAGGACACATTTGTTTGCATATTTCTTTGTGATTCAACCAGTCATGTTCAGCCACATTTGTTGTGTTTTACCTAACCATTAACCTTATTAAGGGAGGCTGGCATGTCCATTTAAATGCCATTTTCAGCGACTCCCTAAAGCCCACATCCCTCTAAATGCAGTATTGGTTGTCATAATATTAATAATTGACTATTGAGGGTTTTCCAGTTCACATCTTTGTAAACGAGCTTTGTAAACTGACCATTATTTAATGACCCAATTACAGATGGTTAATACATTTTCGGGGTAGTCTGCATGCTTGATGACAGCATTTACGATGTCATTAAGTGCCTCTGTAATTCTAACATCAAGCTTTTCATTATGTAAAGACTGTGGTTCAATCTCTTAGGGGGCTTGATGGTGCAGACCGGGCCTTATTCGATGATGGGCTCCACTCAAATTTCCCAGCACAATGCCATCATCACAAACTGTACAAAGGGAACAAAATTACAGTGTTGGGTAGGTCACCTCAAATGCACAGACTTACAAGACTGGAATTAGTAGCTGCTTGCAAATACTAAATTATTTCTAGCTGTATTCTTTCTGTGTTAAATGTTTCTTCAGATCGACTTTTTGCCACAGAAAGTTTTATTTTCATTACATTTACAGCCGTATACATGCACTGTGATTTCCACTAAGGTTTTGTCACAAGGGAATCTTTTGGAGCATGCTATTTTGAAACCGAGCCACAAAGAGATTTGTGAGGTTTCAAATGCAGCATTTGTTTTCTGCAAGCCTTTTGACGAAGGTAGAAGCACGTAAAAAAGAAAGCAAAGGCAAAAATCAAATGTCATCACTTCGAAGATTAGGAATTTAAGTGTAAAATCACCTTTCTTTGCAGTATCTGTGGTACTACTGGTACTGGTGTTTGGCTGCCTGTCAGTCAGATATGAGACAGATGTCAAAGGATGAAGCACTTTTTTCCCCCAAGTATTGGCAGCAGATTCGGATGACACAGTGCTCCCTAGAGTCTCCAGACTGACAGGTTTCTTTCTTTTTGGCTTCCATTCCTTAGTTCTTCTTCAGAGGCTTCTTTCATATCTGTATCCTGCTGCCACATTTTCTCTTCAGCCTTGTTTGGAGTCCTGAAGATAATGTACTGCTTCAAACATTTGAGAGTATCAGAATATGTGGGTGTTTGCAAGGTTTGCAAATCTGAAATGCGTGATATACTGAGATTGAGTGTTAGGACAGATGTAATTCATTTACCTCAAAATGGAAGTGGTGCTGTGCCCAAAACTGCAGGATAAGCACAATAGATCTATAGGCGAATAAATATTAGTTTTCAAGTCAAGCATATATACGACTTATCTTGATTTGTTCAAGGTGATATTCGGATTGCAGAAGAAGGTTAAAATTCTTGTGTGGGCTTCAGTTTGTAATAATAATAATAATACTAATAATAATAGAAATGTCAAGAACAAATTTTAGTACGGTGAACCTTGGTGAAGGGATAGATCAGCCCAAAAGGAAAACAGAAAGAGTTAGAATCAGTCATTATTCACATTCATTGCATCTTTTTCCAAACAAAGTAAATGTAAAAAAAAATAAAAATAATAGCATGTTTTTCCAAACATTAATGCTGCATTCTACATAATGCTTCCTACTAGGAAATAGCACTCAAAGCCATTAGAATGCCACTTGAAGTTGGATTTCCAAATTTTCAACTCCAGTTTTGCTGAGATGTAGGTGCGTGACGTCACACAAACATCTAGGGAGTACCTGGGGACATATACAAAGTAAGGGAAAAATATAAACTTTTATTAAGGAATATCAACAAATGATTCACTTTCTGGTGATGCTTTCGATGCTCTCGTGGGGGTGCGAAGTGGCAAAACTCACAAATATCAATAAGGTTATGCACAGTAAAAGATTAGTAAAAATTTTCTGTTTTGATAAATAATCATTCCTGATGACAAATTCAAGTGCTCAAATAAATATTTCACACAATTAAAGTGATTACTTTGGCTCAAAATCTGCAAACACCTTTCGTGGGATATTGTTAGCTTGTTTTAATTAGCTCAGCTACTAAGAGCTGGCTGGTTGGTGTAGTGGTGGTATTGTTGTCATTGGTGAAAATGGTTGCAGGTTTGAATCTGCCTTATTGTAACTTTTTATTTTAATAAACCAAGATTGCATCCGCACATCTGTGGATGTATATCTTGAGTGGGGACATATGTGTTTGCATATTCCTTTGTGATTCGACTGAAAAGGAGCGAGTAGAGCAAGCGTCTGTGTGCGCAAGCAAACATAACAGCTGTCACCCAACAACCACGAGCACTCATCAAACCACTAAAAATTACATATTTATACAAAAAAATAACAAGTGAGAAGGTTATCTTCTAGATATGACCGTCAAACCCCTGCTAAGCTAAAGGGAGCTTTGCACTCTTGTTTCCTTACTCATCATCTTCCGAGCATCTGGAAATGGAATGCCTTTATGATCAGAGATATACAGTAATGTAGGAATAGCCCTCAGCTGACTTGAATGGAAAGCAGCATAAGCCCAAGCAGGTACTTCCACCCCAAACTCCCACCGTTCTTTGAGCTAATTTGCTATGTCATACTGGTCGGGATGCTCAAACAAAAAGAGAAATGTTGAAAGCCCCACAGAGCATAAATTAGCCCATAAAGGCATACTTTATGTTGTTTCTCCACATTAAACTGGGAAAGGATAAAGTATCCCAACTTAGAAAATAGCACACATCACCTTTATGCCAATATTCAAACTACTGCTAGTCATGGTTATTTACTTGTTGATTTGCATGCTTTGCTAAGGGTCTTTATTCGCACTTTAGATTTCACACCTCACAGGACATTTATCAAAACTCCCAAAAAGTGCTGATTCTTTTCATTTCACACAACAATGCACACAAACCAGCAACTAGCTTGCTAGCAAACTATGCTAAGCAAGTGTGCTAGCAGATTGCGCATCTGGTGCGTGGAACTCAATGAACAGAAGCAAGAGTGAACCAAAAGTTAAAAACACACTTCATTGATGGCTAAATTAATGAAATCACGTTCTTTTGGACATTAACCATAAATTAACTTTAGTTCTCAACATATTTCTGTCATCTGCAATTTGCATCAAAACATGTTATATGCCAGTTGAGCTCTGTTGTTTTGCTTATTCTGTTTTTGTGGTGGAACATCAGTGTGAATACATTAACTGACATGCCTCTTAATGTTTAGCATTAAATGCCATAAGTGATCATCTTTATTTATTGTGCAGTGAATAAGACAGCTTGGTTACAAAGACACAACAAGTTTCTGTCAGCAAATCTCCAGGAGAAAATCTAAGGAAGAGGATTTTCTTTGTCAATGGTTTTGGCTCCAAACCATGTGTCAGTTTATTAAATTTTTTAGTTTAGCTCTACGTATGGCTGTCAATTTAGTGTGACTAATTAATAAAAAATATATAACAAAAAAATACTACTTATATTCAGTGTGCTATATTCAGACTTTTTTGAAGCCATATGATAGTTTTGTTGTTGTACAGTATGCAAAAGACAATCAAATTTTCCTTTTCATGAAAGCAAGAAAATAATACATTGGAACAACCTATAGGCGAGTAAGTGACAAAATTCCTTTAACACCTTAAAACTACACTTAATAACTCTTAACTACTTTAACATTCAGTCTTCATTATTTATGCATACCATACATGATTCAAAACATTCACTTTACAGCACTTTAGAGAACTTTTTCATTCAATATTATAGTTCTATCTGCCTTACTGTCATTATTACACAAGAGAGCATCTGACAGTGCTTTCAATATTGTCTTGTATTTGTTTGTTCCGATATACACTCTCCATTTTCCCTTTGAGATGGTCTTACTGTAACTAGGTTGTTTGCAGCTGCGGTAAAGAATGCAAAGAGATCAAATATTGCTCTTGGATCTCTAGTGGCCATAGCCACTAATTACAGTACTTAAATGGTTTGCCAGCATTGTGAAACAAGCATTAAAAAGTCTATGAAACAAACAGCTGAAAAAACAAAAGTATTTATAATTCACAATTATATTTGCAGAATGAAAAGGAAAAAAGCTAATATAGTGTAAAGAGAAGTGGCCACATTTTCACCCTGTGTAGAGGATAAAGTAGCTGTCTCTATACTGGAATTGGATAGCATCGGTAAAACTGTGTGGACTGCATGAGAAACTTAGCCAGCTGAGGAAAACCAAAGCCAGTCTTTCCGGAGGCAAGCAATAAGCCACTGGAAGTGGATTGTAAAAAGAGCACAGTGCTCATCCAAAGGAGGCAGCGTAATTTGCGATTTCTCGAGAACCCTCTCTAAATTGAACCTCATCTCCCACTGCAAATGTGAAATTACAGCGATATCCTCTCATCTGCACGGCTTCTTTTTCATATCCGAGTATAGTATGCGGACCTAGCACTCCCTAGTTTCCCCTCTCACTGTCAAGAGCATCGTTTTTCTTCTACTTCTTCTTCGTTCTCTCTGGTTCAAACACTTTTAACCCCACAGAGCTTCAGCAGGCATTGCTCCCAGCAAAATCTCTGCAAACTTGTTTGTTAAAAAAGAAAAAAAACATATACCCACTATCAGGTGAGACGTCCACATGCATTTCACCCAAAATCCACATGAAATCAAGTAAACAAGCAACTGTGCTTTTGTAACCCAGATGCAACCCAGATGAATTTAGGGAGGCAGATGAAAAATGTAAATAGTTGAAAATCATTCAGATCTACAAAAATGGAATCCACAATAGAGTAAACAAGAACCTCAAGTAAGAAAAAATAAAACTTAAAAAGCATTTGTAGAAGATGAGATTATGATAGAACAGTGAATCTGAACTGTTATGTCCCGCTCCAGTCTAGGGATTGGAGAGGAGTAACAAGATGTTGGAGTTCCCTTTTCCTGTCCCAGCTCTCAATGATCAGTCAAGTTTCGAAGTCAACAAAAAGTATGTATTTAATCAAAAAAGAAAATGGAAGTTTAAAAGGCTTCAGGAGGGGGCAAAGGCAAAAATAACAAACATAAAACCTCTGCCTAATGGGAAGAAAACCTAACTAACCTGTGAAAAGCAAAGGAAACAAACAACATAAACTTACACTTTGTTTAACGTGGTCTTGCTGCCGTCCACCAGGGAGGAGCAAGCTGTAATCCGCACTCACCCTTTCCCTCTCCCCACACCTCCCCTTGTCTCTCCCCCATGTTCCCAGAGGGTGTGGTGGAACACTGGCTGAAGGAGAGGGAGTAAGTCAGTCCAGTGGTGCCCCTGTGAAATCGGGCGGTAGAAGAGTGTGAAGAGGAGGAGAGCATTGCCGGGCCATGAGGGTGTATGGCCGGGCTGAATCAGAGGATCAGCGGGAGAGCAATTTAAAGGGGGGCCGGAGATTCCAGTTCGAGAGAGAGAGAGAGAGAGAGAGAGAGATGACAAAACAGGAAAACAACAGCACAAATCTCCAATTACAATAAAGGCTAATGCCATACATCCATAGATGTAATTAAACAAACAAGTTGACAAAGAAACAATCAAACATATATGTCCTAGGACGGAACAGAGCCCTCAGCTCAGAACCACCAAAAGTCTGTAAGCTAAATCTTTTCAGCACTTGTAATATATAACATTGCATGGCAGGCGAACTTCACACAAACCCTCTCTTGAACCACGGATGGTATGTGTCCTACAAAACCAAATCGTTTCAGCCAAGCTAAGCTTAGGAGTTTGGTACTGTGCACACAACTGTGTACAACCCTATTACCACAGAGCAACACATCCCCTCTGCCTAGCAAGCATGTTCTGACAGTTTTTTTCCTCTTCTCACTAATAGAGACAAGCTGTCTTGATACTACCGCAAGATCAAGTTTACAAACTTCCTCACAAATTACAGCAATTCGTCTCATTCTCTAAGGGTGTGTTCACACTTGGCAGGATTGATTCGATAAAAACGAACTCTGGTGCGATAGCTCTATTAGTGCAGTTCATTTGCAAGTGTGAACGCTGTCACCGAATCTTGGTGCGCACCACACAAGCGGACCGAGACCGCCGGAAAAGTGGGTCTCGGTCTGCTTCCAAATGAACTCTGTTGAGGTTCGATTGATATATGAATGCAACTTCGACCAAAGATGTCTAAACGGACCACAAACAGGAAGTAATTTGCCTAATACTGACCTCAAGCATACCTGGTTCTTCTCATCATAGTAGCTATGTTTCCCATTATAGTTCGGTACTGGCGTCGGAACCGCCATCAGCCATCCTTGCAGCATATCTTCTTTTGTGTGTACAACTGAGGAATTCCTGGGGCTGTTTTGACTCCTTTACACATTTTATTATCTCTTCGTTTGTTCTCAGCTGGTAAAAATACCACCATATATATATATAAATATAACGAGCGCATTTCGCCCAGTAACCAGCATTGTTTTGGATGATCACAAGTTCCATCAGAAAATATACCCCATAAAACTGTCCAAGCAGGTTGTGACTTTTTCCTGATGCCTTTGATTTTGTATAGTTAGGTTCAGTGTTAAAAATGCCAGTGTGAATGCTTAGCGAACCACGGCTAAATGTATCATTTTCTTTTTTGGTCTGGACCAAGAGAACCGAAGTGTGAACACACCCTAACTGTGCATATGCACATATCTGTGCCTAAAACCAACATATGAACTTTTGCGAAGAAATCGTGATTTATCACTAAGCTTTAAACTTTGGATAAAATTTAGAACCACATCAAACCACACATGCTCAAAAGTCACAGACAGAATTGCAAAATAAATACTGTTACAAACAGCTTTCCAGAATACACTCTCCATCTACCAGTTGGTTGAACAAACAGATTTTGTCGCCCCAAATTGCGCCATTCATTGAGTCAGTGTTGCTGCGTTGGGCTGGAAGGGTCACTTAAACAAAGTCTGAAAACGCCAAAGAGCCACGTGTTTACACTTTTTGGGGAAATCAATATACAAATTGACTTATGGTTGTACAGCTGGAGTTGTGCTGACTGCTCCCTGCTGACTGTGACTCGCAAATACATGAAAGTGGTACTTCAAGCTTGAATTGCTTTAAAGGGAAGAAAAAAATAATTTGAAAGGACATGATTAATTGTTGAACTTTTTAACACATATATCTTTTATATAATGAATTCCTTTGAATTAATGTGTTAAATCGACAGCCTTTGAGCCGAAAAGTTATAAGAACTCCTGTGTGCAATTATTAGTGAATGAGACCCAATTATAGGAAGAATATTCTTTAGGCCTACACAACAAATTAGGCCAATTATTTTCTATATTCTTAATAATGTGAATACTGCATTTGGTGTTTGGACTTTCAAGAAAGAAAAAATGCTAAAAACATAAATTTTACCCCAGTATTCACAGTATCCACCCATATTGCAGTGTGAAAGAGAAAATGAGATAAAATGCCATTTTACACCAAAAATCTTACACTTTGGGGGCAAGTATCTAATTTCAAGGGTATCATTGTTTGCCTGCCCTGAATGTGCTTGTTTAAATTAATGATATCTGTTTTTGATTGTTTTGTAAGCACTGTTCCCCCGCAACCACTCCTAGGGGGAATTATAGTCAGACAACCACAGCCGGAATCCCTGATAAGGAATTTGTAGAAACCATAGCCATTGGTGTTCAATTTCTGCAAGAAGGAACAGTAATCAAATTCTTATCAAACAGTCTCCAGGGCTTAAAGACACCAGCAATCACTGACAGTGGAAATGAGACAAATGTTTCATCATTCGTCACGTTATTTCTGAGGCATTGTATGGTGAGGTGGCTTGCGGTGTTTGGGTATATCCCCACTTAAAAACTAGAGGGTGGTGAGTACTGAGCCCATCTATATAATAATTACATTCAGGAGCTATATAACCATAATCTTTATGACATCGTTATTACGGAAGAAAAGATTTTAAAATGCTTTTAAAAACCACTATCACATTGAAGAAGTCAATAGCAAAACAGGTAAAGTGAGCTATTTAATTTATTCTGTTCCTTTTTTTTTTAGAAACAGTTAAATAAACATCTTATTTTCAAATCTTTTTGTTCAACTGTATACATACAAATATATAAATTATTATGGTGTTATTATACAGTAATTCATTAGAGTAATTTCTGTCATTCAGAATACAGGTGCAAACAATGGACGTAAGGGCCTTGATCATCAGCTATGGTATGGTTGAATTAGAGTAGCTTTTCAAACACACTTTATCCATTGATGTTAATTGTGGATAACATTTTGATAAAATACAATATTTTTAGTATTTTTATTTGTGTATAAAAATGGACCCTGTTAACTTTCTTAATACATGTCTCATATCTTATTGCACATTATTCCAAATGAAAAACGTTTGTCTTCTTAAACTTTCGTAAAAATGTAGCTAGTTCCACCTCCAAAATGGTAAATGGTCTGCTATTTTTAACCTTAGAGTTTACCAAAGCGCTTTACACTGTGTCCCAATCACCCATTCACACACACACTCATACACCATGCAAGGCGCTAGCCTGCCATTGGGAGCAACTTGGGGTTCAGTGTCTTTTCCAAGGACACTTCGGCATGTGGAGCCGTGTGGGCCGCCAACCCTGCGATCAGCAATCGACCCGCTCTACCATCTGAGCCACAGCCGCCCACAAAATTATTTTCATTTTCAGCTGAAGTCACCCAGTGTGAAACACTGGTGTGAAACACTGAGCAACAGTATAATGTTTGTGAAAATTCAGACACCGGTCACACCACTGGGAGAGGCGTTTAGAGGTTCATTTAAATATGAGGATGCACAAGACCACATGAAAAACATCAACTAATATTACATTAAAATGTGCCAATGACTTCATTCCTCATTCTATGAGTAGAATCCTTACAAAAAACATGTAGTTCCAGCAAACTAGCTTCAAACTTGCCACTCGTTATGTTTACATGCAAATGAGCATGTGATTTGCCGCAAATGTTTGCCAGAAGTTTGCAGCTCTTCACCGGTAGTGGTGAACCAGCAGGAAACCTTTTGCAGCAATGGTAAAATTGCCACAAGTTTGCTGCATAGCTCATTTGCATGTGAAAATGATCAATGGCAAATTTGCTTTTTGTAAGGGTAGAAGCTGTTTTAACCACTCGATGATTTAAAGCAATTTAAATGCAGTAGATAACATGTAATTTGTCATGTTTACATTCTCCATTCATGACGCTAATGCGTTAAAACATGGCCATAACATGCAGTGATTACACTTAGCTATTGTAATTTATGATAACACTGATACTACTGCAAAGATGGGTGTATTAAAGAGAGTTAATGGGCAGAATACGGACAAAAGAATTATGATAAGAGAGGCATATCTTACTTTGGGCTGATGTGGACTTACTTAACCAACTGAATATCAATTAGTTGTCAGATTCAAAGTACGTGGAGCTCCAGGTCACACCTACCGATGACGTGACCAATGGCAGTAAGAAGGTATTTAGCAGGCGGTTAGAATTTTTCCTGAAAGTTCGCCCTGGTGAGCTGTTACGAACAACTGTAACACACTTAAAAAGCACATTCATTTTGGCCTGACTCTGTTTAAAGTGATGTCTCATCCGTTCGTTCTTTGATTTCGTATAAAGTGGGCCAGGGCCTAAATGCTAAGATTCAATATTTTGTAAAAAAAAATGTTACATTACATTTTTAACATATAGGAGAAAAGAGATTGACTATTCAGAATAAGTTTGTAAGAAAACAAAAGATATTGTGCCATTAGGTCAGCAAATGGTCAATTCTATCTATTCGAACAAAAGTACAACCTCAAAACCAGCTAAGAATATGTCTAACACTTGTTACATTTTAGGGATGTCTGTACAGATCTGCTAGACTGCTAGTAAATACAAGACTGCAATGTATCACGGTTTCGAATTGCAATACACAAGACATAACATATCATAATATTATCATATCATGACCCAGATATCAATACAATATTCTATCAGCAGGTCTTGCTTATTCCCAGCCCTCATGTTGACTTTAAAGCAAACCCATTATAGAGTTTTTGAAACATTAGAAGATTGGCATCAGCTTCCCTGCAAAACATTTATGCATAACACGATCTGGCATAATTGTTATTCCTCTTGACTTACGAAAATGTATTCCTAACCTAATACATGAGCTGAGTGATTGCTCTCCATCTGTCAGTGGGGGAGGCTCTTGCACAGAAGGGTTTATCTCTTTTTTACATCCCTTTTTTCCCTACTCTTTTTCCACTCTATTTTTTAGGCTTGGGCCAGCCAGCACAATTCCACATTTATTTTGATCTTGGGTAGATCCCTCTATATCTTAAGCCAGACAAGAGCTCCCTTTCTGACATGCAGTAGACAGCCCAGATTAAGTTAAAAAGACATCTGAGCCCAAATACAGGAAAGTGGGTCTCTGTGTTTAAGGTGTACCTTGTTTCATCAAGCAGAGCGGCAGAAGGAGCCTCCAGTAAGAAGTAGTCAGTACTGGGTGTTTATCGATAGCATGAACAGGGTTTTGTGGCAGAAGGGATGGAGGTGATTGCTTATTCAATACAGCACCGGATGTTTGTCTCCATTCACCACATAACAGAGAGAGAAAAAAATCATCCTTGACCCCGATGCACTTTGTGTCTCTCAATAACAAGATCGCGAGCGTAAATAGGAGAAAATGAAACCCATCTCACGAAAGCAAGCTGCATGTAGGTGTTTAATAGCACAGCACATCAGTGGGTCATCATGTTCGGTCATTACTTATTTTTCGCTTTTCTCATTTTGAAAGCACCAGATATATTAATGGGCATCCACACCAAACTGATTAGCTGGTAGATATTGGGTTTGCACCTACAATGGGGTTCAAGACTGTCCATATTGAAATTTTGGAATTGAAAATCGAATAGTTACATTTATTATTGGTAGTTATTAGAATAAACAATTCTTCCACCAAGTATTAAAGTTCATTATCCGAACGGAAGGCTGTTTGCTGTTACCAAGTAACTTTTAAGGAATATTCTGGGTTCAATACAAGTTCAGATCATTCATCAGCATTTGTATTGATTTCCACAAAAATTAATTTAGAGTTGTCATTACTTTTCTCTAAAAAAAAGCATAAAAAGAGGTTACAGTGAGACACTTACAATGGAAGAGACTGGGACCAACATTTTGGAGAGTTTACATGCAGAAATGTGAAGCTCATACTGTAATTCTATAAAAACACATTCATTCTCTTAAAACTTGTATTATTTGAGCTGCTAAATTGTTTAAATCATTGTTTTAAAGCGGGTTAAGGGAAAGGAGGTGGCAAGAACCGGCTTGAAATTATAAATGATAGTTTTAATAATAAACTGAACGAAAAACACACAAACATGAACACAGAGCAGCTGCATGTCATTCTCTCTCTCGGGAACCGTCGACACTGGCCATCTTTATCCCTCGCGTGCCCCCATCAGGCTGATTGGGGACCGGGCGTGCATTGTTCCAGCCCAGACAGATTGTTTCACTTTTAATTGACTACATCACAATTCCAGTGGGTCAGAAGTTTACATGCACTAAGTTAAGTGTGCCTTTAAACAGCTTGGAAATTTCCAGAAAATTATGTCAAGTATTTAGAAAATTAGACAATTAGCTTCTGATAGGCTAATTGGCTAGTTTGAGTCAACTGGAGGTGTACATGTGGATGTATTTTAAGGCCTACCTTCAAACTCTGTACCTCTTTGCTTGACCTTATGTGAAAATCAAAAGAAATCAGCCAAGACCTCAGAAAAAAAAACACTGTGGACCTCCACAAGTCTGGTTCATCCTTGGGAGCAATGTGGACAAATATCTTACTTTTTGGAGAAATGCCCTATTGTATGATGAAACAAAAATTGAACTTTTTGTCTATAATGATCATTGTTATGTTTGGAGGAAAAAGGGTGAGAATTGCAAGCTGAAGAACACCATCCCATCTGTGAATCATGGGGGTGGCAGCAACATGTTGTGGGGGTGCTTTGCTACAGGAGGGACTGGTGCACTTCACTAAACAGATGGCATCATGAGGAAGGAAAATGATGTGGACATATTGAAGCAACATCTCAAGACATCAGCCATGAACTTAAAGCTCAGTCGCAAATGGGTCTTCCAAATGGACAATGACCCCAAGCATACCTCCAAAGGTGGCCTACAAACCTGAATCGGCTACATCAGTTCTGTCTGGAGGAATGGGGCAAAATTCCAGCAACTTATTGTGAGAAACTTGAAAGGCTACAAAAAACATTTGCCTCAAGTTAAACAATTTAAAGGCAATGCTCACAAATATTAATAAAGTATATGAAAACGTCTGACCCACTGTGAATGTGATGAAATAAATAAAAGCTGAAAGAAATAATTCTCTCTACTATTGTTCTGACATTTCACATTCTTAAAATAAAGTACTGATCCTAACTGACCTAAGACAGGGAACGTTTTCTACGATTCAATTTCAGGAATTGTGAGAAACTGAGTTTAAATGTATTTGGCTAAGGTGTATGTAAACATCTGACTTCAACTATATATTGCGTTACATCATCATGGTAACAAAGATGTAAAATTGGATATAATTTTCACAAAAAAAAAAGATGTAAGAACTTAAAATGAATATGAGATATTTAAGATTCTCCACTATATCACTAATATGTTTTTGCTCGAAAATGCATCGTTTCGTTATGTTTACGCCTCTCATTCACACTAAAACTGCTTTTTTTATTTTTTTAATGCATTCCATTGTCACATACTTTGGAAAATGATGACATTAGCAAAATGAAAACCGAGTTTTAAAGTTTAAACAAATCCATGTGGTCATGGCCTAATGCACACAAGATGCTCATTGGAACATTAGGCTGAAATAATATGGGTCATCACATTTATCACTAACATGTGCAATCCATGCCAGCTGGAATGCCAATAACACAAAAGGAGACATAGTGTAGTAAGAAATGGTAATAGAAAGTTTTGATTATAAACTGGATCAGCCAAACTACTTCTTTCTCCATATACTGACAAGAAATAGTTTTTCCTCTGTTAAAGATTGCTTCATTAATCAGTAGGAGAGATTAAACTAACTTAAACAGGATCACATGTAATTTAAAGGAACACAACTTAACTTTAAATACAAGACTGTACTCAAAACTCAGAATTATAACACCCAATTACTTATAAATAACAACTAATAACATACCCAAATGGTCCTTACATCTTGCACAGACCTACCTCATTAATTATTTTAATACAACTTGTGTTATTTTTATCAATTGTTATGCTCAACATATATCATAAGGAATAAACTTTAAATTGACAAATGCAAAATGTAATGTGAAACATTTCCAGAGGTGGGCTCAGACCTTTATTGTAAATAATGCTAATTTTCTTCACCAGCTATTTTCACCTCTAATAATGAAGGTGTACTAAATTATATTTCAGAAATGAATAGCAAATGGGCCAATATGTCTTTGAAGTGCATGAACAGCATGCCATTCTTAATTCACCACTATATATAAAAAACGATGTGTAATTTCATTAGTGCTTATTGTTTTTAGAGGTAGCATGTCAGATACTAACCAGCTTTATAACCCTTGCTAGGCATGTATGAAATATTGGAATATATGGTTGCTATAGCAACATATTACTCAGGATCTGAAGTTAAATGGTTGGGAAAATGGCGGGATTTCATTCATCATTATTGCTTCAATGTACAGAGGTAAAATGGGCAGCTAATATTTTTGACTAAACAGGTAACATTTCAAGCCTTGCAAATGAGCAGATCGTGTTCCTAATCCTTCAGCACAGGTGGAATGAGACAAACCTACTTGAGCATGAATTTACTGTGCACAACGAGCTGAATAATTAAAGCAATTCTTATATGACACAAACCAAAGGATTTCTGTCTATTGAAGCAGGGAGGAGGTTTATGAGATTCCAGTTTGATTTAAGAATGACTTTTCTATGTATTTAGCAGTGTTTGCAAAAAAGCAAGCATTGCTAGGATTGTAGATTCCAACACACTCACGGTGAAATCGTAAGGATTCATACTACTTTTCTAAATTTGGCTAAATCGTATGATATCGTACGACTGCGCTGGACATCATTTCCATCTAATACACAACAATTTCTCTTGCTTCTGTCACACACTACATCTTAACACTTTCATTCTAAACCTTCTTAGGTGAAACATTTTAATGTTTGCAATATATAATCAACTACATGTTCGAGCGGGAATCAAATTGTGCGGACAACTGACAGAATGTTGCACTTGCAATGCACAGGAGTCCTGAAGAGCATAAAAGTCGACACATGAGAAGATAGTGTCATAGAAACACCACAAAATGACATGGTGACTTCAGCAATCATGTTTTTCATGTCACATTGCATTTTATGACACTATACCGGTTTGGGGTAGGTTTAATTTTTAGGGTAGGGAGGCACGTTTTGATTGATTGAACACTATAGACCAATAACCTTAAAAACCTCATCTGTCTGGGAGAAAATTTAAGTGGACATTTCACCTTGGAACTGCAGCGATACCTGTAAGAAACCATGTAATATAATTTTATATGTCATTGATGTCAGATTTTTTTGCTAATTGAACACGTTATTGAAACGAAATCCTGACAACTTTGTAAAAAAGTGACTTGCCTTAAAGGGACATTACTAGCAACCAAGTAATGCACAATCAACCACCAAGCAACCTTGGTAGCAATGTGCTAACAACCACAGTACACCTTAAATGGATAGTTCCCCCAAAAATGAAAATTCTCTCATAATTTTCTCACTGTCATGCCATCCCAGATGTGTATGACGTTCTTTCTTCCAAGATTTTTAGAATATCTCAACTCTTTAGGTCCATACAATGCAAGTGAATGGTGATCAGACCTTTGTAGCTCCAGAAATCACATGAAGGAAACATAAAAATAATCCATATGTCTCCAGTGGTTAAATCAATGCCTTCAGAAGTGAAACAAAAGGCTTGGGTGAGAAACAGAACAATATTTAAATCCTTTTTTACTCTAAATCTCCACTTTAACTTTCAACTAAACAGGCACCCCATGTGACTTTCAGATGTGAAAGTTGAGATTTAGTGTAAAAAAAAGACTTACATTTTGATCTGTTTCTCACAAACACCTATTATATTGCATTTGAGGATATGGATTTAACCATGGAGCTTTATGGATTACTTGTTTCCTTTATCGGGTTTTTGGAGCCACAAAGGTCTGATCAAAATTAACTTGCATTGTAAGGCTCTACAGAGCTAAAATATTCTTCTAAAAATTTAAATTTGTGTTCAGCAGAAGAAAGAAAGTCCTGCACATCTGGGATGGTAAGGGTAAGCAAATTTAAATTTTTGGGTGAACTATCCCTTTAATAACTACATGGCATCGATCAACCTGGCAAACACCAACAACAACCTGCCACCTTAACGCCGAACTTTCACTGTTTTGTTTTTATTTTTTTAGAAAATGTAAATATCTAGTTCAAATTTCAAGCTACAAGGCATTAACATAATTTTTTGTTCCTTTTCTTATTTTAGCCTGCTTGATTAGTGAAAGGTTTGATTAGAATGTTAACACCTGTGTTTGATTAGGCTGACAACTCCCTGTGTCAATTTTGTCTCGGCAGTTACAGTATGCCAGAAATCCTTTGGTCCACTGAGGTCGTGCCGGCTCTAACAAATTGTTCTGATGGAAATCCAAAGACTTACTCTTTCATTGACAATTGGATTAGGAAAGCTTGTTTGAGAAAATTGTAGGCACGATTGGGCTTATCGGTCCTGATCGTTTGTACCTTAAAGAAAACAACCAACATGAAAGATCCCTGCTGAGATGGATTAGGATTGTACCATTTACGCTACATCAACCATTTTTGAAGAAATCATTCAGAACACTCAATGTAAAGTTAATGCACTTTCTAACTACACTTTCAGCCACTAAAACTCTTGCTGAATATTTTTTCACAGTTTTATTTTTTTCCAGAATTGCCTGGCAGGTGCTCATGAAAGTGAGAGGTGAACAAAGAAAAAGTGGCACTTCATTTGTAACTGAGCAAATTATTGCTCCTGGATTTTTTTCAACCAGTGTTCAAATTGTGTCACTACTCTTGGGGGTCCCCCCAGCACCCCCAAATCCTTCCCCCTTATTTTGGAAGAAGACTGGCTGCTTAAAAAGCATGTAACTTACTTCAAGTAAAAATCATAAAACAAAATCATACTTAAACTCATTACAAAACTCATACAAATACTGTCATACTTAAAAGTTAGCATGTTCAATTGCAGTGTTTCCCGACCACTATACCGTGGGCCACTAGTGTGCAGTGAATGATTGTCAGGTGTACCATGGAAAATTATAAAATTCCACAAAATAAATAAATACAATTCTAAATTAATTTGCTAGTATAAATGAGAAGAGATTTTTTTTTCATTACTCAATTAGAGCTCTTGCCACCTGTGACCTCATTATACAGCATATCTATGTGACTGATGTTTTTTGCATAGCAGAATTACATATATAAAACAGAATTACACACTACTAAGACAGACAGAAAACGATCGATGATGGTTATGTGAGATTGTGGGATAGTGCCGTGCGATCTTTTTTTCTTGTAAAAAGTGTACTGTGGCAGAAAAAGTTTGCAAAACTCAGTTATATTGTTCACTGTTCAGTTTAGTTGGGCCAGAGGTAGAAGTATTCTTTTTGCAGAATGACCCCTGTTCAGTTCCGATACTGGAATAAATTAATGTATTATCATTATTTATTATTGATACTGTGTGTATGACAGGAGCAGGGTCTCATTTTGTTACAATTTAGTTAGTGATTGCATTGATTAACTTGGCAGTAAAGTGGTAAAGAACATTTTCTGTTGCTGCTTCATTTGAACCAAATCATGTGGAAGTGTAAGTTTCATACCATAGTGTGTTTGTTTTTTGCAAATGTGACTTTTTTGTCTTGAAATTTCCAGTTTAAATCTTGTGACAAAGTAAAAAAAAAAAACGCAAACTTGCTTACATATTCATCAAATTGTAGAATTAAACCAAGTATGCCACCTTGTGTTTTACCCAGGGAAATAATAACCCAAAAAGGCCACACAGGTTTGTTTTCAAGAAGATGCAGCGAGACATTGGCACCATTATATAAATAGATTTCTTTATTGAAATTAACAAAAGACAAAATACATAACACAACTGGGTTGAACAGATGTTACTCGCCAATGCACCAGAGAAATTTTCACAATTTACTCCACACAGAACAAAACTTAAAACAAACAAAAACAGAGACTTCTGTAGGCTAGCTGAGAGCTTATCTTGATCCCCTAAAAAGCACATTACTCTCACAAATACTCACACACACACACACACACACACACACACACACACACACACACACAGTGATAAATTGGGTGCAAGTGGCAAGGCACAGCACTCAGAGAGTAAACACCACCACCAGGGGGCGGAGACAGCTAGCCTCCCTAACTCGGGGACCTACAGCTCCTAAAAAGATTGAAAACAATAACAAAAATAAATAAAGTTTATCCAATGGATATGCAACAAACTACACTAATGTATATAATACATACATGTGCGTCAGAACAAAACTTTGAGATGGTGTGAAAGCTATTCTGCAGGACACATGGGGCACGTCACAACACTGGCATTTAACAACACCAAGAGAGAAACAAAAAAGAAAAGAATGAAACAAAAACAGGAGCAAAACAGCAGCGTTGTCCGTCAATGCGATCCTTGGACAAGATTGGCACTCAACACCATGCAGCCTGGAAGGAGAGAACACCCTCAGACATGTGAATAAACCTACCATAAATTAAGCAAATAATTTAAAAAATTTAGCCAGCCCCAATTATAATGACTGTCAAATTACATACTGGAACATGTCACTGAAAACCATAATATAAGGTTGCTCAAAGTGTAAACAAGAGCAGCCTGTGACCAGCACATGAACCAGACGAACAATCTGGAATATAAAAGCAGCATGAATAGGCACAACACAGGCTCTAAACAATGAATGATTTACCCATTAAAAGCAACACACCTGGAGAAGGCTCAGCCAACACACAGCGAGACAGACAGCAGCACATCCAACACTAACCCAGCTAAAACAGGTAAATGGGCATTAGCTAACACATACACCAAAGTCAGCTAGCCAAACAGCTACCTCAACTTACCTTATACAAAACGGGAGATGAGTGATGACCAAATAGGGGCAGTTCTCACAATGATGCATACCCAAGTGATGTATTCCAGCCCCAGAATAGGCAGCCACATGACTGTGACACATTCACAGGTCTTCTTCTTCTTTGCGGCTTTATGACAGTTGGCATCATCGGTTGCATTACTGCCACCTTCAGTTTTATTCTCCCTCAGTGTCCATTCATTTTAAAGCCATCTTTCCAGTTCAGACATCCTTAAACTAAATAAAAATGTCTTCCCTTGATAACTATCTCTACATTCTAATATACTTTTAATATTGTCCTCTACCCACCCTATTTCCCGTAATTGTGTTATAATTTATTGCCTTTCATGTATACATTTCCTGTATGACATAAGGATATGCTCAACGGTCTCATTCTCATGGTATTGATCACATAAACGCATTGGATGTTTTCCTATGATGTAAAGTGTACTGTTAGGGTTACTGTGCCCAATTCTCAGCCTGCTTATTATTACTTGCACTTTTCGTTTTGTTCCCCTACTTCTTAATATACCTACTCTGTTTTGAGTGTAAATGTCTCCCTTTTATTGCGTTGTCCCAATGCTGCTGCCATTTTTTATTTACGTTTCTCCATATTATGTCTTTCCCTTCTGATTTTGATCACTGACTTTCAACCATTTTTTTTTTGACTGCTTCCTTTGCCAATTTGTCTGCTCTCTCATTTCCCAGGATACCTGAATGTGCTGGGACCCATATGAATGTGATATTTACATCTTTACCGGGTGCAGTCTTTCCTGTTTTATCCAGTGCCCTTGTTAACTCTCCCATGCTGAAAGGGACCTCTTGCTCAACATCACTTCTCTTTTCTTCATAATGCCTCCATGTTTTCATATTTTGTTCTCTCTCTCTCTCTCTGCTTCTTCCTTCTTCAGAAAAATTATTGGAACTATTCACCATAACAAAAGTGTTTGCCATCATCTCTACCTTTTCCTTATTTGTTACTGCAGTCTCAGTACCATCAATCAAAACCAGATAACTCCAGTCCCTTCTGTCCCATATCCTACCTTGGTTGTACTTCCTCCAGTATGTCCTTTTTGCATCTGTTATTGTCCTCTTTACTAATGCCTGGGCTTGCTAGTACTGAAACATATTTTGAAAATTATGAGTTCTTTTGACTAGTTTAAATGCCTTATTTCTATTTCTCACTGCTTCCTTACACTTTTCATCCCACCATGGTACTAATTTCTTCTTTATACTGTCTTTACTCTTAAGAATGGATTCTAATGGGGGCCTGGATAGCTCAGAGAGTATTGACGCTGATTACCACACATGGAATCGCGGGTTCGAATCCAGGGCATGCTTAGTGACTCCAGCCAGGTCTGCTAAGCTACCAAATTGGCCCCGTTGCTAGGGCGGGTAGAGACACATGGGGTAACCTTCTTGTGATCGAGCAGCGTGGGGGCACATGGTGAGTTGTGTGTGGATACCATGGAAAATAGCGTGGGCCTCCACACATACATCTCCACGGTAATGCGCTCTGCAAAGCCACGTGATTCGACGTGCAGATTGGCGGTCTCAGACGCGGAGGCAACTGAGATTCGTCCCCGCCTTCCTATTGTGAATTGGGCATGCCAAATTGGGGAGAAGAGGGGAGAAAAAAAATTATTCTAATGCAGCCAATTTTATACCTTGCTTTATTCTGTTGTCAAGCGCTTTTATGCTCATTTCGTCATTAATCTGATTTAGATACCCATCACTTTCTTCCTGAAATTTCTCCCAATTAGCTTTCTCAAAATTCCATTTGCCACCTGTTATCTCTGCGGTCAATGAAGTAGCCATATTTATCTTAATCGAGACTGGGTAATGATCACTCCCTATAGTTCCTTCTTGATGCACTGTCCAATCACATTCTGATGTTTGATACAAGTGTAAAATCAAGTACAGATTATTTTCCTGTATTAACATCTATTCTTGTGTTACTGCCATCATTTACTCATACTAAATTCTTCTCATCTAGCAACTCTTCTTTTACTTGACCATTAATGTCTGTTCTGTCACTCTTCCATAACTTGTACATTAAAATCACCACAATACACATTGTTACTACAATTATGCCCTTCTATCTACTCTAGCTTCATTAACTCTAGTCTTTGCACAGATTATAATAGTTCACAATCACCAACTCTTTCCTTTCAGCCCATGCCTTGATTTACAAAAGTGACACATCCTCCTCCTCCCTCTCTCCTATCTTGCCTCACTGCCACATAAACATATAAAACAAAATACAAATTAGCTTTTTATCCAG
Source organism: Xyrauchen texanus (assembly GCF_025860055.1). Classification (NCBI taxonomy): domain Eukaryota; kingdom Metazoa; phylum Chordata; class Actinopteri; order Cypriniformes; family Catostomidae; genus Xyrauchen; species Xyrauchen texanus. Next base: position 16,944,048 of record NC_068323.1, read on the forward strand.
GATTTTTGAAGACATACAATGTCTGTTTTTTCTCTCCTATTAACTGCTTGAAATCTTGTCCATTAGTAATCTGGCTTTTCGCATTCCATTGAAGAATTAAAATGAGTAGTATTATCAACCCATACATGCCGTCTCTTGACTTGACTGTATCCTGAGTTCATCGTTTACTTCTTCCAATTTTAAACCTATCATATCCATAACCTGAATTCTTTCTGTTTTAGATTTGATCTCATATGTTGCATTTATCACTATTGCAATTAAGGTCACCAATTTCTTCTTCTCTGTCCATGCATTCTTCTTATGCTCTTTTTCTATCACTTGCTCTTTGTTACTTCCTCCCTCCTTATTCTGTTTTTTCTGTCCTGCCAACTTAACTGCCTCAGTATATGATTAATCCATCCTTATCTTTTGCACCTCCAACTCTTTTTTTCAACACTTCACATCCCCAATAAACTACTCTGTGATTACCTCCACAATTACACTTTGGATTGACTCCCTCTCTGCATTTCCCATATTCATGTTCCCCACCACACCGCATCTTCTATTTGCGTTGCACACTTTGGCTACGTGCCCGAACTCCTGACAATTGAAACACCTCATAGGTTTTGGTGCTTAAACTCTTCTACTATATCTTTGAAATCCAAAATAAAACTCCTTTGGAAGCACCTTTTCCTCAAATGATATCAAGATGGATTCAGTATCCCTTTTCTCTACTCCCCTTGTCATTCTTTTCACACACTTCCTTGTAACTCTGAGGGGAACCTCAGATATCAGCTCCTTGAAACCATTGAACCTCTTTTCCCCAATACTTACAACCAGTGACATTTTGACTTTCCCAACACTAGTCATCTTCTCTGCCCTCTCCACCTGCAATTCATTATTACATCCTATTAGCAATTTTCTATCTCCTAAAACTCTCACATGTTTCATTCCCCCAACTTACTCTCTAATGATTTTTGTTAACTTAAGAGGATCGATTTTCTTTACTCCCCCTCCCCCCTCGAATCTTACCACTACATTAAGCAATCCTGTCTTCAGGCTCTTCTCCTAATCTTCTCTTCCCTCACTTTCCAACCCACCTATGCTAGATGCCTCTTTTTTCTTTTTTGCTTTCATTGGTTTACTTCCTCTTATCGCCTCTTCCCATTCACTTTCCCTCCTCCCATCTTCCTCACTAAACTCCATGCTGTTGCTGTGATCATTTTTCTCCCACCCTTCCATCCTGTCTGAATTTGCAAAGAACAGTGTAAGAATAGCATTCCAGACCTATACAGGCCGTCGGTCATTATTCCAAATAAAAGTACCCCACAATACCCAATTTTACAAATAAAGTCCAGATGTCCATAATTCCACAGTCAGTCAGTGTCGATCATACAAAACTATCCATTGAGAAGCACCAGTTAGCTGTTGTGGTAAGCAGAGGGTGGCTGAGCGAAGATGGTGCAGAGCGAGGCAGGGATGGACACCTGGGGTGAAATCTCTCTTGCAGCTGTTGGCGAATGCGGTATTAGCAGGCGAGAGATAAAGCCACAGCCAGAGCCGCAGTGGAGGGAGAGATGCACGGAGAGAGAGAGAGACGCACAAATCTGCGAGACTGTGTGTGTGGATAAGAGACTGCTGAAAAGCAGAGTGATTTTGTGATCAGTGAGCTGAAAAGCAACTAGGGTGTGTGATGCTGAAAAACCATGTGTGAATGCGATGACACAGAAACGTGTATCAGAAGAGTGTTAATAAAAGTCTTAAGTTTTGGATTGTTTACCCGGCTCCTGCTTCCTCCTTCCCACACAACCAAGAACCTTGTCACAGCCGTCAAGCTCTCCGATGATCAAACAGCTGAGCAATCCACTCACAGGTGACATGTCTGAGCCTTTTTATACACAAGATCATGGGTGCTGATTGTTTAATCATACTCAATCACATGTTGGTTGTGACAAATATCTTTTACAGGGAGGTGACATCCTAACCTGCTACACTTAAATTGAGTTCATTTCTCACAATGAAAAAAAATATATAAAAAACAAACCTGTAATTGCGAGATATAAACATGAAATTCTGAGTTATATATTGCACTTACAAGTTCTATACTCTAAATGTGAGATACTGTAAAATCTCAAATTTAGAGAACTTCGTGATATAAAGTCGCAGTTGCGCGTTTATGTTATGTAATTGTGAAAAATTTAGTCGCAACTGTAGGGGTATAAAAAATTATGTCAGGACAATAATTTAACAGTATTTTTGTACTTTTTAAATAAAATGAAACAAAACAGGACACCCAGCCCCTCTAAATGTGAACACTCTCATTATTTGTCAGTTAAAATAAATAAATAAATTCCTCTGTGTTCCCTTTTTGTTCTGTCTTCTAGGTTATATATGAGAAAAGTCTGGGCTACTTTATTTTTTTTCTTGTTCAGCAACCTAGATAGCATTTATTGAACTTGTGGGGGAAGCTACAATTGTTTGGCTGACTATGCAGATATATAGCCCTTATTTTCATTCAGAAAGCAGCTACAGATTTCCACTGAGAAATCTAGAGCAGCAGTGTCAGAGAGCTTCTGTTCCAATCCAATTGAAACAAAAGGCCAGCTGAGTTTTGAATGGGGAACTATTTATTCAATATACAATTATGATATTTCACCTACTACTAACTGCAATTGATTGCTTTGCAATTCAATGTATTGGTGTCATCTGAAGAAATTGAGTTAATCTGTGTTATTTGTGTATTATAGGGATAGTTCACCCAAAAAATTACATTCTCATGATTTTCTCACCCTCCTGGCATCCCAGATATGTATGACTTTCTTCTGCAGAACACAAATTAAGATTTTTAAAATAATATTTCAGCTCTGTAGGTCCTTACAATGGAAGTAAATGGGCGCCAAAAAGTTGAAGCTACAAAATCCACATAAAGGAAGCATAAAAGTAATCCATACTCCAGTGGTTAAATCATGTGTTCAGATGCTATATGAAAGGTGTGAGAAACAGATCAAAATATAAAGGGATAGTTCACCCAAAAAATTTAAATTCTCTCATTATTCACTTACACTGATGCCATCCCAGATCTGTATGACTTTCTTTCTTCTGCTTTTTTTATCTTTTTATTTTATTGAACAAATGCATTTGCTCGGTATCGTCTCTCGCTCTTCATAATTTAGCATGATAATGAATCTGTTGCTTTTATTTCGTATTAGATTTCATCATCAAAGTTGATTTGTATTGATTTTGGTCTAACCATTGGTAATTCATTTGATGAGAAGCCCTGTAGCATTAAACTATCTAGGCCTACCTAGAGGATCAGATCAATCCTCACGTTCAATAAATGTGAGGAAAAGCGTCTTTCCCAGAAATGCAATCATCTTAACGGGCACATAAGCGCTGATCCTAATTCGAAATGTTTGCTGTACCCGCCCCTGAAACAGCACAGCTGCCAGCTTAATCTGCTATGAAAATCATTTTGATGCCTGACTTCATGTCTCTTTGCCTGGACCAGGGTCACAGCTCTCACGTCTGTTTATCTTTTTTTATTGAACACGGCATTTGCTGTCAGCTAGCTGACAGGCAGCTAACAGACAGTTTGATTCCACCTGTGATCCTAGAATTATACCATCTGTTAACAATCATTTACTGCATATAAAAGCTTACAGTTTTATGTGTAATCCAAGATGGCAATGACTTTAATCACAAACAAGGGGACAGTGATGTGCAACCTTAAGTAGGTATTTGCTGAACCTTGCACACCTGCAAACCCTTACATGTGATGAAGCTTAAAGCAGATTGTCATTCTATTAAAAGAATAATTCAGGCAAAAATGAAAATGCCCATATGCAAAAGGATTACAAAAAGATCATTTTAAAATAAATTTCAAGGAGCTCAACAACAGTTCATAGTGACTACAGATGTACAGTATAGTAAAACTTCAAAACTTGTTTTCAAAGACTGCCGGTCGGGAAGAACCATACTTCAATTCACATCAGATGTAATGTGCCTTATTGTGGAGACATTTATCTCCTGCTAAACCATACTGTATTGCCTATTTTGGACATGGAGCCCAAGTCATTTGAGGTCATTTCTGGGCTTTGAGAAACTGTCCTCCTGTCAGTTCGCTCATTTTTCACTTCCTGAAAGGAAATCTATGACTACTTAAGATGATTTGTGTGTCCAGGGCCTCTGCATATGGAATACGCTCTGGTGCATAATGAGGCTCTGGTTTGTTGGAGAGGTCTGGGAAAAATATTAGATGAAAAATTTTTGTGCTTTTAAATCCATTTCAGAACGGACCACACATATAACTAATTCACTGATAAAATTCCATCGGCCTCTTCCACATCATAAGCGGTTGAAATAAAACCAGCCATACACTATGTTGTTGTGGTTCTTGGAATAAACTCTCACATTTCAAAGGCGCTTGGCTTTGGTGTAACATGAATCAGGGAGCGAGTCCCGAGTGACTGCAGTAAGGAGCTCTAAAATATAAAAATAAGCCATAGCTGGTGAAGAGTGTCCTCATATTTCATCAATTTTAGATTTATAAAGTCCAAAATTGACGTCCCCCTTGGCACCCGGCAGTCTCAGAGCAAGTCTCTGGGCTGTGTAGAGTTTCATCATTCTGACAGAACCTGACACCTCGGGTGAGCAACAGACCACTAGTCTCTTTGCTTCCTCCCTGGGTGAGCAATTACACGTGAATACCAGCCCTAGTGTCATTCCTTACAGCTTACAGAGCCTTCACTATTAGTAAGAATGGCCAGAGTCATTGACTACAGATGTTCTTCATTCTAATTACCAGAGTACTATGATGACAAAGATCCTCCCCCAGCTTCACCCCATCCCAGAAAGGGCTTCTATATCTGCCCTCCTTTTGCCCAGCCTGCTTCATCCTCATTGGAGCGTCATAGTGCAAAAGCTGAGGGGGACTTTATCTGCTCATCGGTTTGTGATAGAACGGAGAAATTGGACTTTGAGTGTGGGAGATAACGTCCAATTTCAGGAGATTATTCACTAGAAAGTGCCAACTTCCCTGATGATGCAGATGGTCACTGTATCTTTGGAATGCTGTTCAGTGGGCCTCAGATTGCAATGGCGGTCAAACACACACTGGTGGCAAAGTTTAGGGTGCATATGGTGGTCTTGGAAAGGACTAACTGAATGATGTTAATGATACACTATGCGGAACTACATAATGGCCAACAGTGGGAGAGTTGTTCTACACTTAAGCTTTTTAGAGTTTTTCCACAATTCTTAAACAAAGACCAAATTATTAAATGTAACTCCTACAACTTTCAAGCTACATCCAGACTGTTCTGACATAGTGGTCTATGTCTTTACTAACATATAGGACAATTTTCCTGTAGCAGGCAATCAAAAATCCCCCCCAAAATCCCATAGACTAACATTGATGTAACACAAAAAAATACAAAAATTCCTTCAGTTTTATTTAATCCTCTCATGTTCATATTTCTCAAAGAATTCTGGTAACCAAAGGAACTTAAAATTAAATGAGATTAAAAAATGTGTCTACTTAATCCATGTGTGTTGGGACAACATAAAAAAAATGTGTTTGGTTAACTGAAACAGGGCAGAGAAGTTCTAGTTCTAGCATATACGGCTATCACATGACTAAAGAATGAACGACTCGGACCAAAAGAGTTGAAAGGTGAACTAATCATTTCTGTTTCCTGTACAGCGCCTATGTGGTTTTCACATAACAAATGAATGGAGGTTGTGCAATTCGCTTGCGCGGCCAAAGCAAAATGAACAAATCACTCTCTGAGACTATTCATTCTTCTGAGTCATATAAAAGATTAGTTCAAAATGAACAAATCATTCATGAACGACCATCACTATTTGGTATGCAAACATTTCCTGTCCTTGCTAGCATTCAGTAAAATGGTTTCATTTGAGTTATTTTGACTATAAAAATGTTGTTGGATTTACTTGATTCACTTAGGTTCCCTCTACTTGAATTATTTAATTTAAAATTGCATAGTAATTTTAATTTAAGAAAACTAATTTCAAATATGTGGAACCACTGTCCATGATTGAACTGAAGTTCAGCCAAAGAGTTTAAATTGTTGGGTTTTTTTTGTGCGTGCGCAAAAATGGGTCAAGACTATTAAAACTTTATTCATCCATCCATCCATATGACAGTCTGTCTGAAACTTTTTTAAATTGTGAGGCCAAGATGCTTATTTTTGCTATTCTAAAGAAAAAAAATATTTTCATCTTTCATCAAATTGTATATCTGCTGACATAACCAAGGCTTTGTTGGCAGGAAAAATATTAACTAATGATATGAGAAGAATCTAATCAAATTCCAATGGATGCAGTCATGTCTTGCCCTATGTTATTTTCCACAGAGCAGGGTTCACTCTTTTTGACCAATGTATTTCCATGACTTTTCCATTACCTTTTCAGGTGTTTGTGATGACTGGATTCAGATGTTTTAAATAATTTTGATACAGACAGATTTGTGAACCATTTCAACTAATTCATTAAACATAACTGACTCAAAAGAATTATTCTGTCATATTCCCTGTTGTCTTTTGTTTTTGTACCTCTATGTTGAAATTCTTGTTTAGTTCCTGTTTCCTGTTAGTTTTGTTGTCCTTTGTAGTTGTATTCCTTGATTGGTTCTCCCTGATTATTTCTCATTCCCTGATTGTTTCCCCAGGTGTTCCTCGTTCCCTTGTTTGTTCCCTTGTGTATTTAATCCCTTGGTTTCCCTGTGTCAGTTCTTGAATGTTGGTTCCCTGTGTTTTCTTTATTCTGAGTTTTCTTGTTTATTTTAATAAAGCTGCACTTATATCCTCATTCTTTGCCTGCCTTGTCACAGATTCAGTGAATAACTGGATGTCACTTTTGCTTTACAAAACTTTTAATCACCACGAGAGCAATAACAAGCTCATGAAATGTTTTAAACACAAAAATAATTTTTCCATATCTTTTAAGATTCTAAAATTCCCTGATATTTCCATGATTTTCATGACCTTAGGAACCCTTACTGAATATTACACTCTATGCCACATTATTGAAGTTAAATGCATTGCAAAAGCCATGGTAAGTACTTTTGGGAGAAACTGCACTAGTTGTAATTTCAATATATTTAATTTACAACCACCAGAATTTGCACTCTACTGTGTGAGTAAAGTCAGTTACATGGCCTTAAAGCATAAATCCAGGAAACCTATAGCTGAGCCATTTCTTCTTTTAAAACCCTCAGGTTTTGCCTTTGGAAAGCCCTAAATGTCACCTCCTTTATCTTCTGCATCTTATCTTGTGTGCATGGCAACCCCTTTCCTGAGACAGCTGAAATACATAAACCCCAGAAAATTCAGATAGCTTTTTCTGTTGTAGTCTCCATTTGCCAGGGTAACCATGTAGAGTGGAGCCTTTAAAAGCATTCTTAGTGGTCAGATGTGACCAAAACCAAATAACAGCCATCAATATGCCTGCTGGGCTATGGATGGAAATGTTAGCCGATTTATCCCCATGCTTAAGTGCACTCTGGCCTGTTTGAAAAACCTCAGTCTATTTCCAGGGCGCTTTAAGCCCTGGCCACTCAATTGATTAGTCAGGAGAAAAAGCTGATTGACTTGTCTGAAACATGTTTACTAGATGCACTCTCAACAGCTCTCAGAGGGGGTTTTAAAAAATGCACAAAAAGATGATAAAAAATGCTCCAGGCCTGAGTCACCCAGGCCTCTCAGGGAAGACTAAGGGACAAACAAGGTCCTCGAGATTAGATCAGGAGGACATGGAGTATATTAGTATAACAAGATATAAAATGAAATTACATAAAGCAAGAACAAAATATAGCTTAACCTTTTTTTTTTAATTAAAATTTGTCATATTGAAGGATGCTTGCCCAAAAAGTATTTGCTATTATGATTTTGCAGACACAACTTGTAAAGAAGTGCATACACATGAGGATTTATTTAGCCTAACGCACTACTGAATAACTGATTAATACCCATTTTGAAGATACAAAACTATTCCTGTTCAAAACAACTTTGCCATTTACAAGCCAATCTGACTACAGCGATACGACTGTTCTGCCTCTTAAAATTGGAAACTTATTAGCAGAACAATCAAAAACAAAAAATGGAGGAAGAAAGTAATATTTAAAGTCAAATTTCATTCACTCATGCACCGGAACATTTCTCATACACAAGTAGGTTAAACCTGTGTAAGTCATTTTGCCATTAGCAGCTTATCTATCAGGCTCTTTGATTTCAATTCAGATATTACACATTAGCAGGATTTTGTGGTAATTCAATTCCCATATGCCAATTTCTTTTGACGCTATAATGTCCTGATCATTAGCATTAGCATATCATGGCCTTGGGTGCAGCAGGCTAATTACAGTCTGGTAATTGCAACACAAGTTGAGTGTCAGATTAACTTTACATCGCTTGAGAATAGCAGTGAATCAGTCAGGCACTTCTGTTCTATTGACAAAGTCATTTGAGATCTCTGCTTTTAATGCATTTTTCTTTTTTTGAACAATGTAAATGTGCGTATCATGCTAGTAGCTAAAATGGTACCTACAGTTCAACACCCAACGCATTCAAGTAAAAATCAGCTTTATAACCATACACACAAAATGAATGCTGCACAGTAATTTAAAAATACACATTGTGGGTGATAACTGGCGTACACATAAGACATCGGGCTTTGTTGCTGCACTATTTATGGCCAAAGCATCTGACATTGTTAGGTTATGACAGTAACCAAGGAAACGAGGAAACAGGCCTTCCTTAGCTCAGGTTGCACAAGTGAGAGTCAATAAATCACCGTGGCTGGGACAGAGGCTTAAGTTAGGGGAAAAAAAGAATGAAGTGCTTTTGTTGGTTTTTCCAGTTTGAAGAGCTCAAGGTAATCTGCTATTCTTCAAAGAATTTTTACTTTACAGATAGGAATGTGGAGATCCAGGCCACCAACAAAGCCTGCAAACAGTAATATTCTTTGTTTTATTTTTGGCATATATTTGAGCTAGGTAGCCAGTTTCTGAATCAATATTTATTCAGTTCTTTCTGAGAGTGCATGTTGCACAATGATATGTATGTGAAAATTACAATAGCCAAATTCAATCCAAGATATTGTGTTACTTCACTAACAGTAGAAAGACAATCTTAGAGTGATGAAATCCCTTTCTGAATTCTTATAGTGTCTCAGTGAAGTTAGAGCTCTAGTAGAGTTAAATTGCTTTTATCTCTTTCTTTGGGTCTGTTGATCTCTGTAAGAACAAAAGGCAAAGGGTCATGAACTGTCCAATGTCAGTGTTGTTCAACAAATGATGCATGCAGAGACAGTCTTTGAGCTATACTGGACTGAATTTTTCAAGCAATAGTCTGGAACATTGTCTTCAATCAAGAATAGTCCTTATACATGTAGCCAAGTGGAGAAATTTCATGTATGTAATTTAACTAGTCATGAATTGGATGTGGCCACTTTAAGAGTTGTGACACCCGCTTTCTGGCACTCTCTCATGTTCGAGACATGAGAACTTGTATTGCACAAGAGAGCTCCCACTTTTTTTAATTGGTTGATAATTCTTTGGGTAAATATACAATTTTACACAAATGCTTATACATTTCATTAAATGTGTTCAGAATAGTCTGATGTTAAAATGTAGTGTTTGTTATGGACCATTTTTGAAGTATGCATATGGATTGCATGTGTGGATTTTGACCAAGGACTGGGTATGTAAACTTAGAATTAATTATATCTCATTTAATGATTTATAGCCCAGTGTTATCCAGTTTAGTGAATAAGTGTAATATGTGTTATATGTGAAAACGTGTATTGAGAATTCTATTGTTTTAAACAGTTGTACATGTTCTCAAAGCCTGGTTAGAAAAACATAGCATGCTTTAAGTGATTTAAGCAGGTGTTAAATGTATAAGATGCTTTGAGTGGTTTGAGTGAATGACATAAGCATGTATTAATAGAGACATGTGGGTAAGCTTATGCCCTGTTTGTCTTTTTTTTTTACATTAGCCTCCACTGTATTTTACTACAGTATTTCATTTTTGTATTTAATTGTAACTCATTTCATTTGTTTGTATTGTCCTTATTTTCTGTTGTTATATTGTTTTTAAATATATAAGGCCCCATCACCCCCCCCTTTTATAAACAGCCATCAGAATAAAAAACACTAAAGTATTCCATTCTGTGTAGTTTATTCACTACCCACTGGCTACAAACTGTCAGCAATGTGCCAGGAGAGAAAGAAGTTAGTGAACCCAAATGCAGTATTTAATGAAGTTGATGAATATACAAATAACTCAAGGCTTGAAGAACAAAGGGACTACTTAGCTTCAGTGCTATTATTGACGAGACTAGACAACTCATAACTGAACATTAGGGGTATAAATAAAGGTACAAATGATGGGGTACACAAAACAGCTGAAGACAAATCTGTGTCTCGTTTCGAAGACTGAGTAGGACGCGACCTTTGAAAGCTGCAGTATACCAAGTGTCCTCTTTTAATCAAGCCTTCTTTAAATGAGATGGCCTTCGTAGGACAAACGAAAATGGAACGTAACATGGTTGCTATGAACGCACTCCGCTCTTTAACAAGCGGGAGCGCTTTAGTGAGAAGGGAACAAAGTCCCTCTGGAAGGGAATGTATGAGGTACATTTTATGAGAATAATAAAGATGTTAAGAGAAAAGAAAATATATTTTATTGGTGTCTAATGCTTTATTTTAATTATATATTAATGTAATTACACATATTATATACTTTGCACCATCAAATGAGACAACCTCTGTGGTTGTGTACATGGGCAGACACTTGGAAACAGAACTCTCCTCCGAGAGGCCGAAGTTGGTGCAGTCTCTGGGACAGGCGTGGCTGGCAACGCAGGCTCTGGGAAGGGCGTGGCTGGCAATGCAAGCTATGGGACGGCCGAGGCTGGCAATGCTGGATCTGGGACGGCCAAGGCTGGCAACGCTGGCTCTGGGACGGACAAAGCTTCCAGCTCATTGGCCATGGCAGGAGTGAGTGGTGGCTCATTGGCCATCACAGGCATGGGCGTTGGCTCGTTGGTCGTGACAGGCATGGGTGTTGGCCGTGGAAGGCGTGGGCATTGGCTCGTTGGCCGTGGCAGGCGTGGGTATTGGCTCATTTGCCGTGGCAGGCATGGGCATTGGCTCGTTGACCGTGAACGGCATGGGCATTGACTGTGGCAGACAGGAGTGCTGACAAGCTGTGAGGAAGGGTGTTCGTGACCCTACGCACCAACATCAGCGGTGGGCAATTCAACATGGAGACAAGGGCCGAGAAGGGCTTCAAGCAGGGAGTCACGGATGGCAAGGTTGACATGGCATGGAACCAACCAGACTTGATTGGAACGTAGCATGGAGCAGACTCATTTTCATGTAAAAATTACGTTTGTGGCAACTCTAGATTTTTTTCAGAGGGACACTCTGCACATGCGTCAAGCACAAGGAAATAGAATAGTGCTTAAAATCATAATTTCCTAAATTCCTTTTTGGCACAAATCCATATTTTTTAGCCCCTCCCCTCAAACCACCTGGTTCCAGTCTAGTATGTAACGACCACAGTCAAATCCCTATGGATATAATCGACTTCCACCTCCAACATAAGCTAAGTTTTAAACCCATGAATATTGCACATGAACTCCAATAAAAACACATTTATCAAATTATTTACTAGGTCCTAATTTCTAGAGCATCAAAAAATTATGTAACTTAATAATTTGCTCATTACTGGACTAGCCAGTGGATCAATGTCGTCGCGCAGCATCTCAAAGGTTCCTCTGGTCATTTAGAAATGTCAGAGCCAAAGCCTGTCATCAAATTGACTGGCACCTATCACAGTACCTCCCAGAACTGCCTGACATGCTTTTGTTCCCAGATAATAGGCATTTGCTGACGATCAAAAACAAACATGAGGTTTGTGAGAGCACTTTGTTTGCTCTCTCCAAACTGCAAGTAGCCTAATTTATTACATTGAAGAACAAGAAAAAATGCCAGAGATTATTCTTTAGTTTTTAAAGTGCACCTAGAAAACACTTCACAGCCTAATTCATTAAAGATAAGTTCTAAAATGTCCTCTATCCCTTGCACAAAGTTGGACTTCCTGTGCCTTCAGGGGGATTCATACATCATTCAGATCAATCTGCCCATCCCATGCCTCCACTGTCTGGGTGTCCTTTGTCTCACGGACCTCCCACCATAACACACATTCTCAGAGTCAATGGTGTATGGAAAACTCATCACTTTCAGACTTTTCTCAGTGTGGCAGACATACTGGGGAGGAATAAACTACAGGAAGAAACAGTACCCTGTCAACAGCCACCTGTTACTGCCCACATTTCAGACACTTCCTGAGCCACAGAGCACAGAAGGTAGGTGTCATCTGGTTGTGAAAACACCTCACAAGCCAGCATTAGAAAAAGCACATCAGACTTGGAGAAATGGGTGCGATATAATGAGCAGTCCATATTAATGACCCTGGCAGTCTTGTTTAATCACATCCTTGTCGAGGTGTGATCTCTGTTGAGCTTACATTGAGCAAGAAAGTTCAGTGGGCCCTCGGGAGCCACCAATGGATTTAGACTTATAGAGAAGTGTATGTGTGAAATACTGTCCGTCTCATTCCCTATTTATTGTGTTCTGATTGTAAAGTGACTTCGAGCTTTGGAAAGGTGCTCCATAAATAAATAATAAAAAGTGCACAAAATTACACAAAGAAAACATGTTAATTTAGAGTGATTAAATATGTAAAAAATAACATGTTAAAAATGTTTGTAACTAAATATGCCTCGAGACCCATACATACATTTCTTAATAAAAGTACATATTGTCCTACCATTGGAGCAATTCGAGCTTAAAGTATTTGTAACTTTGTTTTATTACGAGCCACGTCAGCAGGGGGCAGTCTGCATAGCTCAATAAACCTCAGCCACAGAATGAGAGCCAGAATGCGATAACAGCTGGACAAAGTGCAACAGACTGTAAGTGTCTCAAGGCACGATTTTCAGTTTCAACTTACTTCAAAAGTGTCTGTCTGATGCATACTAAAGTAAACCGAAAATGTAATTTAAAATGCCACAGATGAATCACAAGAAATAACGACAAATTGACTCTATTACTGTCGACTGTATGCTTATGTTCAACGATATATGAATAAAACAAACAATATTCTGACTTAAAGACCCTTTTTTATTTAGTATTGGCTTATCAATGCTTTAAAAGTCTGCCACAATAATGGAATATAATATAATAATCCAGATTGAAATATATATATATATATTTATGATTTGTCATATTCATTAAAAACAATTGAATTTCTAATTGTCAAATCCTATTTGTAGCAAAATAAAAACTATTTATAAACAATTAAAATGAACTAAACTTAGCTGAAAATCCCAGTACAAAATGAAACTTGTAAAAAAAAAAAAATTGTAGACATGCCGGCAAGTCTTCCCCACCTTCTCGGACCTGGGAGGGAGAAAAGGGGAGGGAAAAGTAAAACAAAAAGAAAAAAGAAATGAGGAAAAGGCCAACACAGAGTGACAACGGGAGAGAACCGGACGATGCATCTAAGTAATAATTAATTAAACAAAAACACACGAACATAAAGACATACAGGGCAGCTACCTGTAGCTCTCTCTCTCTCTCGAACTGCCACCTCTGGCGGCCTTTATCGCTCTCGTCGGCTTAATTAGCCTGATTAGGGGCCGGGCGTGCATCATCACGGCCCGGCCCTGACCTCCTCTTTGCCATAATCAGTAATATAATTTTTTTGATTACACTATTAAGTGTAATCTAATCAGATTACTTTTGGATTACTTATTGCATTTTTTTATGAAAAACTACTTTTAAGTGTCTTAAAGGGTAACTAAACCCTAAACCAACTTTTTTTAGTTAATGATCTGTAAGCATGGGGCTTTATTAGTACTGGTCATTGATTCAAGTAATTTTTTTGACATTTGTGTATAAAGTGTTTTAATTCTACAATATATGGTGTAAAAACGTCTGAGTGCTGCCCTCTTCAGGTTGAACGGTGGCTACTGCAGTTGAATTTTCCTATTGGCTGTAGCAGTACTTCGTGACGTAAGCGGTGACAGCTGACGTAAGCAGGTTCCAGCTCACCACGCCAGATTCATGTACATGTCGTCTTGCGACCGTGTGAGGAATAATAATAACATAGAGTCTGACAGCAGCTGTCAATTAATCCGTCACTACGAGTCTCAGGTGCCCCCCCCCCGGCTCAGCCCCGCACTCGGTTCGTTCCCTCTATCCCCGCCGGGGTCTGCCCACTTTTCCAGCATTTTCAAATATTTCTAGTGGCTGGAGTCAGACTCTGAGCAGGTGTTTAGTTACCCTTTAAGCACCAATTTGCACTCTTTTTATTAAACATGAAATCAGACAGCAATTTGCAGTTTGTCTTTGCCTGCAACCATCTAAAACACCCTGGTAACCGTATTACACAATAAAAAAAATGCATCTGCATAGCAACTGCCTGGTAGCCACTTACAACACCCTATTATTTAGCTCCTTTATGAGTTTTTATTTAGTTTTTATTATTGAGCAACTTCTGACTTGTGAGGAGGTGCTGTATGATGCCTCAGCCATTGCAAGGAAAGAGAAAGAAAATCGTTAAGTTTGATTTCTGGCTTGATTTTCAAGATATTCTTAAACCCAATTTCCCAATTGAACTGTAAATGTAAAGGAGTTCATTTTAATGACTTAAAGCAGGAGTGATGAAATCCTGACGATGAATGTGCACTCTAACTGAATTATACTCCGCTGATGTCAGCAATCAACAAAACAGGGCCATAACATCACCTTTATGAGTCAGCAGTCACAGATATCCATCTCTTGAAGTCGGAAACTTTGATTAATAACGTCCCAGCTAAATTTCCTCAGGGAGCAGTTGAACAGGAGGACATTTAGAGGGAAATTAACAGAAGCCTAAAAAAGATGGGGCAACATTACACAATTCATTAACAATGGACAGAAGATAATTTAGGATTGGAATACTAGGAGTATTTAATGTTTTTGTAAATATATATTTAAACATTTTCATATGTTTTCTGTATGTATTGTATGGCATATGTACATTTATAAAAACAGTTCAACTGCCTGGTACTGAATTAAATGTTTTTTTCTCCAACACAGTCATGATATTCTCGCACTAGGAAGTACTTGGAAATGGAACACGTTTACTGTGAGCTCATGTAAGGAAGATTGCCTTGTAATAGCTGTGAGCAGCCATGAATAATTCCCTGTGAGTTTTTAATATAAGAATTACTGTAATGTTACATGAAATTCAAGGACTTAATCTGACATTGCATTAAAGGTACTGCAAGGTTTTAATCGCTCTCTTGATCATTCAGAACCTTAAGAGATCACACCACCTTATTTGCCACATATGTACCCCTTTAAATGACATTGGGTTGTAGAATAAATCTGTTAATGCGCATTCAGTACAAATGCTCAAACACAGGTGGGCATTTAGGCATGGGCGACATGGGCAGCAGCCCGCAGGAGGCATTTTGCCAGGGGTTGGTTGAAGCAGGTTTCCCCCAGAGCCCAATAAATTGTAGAACCGCTACTGCTCAAACCAAAACAGCCTCCAAACCATGGGTGGCAGCAGGGCTGGACTGGTAATCTGGCATATCGGGCATTTTTCCGGTGGGCCGATGCCCTTTGGAGCCAATATGGAGCAGATTGCTCTTCCCAGTCCATCCCTGGGTGGCAGTCATGCTGTTTGCCCTTATACAATTGCATATTTATTTGATTAGTGGCAATGAAGCACATCTGCAGAGGATTACATGTCGGAAAGCATTAAATGAAGGGGGGATATATGCCTCTCACATTATCCAAACATTATTGTAGCATATCCTTTCTCATTTAGAAGGACAAAGTATGTAACCAAGGGAGAGTCAGGGCTGTGGCTTACTGGTCAATCCAACGCCACACTAGCAGGCACCAAGCAACTCAGTTTTGGCTGAGGGTGTCACACATGCGGACTGTTTTGCTGAGGTCTCACTCTCTTCAGTCGGAGGTATGACACACTAGCTGATAAAATGCAATGTTGAATTTTCTTCATGGTTCGGATCCCTTTCACAAGGTTATGGTTTAAAATGGGCCAAAACTGCAAAATTTACATTGTGGTTATCTAACACTGCCACCAAAAGGCTATAGCTGCATTTTGATGATGAATAACAGTGATGAGCAGACCTAAAATTTCTTCTCTTTTCAGGTGGTCTCGGACTGATTGTTTTGGTGAGGATCTGAGTGCAATCGACATGTTCATATATGCCTATATGAAACAAACCAAGAGAGAAAATGCACTAGGTTCTTAAACAAATGCTGCAAATGAGCAAGGTGTGAAAACACTATTAGGAAGTGATTCATGAATTAACTTTACCTTGGGAAAGTGTGTGAGAGCATATTTATTTAATCAAGGCTTGTAGTCAAACATTTATGTCCATATGCACCTTTCAGTGATTAAAGAAATGATGAGAAAAATGCAGGAAAAACGTTTGGTGACAGAATCACTTTGGATTTCAATCAGCATTGATGCAGCTGAATGTGATGAAAATGTTCATATCAGCTTGACATCTTGTCAGTTCTTCAGTAAAACAAGAAGCTTATTG
Source organism: Xyrauchen texanus (assembly GCF_025860055.1). NCBI lineage: Eukaryota > Metazoa > Chordata > Actinopteri > Cypriniformes > Catostomidae > Xyrauchen > Xyrauchen texanus. The sequence continues at coordinate 16,960,683 of NC_068323.1, forward strand.
GTTACTTCACGAGAACACAAGACCCCGCCCTTGCCAATAACTCAGCAGGCAGTCCTGACAGACAAGTGATTAATGACCTCCCGTTTGCAGATGCTAATGCAGGCTTCATCTCCCTCCATATGGACAACGATTATGTAAATGAAGATCACACCTGTAAAAGAAGCTTTCACTTGAAAATCATTGGAAATATCAGCTATTGTGGCACAGGCTTGGTGGATGGGTTTCAACATATAGTGATGAACAGTGATAGATAGATAGACAGTGATGCTCATATGCAGTATCAGTGTAGATGTGCAAGTATAGTAGTGTAGTTTTAATTTAGTATGCAATGAAACTCAGGTTCAAATCCTTACCTAATCTATCATTTTATTAAAAGAATAAATAAAAAAAAAACCTTGCCACTTAATTTAACAGCTAGTGACAGTGTATTTTTATTTGTGTGGAGAAAGGCTTTGACATTTTGAAAATCACTAATTTTTGCTCTATGGAATAAAAGTTATACAGATTTTGAGCATTGAGTAGATAAAGACAGAATTGTCAGTTTAAATCAAATTATTGGCATTAGGTGCAACTCAATTGGACTGCCCAAATTTAGAAATGTGAATGGATGATTTCTGTCACAGTGATTTATACAAACACTTAACCAATAATAATCATGCAACTTAATTAAACAGTTATTAATTTTTTTTGTATTCAAAATCCACATATAGGGTTGCACAAGCATAACAAGCAATTTTTTTATAAGTCAACTATATCTGCAGTAATGCTGTCACACTTTGAATGGAAGAAGGACTAAGACGGGAGTCAGAGTGAACCCAAGTGCAGTGTGTTTAATGACAAAACAAACAACACTCAAAAATCCAAAAAACAATGAAGAATAATATACAACTGCAAACACGAAGAAAAACAACAACTGACATATAAGGAATATTAGTAATGTAACGAGAAAAGGTGATCTGAAATGAGACTCGATCCAGACTAAGCGAATGAGGTGAGTTTATGTAGAGTTCTTGATGATGGGGTAATTGGGAACAGGCAGGGCTGGACTGGTAATCTGGCATACTGGGCATTTTCCCGGTGGGCCGACGCACTTTGGGGCTGAATAGGGGCGGACTGGCCATCGGGAGAACCGAGCGGGCCTGTGGGTCAGCCACGGAATGGGCCGCGATAAGCTAAAATGAGCCACCGCGTTATGCCGAACGTACCACAAAATGGCACCGCGACACGCAGAATAGGACAGCGAAAAGGAAAAAGTCAAGGCAAGCACTGCCAACCAAGTTCCAAGAGCTAGTGCAGAAGTTACAGCAGAAGCAACAGATTAAGAGAGAAAAGGACTGTGTACATTCTTATTAGGTTGTATACAAAAATCTCCCTGCAACGTTCTGGGAAGGTTAGGTTACAGTTATAAAAAACAAACTTAAATATAACCATTTGAGAATGTTCTGTTGTGGTGAGCAGGGTGGAGCCGAGTAGGATCTGGGCAGAGCAAGGCTGGGAAGATAAGTGGCAAATGTACGCAACACTGGCCTTGTGTTCCAGCGAGGGGCGGTGGGAGTATTTAAGGAGAGGAGACGGCAGCAGCAGAGGAGAGATCTGAAGCTTGTCATTGTGTTTGAATATCTTTAGGATTTGATGCTGCTGGCTGAAAAGCAGTACGTGTTTTTGTTTCTTTGGATGCTGAAAAGTGTAATTAAATATCTGTGTTTGTCAAGCTGCTTGTCAGCTTCCACCTTTTCCATCTTTATGTGTTACATTGGTGCCGAAACCTGGGAGGGAGTAGGGATGCGCTGATGTGGAGTCCTTGACACTGCCATCCACCCAAATGAGCAGCTGCGGCCATCCACCGGGGGACGGAGGAGGCGCTGCCAGCCGCTTGGAGCAGTGTAACTGCTGATAGGGGTGGAGGGGCTCGCTACCATCCACCAGGGGTTGGAGGACTCGCTGCTGTCCACCTGGGGAGGAGCAGCTGTCGTCTGCCAGAGGGTGGAGTAGTCGAGGACCCGGTGACAGCGCATCTGGGAACCGGCAAACTATTTTTTTTTCTCTCTCCTCTTTCTCTCTCACTGTCGCTCTGCCTCACTCTTTCCCTCTCCCCTTCCCCCAGCTCTCGAGGAAGGAGGGGAAAAAGGCCAAAATATATATATTTTTTAAAAAAGTGATACAAGCCAAAGGAGAGAAAAAGTGAGAGAGAAAATCTATCCCTCCTGTGGAGAACCTTGTGGTCTTTCGATAATATGAGGGATCCACACTGAGATCTCTCAGCAAGAGAGACACACACAAATTTCTGCCTTGTAATAGTCCATATTAGAGAAATAGGCACATACTTTAACTGAGACAGTCTCCACCTTGAGGTGCTTATTACTCAGATGAATCGCTGCAATGAAAAGATTTCAGCAAGCAATATTTTGTCATTAAAACACATCTGCCAGTGAAAAAGAATTGAAGGCCAACTGCAGTGTCTCCCTTAACACTTAGATGTGGATCCATATTGCAGAGGTGCCACTGAAGGATGAATTAGCTGCAATAAGGGGTCTTGATTAGGCATATTAGCTACACCCCATTACAGGAGGATCATTTTGTTATTCTTAGGTGCAGTGACATGTAGAGACCTTAGCAGGGACAGTGGCGGAAGGATAAAAAAGGGGCACTCCTGACAAGGCAGGCAAAAAATGAGGATCTAAGTGCAGTTTTAATGCAAACAAAATATCAACAACGTAAAACAGAATATAACAAATCACATGAGACCAGGCACAGAACATGACAAAACATGCAAAAACTGACAAAGGACACAGGGAAAACAAGGGCTTAAATACACAAGGGAAAACAAGGAACACCTGGGGAAACAATCAAAGAATAAAACTACAAGGACTACAAAACTAACACAGGAAACAGGAAACTAAACAAAAATGTCACCATAAAAGCACAAAAACAAAAGACAACAGGGAATGTGTTTAATGAGTAGAAATTATTGTAAATACGTAACTAATTTCTTTGCTTTTTGGGTATTTAACAATTATCATATATATATATATATATATATATAAAAAATATACACACACACTGTACATATTTTTTTTCTTTTATCACAAATAAGTCTATTCTGTTAGATTTCTCACAAAAAACACCATGGTAATACACTTTTTTATTTAGTGTTATACATGGTCTGTGATAACCCCATGTTTTTGACATGTGCAATAGTAAAACCATGGTATTTTGTAAAGTAACTTGGAGTACCATAACATTATTATGAAATATGAGCATGATCAATCCTTCAGTACCATGGCATTACCCTGGAAATGTGGTGCACGGTGCAATGAGAAAGTGAGAGTGTGAGGCGATCGACTGCTACAGGCTCCTTGAATTATGTATAACATGCGAGTAAGGCCCCCCTGGGGTATGATGGTGCCCCCCTAGGGAGCTGGTGCCCTATGCAGACTGCGTAATATGTGTATATGGATTGTGGAAGCCGAATGGTATTTTTCTAAAAGTGATTAATCTAATGGCTTTTTACAAAATAAGAGTCCTGTGTGTATTTCGGAATTCTTTATAATTAAAAGTCCTGTATTGTGTACCACTTTTGTTCTTCTGGTAATTATTGATTGGAATTGGAGTAGCACAATAAACTGCATCTGTGATTTCATTCAATTTGCACTCATATAGTATCTGTGCTTGGGGCCATCTGGTAACATTAAAGACTAAGGCAATATTTTAAAACAATTACAATTATAAGTAAATTGCATATGTATAATCAAGCTTTTGAAACTTAGGACAAAACTATTACACAAGGTGCAAACAATCATTGATGCTCAAGACGACAACAAACTACTATACAGATAATTACATACTATATAGTATGCATAATGTAGATTCTGAAGAGCAGTACTAAATAAAAAACAATATTTTAGCTCTTATATTCGTAGAAATTATGAAAGGGGTGTGAATATTTATAAGACTAAAGGGAATGCAAACTTATCTTTTCAGCAATATACGGTTTATTAAACCTCAGATGAATGGGTTATCAGCTGACTTCCTTTTCTTTGGCTTTCGATATTGTTTCTGAACAGCAATATAAATAGAGAGTCTGTGATATGGCTACTGAAACCAGCCATTAACCAACTATTTGGCTTAATGTTTCAGTAATTTTTTTAGTCTGTAGCACTGATATTGTAAAATGTAGGAGCGCACATTTTATATCTCGTTTGTTTGAATGAGCAGCTGGAAGCAGTGAAGCGCAGGCATTTCAAAATAAGAGTCCTTGGTGTATTTCAAAGACAAAGTGCCTTTAAAGTTAAAAGTTCCACGCTATGAATCAAATCTCATGGTGGTTAAAATTCATATTCAGTATGAGTTAAATGTTATTTTAAACAGAAAAGAATGGAAGAAATATACAGTAAAAAAAAAACACTAAATTGGTTAACTGTAAGTTACCTTATGCCTCCTACACACAACACGACTTTCAAAGACGTCAGATTGTGGTACCGTTCATATTATACAACTGTCTGTCTTGTCATGGAAGTCGTAGCGTTTTCAAATTACATGAGGAATCGGCGATATGGGTGAACACATTACAAGACATTTCACTATTGACGAATCCTTGACGACTCTGCCTGGACTCCAAATTACGTTTCACAACAGAGTACTGTACACGCGAGAAGTGATACGAGATACGAAAACAAATGCATGATCGTACGTTATGCATTTCAGAATATGATGTGTATATTTTTATCATATATTTTATTGGTTACAATATGAAAAAGTACCTTCTACTGAAAAATCGACCTATTTGCTTACCTGACTGTCCAAAAGAATTGGCAATTTCTCTCCAACTCTTGTCTTTCTCCACCCGGTTGTGGTACAGTTCAGATGAAACATCAAATATGCACTGGTGCTCCTGCCAATGTTCCACTATTTTCTATGTTAATTTCATTAATGTTAGTTTCAACATATACTAATACATAGTCGTTTTTGTTAACATTAGTCACTGTACTATGAGCTAACATGCACTAAAAATGAACAGGTGTATTTTTATTAACATTAACAAAAATGTATAAATTCTGTAAAAAATATTTTGTTAATTGTTTGTTCATGATACTTAATGCATTAACTAATTTTAACAAATGGATCCTTATTGTAAAGTGTTACCAATTGTAATTTATAAGCAGTCACTGGTGTGCATATATTGTCTATTTTATAAAGAGCAGCAAAGGTTCATAAAATCAGATTTTAGAGCTTGAGCAATATATTTAATAAACTTTATTACTTCATATATTTAAATGGATTCTAAAAGGCTGTCACTGCCACATGAGACTGTACCAGATTATAGTTCAATAAACAAAATGAAGCTGAAAAAATAAAAGCACAAGCAGACTGCCAGATTCACACTGTGACATGGCAAGTTGCCTGTGGGCTAAATTGAAGAACTTCATTTGCACTTAACACTGTGGGGAGGGATAAAGACAGAAAGAAAATCAATCTGGACCCTTCTCTTCTGGTAAAGACTGAAATACTCTCAAGTGTTATCTTGATTGTGTGGCTGAATTGTGGAAGAATTACATAGGAAGGGTCAGGGTTTGTTTCAAAGGAGATATCATACTACAAAATTAGGTTTGTTAAATCATAGTAGTAAGCATAGGTTTTGTTCTTTTGCAATTTTGATGGCTCTGTTCCAGTACGGTGTGAGCTTAATTTTTCTACGTGCCATTATGTCTCATGCACGGTAGAGCATTCCTACCGTGTAGCTCCACTTAGGTACAGTAGGCTATAAAAACTGGGCTGTGTGCAGACTGTGTTGATGACAAAATTTGTCACACATACTGTGCGCAAGATGCAGTGGCACTTGAAAAGCCTTAAAGGAATAGTTCACACAAAAATTTACATTTGGTGATAATTTACTCACCCTCAGGACATCCAAGATGTATCGGAGTTTCTTTCTTCATCAAAACAGAATTAATTTCAGGCCTCCTCTTTTAAACAATGCAAGTGACTGTAATCACTTTTTTCTGATGGTCCAAAATCATCAAAATAATCCACACGGCTCCAGTCAACAAATACTGTAAAGTTCTTCTGAACCCAAATGACTGATTATTTTTAGTAACAAAACAATAATTATATACTTTTTAACTACAAATGTTCGCTTCCGTACATCCCTGTGGTCAGCTCGTTGGTAAGGTCACGTGTCAAGTGGAGGAGGAGGCAGGAAGCGCCATTCGCAAACCAAAACAGTCCTAAACAATTTCAAAAAAATGTAATCAAAAATGATTTCCAAATAATAATAATAAAAAGATAAATAATCACTGCGTTAGAGCAGCGCAGTCAAACTAGATCCATTGTGTGAGACTTTACAGTGAAGTGATGTAAAGGTGAGTAATTTTTGCAGGCAGTGATGAGCGAATTAATTGAGTGCAGGTGTGGTGAATTAGAAATCGGGTGAGGAGGAGCGTAGCGCTTAGGGATTTGTAGAGCCCGAGGGAGGCGTGACAATGACAAAGTTTTCACACATACCTGAGTTTGCTGGAAAAACAGCACAGGCACAGCCAATAAATTCAGATACCAACCCTTTGTTTCTTTCGATGGTCTAGAATCCTTAGGGGTAAAATGTTCACTGCACACCCTCCAATATTTGAGAGAATGTAGGGATGTACTGATATCCAGGTTCAGCACGATAAGCCAGAGATTCAATCGCTCATGATCATGTACTGTATAGGCAACAAAAAAAAAACAGCATGCATTTTCTTTGAGGTTTCTGAAGGTTGAAGCTCCCAGGATACACACACAAATGACCATTTTGAACAAAACACTTAAACAAATACAAATCTACAGCAAAGACAATTCAACTTTTGTACAGTGCTTCTTCTCTTGTAAACAATGACGTGCTTCCTGCCTCCTCCTCCAAGTGACGCGTGACCTTACCAATGAGCTTACGTCATCCCTCTCATGAGCGCAAATCACAGAGATGTACGGAATTGAACATTTGCAGTTAAAAAGTATATAGGTATTGTTTTGTTTCTATATAATTTCTAAATAATCAATTGTTTGACTTGACTGGTGTCATGTGGATTATTTTGATGCACCCTAAAAATGCATTTTGGACCATCAAAAAAATGCAAGTACATTCACTTGCATTGTTTAAAAGAGGAGGCTTTAAATTAAATCTTAAATATCTTAAATTCTGTTTTGATGAAGAAAGGAACTCTTGGATGGCCTGCGGGTGAGTAAATTATCAGCACATTTAAATTTTTGGGTGAACTATTCCTTTAAGGCAACATCCTAACTGAAACAAAACCTTATAGTTACCTGTTCTATGTATCATACAAAAAGAGCCTAAGAAACTCAAATCACGATTGATTTGAATAAAGTTTGGTGTTAGCATTGTAGCATTTGGACCAATCAGACACAATTATTCATTATTTAATGAATAAGCCAACAGATGTCTCAAGACTGTAACAAGCAAAGGTCCAAGTAGGCCCAAGCAGACTCTGTTATATCTGCTCCCCACTGATCATTATCAAGCCTTTACACTGTCTTTGCTGACACTGGACCAGCAAAGAGTGGACCCCCAGTGACATTCCAAGATGGGAAGGTTTGCTACATGCCAGAGCAATCTTTTTCCCATAAGAAATGGACTCAAAGCCCAGAACAACAGACTTTTCTTCACTAAATTATAGACAAACTGTCTATAAATTAATATGTATATTCCCAGGACATAGGATCATTACTGTCTTGTTAAGTGTTTTTGTACTGTATACTATTTTATGCATGACTTATGACAGGACTAACAGCTAATGTAAAATTATTTAGTATCATGTTTCCTACTAAATTAATCCTTGTGTGACATCCTGCACAATGGTATATATATATAATTCTGAAAGCATGCATTGTATGCTTGCTATATTAATCAGAGCATAATGGGGCTTAAACTAACCCCAGCAAATGAGTCAGCTTCCAAACAAAGGAACATTTCCCACTTGGAAATTGCACCTTTCTCATTGGTCAAGCCAGACTCGAGAGGAGGGACCTCCAGCAGAAGTTAAAAGTCACGTCCCGCCTCTTACTGACTCTCTTTCCCCTGGCTCTTTTCCCCTGACTCTCTCTTCCCTCTGCTGCTGGTCTTGCTGACCACGAGGTGGCAGGCTAGCAGACTTCAACACCTCAAGCCATGTGCAACTACCTCGACCATGGGTCAATGAACACCATAGTTCATCATAATTTCTTCATTCAACGCGGAAGAAATTGGTTGCAACTTCAACACCATCAACTCAAGCAATTTACCATGCATGCGCAACCTGCCGACACCATATTGAAAAACACAGTACAGCTAAGCTAATAGCATAAAATAACACTGCTAAACTAACCAGTTAGCGAACTGTCATTGAAACCCTTAAATACGCTACAGCATGTTGCTAAGCTAACAACATACAAGCAAAACAAAGCCACACAACACCAAATTCAAATATTGAATAAAATGTTCATTATTAATCATACTAAATCATTATAATTGATTCCTTTTCAGATTCAGTGAATATAATGACATATATTAACAATCAACATATATTAATCAACATTTCTCTTGCTTCGTCCGGCATTTTTGCAATTTTTTTTTCCGACTTGTCATTTTTTTTATTGCATAGGATACATGTGATGCTATATCGAAGAATTATGTTATATCTACCTTTTGCAACAGAACTGCATACAGTTATCGTGATTTTGGCACTTTGAAAAAGGAGAACAGTTTAGAAAATGTCATGAGCCAGTTTTAAACTAGCATTGCCCAAAAAAGCATTTCGGCTTACTCCGCTAACCACTAGGCCACGGTTCTGAACTTTTAAAAGTAATGTGACTTCCAAAATCCAGATTTCTCTGAATTGAGATTCTCAAATAACTTAATGTATGTTTCCCTATAAATAAACCTGTGCCTGCTCAATATTGCAGCAGACACTCAAGCAATTAATGTCGAAGTATGCATTATGATGCTTTAAATATGGATTAAATGCCAGAGTGCTGCACACAAGACATCTTCACAGGAAGCCTTTAAAGATTGGAACCTTTTATCAGTGATAAAACAGTCATTACTGGGAGAGGAAAGGATTTCTATCTCTATATCTTTTCAATGTTTGATTGCGCTTGCAGTGTAATTTAACTTCAATGTACAGTAGAACCTGCTCTTAAAATATTTTGCCACGTTATTTAAAATGTTAAATTTGTATTACTTTATTTCATTCCACTAGAAATATTACTTTTAAAATGTTGAGTGTTGTGGCTTCTCTAAAGACTAATTTACCCAAAAATGTAAATTATGTCATCATTCACACACCCTTATGTCGTTCCAAACCCACATGATTTGCTTTCTACAGTAGAATTCCTGAGTCATAACCTCAGTCCTATTTTCATGTTGATATTATGTTATGTGAGTAAACATTAAACATTTTAATATTACTTGCTTTGATGAAGATGAACAACACTTGTGTAGGGGGCCTGGGTAGCTCAGCGAGTATTGACGCTGACTGCCACCCCTGGAGTCACGAGTTCAAATCCAGGGTGTGCTGAGTGACCCCAGCCAGGTCTCCTAAGCAACCAAATTTCCTGGTTGTTAGGGAGGGTAGAGTCACATGGGGTAACCTTGTGATCGGGGCATGTGGTAAGTTGTGCATGGATCAAGTTTAGCATGAGCCTCCACATGTTGCAAGACTCCGCGGTATCATGCACAATGAGCCACGTGATAAGATAAGTGAATTGACGATCTCAGAAACAGAGGCAACTGAGAATTTTCATCTGCCACCCAGATTGAGGTGAGTAACCGCACCACCACAAGGACTTACTAAATGAGTGAGAATTGGGCATTCCAACATTGGGAGAAAAGGGGATAGAAAAAAATACAAATAAAACAAAACACTTGTATTTATATGTATTGAATTAATTAATTAATTTTACGCCAATAGTGCTTTTCTGACAGTACACTCAAAGCACTTTTAAATAGAGAACAGGAGACTCAAATCAACCACCTCTAGTTACCAGCATCTTTTAATATAATTACTCAAGTGTTTTGTCTACTATTAATGTTTGTATTGTACTATACTGTACTTATCAATTTAAGAGGTGAAACCAGTAATATGGCTGATATGAGTTCAATTGAAGACTTTATTATTTTTACATTACATTGTACAGCCTAAGTTGATAATGCAAGTAAACCGTAATACTACAATAGCACATGTATGCACTGCACACAATAACACTGTAAAGTAAAAACAAAAAACGAGGGTTTAATAATAATGGGGATGAAATTTACTTAATTAAATATGAAAATAACATGCAAAAATATGCAATATAATTTTTTTTATAATATTTTTATATACAGCTGCAAGCAGCAATGACAGGCACAAGCACAAATGGTCCATTTCCACCCAGTAGCATTCGGAAAACAATGCAAGGTGGACACATGCATTTGGCATTTGAGATTATTCTAAACAATTTTTAAGCAATTTGAATAAATATAAAAGGACTATTTTAAAGTCTATTTTAAGAGCCACACTTCCTGCTGCTAGGTGGTGGCGCTATGACCGTGACCTAAAATAGTCAAATTTGGTGCCTGTCACATGACAGGAGGAGTATTTAAAAGTTCAGGGTTTGCGATTTTCAGAAAATCCAAAATGGCCGACTTCCTGTTGGGTGGAGCTAATGACTGTGAGTATGAAATTTACCTGACTTGGTGAGAACTAAATATGTACCCATTTTGGTGACTGTAGGTATAAATGGGGGTTCTAACATGCCCATTTTAAAGGGGGTTCTACTTTTTAATAAATTTGCAAAGTTATCTATAAATATATATATTTAATTTGCACCTATATAATAAAAGCCTACAGTAATTGTACAAGTTTGGTGGGTTTTTATGCCTTTTGTTTTAAAGTATGTTATATTTTTCATTGTGAAGTCTTGTCAGTGGTTTATGTCCTGTATTTTGAAAGCTCCTGTTTCATGTCCTCGGTTTCCAATTCCCTTGAAATTTTTCCAAGTGTGTCTTGTTAATAAGTCTGACTAACCCACTAGCCCTTGTGTACTTTAGCGCTGTCCTTGTCTGGATGTTGTGTTTGAGTTTTTATTCCTGTTTTATTGTGGTTCTCATGTCTTGGATACTTGTTTTTTACTTCAATAAAGCTGCCCTTAGATCCAAAGATTCCCGAGACTCCCAGAATGACAATAATAAACGGCAATATGTACCAATGTTTTTATTATAACATTTAACCCTCATGTGCTGTTTGGATAATTTTTTCCCCATTTTGATTTTGTTTCTGTAAAAAATTGTATCTTCATCTGAGTGGTACAAGACTTTTGTAACTTTTCCTCCACAAACACACACAAAAGAAAAAAACTGGTCTTGAAGTGGCCGTAAAAATATAGGAAATGAATGGGAAAAAACTAAAATACAGAGATTTTTTTCAAATTATTATTTGTAAAATAAAAATCAATAAATCAGACACAATGCAAAACACAATCACACATAAATGATAAAGAAAAAAAATCATAAATCATCTGCACTCACACATACACACACATTTGTTTGATTATATTAGTGATCTCTCATTGACTTTCATTGATTTCATATCAGGCTAATGATATTTTCTATTTCCAATCTTTACCCATAAACCTATTTTTGTTGGTCCAAACCTGTACGACTTGTGTAGAACAGCTAAGGAACGGATTGTCTTCGTCCACATTCACTTTCATTGTATGGTTAAAAAGAGCAGTGTCGACATCCTTCAAAATTTCTCGTTGTGTGTTCCACAGAAGTAAAAGTCAAATTTGGAACCAAATAAGTAAATGAGAGAATTTTCATTTTTGAGTGAAATAACCACTGTAAGTTTGAATGAGAAAACATATTAAAACATCTATCTTAACACTTTCATACTTGCACATCGTGAAGCAAGAAATCTAATGAAGCTTTTGGAAACTTAATGGCCAATTAAAAACTCTTTCAAGGCCAATTCCAGTCCTTCATCCAACTTTTCTTTTATTGTTCCCTCAATCCTTAATTTTGTTATAACTGTCATCCTGCTACAAGAAGCTCCAACATTGTCTATCAGTTCAAACAGCAGAGAGGATTATTAAATTATGTAGAACATCGCTTCCAGCCAGGACATTTGTCAGCCATCTGGTCTGCATCTGAGCTGCTGTCTACATTTGACTGTCCATCAAAAAATAAACTCTAAAGACATGCTGTATGTCAGTGTGAACATATGAAGGCTTTACTTTTTGATTTGCTCTGCATGTATTTAATAAGCAAATTCAACGCATTCCTTATCTTAATGCTTTATGTCATAATGCACCCATTTACAGTTACATTCAGCACTGTCTTTACTTCTGTAGCACTTCTACAGAAAGGAGGTAGTTTTCATCTTGTCTTAATGAATATGTTGCCATGGCACTTATTGGGAAACTCTCAGCTGTGCCATTAAGTGTGGTGCAATAGGATTAAATCCCTGATAATGCACATCCGTGAGCTTACAGAGCCCATCTCTTGCTCAACTTGAGCATGCGTTGCATAGTAAAACACATAGTAAAACCATCCTTACTACACACTAGCCTAATTTTACCAAAGGCACAACTGTGTCATGTTTGTGATGTGTACATCTTCTGATACTCAAGGGAGTCCTGTGGCAAACATCCATGTTCGGCACACAAATGTGGTTTGTCATCTACCAGCTGTCAGTTAGTAGACTGGGTTCTTGAGAATCTGAAACATTCTTTATGTTCCGTCTTTCTTTTCTGAGCGTTATCCAAGGTTAAATAAGATTTATGCTGTGTAACGAACCCCAGTTCCCAAGTCCACTCCGCCCCTTCCAGCTCTCACACTCGTTCCCAATCACCCGAATATTAGTTTCACCTGCACTGTTTATTTTCTCTATTTATACCCTGCCCTTTCTCCTTACCGCTGTTGGTTATTGTTTTGTCATCAATGCTGCTTTGCCAACTCTAGTGTTTCGCTTGTCTTCCCCAGTTTGTTCTTTCTCGTGTTTTGTTTTGTTTATCTGATCTCCTGGCTTCGACTTCACGCTCTCCTCTTAACTACGCTCCTTTGGATTTGCCCCTTTGTACTTTTGCCTGTCTACTAATAAAGCTGTTTCCTGCAATTGAATCCATCTCGTCCAGTATTCGTTACAGAATAACCAACCCAACTAATTCATCATGGATTCAGCGGAAAAACTTCAAGGCTCACTAGAGCGGATTTGTGCGGCAATTTCTTCTCAAGGATCTACTGTTGGGAGACATGAACAAGCATTAACAACCCAGGGACAGCAGATCCAAGAAATCCTACAAATGGTACGTGTTCTTTCTGATCTATTGAATCCTGTCCCACCTGTACCGGTCCCTGAACCTGCTGATACTTCCAACGTATTGCCGAGCGCCACAAGTTTTCAACCTCCCGAGAGGTTTGATGGGTCTTCTGACAATTGCCAGGGCTTTTTGATGCAGTGCAGTTTTTACTTGAAATATCACCCCCATTTGCACTCCGACAGTGAGAGGGTTCACTTTTTGATTTCGCTACTTACCGGCAGAGCACGACAATGGGCCACCGCATTGTGGACAGCAAATAGCTCCCTTCTAGCTTCCTATGATCAATTTTGTCACCAGATAGTGGTTGTATTTGATCATCCTGCAGCTGGAAGAGATGTGGGCAGCCGCCTCGTATTCCTGAAGCAGGGGTCATGCGCTGCAGCCGATTATGCCCTTGATTTCCGCACCCTTGCCGCGGGTAGCGAGTGGAGCGACCCCGCTCTTCTGACTGTCTATCGTCTGGGTTTGAGTCCTCAGTTGCAGATGGAGCTGGCCTGCCGGGGAGAATCATTGTCTTTGGAGGATTATATCCAAATCTCATTACAGTGGATAATCTCCTACGAGATCGCGCTTTCAGAAGTTCTTCCGTTAACCAGGAACGTACTGTGGTTTCCGACTTATCAAACCCCCCGCCTCTCGAAAGCTCCCCCAGTCCTGAACCCATGCAACTTGGTCGCGCTCCGTTAACCCCTGCAGAGCGAGCCAGACATTTGACACAGCGTCTCTGTCTATACTGTGGCATGCCGGATCACCGCATCGCTTCATGCCCAGTCTGTCCTCAGCCTTCCTCCTCCAGAAGCCAGGTTAGAACATCAGTCATTCTTAGCATTACCCAGAAACAAGTCTGCCTCCCTGTGGTTTTGACCCGTAACGATATCTCCTTTTCTGCCCCTGCCCTAGTTGATTCCGGGGCAGCAGGGAATTTTTTTGGACGATAGCTTGGCCCAAAGACTTGGGATCCCTCTTAGTCCGGTTGAACCGCCCCTCAAGGTCAATTCTTTGGATGGAGCACCTCTCGGCTCTGGATTTATTACCCACAGAACTGTGCCGTTGTCCCTTCAAGTAGGCTTGTTCCACAAGGAAATCATTCCGTTTTTCGTTGTCCATTCATCCAGAGACCCAGTAGTTTTTGGGCCACCCCTGGCTATCTCTTCATGAACCCCATATTTCCTGGCGCACGGGGGAGCTGTTGTGCTGGAATAATCACTGTCTGTCTCATTGTATTCACCTACCTGTTTTCTCAACCTCTGTAGAGAGCCCCGAAATGAAGTCTCCTGTCTCCATTCCCTCCGAGTATATTGCTTATGCTGATGTGTTTGAAAAGACCCAGGTTAACCTCCCTCCACACCGCAGTGTGGATTGTGCCATCGATCTTCTTCCGGGGTCCCCGCTCCCCAAGAGCAGAGTATACCCCTTAACGCTGCCTGAAACTAAGGCCATGGAAGACTACGTCGATGAGGCGCTCAACCTTGGCATAATCCGACCATCTGTCTCCCCAGTAGCGTCGGGCTTCTTCTTCGTGGACAAGAAAGATGGCGGACTTCATCCTTGTATCGATTACCGTGCCTTGAATAATGTAACTGTAAAGTTCGCCTATCCCTTTCCTCTTATCCAGCCAGCCCTTGAACAAGTCAGCAAAGCCCAAATATTTACCAAACTTGACCTCAGGAGTGCATACAACCTTGTGCGCATTAGAAAGGGAGACAAGTGGAAGACTGCGTTCATCACCACTAGGGGACAGTACGAATATTTGGTTATGCCTTACGGCCTCGCTAATTCTCCTTCAGTGTTCCAGTCCTTCATGAACGAGATCTTTTGAGACATGTTAGACCAATTCCTCATCATTTACATTGATGATTTGCTGATCTACTCCTCTACACTATCTGAACACACAGACCACGTCTCCAGGGTGTTACAGAGACTCAGAGAACACGATTTGTTCGTGAAAGCAGAGAAGTGTGCCTTTCATCATTCCTCTGTCTCCTTTTTGGGGTATGTCTTGTCCACAGGAACGATGAGGATGGAAACAAACAAGGTAGCTGCAGTCCAGTCCTGGCCAGAACCTAAGACGTTGAAGGAGCTCCAGCGGTTTCTAGGTTTCGCCAACTACTACAGGCGCTTCATTCGAAACTTCGGGAGGATTGCTGCACCTCTCACTGCTCTGACACGAGGCAAACCCAAGTCGCTAGCATGGAACACTCCTGCTCAACAAGCCTTCCAAGCTCTGAAGGACACTTTTACCAGTTCCCCAGTTCTCAAACAGCCCGATCCTACCCTCCCTTTCGTCGTGGAAGTGGACGCCTCTGAGGTAGGCATGGGAGCGGTACTCTCGCAGCGGCACGGGGCTCCCGCTAAACTGTACCCTTGTGCCTTCTACTCCCATAAACTGTCCTCCCCTGAGCAAAACTATGATGTCAGGAACAGAGAGTTGCTGGCTATTAAACTAGCCTTGGAGGAATGGCATCACTGGTTGGAGGGTTAGAAGTTTCCTTTTGTTGTCTTCACCGACCACAAGAACCTTGAGTACATTCGTTCAGCCAAGCGGTTAAACCCCAGACAAGCCAGATGGGCTATGTTCTTCACTCAATTTAACTTTTCAGTAACCTTTCGCCCAGGCTCTAAGAACACCAAGGCTGACGCTCTATCCAGACTCTTCAGCTATGGGTCTAAACCTTCGGAGCCAGATACTATTCTCCCTGCTTCGTGCCTAGTATCCCCGTGAGGTGGGAATTGACAGAGGCTATCCTACAGGCTCAAGTTAATGAACCCGCGCCTCCTCAAACGCCCCCCAACAAGATGTATGTGCCTACCGTAATTCGCCCTCAGCTTATGCAGTGGGTACATATTTCCCTTTGTTCCGGCCATCCTGGTATCACCCGTTCTACAGAGCTGCTCTCGAAGAAGTTTTGGTGGCCCTCTCTGAAGGACGACATCCACGACTATGTCCTTTCCTGTACCGTCTGTGCCCAGTCCAAAACTCCTCGTAACCTTCCCGCTGGACTCCTCCAACCGTTGCCCATACCCGATCAGCCGTGGTCCCATATCGCCATGGACTTCATAACCAACATACCTCCTTCAGACGGTCGGACGGAAATCCTGGTGGTCATAGACAGGTTCTCCAAGATGTGCCGCTTGATCTCCCTGCCTGGACTACCCAATTCTACCCATCTTGCCGACCTCATGATCAGTCACGTGTTCCGTAATTTTGGCATCCCCAAAGAGATTACGTCTGACAGAGGGACCCAATTCACGTCTCGATTCTGGCGAGCCTTTAGTGACAGACTAAGCATTCAGCTAAACTTCTCCTCTGGATACATCCCCAAACGAATGGTCAGACTGAGCGCCTCAATCAGGAGATAGGTAAATATCTGAGAGCCTACTGTGCTCAGGACCAGGGTCACTGGCACACCTACCTTCCCTGGGCCGAATACGCCCAAAATAGCCTGGTCAGCTCTTCGACCCGTCTCACCCCATTCAAATGTGTCCTGGGTTATCAGGCAGCTTCGAGTGATGTTCCTGCAGTGGACACCTGGGCCAAGAAAAGCACCCAAGTCTGGAGAGCCACCCATGACCATCTACAACACTCTACTCAGACCCAGAAATCTAAGGCAGACCGCCGACGCAGACCCACGCCTACATTCCATCCAGGCCAGCGAGTGTGGTTAGCGACCCGGGATATCTGTCTTCGTCTCCCGTCCAGAAAGCTGAGCCCCAGGTACATCGGTCCTTTTAAGATTTTAAAGAGAATTAACCCTGTGACTTATAAGTTGTTACTGCCACCCCGCTACAAAATCTGCCCTGTTTTTCATGTCTCCCTACTAAAGCCAGTCTTCTACAGCCCCATGTTTCCGCCCACTGCCTCTCTGACACCCCCTCCACCACTCGACGTTGGGGGTCAGCCCGCGTATGCGGTCCGGGCCTTGTTGGACTCCAGACGTCGTGGTGGTCAGTTGCAGTACCTGGTAGACTGGGAGGGCTACGGGCCAGAGGAGCAGTCGTGGGTACCTTCGAAGGATGTCTTGGACCAAACACTCAAAACGGATTACCATCTCCAGCATCCCGATCGTCCCGTGCCACTTCCCAGAGGTCGTGCTCCTCGTGACCGAGTGCGGCCGTCCGGAGCCGTCCACAGTAGAGGGGGAAGTACTGTAACGAACCCCAGTTCCCAAGTTCACTCCGCCCCTTCCAGCTCTCACACTCGTTCCCAATCACCCGAATATTAGTTTCACCTGCACTGTTTATTTTCTCTATTTATACCCTCCCTTTCTCCTTATCGTTGTTGGTTATTGTTTTGTCACCCACGCTGCTTTGCCAACTCTAGTGTTTCGCTTGTCTTCCCCAGTTTGTTCTTTCTCGTGTTTTGTTTTGTTTATCTGATGTAGGGTATCCAGGTCAGGTTTGGGGAATGTACAATTAATTTTAAATGATCGTAATCAATGATTAATCATACGGTGTGAACCAGATAACAATACATACAAAAACGCCCCAAAAAGGGCTTATATAGTCCAAGAGTCTGCTTCAAATATATATAGATAATTAAACACAACGAATTATAATTAATTAGGAATATACATTATATGCAGACAGGCTATATTAATTTTAATAACACCTTAATGGAATTGACCCGTGGGCTACACGAATCAGTCAGTTCGTCCAGCTGAACTGCTTTGCTAAATACTCCTGATCAATTCTCTTGAAGGTTTATTCTTAGTTATAAGCTTACTCATCAAAGCACGTTAACTTACTTTGATAATATCAGCTCATAGCTTTAGATCGCACATTAAAGAGGCTTTGTTTTATGACCAACACACACAGACAACCAAGCGTATAATTGGGTTTAATACAAAGAACTAGGATATATCACAAACTTAACAAACATTTAACATATAATAAACATAAAATAAACAAAATAAACACAGTAAGGGAAAGTAAAGAATTATTAGAGGTATGGCATACTTATTTCAACAATTAACCCTTTGGAGCCAGCGAGGAAGTTACACACTGTGATGCATTTGAATTTCAATGGAATAATACTTGCAAAATGGACCTATGTGTGGCTGAGCAAGGCTGCGTGGATGTCGCGTCTCCGTGGCGTCCTTGAGATGGGCTTTTCTGTCGGTGCTTCCAGAGCGTGGGTTGGTCGCGGAAGTTCGAAGTGTCTTAGAGGGTAACTGTTGAAGAATCGACGGGTGTTCCTGAGGGTTGCAGAGTTCCGGAGAGTTGAAATGTTCAGGGGAGTCCAAGGGAGGGGAGGAGAGATGAAGTAATTTGGGAGTTGGGAGCAGCCAAGAAGAAGGAGAAGATAAGAGAGCGAAGAGCCAGTGTGGATGCAATTTATAACCTTAGAAAACGTGTCCCACCTCTCATTGGCTCGACCAATAAGTAGGGTGGAAGTTCCAGGCGGGAATTTGGTTTATTGCTCTTTGTTCTAAGGGTGCTCATTGCGTGTGCACCCTGGAGGGGTGGTAGCCGATGAAGAAACTAGGAAATATTCTTGTAATACTAATATGTTGTTGTTATCGACATATCATGTACACAGTCATTTCGATCTTCAAAATACCAAGTTATAGAGACCAAATGTGCCACACATATGATTTCGGTTAACCATAGTATGCAAAGTCTGAAACATTAACCCATTAGAGTTTGCAAGAAAACATAGACCAAACAACATAAAGGAAAATCATGAGATGGAACATTAGATACATGTCAATACATTTATCACATGGATATATATATATATATATATATATATATATATATATATATATATATATATATATATATATATATATATATATAGGATTAAAAGGGGTTCATTTCTCCTTCTTAGTAAGAATTACGTGAGAGTCAGCACTCTCTAACATTCCTTTGGAGGTCATAAAAGTCTCCTTTATTTTGGGCGTGAAACGGTTCCTTTGTCCCGTCAAGGCTCATTTGCATCATCTATGACTCGGGGTCAGGACTTTGGTTCGAGTAACTCAAAAGATGGTAAAACATAGCAGAATACAATTCTAAGGTAATCTTATATTTATATTCAGCTAGGACAAGTCGTAAGGTTTAATTTGATACCAAGAAACGTGTATTTAGTACACTTAAAAGTGGATATTATTATTGCCTTTATTGTCATTGCCTATAACAACGAAATTTAAATTGCCCTTCCCATGGTGGTAACACATAATATGACAAAACGACATCAATACATAAATACATTATAAGAAAGAACAGATAAAATGATAAAAATAGCTAAAATATAGTCATTAAAAATGCAGAGCAGTCTAAATGCTCATGAGTTCAGGTATTTTATAGCATTTGGATAAAAACTGTTCAAAAGTCTAGAGGTGCGACCCCGGAAGGATCTGTAGCGCCTTCCAGATGGCAGAAAAATAAAGAGGCCGTGACCTGGATGGGAACAGTCCTGAATTATATTTTTTGCCCGTTGCATGCATCTGGTGTGATATATGTCCACGAGTGAGGGGAGCTGTGTGTGAATAATATTTTGTGCTGATTTCCTTACTCTGTCCAGCGCTTTTTTATCAGCAGCGGTGCAGCTACTAAACCACACCAGAATATCGTGTGAGATAATACTTTGGACAGAACAGTTGTAAAAGGATAAAAGCAATTTCTGGGAGAGGTTAATTTTATTGAGTGACCTGAGAAAGTACAGTCGCTGCTGAGCTTTCTTCACAAGGGCTGTAGTGTTGGTTGCCCAAGTGTTGTCCTGTGAAATGTATGTCCCAAGGAATTTGAAGTCCTCAACCCTCACACTCTTAGGCTATTAAATATAAGGCCTCAGAGTTTTACTACACAACTAAATAGTCTTACTAGTTTGATCTAACATCAGAAATACACAAGTACATTAAACACATTTTTTTAAACATATTTCTTTAAAAATAAGCATTTCTGGGTTTTACATGAAAGACACACACTTTTTGTCAACTTTCACATGTCTTTTCTCACATGGTAAAACACGAGGATTTGGGGTGTCATATGTGCGGGGGTTTTTAGAAAGCACCACGAGGATTCTCTGTCCATAGCTGGAGTGTCTCTCTGTCAATAGCGCATTGTACTCAACAGACTAGCTGGTGCCATTTCAGTGATCTTACAAGGGGCTTCTTTGTATTCATGAATCTGATGGGTTAATGATTATCCTTCATACGCTACACTGATCTCCTGGCTTCGACTTCACGCTCTCCTCTTAACTAAGCTCCTTTGGATTTGCCCCTTTGTACTTTTGCCTGTCTACTAATAAAGCTGTTTCCTGCAATTGAATCCATCTCGTCCAGTATTCGTTACATGCTGTTTCTGTAAAACTGGCATTGTAGTGCATAATAATGGTATTATAGTATCTGCATGATAGCGGTTTGTGACATTGTCATGTTTATTTAAGGGGTGTAGGTGGATTTTAAACCTGTATGGTAGTCACTGTTTTCTATAATCCCATTTCGGTTCCACCCTAAATCACACAAACTTTCACAGACATATTGAGTAACTATTTGTCTTTGACATAACTTAGCCACGTACTGCTTCATTTAAAAGTGGTGTATAAATACATTAGAGGCATTGGTATCGATATCAGCAATATTGGCCTTAATAGAACTTGGTATCAGATTGAAAAGAAAATAAGTGGTATTGCCATCCTTACTACTGCACATTGCTAAATTTGTTGATATGTTGGGTAGGTTCAGCCCGACATATCAACATTAACATTGTTAATTTCATTAGTTTGGAAAAAAGTCATTAATTTAATTTGTATTATTAGTAATGTTATTTTAAATATGTGTAAATATGTTTTGTTCCTCTAGAAACTTCACCTTGATCAGTATCACAAAAATGGCATTAAAACAGTGCCCCTTTCCCAAATATATGGTATACTTGATACAGTGGCCTCACGCATCTCTGAAGTCCATGAGACTGTAGGGTATCCGATTTGTCATTTTATGATTTGAAAGCATGCTCAAAAGCGCCCCATTGGCAGCTGTTATGCACACTGGATGAGCCCTTTTGCCAACTCCACAATGGACTATACCACAACAGTCTATGTGTAGTTTAGCTTCATGCCATAGACTCAGTTCCAGTTGGGACAGGGACAAATGAACATTAAAGTCTGCTGTAGACTTGCTCTGGAATTAAATTTAGTCACCAAGAGTTTGGGGGAAGCTACCGGGGAAGAACCACTTTATTTATGTGAACTTGTTGAACAAACAAATTTACTGGATTGAATTTGACTTCTCAGTGCAACACATTAGAGGGAGGACAGTTTAAGAGCTCGCTTCAGTTTGCTTGACTGTAAAGCTGAGTGTGCAAGACAATGTGGCAAAAACATAGAAGTAGCGTTGTCACGCTACAATGCTACCATTTGGAATAAGAAGCTAGTTATTGGAAAACCCACATGGTTTTTGAAAAACAGCTGAACTACTGCTACTTATTTAAAAGCAACACCACTTTTTAGTTAGTTACTCCCTAACACAGGAAATAAGCTAGCACATGATGTGACAGTAGTCAAAGTAATAAGGTTATTTACATGCCTGTTTTGAGTTCTGCCATTCAAAACCATCGGTGGTGGCGTAGTGGACTAAAGCACATAACTGGTAATCAGAAGGTTGCTGGTTTGATCCCCAAAGCCACCACCATTGTGTCCTTGAGCAAGGCACTTAACTCCAGGTGCTCCAGGGGGATTGTCCCTGTAATAAGTGCACTGTAAGTCGCTTCTAAAGCCATGAATTGGTATTTGCTGGGCTGTGGAAATTCACCCACGTGTACGGTATATGAGATCGCAGCATTGCATAGATGGTAGCAATCCCATGCAATATTCTGATTTATGAAATGTCTTGACTGATAATAGAAATATTTCTGGACAGTTTTCATAATTTCGTAATTTGTAACTCTCTATATTTTTAAAGAACAGTTTGTGATTTTGGTATTGGATTGGCTAACAAGTCTTTTTTTCACCAAACATTTTTTGGAAGGAACCTTATGAAATAGTGCTAAGGACATCACATTTAATGAAAATGCTGGTAAACGTCATTGCATCATAACTGGAAAACATCATGAATTGATACTTATTAAGCTTGATTTATGTTAAGTTTCAACACACTTCATACTGCACAATTTGAAAAGAAGGCCTGTGGTCATCATTACAGTATAAATGGTCTAATTGACTTCAGTCAGAATGGCATGGCTTTAAGCAAATAGACACATAGATGTCTTGCCAGAGTAGGCTAGAATTGCAGTACAGAGTTATACCTTTTTAAGCTGCTTAATTCTTGATGAAAATCAAAGTTTGTTGGTGTCAGAGCAGCAAATGGATGAAATGTGAAACCATCGAAAATCCTGCCTGCACCTTGAGTGGCTTCAGATTAATAGCTTCCTATTGACAAAAACTTTTTTACTTTAAAGCAATTTGAACCTTTTCAAAATGTCCTGTCTCTACCCAAAACATTTAATGATTATGGAGCTCTTAGTCTGTAATTTTAGTTTTTCTTTCCATTTGTGATAGCCACTGCAATTTCGCAGTTATGAGCAGTGCATAATAAGGCATCTCATTTCCCTTCCATTAAATGTTCTTTCATGTGCCCTGACACTAACCCTGCTATATGAGTGAGACTTTAGAATACAGTAGCATGCCTTTTAAATGTTTCCCATTTCCCCATACAAACAACCTGGTCTCATAAAATCACGTTACTTTTCCTACATTTGTTTTTTATTATTTTATGTGACTCATATTGTGGCAGTTTTTGGTGAAATGACCACTAAAGGTGCCACAACAATGACTTGTATTCACTTTAACCCAAATCAGGCTTATTTTCAGTTCATAAACACGTACTTTTTGCCCTGTTTCTCACATAATGCTATTTTATAACATCTAAACACTTTACAATAGTGCATTACTTGTATGGTGATATATTGAAACATTTGCATTACATAGCCAACCACATTGATAAGCTTTTTTTAACTGTGTTTATATTGTGAGTTAGCTTCACTGATACCGGGGTATGAGACTTGAAGAGTACTTGAGTGGACGCGTGAGCTAAAAGTGTGATAGAAACACCACAAAATGGCATGGTTGTTTAAAGGGATAGTTCACAGAAAAAAGAAAATGCTCTCATCATTTACTCACCCTCATGCCATCCCAGATGTGTATGACTTACTTTCTTCTGCAGAAAACAAATAAAGATTTTTAGAAGAATATTTCAGCTCTGTAGGTCCATGCACTGCAAGTGAATGTGTGACACATTTTTTAATCTCCAAAATCTGCATTAAGGCAACATAAAAGTAATACATATGACTCAGTTAAATCCATGTGTTCAGACACAATATGATTGCTGTGGGTGAGAAACAGATCAATATTTAAGTAAGTTTTTATCATAAATTCTCCTCCCTGCTCAGTAGGTGGCGATATGCATGAAGAATGTGAATCACCAAAAACATAAGAAGGAGAATGTAAAAGTGAAAGGCAATGTAACTTGCTTTCAGAGCCAAACAGCGGACATTTCACCTCGGAACTGTCGCAATATGAGTAATGAACCATGTGATATCATTTTTACCATAATTTCCATATGAACAGGTTGCATACGAATCAGGTTGGGTTGGTTATCCAATGATCTGGAGCAATCATATCATCAAGAAATAATAGTCAATGGTAAAACTAAAGGCCTTTAGAGTTTATTTTTGCCAAGCAAACACACCATACTTGGAGTTTATGGTGTAATGGAGTTAATGGGTACTGTGGATGGATGCCCCAAAAAACTCATGACTCTCTAGATAACATTACAAAGTCTCAGGCTATTTCAATATTTATTAAAGTGCCAAGCAATGGCTTCTGGGGCATGATGCGTAATGCAGCGCACATGCATGTATTCATGATCAAAGCCCTTGAGCTTACTTCAAACATCATCATGTTCCCTTTGTTGAAAAGAAAATATGTTGAACATGCTTTTAAAAAAGAAAATAGTGAACTGCTTCCTTGAGCTGTAGGAGTTTGTTCACACCCCAAAAATAAATAAACTGTCAACATTTACTCACCCTTATATTATCCCAGACCTGTATCTCTTTGTTTCTTCCCAAAGGAGATGTTAGACAGATCGTCAGCCTCAATCAACATTTGCTTTCATTGTATTTTTTCCATACAATGAAAGTAAATAGTAATAGTAGGTAAAACTCTGTCATTCTGCCTAAAATCTCCTTATACCGCAGAAGAAAGTTAGTCAAGGTCTGGAACAGCATGACAGTGAGTAAATGATTAAATATTTTTCATTTTGATGTGAACTATCCCTTTAATATTTGTTGCCACCAATCATAGCTTTAGCCCTCACCTTCGCCCAACCCCTTAAGAGAGGGGAAAAATTGACTATGAATCATCCCTCAGGAACAACAAACAGAGGATGTTGATTCAGGAACATGTCTTGTGTAAATCACATCTAGCAACATTAAAATATTAACAGCATTTCAAACATGCTTCGTGTTCGCTTGGTACTTCGAAAGGGAATTATTTTAGATTCAAAGGTTTTGTTAGTCTGCACGGTAAAGGCTTAAAATTTGACATTTAAAAAAAATTACATTTCAAAAGAAAAAGGGTGTCTACATCTCATATCCAAAGATTTATGTATTCTTATAGATTATTTTTGAGAACTTCTCTAAGGGCATCCCACATAGCAGACGATCTTGGCCCAAATGTGGCCTCGAGCTGGCACTGATTGCCTCATGTTGGCAATGGCATGCGTCCTGTCAGCCAAAGATAGGCCATGTGTGGCAAACAACATGGGGGTCAAATGCTGGTGCGAGGTGAGTGTCCCAAGTCAGGCCTGTGATCATGGACCACATTTGAAAAGTGTAAAAAACTCAAATGGATCCCTAGATTTAATTCTTCTTCTTAGAAATAAACATTTGAATGTACTTCAAATAACTGATAATAAAATAATCAAGACAGTTAATTGTTTTAGATCTTTCGTAAGCCACCTGCACGACCCATGTTTCTATACATACATTTTTTCCTTCACATTTGTTAAATATTGAAAATATCATTAAAAATAGGTCAACATTACATTCAAAGAACAAAATTAAATTAAGCAGTAATATCTGACAACAAAGTTATCATAAATTGTGCTTCTTTAACTCAGATAAGGTACAAAATGACTTGGGTGTGGAGAGTAATTGGACATGAATTAAACAAAGTTTAATGTAATGTACACATGAATGTACATGTGTCCACCAAACAAAATAGGTGTTGTCAAGGCAACAGCAAATAATGAAGAAACTGGAGAAGGATGGATCCCACGATATATCTGTGGATTCATTAGTAAACATGTCCCACACATGTAGAATACTATTTTACTTTGACATATCATGAAGACATACTGTATAATTTCACATGTTATGTCAGAGTTCAGTCAAGTTAATGAATCTGAAATGTTGCCTGTGCAAAACAATGAACTGTATGGGGGCAGTCATTTTCTATTTCTTTTTTTGTAGATAATTACAATGAAGCGAGGTTAAAGCTGCCAGAAGATGTTGAACACACAGACCCCGGGACAGAGGATTCTCTAATAGAAGTCAAACAAAGAAGACATTTTAAAATATCCAACTAAAATTTAATAAAGTGCTTCATTAGACAAAAGAAACATCCTATTCCCTGGAGAAGATGAAGTTGAAAATTACTTCTCAAAAGCTAATCAAAGTAAAATGTTTCAGTAGCTTTTCTGCACTGTTAAATATTTTCCTGTAAAACAACAGTAAAGAACTGGCAGCAGGGTTGCCAGCAAGTTACTGTAAAATCTTTGGTATCTTGTTGTAGCTGAAATTTACAGTTTGCTACTGTTTTTGCAAATACAGCATAAAGCTGTTATTTTACTACCTTTGCAGTAAAATACTGACAAATGTATCAGCAGTTAATTACTGTTTATTTGTACTTCTCCACAAGAGGTATATTTGCAGGATTTTACTGTAAAATACAGTACATGCTACTGTATAAGCTATTGAGTAATGGACTGCTAGCAAAAAGGACTACAATATGCTACCTTATTTTTTCTAAACCTTGTGATTTAATAAATTATTCCTTTAGTCTTGCTATAAAAATACAGTGTTTTAATACAGTGTATAAATGTAGCCTTTGAAATAGTGACTTAAACTTATAACAGAAATAATACAGCTTCAAAGTGTCTTCTCAAAACTTGTCTCTATTTACAAAAATCCATTCTTGTAAAACATCTGTACAAAATTAGAAGGCAATTGGTAAAACAAAGCCCAAAGTTGATTCGGGTAAATAAACGTATATTTCAGCCATATAAATAATAAATACATATTATAAAAAAATCATGTAAATAACTGAGAAAGTGGCTGAATTAATTAATGACTAAAACAGTGTGTGTGTGTGTGTGTGTGTGTGTGTGTGTGTTTGTGAGTGAGTGAGTGAGTGGGTTTGCTGACTTATATAAAGTCCCACTCAAAGTCCATTTGTTTCTTTAGTAGATTGGAGACATGAGGGTTGACTGATGTCATCTTTTTCTGGGCAATTTTCCCAGTAAGCTTTGACAGGACTTTGCCTCGTCCATCCTTGATGCCTCTCTCAGGATTTATCCTGATGAAACGCCTAAAAAACCAATGCGTAATATAATTAGTATGGATAATTATATTATATAAATATAGCAAAGTCTATTTTTGTATCAGGAACACTGCCCTTTACCACAGTAGATGTAGGTAATGTAACATTTTAGCATCTTTTTAGCAGTTATGCATTGTCACTGGTTAATCAATATATAACATGGTTCAGAGAAAGTGGTAGTTTGCTTTGCCCTGATTAGTGTCAGGAGTTTTCTTAAAGAAATAATTCACCCAAAAATAGCAATTAAATAATCATTTACTCACCTTAATGCCATGCCAGATGTGTATGATCATCAGAACACAAACAAAGATTTTCAGAAGGAAATCAGGGCTCTGATGTGCTTACAATGCAAGGGAATGAATGCCAAAACTATGAAGTTCAAAAAACACAGAAAAGCAATTCAAATGACTCCAATGATTTATTAAATGTCTTCTGAAGTGATATCGTCAGTTTTAGTTGAGAACAGACCAAAATGTAACTCCTTTTTCACTGTACATCTTGCCATTGCAGTTTACAGGCATGATCGATTTCAAGGTTGATTATACTTCCTTGAGCCATCTAGCGGTTCTACCCATGTGCCTAGCACTAGGAAGTTTAATCAAGCTTGAAATCATGATCGTTAAGGAGACTTCTGATGTCAAGATTTATAGTAAAAAAGGAGTTACATTTTGGTCTGTCTTCACTCATAACTGATGAGATCGCTTCAGAAGACATATAATAAATCATTGGAGTCGTTTGAATTTCTTTACTGTGTTTTTTAACTTCATAGTTTTGGCACCCATTCACTTGCACTTTATGCCACTCAGAGCTTAGATTTTCTTCTTAAAGTCTTAATTTCTGTTCTGCTGAAGAAAAAAAAAAGTCATTTATATTTGGGATAGTATCAAGGTGAGTAAATAATGAGAGAATTTTCATTTTTGGGTAAATCATTTCTTTAACAAGCTCCAGAAATTATATCTTTTGTGCAGTTGTACATGACTAGTGAAATGAAACGTGAGCAACACAAGGTCCTCAAAATGCCAACATAACATAGCAACAGCTGAAGGATGTAAGCATCTCAGCAGCTAACCTTTGAATGAATTCCAGTGTGCATGCAGCATAATCTTGATACTGAAGATTTTAGGTGTAGTAAGTAGAAAAGGCAGCAGCAAGCCCAGACAGAAAAGTTGGTTGGATGCCTTCACAAATGTGCCCCTCAAGGCTGATCATCCAGTGGTGAATACAACTTCCTGGTGTTTCACCTGAAACTTTACAAAGAAACCAAGTATCAGCATTGACATAAAAAAATATGAATCTGCCAATGTCACATTGCAAATGAATGCAAGGGACACTGACATATTTTACCCATTCACAGATGAGCCCTGTTCTTTTAACATAAGAAATGCATTTTAATATGTTGATCATGGACTGGTCGGGAAAGATATTAATGTCAAAAGGTGTAATTTTCCCCCCAATATTAAGTCTTGTGAAGAAGAAGAAAAAACTTTTGCTGAAATGCAGAAAACACCCTGGTGGCTTTTGTAATCATAAAAAAAAGAATATATACTTCTGTACAAGGAGTATCAGTCGAGGAGTTGCAGGGAGCTTAAGTGTCATTTCCACATCAGCTGTAAAAGAGAAGGAATAGCATGCATTCCTGCATAGAACTTAACATTAGCAACTGTGCAGCTGCGTTTCCCAAAAGCATTGTATACTTCTTATGCAACGTAAGTGGATTGTAGAAATTAATGCCACCAATGGCTATTTAAGCTTACAATGCTTTTGCGATTCGCAGCCCAGATGTGAACTTTGAAGTTGTTAATGTTAGCTGTTAAAGTCCAGTGCATTACTCAGTCCAACAACAAATCACTTAAAGAAAACAATTTTAGTAAAAGAAACAAAGATCTTGGTATTAAAGACAGAAATATAACATTACAAAGAGTTTATTTAGTTGATATTGGGATCTGATGGCAGGTAGGCTACCAAAATCATTATCACAGCACAATAAGTGTTCAACACAAATGTGATATATTCTGGCTATGATAAAAAGCAAAGCAAAAGGGCACTCACCTGTTAATTCAGAAGATGACGATAGGTGAAAAAATCAGCACTTAAACACGTGTGGGCTCACTGTAGATTTGTGTTCCCAAAATACAATGTCTAAGTCATTTAACCAACCAAAATGAACAGTAATGTACTGCATTTAAATATAACAGGATTATACTGTTGGTATTTTGATACCTGTGGGTTAAATGTTCTATAAAAACATTGATATTATATGATATATATCTCTCTCTCTGTAAACAGATCACCAGGGTTGTGAGTGTTACTTTTGAAACATATTCCACTACAGATTACAGAATACATGCTGTAAAATGTAATTTTTTATGTATTTCATTAGATTACTCAAGGTTAGTAATGTATTCTAAATACTTTGGATTACTTCTTATGCACTGGCAGATTTTTTTAATTGTTTTGACTGTAAAATCTCTGCCAGTACAGTAAGACAAAATACACATGTTAAAACTACATTCTCTGAAAAAGCTAAATATCTTTTGCTCTGTGTTGTTTCTATAACAAGATCAATCTAACTCAGGGGTGGGGAACGTCAGGCCTCAGGGCAGTATAAGGCCCGCGTGAGCGTTTTACGAGGCCCGCAAGGCCATTTGAGAAATTATTTGAAAAGCAAAAAATGGCCTTGATTCAATTAACCTGCAAAAAATTCCTTTCAAATTATTTTCAAAAAAGATTTAAAATGATAACAATAATAGACAGACCTTTTAGTGTTTTTGGTGTGTGAGTGCATGACGGAATGCGTACATTAATTTCAACCCACAATCAGAAATTGCAAGCAATAGTATGGCCCACGAATAATTTTGTAAACACTCAAATGGCACTTAATGGAAAAAATAAATTATGATTCAACGTGAATTTTCTTGATAAATAAACGTGATCGTGCTGGAAACATGTGCAGGTAAAATGGTTAGAAATAACATTTTAGCTTAAAGTAAATCTGACAATTTACACAAGGTTTATTTCTATTTCTTCTGCTCCAAACATCACTTCAAACGTACTTCTCTGTCTGCTCGTATGAATGTAACACATCATAAGAAAGTGTTTCACCGCTGTTCAAATTCACTTTGTATCACATCATTTATATTTATGAATGTTTTCCATCTGAAAGGACTAAATATTAAATGTAACAAATGACAATAAAATGCAAAGTAATCTCTTCAGTAATCAAAATACTTTTGAATGTAAATAAAAATTATTTAAATTGTAACTGTAGTGACAACACAGTTACTTATATTTTGTTTTTTAAATACGTAATCCCGTTACATCCTTTACTCCCCAACCTTGCAGATCACAAGAACTGCCAAGTGCACCAAACATCTTTTAATCATTTATTTCTCATTCCCAAGGGTGTTTTTTTGTCTTGACAAAAATGAAGCCAAAGAAAATGTAAGTTTCGGTTGCATTTATGACATTTCTTTTCCTATAAGCAATTTATGAAATGTTTATGAAATTATATTTGCCTCTCACTCTCTTTCTGTATAGACCAGAAAACCTGTCTAGTGCACTGAAGATCTTACTGTTACACACATTGGCTCCTGACTTCCAAGGTGAATACTTCATTAAGAAGAAACCAAAGCCAAGGAAAGCATAAGTTTCAGATGCTATAAGTTTGTTTTTCAATAATTAGTTAATAAACTATAGATAGATTTCTCTCTTTCTCTCTCTCTCTCTCTCTCTCTCTCTCTCTCTCTCTCTCTCTCTCTCTCTCTCTCTCTCTCTTGTTTGTGTGCAGATCAAAAGAACTGCCTGGTGGACAGCAGATTTTTCACTCATATCTTCCTAACTGTCAAGGGGCTGTCACGACTGAGAAGAACGTCTTGGCAAAACCAAGGAAAATTTAAGAATTTGTTATTTTACAATTAATAATTTATTCAACCAGTAAAATGTTCTGATGTGCTTTGTTTTGTCTTTCTGCAAACCAGTCCAGTTATATTTATTTATTAGAGTGAAGTACCTTCATATAATATCGATCTGTCTGTCATTAACTCGTGACTCCATTCTATTGAATTTATTCAACAAAAACATTGATTCACTGAATCGTTAAGTGACTGTTTTTGTAAAAAGAGTCTGTAAAGGAATGGTTACCCAAAAATGTAAATTCCCTCATCATTTACTCACTCTCATGCCATCCCAAATGTGTATGTCTTTCTGTAGGTCCACACAATGCAAGTGAATGATGATGAGAACCTTGAAGGTCCAAAAAAGACATCATAAAAGTAATCTATATGACTCCAGTGGTTAAACCCATGTCTTCAGAAGCTATATGATATGTGTGGGTGAGAAACAGATCAATATTTAAGTAAATTGTTACTGTAAATCTACACTTTCACTTTCAAATTCTGATGTGGAAGTGACTGTAACCCGCACACACACACACAAGACGAGACAGTCACAATGTAAATCCAAACTGCTTTTTATTTTAAAGAGCAGGCGAAGGTACAGTGGGGAAAATCCAGAGGGAGAATGGTCGAGGTAAGAGTAGGGTCGAGAGCCGGGGAATCAGGATATAACAAAAGGGCAAATCTACAAATGGAGTGGTCAAGGAAATCAAGGGGTCAAAGCCGGGGTAATCAGAATCTGAATGACGAGACTAGTGGGAGCAAAAGACAGGGGAACAAGGGGAGCTGGCGAGCTAAGAGGAAGACAAGAGGAGTTCAAAACTAGGCGAGACTAGCGGGGGGCAAGGACACGGGAAACTAAATACAATAACCAACAAGCAGGAGACGAGTGTGCTGTGATATTTATAGAGACGAGTGCAGGTGTAAACAATGACAGGTGATAGGGATGAGTGCAGGTGTATACAATGAACAGGAGTGCAGATGACGCGAGTGCAGGTGTACATAATGTTCTGGTGATTGGGAGCGGGCATGTGAGCCCGAGGGGGGAGATAGTGTACGAGCATGTGAGCTCGAGGGAGCAAAACGAGCGTGCAGCTCGAGGGAGCAAAACGAGCGTGCGAGCTCGAGGGGGCGGAACGAGCGTGGAAGCTTGAGGGGGCGGAGCAAGGGAGCGGGGTTCGTGACAGTACTACCCCCTCTAAAACGGACGGCTCCTGACGGCCGCGCTCGGTTGCGAGGAAGTGGTGCTGGACGATCCCAACAAACAAAAATCCCTGAACAGACAACCCACAAAACACACAAACAAAATTGAGGGCAGTCCAAGGGGCACAGAGGGAAATGAGACAGTCCATGGGGTCAATGGGCAGTTTCAAGGCAAGGTCAGGGGGAACATAGCGGACAGGCGGGTGGTCGGGAGATCTAGGGGGCAGCCATAGGGCAAAGACTGGGTCAGGGGGTCTGGAAGGCGACTGGAGGACAGGGACTGGGTCCGGGGGTCTGGAAGGTGACCACCGGACAGGAATAGGGTCCGGAGGCCAGGGAAGAGGCCACAGGACAGGAAGGGGGTCAGGAAGTCCAGGCTGAGCCGTGAAAGGCGGTGCCATCAGAGGCGGCACTGTAGGCGGCTCTGGAGGTGGGGTTCTGGAAGGCTCTGGAGGTGGAGCCGAAGGAGGCTTTAGGGGCGAAGGCCTGGAAGGCTCTGGAGGTGGAGCCGAAGGAGGCTTTAGGAGCGAAGGCCTGGAAGGCTCTGGAGGTGGAGCCAAGGGAGGTGGTGCCGTGGGAGTTCCCCGAGGCGACGACCTGGCAGGCTCTGTAGTCTCGGGGGGTAGAGCCATAGGAGGCCCGAGAGGTGGAGCTGTAGGAGGCTCGAGAGGCGGAGCCCTAGAAAGCTCTGGAGTCTTTGGGATCAGAGCCGTGAGAGGCTCGGGAGGTGGAGCCGTGGGAGGCTCTGGAGGGGGAGCCGTAGGAGGCCCGAGAGGCGGAGCTGTAGGAGGCTCTAGAGGCAGAGTCCTGGAAGGCTCGAGAGGGTTGGGGGACGGAGCCCTGAGAGGCGCGAGAGGAGGAGGAGCCCTGAGAGACTCGAGAGACGAAGCCGTGAGAGGCTTGAGGGGTGGAGCCATGAAAGACTCGAGAGACGAAGCCGTGAGAGGCTTGAGGGGTGGAGCCATGAAAGACTCGAGGGGCGGAGCCCTGAGAGGCTCGAGGGGAGGAGGAGCCCTGAAAGACTTGAGAGGGGAAGCCCTGAGAGGCTTGAGAGGGGGAGGAGCCCTGAGAGACTCGAGAGGCGAAGCCGTGAGAGGCTTGAGGGGTGGAGCCCTGAAAGACTCGAGGGACGGAGCCCTGAGAGGCTCGAGGGGAGGAGGAGCCCTGAAAGACTCGAGAGGGGAAGCCCTGAGAGACTCGAGAGGCAAAGCCGTGAGAGGCTTGAGGGGTGGAGCCCTGAAAGACTCGAGAGGAGAAGCCCTGAGAGGCTTGGGAGGGGGAGTCCTGAAAGACTCGAGAGGAGAAGCCCTGAGAGGCTCAAGAGGAGGAGCCCTGGGAGGCTTGGGAGGAGGAGCCCCGGGAGGCTCGTGAGGCGGAGCCCTGGGAGGCTCGAGAGGAGGAGCCCTGGGAGGCTTGGGAGGAGGAGCCTTGGGAGGCTCGTGAGGCGGAGGCCGCGAGGGCTCTGAGGGGCGAGCAGAGGCTGGCAGAGCCGTGGAAGACTCTGAGGGCGGAGCAGAACCCGGCAGAGCCGTGGAAGACTCTGAGGGCGGAGCAGAACCCGGCAGAGTCGTGGAAGACTCTGAGGGCGGAGCAGAACCCGGCAGAGCTGTGGAAGACTCTGAGGGCGGAGCAGAGGTCGGTAGAGCTGTGGAAGACTCTGAGGGAACCTCTGCGGTCTTGAGCACAAGACGAGACTGGGGAGAAGGGGCCCTCTTCCTTCTCTTACGTCTTCGGCCAACAGGGGACGTGGCCATGGGGACGGTCGAGGCTACAGGCGCTGGCTCTGGGGCGGTCGAGGCTACAGGCGCTGGCTCGCTGACCGTGGCAGACATGGGCGCTGGCTCGCTGGCCGTGGCGGGCATGGGCGCTGGCTCGTTGGCCGTGGCAGGCATGGGCGCTGGCTCGTTGGCCGTGGCGGGCATGGGCGCTGGCTCTCTGGCCGTGGCAGGCATGGGCGTTGACTCGCTGACCGTGCCAGGCTTCGAGACTGGGGCCGTGACTGGCTTCGGGACTGGGGCCGTGTCAGGCTTCAAGACGGGGGCCGTAATAGGCTTCAAGATGGGGGCCGTGGTAGGCTTCGAGATGGGGGCCGTGGTAGGCTTCGAGACGGGGGCCGTGGTGTGGTGCGCTGGTTCAGTGTCTGCCTCCCCCACAGTAAACGAGGAACCAGCGTACAGTACGGCGAGGTCAATAAACTGAGCCAGGTTGAGAGAGCAGCAACCACCAGGCATGAATGATGAGGCTGGCTCATTCAGTCCATATTGAAAAATGTCTTTTAGAGCCACCTCATCAAAATTCACCTGGTTAGCCAGGGCACAAAAGTCAACCACATAAGCCTCCAAGGGTTGACTCCCCTGACGCAAAACCAAGAGTTGGGCCGCTGGGTCCATAATGTTAAGGGCACGGTTTAAAGTTCTACAACCGCTGCCCTGCATAAACAACCCTTGGCAAGTGCCCGAAGAGCCATCAAACCTCTCAGGGGGTTGAAGGCTTACGGCGCTCGGGGATGTGTTGGGAGCATAACCGGGCTCAGGGACAGACACAGGCGGAACAGGGTGAAACAAATCAAAAATCGCACGTACCTGCTGTCCCTGGGCCGTGAGCGCTCGGTCAAGCCTCCAAACCGTAGCTCCTCACGCTGAATGTGACGTGTATACCTCCGCTCTAGTGAGCTGCGCGAATCCTCAGCGCGGGACATTGTGACTGTCTACGGTGGGGTTGGTTATTTTGTAACCCGCTCACACACACACAAGACGAGACAGTCACAATGTAAATCCAAACTGGTTTTTATTTTAAAGAGCAGGCAAAGGTATAGTGGGGAAAATCCAGAGGGAGAATGGTCGAGGTAAGCGTATTGTCGAGAGCCGGGGAATCAGGATATAACAAAAGGGCAAATCTACAAATGGAGTGGTCAAGGAAAGCAAGGGGTCAAAGCCGGGGTAATCAGAATCAGAATGACGAGACTAGTGGGAGCAAAAGACAGGGGAACAAGGGCAGCTGGCAAGCTAAGAGGAAGACAAGAGGAGTTCAAAACTAGGCGAGACTAGCGGGGGGCAAGGACACGGGAAACTAAATACAATAACCAACAAGCGGGAGACGAGTGTGCTGTGATATTTATAGAGACGAGTGCAGGTGTATACAATGAACAGGAGTGCAGATGACGTGAGTGCAGGTGTACATAATGTTCTGGCGATTGGGAGCGGGCATGTGAGCCCGAGGGGGGAGATATTGTACGAGCATGTGAGCTCGAGGGAGCAAAACGAGCGTGCGAGCTCGAGGGAGCAAAACGAGCGTGCGAGCTCGAGGGGGCGGAACGAGCGTGGAAGCTCGAGGGGGCGGAGCGAGGGAGCGGGGTTCGTGACAGTGACTTCCACACATTCAGCCAAATACAGGTCGGGGCAGGTCAAATGTGGAGATTTTTTGTAAAAAAGGACTTCAATTTTGATCTTACAAATCTACCAAGATAACTCTCATGTTTGATAGCATTACAGTGATCACAGAGTTACTGTACTTCCACACAAACGCTTGAATGTGATTGGTCTTCACCGCTGTTGTAGTCAGTCTGAACAGACCTCAGATAAAATGAAAGTAGAAGAGAGCCTATGCTGGTTGTAAATGGTTCAATTAAGAGAATATGCCTTTAGAAAAAACGAGGGAGTGCGAGTAAGAGTGACAGAGAGAGAGAGAGAGATGGGCTCCTTTTTCATCTTTAATTCATTAATGTGAGGCATGTGGCAGCTTCAGAGCATGTGCGCTTTCAAGCTCTCACCAATTGTAGATACCTTTGCTGTCTGCCTTTCTAGAAGTAACTGTGAGGAGGAAAAGAGAGACTTTCGGTATCTGTTTTTCACTTTGTGGCTCTTCATGCTATGCAAGCTTATTATGCTAGAAAAAAAAATCACAATTACTCCCTGACATCTGGTCCTTGGAGCAAATCACAGGGCCCAGAACATTTTTGGGCCAGACATTGACCTTATCTTAACTTGTTAAACATAACCGATGCAAGGGGGCCTGGGTAGCTCAGCGAGTATTGACGCTGACTACCACACCTGGAGTCGCGATTTTGAATACAGGGCGAGCTGAGTGACTCCAACCAGGTCTCATAAGCAGCCAAATTGGCCCAGTTGCTAGGGAGGGTAGAGTCACATGGGGTAACCTCCCCGTGGTCGTGATTTAGTGGTTCTCGCTCTCAATGGGGTGCGTGGATTGCGGAGACTAGCATGAGCACTGATTGACTGTCTCAGAAGAGGGGGCAACTGGGACTTGTCCTCCACCACCCGGATTGACGTGAGTAACTGCAAACCACGAGGACCTACTAATAAATGGGAATTGGGCATTCAAAATAGGGGATACAAATTAATAAAAGAAAACATCACTGATGCTAAACAGGGAGGCTTGAGCATTTATTGATGTGTTACCAAGGAGCTAGGTCAGTGGACAGAAGCATTTGACTAGTCGTATTGTGAAAATGCTGTGGTGGAAATTGGTGGGGGAATAACTCAGTTGAAAAATACAGTACTGTGCAAAAGTTTTATGTACATAAGATGTTTCATAAAAACATTTGTCTTAAGATGGAAAATAGGAAAATAGGTGTCAATAGGAAAAATACATTTTAGACTCCCAAACATTACTTTTGCAAATTGAAAAGATTAGAATAAAAAAACAGGGCACTCTGAAAGAGATGGCATTGCCCCCACAAAGCCCCTCATGGAACATCGAGTCAGTCTGAGATTACATAAAGAGACCGAAGCAATTGAGACAGACTAAATAGATAGAAGAATTGTGGCGAATTCTCCAAGAAGCTGGAATATCCTATCTGCCAACAACCAAGAAAAACTCTGTCCAGGTGTACTTAGGAGAATTGTGGCTGTTTTAAAGGCAAATGTGGTCACACCAAATATTGATTTAGCTCTTTTTTATGTTTTCTGGACTTAAACTATACTGAGCATTATTTCTGAAGAAATTCTCACACCCTATGTAAAATTTTTTA
Organism: Xyrauchen texanus; assembly: GCF_025860055.1. Classification (NCBI taxonomy): domain Eukaryota; kingdom Metazoa; phylum Chordata; class Actinopteri; order Cypriniformes; family Catostomidae; genus Xyrauchen; species Xyrauchen texanus. Next base: position 16,997,692 of record NC_068323.1, read on the forward strand.
CAAGTCCCTTTAACTTTTGCACAGTACTGTATGTTCTTAAAATGTTTTACAAATGTTACATTGTTGGTATGGTAAGGTGATGTCATTTTTCGTAACTACAGTAGAGCATTATTTAACGACTAGCATACATTTTTCTAAAAATTTGAAAACTTCTTTAAAACTTAATTTGCGAAATTCGTAAGTTTCCACATTCAGAGAAAAAAGAGATCTAGTTTAAAGGACATAATAACAAAGTTGTAGATTTAATATTGTGAGAACATTTATCAAATGCTAAAATTGTCATTAAAATGTTTAATTAATATTATTTTAACAACATATATAAGAAACTTTACATAAAGATGGTCAAAGTTGTTGGACTGTTCCTTGTTAGGTGGGAACTACATGAAGCTAATAACTTAATTTTTCAGTAATGCAACAGTAGCTCAATATGTTTCCAAACATTATATTGTGGTTGTAGTAACATGAGGACAACATTATTTAAAGGTTAGCATAACTTTCCTAAAAATGAAAAACTACCTGAAAACATAATTTACAAACTAAATAAAGTAGTGACGCTACTAACTTTACAAAAAAAATGTATAGCTCTGCTCAAACAGTGTAGCTTTTTAGGAAATGCTAATAATTTTGTACAATTAACATTTTCACCTAAAATTGTGAGAACATTTATCAAAATACTAACATTGCTTCATTTCATTAACATTGCTTTAACGTTTGTTTCTAACCTTTATGTAACATTATCCAAAGTTGTTGGAATGTTCCCTGTTAGTGTGAAATAAATATTGACCCTACTAACTTTATTGACTACATTCCTCAGTAGCATGACCGCAGTTCTGTTCAAACATGATAAAACTCTACAATGATGTTTATTGTCACGTAATGTGCACACAGCTTTACAGCTGGCTACAGATGGTCATAAACAGGCTCAATTAAAATTGATGTGTATAACTTTTTTCTTCAGCTGAAACATTAGTAGAAAAATTGTTAAATATTTCAGCTCAGTAGTTTCTTAAAGTGCAAGAGGATGGTGATCAGACTTTTGAAGCTTCAAAAAGAACAGACAGCCAACATAAACGTCATCCATACGACCCACTGGTTAAATTAATGTCTTGTAAAGCTGGATGATCACTTTTGGTGCGAAAAAGGTCAATATTTAAGTACTTTTTAACTATAAGCCAACGCTTCTGATAAGCTTCACGAGTGGGCTCAGTTCAAGCGGTTTCTCATGTGACGTATTCACGTTGGCATGTTACAGACATAATCTCTCGTTCTTCACTGGATTGAGACATCCAGAAAAAGCACACAAATACGCCACTGTAAGTAAGAAACAGATACAAATACAGATCTAAACAAAAACCAGTGTAGCTTCTGTGCGTTCCCCCTACTCACATGTAAACAGCGCTGCTCTTCTGGATGTGACGCACTTGCCTCAGATCTTGCGTCTCTCACGTGCCAATGCGATTATGTAACACGTGCATACTGCTGCTGACAAGAAGAATGATTAAGAGTTAAAAAGTACAACGTACTAAAATATTTATCTTTTTCACACCAAAAGTAACCATGTCACTTTCGAAGACATTAATTTAACAGCTAGTCGTAGGAATGACGTTTATGCTGACTGTCTGTGATTTTTGGAGCTTCAATTGTCTGATCACCATCAACTTGCATTTTAAAGTCCTACTGAGCTGAGCTTAGAGATATTTTTGTATTTTTTTTCAAATGTGCTCTGCTTACGAAAGAAAGTCATACACATCTGGAATATCACGAGGGTGAGTAAATGATGAGAGATTTTTTTATTTCTGGGTGAACTAACTCATTAATTCAATGCTCAGACATCTGTGCAGTATTTTACATCAAATAGGTTTTGTAGCGGCATTCAAAACTAGCAAAATAAAGTGTATTAAGATTAAATTTGATGTCGGTTTGACAAAGCTTTACCTCAAAGTTTTACAGTAATAAAGACAATAAATCAGACAGTGTGGTGGTTGCTATGGTTTTCTGGGTGGTTGCTTGTGCTTTGCTGCTGTACTGCTCTGATTGCAAAATAAATTATATATTTAAAGACATTTTTGGTTCAGTGTAGTTAGCTGAGTTATAATGGTAGGCTTAAAGTGTAGATAACTACCTTTTCAAAGGGTAGCTTGACTGTAGTTGAATGAGTTTAAATTGATTAACTGGAATCTCAGCCTGATCTCATTAATACCTTATTCACGCTAACGCCATCTTTGATTTTTATGGGAATGACAATGAGGCTGTGAGGGGTATACTTATCATCTCTTCAATGGCACGAACTGTATAAAGCTGTATAAAGCTTGATCACATTTGATTTTCCACAACTCAATGTTGTCCGGAGTTCTTTGTATACTGAATGTTCTTGGACAGATATTTTATTCATGTTTTTTCCACATAATGATCCAAAAACAACTGCAGTACAGCCCATTGAAGAGACTGCAAGTCTATCCCTCACAGCCTCATTGTAATTCCCATAAAAAATGCTAGCGTGAATAATGTCTATATACGTAGCTATTTGTACATTAACATTTGTAACATTTAAACATACATTTTGTTTGAAAGTAGTGTCCCCAACACTGGCTAAGAGATGGCGGTCCAAGCAGGCATAAAATATCAAAATCCATTAAAGATTCCAGACACTTAAATGGCCACTCTAAAGACCACATAAATGATCCAATAAAACCAAAATGATTTTTGTGTTCCTTTTGGTATATATGGAATCTTTCGAACAATGCTATAAAGTATTATATATCAGGCTGTATATTACTGAAACTGCTGAAATTATCAGGGAACTTATGAGAATACAGCATGGAGGTATTGAAACTGTGTCACTCAAGACAATCTAGTCTCTCTATAACTTTGAACAAAACAAAGAACAGTGTTCGGCAGTGTCTGCACAGAACACAGCTGGTGAATGTGCTAGAGTATGTTGTTTGGGATTTGTCCCAGATAGGCAGGCAAATGGCAAAGGCAAATAGTGTTTCATGCCATGGCAATTAAACTGCACTAATGGAAAGATGTACAGATGTAGTCACTTTTATCAGAATCAATATTATATACCAAGATTATTTGCTTCCAAGGATGCACAGCATGCAATAAACATACAGAACAGTACACAAGAAATATATAACATCGAGAGTGAGACATTTAAATGACACATAGGTAGCTGATATGTAGCATGTCCATTAAACAGAATTATAAATATTTTGTTTGTTTTGTTTTTTATATCACATGTGGTTACCGGGGAAACCAACACCTGTGGAGCACTTACCCCAGTACAGGGAATGTTAGCACACGTACTGGGTCTGACTACGGATTCCTCCACTGAATTCATGAGTCAGAGGTCTAGGAGGAAGGACATCCAGGGTTCACGGTTCGTGAACTCGCATGGAAGAGAAGACCGCATGGCTTCACCTGCTGGAGGAGAAAGGCGCTATACGCAAGCGGTACACACGGTCAGCTGCCCCGCATTATGAAGCGTACCTGTTTGTACCTGAAAGAACACGGGACGAACCCGGCTCAACCCGGAGATTGTAAAATCTCGCAAAGGTGTTGGGTGTTGCCCAGCCCACTGCTCTGCAGATGTCTGCTTGAGAGGTGCCATTGGCATGTGCCCACGAGGATGCCACACTCCTTGTAGAGTATGCTCGAACCCGCAAGTGGGTGGGCACGGCCTGGGTCTGGTAGGCCAATGCAATGGCATCCACGATCCAGTGGGCAAGCCTCTGTATGGAGACAGCGTTCCCTTTCTGCTGTCCACCAAAGCAGACAAAGAGCTGCTCAGAGCGTCTAAAGCTCTGCGTGCGATCCAAGTAGATGCGCAAAGCATGCACCAGACACAGCAACGATAAGGCTGGGTCTGCCTCCTCTGGGGGCAGCGCTTGCAGGCTCAGCACCTGATCCCTAAAGGTTTGTGGGAACCTTGGGCACATAGCCTGGTTGTGGTCTCAGGATCACGTGAAAGTCTCCTGGACTGAACTCCAGGCACATTTCACTGACAGAGAATGCAGGTACAAGACCATCTTGATGGAAGTGAGCGCAGTCAGGAGGGTGGTCTTTAATGAGACGGTCTTTAACTTGACAGACTCTAGGGGCTCGAAAGGGTTTCTATAAAGGCCCAGGAGGACCCCGGAGAGGTCACTTTAGGGAAAAAGGTGTGGCCTAGGAGGTTCAGCCTCCTGGAACCTCTCAGGAACCTGATGATCAGGTCATGCTTATCAAGGCACTCACCTTCAATGCATCATGGTGCGGTGCTATAGCAGCTACGTACACCTTCAGGGTGGAGGGTGACAGCCGCCCCTCCAGCTTCTCTTACAGGAGGGTCACCACCACTTAGCGAACACACGCCACTTCATGGAATACGGCTACCTTGTAGAAAGTGCCCTGGCCTGAGTGATCGTTTTAACCACTGCGGGCGGTAGACCGCTTAGGTCTTCTGCGTCCCATCCACGCACCAGACATGGAGGTTCCAGAGGTCTGGGTGTGGGTACCAGATGCACTATTGCGGCCTTCTGCAGAAGGACCATGATCTCCGCACGTAGGAGAGCGGCATTCTCGCCCTTCATTGACGTGAAGTGAACACTGTGAAACCGGGGCAGTTGCCTGGCGAATTGAATCGCAGTGTGACACAAGGAGAGAGAATACTGCTCTTTTTTTTGACAATGTGGGTACCGCAGCCCATGCGGTGTACGGCAAACATAAAAAAGGGGAACAAAAGATTCTCCTCCCAGTCCTCCACAGGGGGACAGAGTGGTCTGTTCACCAGCTCCAGAGTTCCGGCAGTCATCTCCTTCCTCAGGTCTCCCATCTCAGGGGTGCTTAGGAGCCCTTTTGTGGGTCTTAGCGGTAGGTCGAGAGGCGGGGGGTATTGCTCTCCAGCGGTGGGCTCTATGCCGGGGCCCAGAGCTTGGTTCAGGCTGGGGCGGAGCCGCTTGGACTTGTGTCACCGCTGGGGGATGCCCTCAGCGAACAGACAGGGTCCGCACTCTTGAGCTCCGAAAGAGACATTGAGGCGAGCTGCCTGTCTCATCCCAGAACTGGACGGGAGCAAACGAGCATGGCGGGGTATGAACGGTCCATGGGGGATTACCTGGCGGAACCCCCAAATCACCTTCAGCATCAACTGGGGCGGCCTCATACCCATAGGTAGAAGGACCAGCGGGGGGAAAGCTGAAGTGGGAGAGGTAACGACCACATCCAGAAACTGCACAGAGACAGAAGGGCATCTTTAAAAAGATGTTTACATCAATGTGCTTGCTCTAATAGAAAAAATATTACTCTTTAGAGAAATACACTCTTTTAGTGCTGTCGAAACGCCCAGGGGTGTACTCTGCACTGAGCTTCCAGATGGAGAGAAAGCCACTGGAAAGCATCATATATCCAACAGGAAACACTTCTGTAGAGGTGAATGGAACAGCAGTGGAATTCAGCTCGCTAATACACAACCAATCGGCTACGAAGAAAAAATCTGAATGAACTATGCATTCAGCTCCCTTTTATACCTGTATGTCTGGGGGAGGGGCATGCAAATTAAATTCGCCAATTCTCATTAGCCTTTTCTCAAATATATGAGGTGTTTTGGGGCTCTCAAGAGCGACCCCTAGTGTCACTATATCGACACAACATCGAGTGAGTGACAGAAGAGGAACTGACAATACTGAAATTCATGGCAACCACCCATATGTAAATAAATGTAAATAAAATAAAAATAGAAAATGCACAAACAAAACAGACACAGCTGATGTTAATTACTGATTTATCTTCTCACTCGATTAGTTCCTTAGGTTTATAAAGTGATGATAACATATTGATTGAAGGTAGTGAAGCATGTGAACCAACAAGCACAGCCGTGTCTTTCCTCCCTTGTTTTTTTTCCTTGTGGATTTGATGGGGAAAAAAATAAGGCAATTGCTAATTCAATAAACCCAAATTCAGTGCACAGAGTTTAGTCCATTTAGCCTGTTTAACACAGCAAGCAAAAAAATGTAATCCTTTTGCAGGAAAATAATGAAAGAAAAAAAAAAATCCATTTGCCAGCGGAACACTTAGCTAGATGAAAAAAGGCCCACTAATAGCCGTTTTGCCTGTGTGCTTGGCCTACGCTTATGTCTTTGTAGATGACACATGGTGAGGGTGCAGCAGGGGTAATTGCTATAAGAAGGTTGTGCAACGTGCTTTTACTGATGGGTTTACAGTACACCACTAGTCTTAGCGATTTATTAAAGTGCCCTTAAACAGCCACTGACTGTCTCAAAATGGAGTAGGGCTTATAGAAAAATTTTATTTGGCATATATTCACAATTTACACAGCAATAACCAAAATGAGATGGATCTAAAAAGGTGTACAGGTGTACCAAGGGATGTGCCAAGGATCCCACCCGCCATATGCAACTGCCAAAGGCTTCTTGTTTTTGAGTGTGTAGCCAATGAAGTCTTTCCTGTTTGTGCCAAACTAGAAAAACTAATTGTATATTTCAAATGAAAAAGCAATTCCACCAGGAGAATTTTGAAGGACTGCGTGAAACAGGATTTTTGTGTGTCTGTTCCCAAAGGGGGCCAATACATCAGCATGTCAAACACTCTTTACTCCGACTGAGACTGAAAACACAACAAACAAAGGAGAGAAATAATTTTCTAATTTTAAAGACTTTTATGAATCAGATAAATAATACATTGATATATATATATATATATATATATATATATATATATATATATATATATATATATATATATATATATCAAAAACCTTCCATTGCAACAAAAGTTTCCTAAAATAATTAGCATGATCACTTAAACTTGTACAACGATCTGATATCTACACATTATGATTCTCAATCATTACATTGAAGAACATTTTCTGAGAAATAATTTTTGTTTAATAGAATTAATTTTTTATAAATTATATCCAGATGAAACTATTAAAAGAAGCCTGATTTCAAGAAAAATAAATAAATAAATAAATACAGTAAATTAGAGAATTTTCATTTTTGGGCAAACTTTTCCTTTGAATGCTCTTTCAAATTTTAAATATTAAAAAAAAACAACCCTAAAACTGCCGGGAAAAGCAAATGTGATATGATGAGGCTTCTTGGTGGAGGGTCAAAGGGAAGGGGGGTGGGGCATTGCCCCCCTACCCTAGATTTGCCCTCAGCTCCCTCAGAAACTCCTGAATCAAGTCATTCAGTATACTATAGTGTAAAGCAGTCAATGGAAAGGAGGAGGCGAGAACCGGCTTTTCAATATAAATAATAGTTTTAATATAAAACTTAAACAGACACAAACACACATGACGGACATGTCCGTAAACTATCTCTCTCTCCCGCACAATCCTCCGCAGTCGGCCTTTATCCCTCTCGGAGGCTTGATTAGCCTGATAAGGGACCGGGTGTGTATGATCACGACCCCGCCCTCCGCCCTGCCACATATAATAAATGTTTTTTTCAGTGTTTTAGCGTCTCTAGTGTTTATTTCACCAGGAAATTGCCATACTTAGAATGAGCCACGTAAATGTAATTTTGCATTTGTCATTTATCTATGAGACCAGGTAGAATAAAAGGCATTTGAACTCTTTGTAAGGCTGCATTTAATTTACTATCAAAGCTCAAAAAGTATGAATATGAGATACTGTCGATATTACAGTGTAGCACTCATTATATAAAATGGCACTTAACATAAATATAATCTCATTTATTTTAAATCCAATAAATTTAACCAATGATTTCTATGAAGTCGATATTCTGTTAACATCAAAGGAGTCATGAACATTTGTCCAGTGTTCTAGATGCCCAGACGTGGTTATGTTACAAATAAAAAAAACAAACAAACAAACAAATATTACATTGGTATACCTCCAATGAGTTGCTTTTTTCCAAATTTCAACTGTACTACTTAAAATGCGTTTTGGAGGCTGTTTTTTAGGTTTATTACTTTATAAACCTAAAAACAGCCTCCAAAAGTGCATTTTAAGAAGTACATTATGTGCTATATGATAAATACTGCTGCAGTTGCTTCTAATAGCTCACACATTGCTTTGGGTGTTTTTCCCTGTAAATGAGACTGTGTCGCACTAATAACATTCAAGCCCTAAATGAACCTTCCTCACGAGATGCTTTATGAGCTCCTTGGACACCAGTGCTTTGCAATGCTCCATTAATGCTTAGTATAACTCTACACACTGTCACACAATACAACAACTCCCTGGAAGCTGGTATTCTGTTAGGAAGCTCATTAAGTGAGCAAGGAAAACTAATGGAAATGACAACTAATCTCTCTTATGGTTGTGACTCTATGGGGTTGTGGTTGGTTCTATAATCTACAATTGCTCCTTTTAGATCTATTCGCACTTCGCTGCCTAAGGATCTAGCTCATCTATCTTGAGAGATGCGTAAGGATGCTCTGTGTAGGAGTTTTTCTTTCCTATTAAGCTCATCAAAGACCTGACTGCACTAGGTTCAATCAAAATAGGAGTGTGAGTGTGAACACATATACATGAATAGGCTTCTGATATCACTTCTAAATAATTCCACAGTGGGCCTGAACTTTAAAGCCATGGGAATTTGATTAATTTTTCACTTTGATGGCCGCTACTAATCTGCATCAAGATTTACTTTCAGATGCAAGCCCCAGCAGCATGCAGACCTTGTCAGGATTTTGGGTTTATTGAATAAAATGGTGGAGGCACTACTGTATGAACGATACTTCTGTATAAATACAACTTTTGCTTTACTAATAAACTCTTTATTCAGGCTTAAGTCAGCTAGTGTCTGCTATTTGTCTCTAATAAAGTGCAAAAGTTGAGTTCCTGAATTAAAAATCCCATTCATTTTCTCCATACAGAATTTTTTTGGGGCAAAATTAGTGTTTATTTACACTAAGTTCAAATAGCCCATCTTGTTGACAAAGGCTTTTTACACTAACTTCACCTACCATTGCTTAGACCAAGCCACGACAAACTTCTTATGGGTCAGCTGCTGGTAAAATGAAGGCGGGTACATTAGAATTTTTCGCGATGGGGCAGAGACATTGAACAACAGGTTAGATGTTTAGTGGGTTAAGAGAACCGATGCTCTCTAATAGTCTGGCAGAAACACATGTGTTTATGACAAATTGTGTCCCCATGTGTCGCTGTAGTAGCTCAGAGTATTAAATGGTGTGAAGTTGTATTGTCATGCTAGAGAGATGCGGTTTCAAACCCTACCATTTGACATATTTTTTCCCATGTCTCAACTCTTAATATTAATACTACTTAAGATAATAAATAAAAGTGAATCCTCGCAGTGGTTTTGTCACAGTGAAGGTTGGGTTGTTGAGAGAAGGGTTTGATCTGGATAACTGTAATATTGTAGTAATATATATATATATATATATATATATATATATATATATATATATATTTAAGCTATGGTGTTGCTATGGTTACTGTAATAAAACCCATGGTTATTTTTTGTAAGGTATGATTTGCTTTAGGGGTAGGGCTTGGTGTAGGGTGTCGGAACAACTCTAACACAATAAAAAAGCTGCAGTGATCCTACTCTATGTTAGTATTTAAACAGGGGTGTAATAATATCTGCCACTGTTTGCATTAGAGTGCAAATAGCATCTATTTCCGCACGTATCTTTCAAATAAGATGTTTGTTTGCTTTTTACACTTAATATATATATAGAAATATAATTAGCATCATTGCAATTAGTGCAAATAGTCTCTGCCAATGTATAAACCATTCAACACAGATGTACCATGGTTGGTTTGGTCCATTGCATTTTTTTAATGTCTATGAAGAAAATGAATGGGATAAAAAATTGGGAACCAAGAAAGCTGAAAAAGTGGGCGACAATGTTGTGCTCAATGTTGAGCTCTATAGTGAGGTACTTGCGTCTCTGAGAAATACATTTATTTCTCGAACATTGTGTAAAAAATATTCCCTTGTGCAGGTTAACTCTAATATCCTGGTATGACACACATGACGTGTATTGTACAGTGAAAGGCCATTAGAAAGGGTTGAACAGAGTTATCACCAGAGAAGCCTGATATTCAGTTGACATGGGTCTTGAGTTTTAAGCTCTTTCCTCTGACTTGTGACTTGTCTGTGTGTCATTTTTTCCATAATGTGATGGAGAAAGTTTGAGACATTGCTCGTTTCAGTCATTAACCCCATAATCACCTGGATACATTTCAGCATTAGTGCATTATTGTGTAAACTAATGAATAACTCGCTAGAAGTAGAAACAAATGACAGTCAAACTAATTCAACAATAAGTGAAGACTGATAGAAAAGCTATAGTGTACTAAAAACTCTATGTGCTTCCTTCTTGTCGGTATATTGATTGTTTGCCTACTGAAGAAAGACTCTTCCTCATTCTTATGTCATAAAACAAAACTGTGCCTCACTAAAAGTTAAATACTAGTGGTGCTTGCTAAGGCGGCATCCCTTTTACAATCACATATTCACATTATTTTGAAATTGGGAAGCAATTGGTTGCATTTCCGGCAAGTGTGAGAAAGTGCTGTTGTCAGTAGCTTCAATGAAGAAAACAAGAAGAAGAATAACACCAGAATGTAGTGTTGGGTTAGAAACTGTCACAAAACCATAAGATGTACAGCAGATGTAGCTAATGCTAATGTAGCATTTTATTGTAGCAACGTAGCATGTAGTGCGGCAATCGATTTCTAACGACAGCATTTATTTAAAGTGTGCCAGTACCCCCACCACACACCAGCTATTGGTGTAGAGGAGAGAGTAGAGTTATAGAGCCAATAAATGGATGGGGACACCGAGTTAACTGCCCTACTCTTTACAAGAAGTGCCGTGAGATTTTTAATGACCACAGAGAGTCAGGACCTCGGTTTAACATCTCTTCCAAAGGACAAAGTATTTTTACAGTATAGTTTCCCTGTTACTATACTGGGGCATTAGCACCCACACAGACTGCAGGGTGAGCACTTCCTGCTGGCTTCCCTAATACCTCTTCAAGCAGTAAACTTAGTTTTCCCCAGGATGTCTCCCATCTAGATATTGACCAGGCTCAACCCTTCCAAGCTTCAGTGGGCAACTGGTCTCGAGCTACAGGGTGATATGACTGCTGGCCTTCTTACTGCTTTGGCCACTGGGGGCAGTGTTTCACATTTCGGTAAGCAAAGACCGATTTTACCTAAAGTAAAGTTAACCTACAGTTTCTGATTTTAATGTGAGATCAGACTGTATCCACAGTCAATCAAGCTTTGTTTTGCCTTTTGTGCTTGAGATTGGTAGATCCAATTCTACATTAATGTCTCACATTATGAATATGTAAGCCATGGTTCTGATGATGATATGTCAGCTTGTGGTGGAATCAATCTCTCCAGAATCACCTCTTTCTCACTAATATGCTCACACTGGTCAGGTAGCTGAGTTAATGGCTTCCAAAGTACTTCAGTCAATGAGAAGTCCTCTATTAATTATTCATTCTGACTGTGGCCCTGAAACCACAGTAATACCTTACTGTATCACAACTGTCTGCAGCCATTGCTAACACAGGGCAAGTCGGCTTTTAGTGCATTACCCCCTGGAATGCATAATTAAAAGAAAAAGTTAAAAAAAAGAAGGATGAAAGCAGATAGCTTATATACCTTGAAATTGTTCTGTAGGCCAGTAGAAAATGGACTAGGCATTAAGTATTCCACATGACCCGTGCTGTTCCAAGCCATCTGAAGCCATAAGTCAACAATGTCAGCGTATGTTTTTGGAATGACATGAGGGTAAATAAAGACAACTTTTGTTTTTAATATTCGTTCTGTTATACAAAATAATCACATGCATTAATTTGACGTAAACAATAAAGCTGCTGGGTAACATTTACATTTTCATTTATTTTCCAAAAGGTATTCTTAGTGCTTGCAATCACAATACACAGACCATGGATGCCTTATCATGCGCCTGTGCTGTGTCAAAAAAACATTCACCCCTCTGCTCTTTCCACCACCTCTATCTTTCCTCACTTCTACCATCCATTGTACAAATGGTAAGTTAAATCTGTTCTCTCATTCTAATGAAAATAATTGGTATTCTCTTGTTAGAAGCCAAATTTCAGCAAGCTGTGCAATTTGTAAGAGCTTCTGTTTTTTATTGGGGCTTACATTACAAAATGTTATGTGATGTAACTGTCGGAGAGAGTAAAATAAAACAAAAATCAATGAAATTCTTGTAAAAAGGAACTGTGGCATAAGTAGTGAAGAATTATCTTTTTATTATTATTTCTTTAAAACAATAGGCTAAGTAATGAGAAGACAGAGAGGACCCATTTAGACCCTCCAAACTGTGTGAAGTTTAAAATAAAAATGTATTATATAGGTCATATGTAGTATCCTTGAGAAAACATCTTGAGAGTCTTGGCTCAAAAATTCATGATATTTTTTAAATGTATAGTCTGAGCCCTATGCTATTCAATATATACATCAATGAACTGGCGAGAGCTCTAGATCAGTCTCCAGCACCTGGTCTTACTTAATAGACACTGAATTAAAATGCCTCCTGTTTGCAGATGATCTAGTGCTGCTGTCGCCCACAAAAGAGGGTCTACAGCAGCATCTAGACCTACTGCACAATTTCTGCCAAACATGGGCCCTGTCAGTTAACCCCAAAATGACAAAAATAATGATATTCCAAAAAAGACCCAGCTGCCAAGAGCAACACCATAACTTCAAATTAGACAACATGACCTTCGAACACACTCAGAACTATGCATACCTTGGAATAAACATCAGCACCACAGGAAACTTCAACAAGGTTGTGAACAACCTGAGAGACAAGGCACAAAGTACTTTTTATGCTACTAAGTAAACTATCAAAATTGACAACCCAATCAGAATCTGGCTAAAAATAATTCAAATTGGTTATAGAACCATCTATGGATGTGAAGTCTGGGGCCCACTCACAAACCAAGATTTCACCAAACGGGACAAACACCCAGTAGAGACCCTGCAGGCAAATTTTGCCCAAAATATACTGCGAGTACAATGAAAAACAACAAATAATGCAAAGCAGAGGACTGTTCCCACTAATAATTAAAATAGAATACAAAAATTGAATAAAAAAGAAATTAAATTCCATGCCCACCTAAAAAATACAAGAGATACAAAAGAGAGATACAAAAATCTGACCTCAGAGAGAAACCCCTTTATGCCTACACGACTTTCAAAGATGTCGGATCGTTGTACAGTTCGTATTACACATCTGTCTGTCTTGTCATGAAGTCGTAGCGTTTTCAAATTACATGGAAAAATCACACATTGCAAAACATTTCAGAATTGACGAATCCAACGACGACTCTGCCTGGACTCCAAATTACATTTCACAACAGAGTATATCCATCCATCCATCGATCGTCAACCGCTTATCCTGTGTACAGGGTCGCGGGGGGCTGGAGCCTATCCCAGCTCAACAGAGTATATGAGATACAAAAACAAATGCATGATCTTATGTTATGCATTTCAGAATATGATGTGTATGTTTTTAATTGCCTAAAGGCATCATATATTTTATTGGTTACAATATGAAAAAGTACCTCCTACAGAAAAATCTACCTATTTGCTTACCTGACTGTCCAAAAGAATTAGCAATTTCTCTCCAACTCTTGTCTTTCTCCACCCGTTTGTGGTACAGTTCAGATGAAACATCAAATAGGCACTGGTGCTCCTGCCAATGCTTCACTAATTTGTCCTCCATTTCTTTGGTCCAATGAGACTCTTGATACTGCAGCCATGCTAGTTGATGTTCTGTTGCAGGTACATCAGGACTCCTCCCACTGAAACTTCCCATGCCCCGTTTCTTGTTCTCTCATTGGCTGTAGGTCAACGCTGCTGTTGTATTCATTCAAAACATATTTCACACTGCATGATTTGGAGTCGCAGACCGGTTCAGATATTTAATATCCTAGATATTTTGCTGACATCGGCGATGCGTCACTGCTTCTCTCAAATCACATCTTTGATAATTCTTACATTGCGATCATCGCTCATAGGAGCGAGCTCCGATTTGCCTACGATTTCGAGCTTTTGTCGGCGATCTCCACAAAACTGTCAGTGAGAGAAAATCTGGCTTAAAATCGTATAGTGTAAACTCTGCATTTGCCAATTGGTCTTAGAACTGACTTTAAAATTTAAAACATGTGCAGCTAAACCCCAGAACAAACCCAAGCTAGACTCAATCAAATTATTAAAACACAAAAAGAAAAAAAATATCTAAAACATTGGACTGAAGCAACAGCTCAACAAAGCAAATTGGAAAGCTATCTGTCCCTAAACAGAGAACATAAACTGGCAGAATACCTGAGCACAGTCACCAAACCAAAACTAAAAAAGTACTGACCATGTACAGACTCAGTGAACATAACCTCGCCACAGAGATGGGCAGACACAGACAGACCTGGCTACCAAAAGAAGACAGGCTGTGCCCCCACTGCACACAAAATGAGGTGGAGATAGAACTGCATTTTGAACAACATGCCCTAGTTATGCACAAATTAGGGAAACATTTTTTCCCCATTTCACATCACAATGACTTTAATCAGATACATCACACAGACGAAATTTCATACCTACTTGGAGAAACCCCACATGCATAAACTGGAAAGCATAACATCACTAACCGTTTTTGTTTACACTTTTTACGATTCCTTAATTTTATTGTATTTTTTACATCATTTTCTTTAACTGCATGTGTGTAAATACTATGATTTGGGAATGTAAAGTTTTTTTTTTATCACGCCAATGAAGCTATTTGACTTTTGAGAGAGAGAGAGAGAGAGAGAGAGAGAGAGAGACAGATGCAGGGCAGAATTAGGCCAATACCCTCTCCTTTTAAACACCCAAAAAAGAGCCATCAAATTCTGGAAACACCTAAAGGCAAGTGACCCCACCACATACATTTATAAAGCCCTAAAATACAAAGAGCTGAGCGGGGCGAGGAGTCCCCTCTGCCAGTTGGTGCTGAGACTGACTGACCTCACTCCTGCAGAGATCGGACGACTTCAGGACAAACTCACAATCATTCGGACGAACCAAATTATAAACACAGAAAAAGACAAATACATCACCAATTGGACAAAAACCATTAAAAATCAACACAAGTTGGAATGATATTCGGCACTAAATCGAGAGTATACCGTGGCAAACTACCTGAGCATAGTGACTGATGTGAATTTAAGAAAAGCATTGATGATGTACAGACTCAGCGAGCACAGTCTGGCCATACAGAAGGGGCGGCTCAGACATACGTGACGGACAGACGTGGGTATCCCGTGAGGAGAGACTCTGCTCCCACTGCAATCTGAGAATGATGGAGACAGAGCTGCACTTCCTCACAGAATGCCCAAAATATTAAATCATCAGAAACCACTATTATCCCAAAATTATCAAAATATTTCCCCAATTTAATAATTGCAGCCCAACTAAAAAACTCCCTTTTATTCTCGGTGAAAAAGCTTAATGTGCAAATATAGCAGCAAGATTTGTAGCATCCTGAGGGTCAACCAGACCTAAGAAATGAACATTCAATAAATGTATTATCAAAAATGTAACCCCCCCCCCAACCCACACCACAAACCTCTCACTACACATGAATGTAGATGTTTAATTCAGCTTATATAGTTAATTAGTTAAAGTGAACTTTAATGATTTGTCTTTAATGATTTTCAATGTTTGTCCTTTTATATGTGCTTGATCAAATCCTAATTCAATTGTTCTAAACTATTTTCTATGTTGTTTTTAAAAAGCTTTGGCAATACAAAATGTACTTTTTTCATGCCAATAAAGCAAACTGAATTGGAGAGAGAGAGAGAGAGAGAGAGAGAGAGAGAGAGAGAGAGAGAGAGAGAGCGCTTTGGGATCAGTGGGAGTGATTCCAAATGGATCACGTGGGAATTCAACCTAAGTAGGCGGTGACGTCGAGGGGCAGTCAGTCAGTCAGTCAGAGGAGCGGCGTCAGAAGGAGATCATTTCAACAGCTGGCTAACCCTCCCACTATACCACCCCCACCCCACCCCACATATCATTTCGCAGAAGAGCTTTCGTGTCTTTATACTGCATTTCAGGTCGTGTTGCTTTAGACCAGTCTCAGAAGGGCCTCTTGTTGCCGTTATTCGTGACTCTCTTCCTCCCCCACCGCTGTTTTTTTTCCATTACTTCGCTGGACATACCACCGCGCGCTATTGAATGTGATGAAACGGACCATTGAGACCGCTGAAGTTCGTTGTTTTTCAAAATTCTCTTTTCCCGCCTCCCGCTGTTGTTTATATTTGCAGAGGAACACAGTTGCTGGTGAGGGATTGCAAGTAGGGGACTGAGTGACAGTAAAACACAGACATTTAACGCTCCGGTTCAGACAGGGAAAACTGGTGATGTTAGTGTCAGACTACAGTAGCTCCTGACAGAAGGAAGGAGGGGGTTCGCTTAAAGAATTCAAGATGGAAAAAGAAGAAACGGGCTTAAGTTCTCGTGAGTAACACGGGCTGAAGTGAAGAAGTGGTTGGTCGTTGTTATTTTTTCTTTTATTATTTGGTAGTGCTGGAGGGAATGATGGCGCGCGGTGCGGGTCGACGGACGGCGTGCGCATCTGTCCACTCTGCCACAGAGTGAGGTAGGTCTCATAATAAATGTAGATACATTAGAATATAATGTGTGTGTTTTTTTTATTATTATTATTTAACGTAGCTGTCTGTCTTGTAAATGCAGAACTATTAATTATGAACTGCGTAGGGCATATTGAAGAAGAAAACAAGAACACATTCTGACTGATCTATCTAGATCACTAGGTAATTTCTGTCAAGTTGTGTGTCAACACTGTATGTACGATGACTACATCTAAGACCTAAAGACAATTGCGTGGAGAATGTCTACCTATTTTTTTTTCATGTAGAGGCAGTAATTGCCCCCTATAATTTGATTTCAGATGCATCTTTTATGAAAATAATAGATAAACCATATATAAATATATCGTTATATACTGTATATATATCATAAATAAATATGCAGTAGATATATAAGCTAATATAAATATACTAAGTGTGTCATCCTTTAATTTCAAATATCTCAATTCAGTCAATTAATTTACAAAGTACTCCATCTGAATTAAATTGAGAATGTATTGCCTCTTATTCAATATATAAATTAAAGTAACATCAACTATTTTATGTGCTAATATGTAAAACGCAGATTATTGGGGCATTATTCGTGCCTTACCCAATTTAACATTTGGACTAATTTCTGGAATGGGCCCTTTTCACATTTCCAGGTTTTTGAGCATGGAAGTAAACAATTGCTGTGTAAACTTCAATAGCGATGAATGGGAGACCATGGCAAATGTAATGTTTGCTAAACTGTTTGCTCCAACATCAATAGAAAAATACCACTTACATTACAACTCTCCTAATGAAAATAATAGAGAGCGATAGGTTATGACCATCAGAACAGAGAAGATGGCAAGTTTCCTGTCACTCTCTCAGCAGCTGTAGTAAGGTGGCCGTACACCAGATAAGAAGTGCCACGTCGTGGCTAGGACATGGCACTGGTATCAAACACAGGGCACATGGATGCGGTTCAGGTTGTAGACAGTTCACACTAAAGTTACCAAGGTTTTTCCCTTTTTCAAGAATGAGGAACACTCAAGTAAATAATCTATGTCCTTTGATAATGATTTGGGTTGAGTTGCACTGCAAGAATTTGAGCAGTCTCCGGTGTCGTAGCTGGTGTGTGTACCTTCATTGAAAACAGTCGTTTCGAATTTTATAATTTTATACTGTAAAACAAAGTATCTTCTTCTTTCAGCTGCTCCCGTTAGGGGTCGTCACAGCGGACCATCCGTGATCCACTTATTTGACTTGACACAGGTTTTATGCTGGATGCCCTTTTTGATGCAACCCCCAGTGGTTGGGGGACTCTCACTCACATCTACGGGGCAATTTAGAGTATACAATTCACTTAACCTGCATGTTTTTTGGACTTGTGGGGCAAACCAGAGTACCCGGAGGAAACCCACGTGAACACGGAGAGAACATGCAAACTCCACACAGAAAGGCCCTGTTGATCCGGGACTCAAACCTAGGACTTTCATGCTGTGTTATAAATTTACAATAAATTATTTAAAAATTGCAAATATAAAAAAAATTCTAGATTTATGCTGCTAAATAATGCGAAAACATGTTATCACAGTCTGTACAAAGGGTCCGTTTTTGCCCTAAGCCTCCCTCAATTTCTGACTCTGCTGTTTACACAAGGAGTCTTAACTTAAATTGTTAGAATTTTTTGTCAGAAAACATAAACATTTACTTATGTGATAACTGTTTTTATTCAAGACAAAATGTTTAAAATGACCAAATCAATCCTAATATACATTAGGTTACACCAACAAAAGTAATATTTTTTAAGGTCGGATCATAATAGCTCTTTAAAACTGAAACTGCTCTTTAAAATACCACTGAATGGTATTGCAAAATAAACATTGTTTTTAAATAGCCTTTTGATGACGTCCCCTTTCTTCTGTTGATCAAACAAACAGATAGTCCCGTCCCAAACTCATGCCATTGGTTGAGTCAATTTTGTTGTGTTGGGCTGGACGGGTCTCTGAAAACAAATGGAGACATTTTTATAGCACCACAGAGAGTGTTTACAGATATCGAGAAATATATCCTCTAAATGGCTTCGTTACATTTATCTCTGCATATGAACATGGGATAGGAGAAGGTATTTTAACACCAAAAAGTTACACACTTCAGCTTTAAGGTAACAACAACAACACAGTTATACTTATTGCAGAGCACAACAAAGATGTAAAATACATGGCCATATTCCACAATTCACCTTCTAAACACTTATATAAAAGGGAGGGTGTTTTATTTATTAGTAGATTAGCTGGGAGTAAGGCTACATGGCTACAAAAGATATGGCTATAAAAGTATATCAAAATATTTTTCAGCCCATTGACGATATTCAATATATATCTCGATAATTGTATTTTCTCTGAAATGGCTTGTTTATTTATTTATATTTAGCCAAGTACATTCAATTGTTTAAAGGCATTGAATACAAATCTATTTATTAATTATAAAGACATATTTCCACACAGTTTTTCAGTAAATAAACACAATGGAGAATGTCAACTTATCATTGATATTTACTTTTGTATTTATATTTCATATTCAATTATACAGAATATGCTTTATAAAAAGAATTTTGTACCTTCACATAATTTTACTAAAACATTTTGGGTGAATGAACAAGCTGTGCAAAAACTATTTGAAAATGTTCTTGAACTTAGTTGAAAAATGCATAATGCAGAATTATTACTGAAGGCCCAGATAAGTGTATTAACATAATATAATACTGAATTATCATAATTATTTGGAGAATTAGAGGATTACATATTGAACTTCTCTAAAAGCACTATAAACACGAGCCCTGCGTGGCACACAAAAGTGCGTTCTTCTGAAGCACACACAGACCATGTTTATCTGTCTTTAATCACAGTCTTTTGAAGTTTTACAATAAAAAAAATTACATTTTAAAAATATGCCTATTTTTATTGTTATTTTGTTTAATTGTGCAGCCCCAAATTATTGTGAAATTAGTCTACTGAAGCACTCTTTATGAAATGTAATGGTCAAATAAGAAGCACATTAAGATCATTGCGATATTCATGATATTGCTATATTGAATATCATCGGCAAAATCATTGCAATTATATTGTGAATATTCTATATATCATCCAGCCCTAGCTGGGAGGGGAATAAATGCTGCAGAAAATGCGACTACTACCAATCGATTAATTTCTGGTAACATGGCCCAGATTTGTTTGTGCCGAGAATGTTGAGGTATTGAAGCACCATATCTGTCAAGTGAAATGGACTTTTACAAGCTGACCACCACCCACAGCTCACTACTCTGCTTAGAAGCACTTTTAAGCAGTGGTTAGTGAAAAGGATTAGGTTGGACATAGCCGTCTCTGCTTTCCACAAAGCTTTTATTGTATTTTCTTTCAGTTGCTTGGGTAATAAAAACCTGAGAAAAATTACAATAACAAGCTAGCTTAGTAGGCTAGATAGCTGGTATGAAAGACTTGATTCAAGTCTAATGTTGTACAAGAGGGGCATTTATACAATGTAAATACATAAAATATGTTGCTGTTAATTTAAAATGACTGTACTATTGTTCAGCAGGAATGCCTAATGTCAACAGATTGTGACAGAGTGATTCATGAAGCAACAAACCTATTTGCTCTCATGGGAGATGAGCTGTCACATAAGCCATAAGACATAAAAACAATCGAAACAACCTGCTAAACTATGCAAGGGCCAATATGGATGTTGGCATATTCCATTAAGTTTCATGTGCAATTTTATTCCTCCATTATTTATGTGTGTGTGTGTTTAATTTGACCACAATCTCATGTTAAAACAGAAGTGTGGAGATGGTATTCATCTGGATCCAAGTTATAGATGACAGAGGCTTTGAGAATAAAATTATTTGTGCTTCATCTGCACAATATGCGATTCATTAAATTCACCTTTCAAAGCAGCAATTGAAAACTTCTGAAGGAGGTTTATAAAGCACCCTGTCATTTGAGTAATGGATGCAATTATGTTTTGGGCATGGTCCAAATATTGCCTAGCAAGGGTCACAGCACACAGAGTTTAAGAAAACATCAAAAAGCGTAAAAAACATGACTGGCAAATAGATGGAATGTGACCATGTAAATGCAGAACTGATGGTAAAAACAATGCCAAATTAATCACTCCTCCACAGAGAATCACCAGCACCTATGGAGATTTATTGAATATGGTATGCATTTGTTGTGTACATAGCTTTTATTGCTTTCCATTTATTTACATTTTAAATAGGGATGCAACATTACCATTTATTTCTCTTCCGATTCCAATACCTGAACTGTCAGTATCGGACGATACTGGCCCTGATCCGATACCAGTGTTGTTTTTTTAATAATGTGTTTAGAACATCTATAATTCACTGTGTGGAACTGATTGGGAGTAGTCTTTGTGTAAAGACACAAAAACCTCTAACAATACATTATTTCATTATAAATTAGGGAAGGAAAAAAAAACAATTACATAAGAGCATGTGGAAAACTTTATTATTAATTAGTCTGATGGAAGCAGCAGCAAAAATAACAGTAATTCCAGTGAAAGTGTTCAGTAGAAAAGAAGCCAGTTCTCAACACATTTAACTTGTATCTGGACTTTTAAATGGTTTCAGATCTCCCTCTCTCTCTGTTATTTATTTCATTTTAGTTTTATTAGTATATCAATCCACTTTTCAATCACAGTAATTTTAGTTTTTATTGTCATTTCTAATAATATAATAATAATAATTTTACTATACATTGGTGATAAATTTCAGTTGTAAACTTTAAGGCTTTTATTTTGAAAGTCTGGCGTTGAGTGCTCCAGGAAGTCTGTGTTTGGTGTTTGTTTGTAGGCTAATTCACAGTAGTTTAATATGCTCCTCATTCAACATCTGTTAAAATGCTTGTCCGGTGCCATTCTCAATGTTATAGGCAGACTGAACTATCGATCATCTACATCTGCGATGGAGTTTGTGTGGAGTGACCACATATTGTGCTCAGCAGCGCATCACAAGCCTCTGCATATGTTTATGTGTGGACAGAGCGGCACTCATTCAGTAAAGCGTGCTACTTGGCTGTGCATGCTGACTTTATATTTATTATTAAACGCAGCCTTTTGCAATTCAGAAAGCTTTTGGATGACTGTAAGAGCCTAAATAAAATGCACAAGTTATATGGACTGTAATGGTGATTTGAAGGTTATTTATGTAATTCTTTGAGCATGAAAATAATGTCAATTATTGAAATAAATTATCATAAATTGAATGTCTTAAAATAAAACAACTTAAATGACTGGTTTTCACTGTGTGAATATCATGCAGTAATGTTAATTACCAGAGTTGTCCAGTAAACAATAGTGAGTCGTTTTCTCATTTCTTGTTATTGTTTTATTTTTTTAAATTAATATTAATGACATACTAGACAGCTGTATGTCTATTATGCCAGTGTTTCCCAACCACTGTGCTGCGGCACACTAGTGTGCCATGAAAGATTTTCAGGTGTGCCGTGGAAAATTATAAAATTCCACAAAATAAAAAAATGCATGAAAAAATTTACAATTACAGGGCTCCAAATTCCTCTCCTTTCTGAGAAATGTGCCATTATAAAACCATAAGTGGTAACTTTTGTGATTGTGAAGAGCAATGATTAATGTGCAAAAGTGAGTGATATTTACAGTATACACGTTAAGGGTCTTTCACGTGACTCGTGTCAGCGCTGCAGAATACGTTTTAGATTCACCAGTAATGTCTTTGAGAGTACTAAGCAACAATAAATATTAAAAAAACTGACCACATTTGTGAAGAGACATTGAATGTCTCACAATTTCTTTTAATTAAATATTACCTCATTTGTAATGAAGACTCAGGTTGGTTGGGATCCATCAGCGGTTTTATTGAATAGTCAGAACACAGGTAGTACAGGCAAGGTCTTGGGCAGGCAAACAGTGTGCAGAAGAGAGGCAGAGACATTATCAGAGCAGGCTAAGGGTCTGGGCAGGCAGCAAACAATCGTGGTCAGTAACAGGCAAGAAGTAAACGGGATAGGAAGCTAACAATCGTAGTCAAGGTGAACGGGCTAGGTTGGTACACAGAATATCTCGAGGTAAGGTTTAAACTTGCTTGGAAATGTCACCAGGGCAAACAAGACTTCGCAATGGAGAAATTCGCAGACACGGTTAAATAGGGCAGAGTAACAAGAAACAGCTGGGGCATAATCAGACCTAGGTAATCAGTATTCGGGTGAATGCGATCTCCGGAGGCTGGAGGGGGAGGCGCCTTCACCGATGTTCGTAACATTATTAGACTTTTATTGTTGTCTTTTTGGATTAAAAATTATGCTCAGACTGAAGGAAAACTATATATCTGCTTTGTTCTTTTAATGCTTAAACACTATAAAGTTTCTTGGTAGATTTCGGTCATGAATGACTCAGAATGATTCACTGACTCACTCATAGCACAAAATACGCTCATTTGTCACCACCTAGTGATATTTCCAGAAGGGGTCACTGAAATAATCAGTTAATAAAATTTAACAAATTTGTGAAACAGAACCAAGCCTCACCAAAATATTCTTTATTTTGCAGTTAGTTCTGCACAATTGAAAACATGAATAAACTTGAGTCACTAAAATTTCTGGAATTGGTGCTTTTAGCTTATTCTTTAAAATAAATATCCCCAGAAAGTTTTTTCGTGGACCAGTGATTGTCTTAAGTTTTTTCGCCCCTCATGAGTTTGCATCCCTGTAATTTGTTGTGGCATTGCAAGAACAAATCTACAAATTTGAAAAAAAGCTAATTTGTTGTTTTTTTCATTAAATATTTAGCACTCTTGCCACCTGTGTCCTCACACAGTGTAACCTACCTATGTGACTTTTTAAATTTTTTTATGCATAGCTGAATTTCAAACATTACAAGTAAACATGCTACTAAGATGGACAGAAAACATAGACAAGTTCTTGAAAAGGAAACATATTGACGATGGTTAGCCTATGTGGGATGGAAGTGTCATAAAAAGTGTGCCGTGGCCAAGATGGCCATTTTCATGCAATTTTGAAGTGTATTTTACCACTTATGTGCATATTCACATGACCTCAACTATGCAAGTGTTCTCAGAGCACATTCACTTAAAGCACGCACATACAGTATAAGCTGCTCACATTTAGGTGATCGGTTGACATTAAACAGTCAATATTTTTAAGTGGCAAAATCTCAGGGATGCATTACATTGGTTATGATATAATAATAATAATTTTCAGCATGAAAAAAGGAAAAGCCATTGGGAGTATTGAGAAGCTCCTGCATTTTTGATTTTAGGGTAAAACATATATGCTGATCTAAATTATATTAAATTTGTTGGCAGGGGTTTCCAATTAGATATCTAATTGTCTCATGTTGGACTCCTACTAGCTGACCGCTTAGGCCACATCGCACTCTTGATTTCTGTAACTTTAAGAAATTAACGTTGGTGTAGCTGAAAACTGAAAAGAAGGCCAATGATTTAAAAAATTCCTCTAATTTGTTATCAAATACATTCATATTTATTTACTATTCTAGCCCTCCAAACAGGTATTTATGCTTGACAAAAACACATAATACCAATTGAGTGCAGTACCTGGCATTCTCCAGTGAGGCTCTCATTACAGAATATCAAATGGATGACAATGAAACCTTCATTGGCTCTGTTCTGAAACGTGTTGACCTTTAAACCAAAGCAGGCCTAGCCGTTTTCCATCTTACTGTAATTGCCCACGCTGGGTGAGCAGATTTGTTTGAAAAGGTTATCATTCCCTGATCCAGCTGTTGCAACAAAATGAAGCACAATCCACTGAGACAAACATTTAGGAAGTAGGTGCAAGGCAATTTCATTAGTACACTTAATGGTTTGTGTCAATTAAAATTTAGCAGGGCTCTAATTGAGCTAGAAACCTGAACCTGAGAAACACAACTTTTAAAGCCAAAATCTCTTCTTTAATAATTCCCTTCTATTTTTAGATCACAATTACTGGGAGTAGGTTTTGGAATCTAATAAACCCCAGTGTGTGGGAAAGCAGCAAAAGCAGGAAATTGCTGGCAGTGAGGCCTTTCCCTCTGGTGCAGTGTTGATAAGTTTAAGGTGGAGGGTGAATAAGGGGTGAGGGCTGTTTTCACACACTGCTTCTGGCTGTGGATCCTGCAACACTGCTTGTTGGAGCCTGAAAATTCATTTTGACGGATGCTTCCCCTCTCTGGCTGTTAGAGTGCATCTGTGCGGTGAGGTGGCTTAGAGGGCCTCTTAGGGAGCAGTGTTCTTGCTGAATGCCATGTTGTGCAAACCTGCAATTTAAACTCTCAAACAGGGCAGTAAAGGTTAGCTCATGATATGCAGACACCCCTGTTGGCATTCTCCCCCTCAGTGTTGCCATGTACGGCAAATGTAATTGACTGAAAAATGATCATGTTGGTGGTTTAGTAAGAAAGGTTTATACTGCCATAAACCTTGTTTGGCATGAAAATAAATTAATTAGCAGGTGTTGCCATTTTCTGGAATTAATATTAGCCTGGCACCAAAGGTAGAGAGTGTAGCTGATGAATCTAATTTAAGAACTTTTGTTTCTCTGTGCTTATTCATGTCTACCCAGTATTATCCATAGTTTCTTTCTCCTATTCCTTAGATCACAGAGGCATCGGTTTGAGGAAGCAGTCGTCTTTCAGAAGGGAACTGCCCCAAAGCATGTCCGTCTGTCACTGGGAACGCATTCCTGCAACTCTCATGAACGGTGTATCATCCCCCTTATAGGTCCACCTGGGGCCCTGAACACACCCATCTGCCAACTCGGATAACCCTCAGGCTGTTTGCAACACATGTTTGATGTGATTGGTTGTGATCAGCCCCACTCTACATCATGCAGTGGCGTCGGCGACACTGCTGTCCCATCAAGATGACCTGGAATGTCAAGCGGACACTCTTCCGCACACATGTAGCAGGCCTTCTCTCGCTGGGCTCACTCTTCGCCCTTTTCCTCATCTACTGCCACCAGGATTTGCTGCAGGGCCGGAGTTGGCTGCGAGACAACCCCCTGGTTTACACCATGCGGGGTTTGCGCCCCCACAAGGAGCATGCAAAGGGAAACCAAAGCTCATTACGAAGCCTCTGGAAAGACAATTCTTATGTGCTCCCCAAACCATCTGTTAACTTCAATTTTAGTTCTCACCAGGCTGAGATCACTGCCCGGGAGATTGTAGGATTTGAGATCTCTGTTAGCTACAACAATACAAGCAGTAACGCCAAGAGCTTGCACAGGGAAATGGGAGTGGGAGGCCGTCTGGCAGCCCAGCCTTATCAGTGGCTGCTCAATGAGCCCTATAAGTGTAACAACAGCAATCCCTTCCTGGTTTTGCTAATAGTTGCAGAGCCAAGTCAGGTGGAGGCCAGGAATGCCATTAGGCAGACCTGGGGGAATGAGAGCGTGGCCATGGGTTACGGGTTTGTGCGCCTCTTCCTGCTGGGCTTGAGACCTGATGTGTATCTGCAGAGGACCATTGAGGAGGAGAGCTTGCAGTACCATGACATCATCCAGCAGGACTTTATGGACACTTATTACAACCTTACCATCAAGACACTAATGGGCATGAGCTGGGTTGCACAGTATTGCTCTAACGCATGTTATGTCATGAAGACAGACAGTGACATGTTTGTCAACACAGAATATCTCATCCAAAAGCTGCTAAAGCCAAACACAGCACCTCGACAAAATTACTTTACAGGCTACCTAATGAGAGGCTACGCTCCCAACCGCAACAAGGATAGTAAATGGTACATGCCGCCAGAGTTGTATTCCAGCGAGAGGTACCCTATCTTTTGCTCTGGGACAGGCTATGTGTTCTCGGGAGACATGGCAGAGAAAATATACAATGCCTCATTGAGTATCCGTCGCCTTCACCTCGAGGATGTATATGTGGGTATCTGCCTGGCAAAACTGCGGATCGACCCATTGCCACCACCAAATGAGTTTCTCTTTAACCACTGGAGAGTGTCCTACTCCAGCTGTAAATACAGTCACCTGATCACATCTCACCAGTTCCAGCCCAATGAACTCGTGAAATTCTGGAATCACTTGCAAAGTAACAAGCACAGTCCTTGCCTTAATATGGCTAAGGATAAGAGCAGCCAACGTCGGCATAGGAAATTGCAATGGGAACGGTTTCAGTGATTAGCCAAGGCTCAGGGTTGTAGTAGTGTTATCACAGCATGTGCACAATTCAGAAGTCTATGAGATAGAGAACAGCACAGTCTTTTGTTTTTTGTATTGTCAATTAAAACTATTTTTTCAATTTGAGAGAGATGTTATGTATTGTAAACATGTAAATCTTTTGAAGGGAAGTGAAAGACATATATTTTGTGCAATATTGAGCATGCACAACTTAAAAAATTGGTGATAACACCGTATTCAGGTGCCAATTAAATTAAATGTACACTGCAAAACATTATTTTGAAGACAAGCATTTTTGTCTTGTTTTCCAGTAAAATTATCTAAACATTCTTAAAACAGGATTTATTTACTTGACAAACTTCCGTAAGATTTTAAGTCTTGTTTTGAGAGAAATCTAGTAAGATACCTTAATTTCCAGACTATAAGCCGCAACCTTTTTTCCACGCTTTGAACCTTTAAACAATGACGCGGCTAATATATGGATTTTTCCCGCTTTCAAATTGTATTTAAAAAAAATAATAATATTCTGTGACGTGCTCAGTTTTTTGGCGGCGTGAAGCTTTCATTAGATCAATGAAATTGCCGAACGGGTTAAGGTCAAACAACTTTTTTTGCTTACGGTTTAGATTAAATCGAGCGCGCACAAACTTCCCATCATTCTGATTACGGTAGTAATTTTGTCACCCTCACCATGGCAAAGACACGGAGAAATGCATATGATGCAGCTTTCAAGTTGAAGGCGATTGATCTGGCTGTTGGAAAAGGAAATAGAGCTGCTGCCCGGGAGCTTGGTCTTAATGAGTCGATGATAAGACGTTGGAAACAGCAGCGTGAGGAATTGACTCTAAAAAGACAACTAAAGCTGAGGCTATTCAACTCCGACACCGAAGGAGATGACTTCAGTGGTTTCAGTGCACAGGAGGAGGAAGATAGTGACCAATGACTTTCTTGGTAGGCTACTGTTTACTGCAAATTTTTTATTTTTTGTTACAAGCCGTGTGTGGCAGCGGGGGCGTGGTCAAGCGCCCATCCTGGAGAGAAAAGCTGTAAGGGCGCTTACACCGGAGCTAAATTATGTCTAACACCTGTGTCTAATTTCAAGTGCCCTGCTTCACGTGTCCTTCTTGGGAAAACTGTCACACTGGCACCAGTGTAACCGTTTTCAGCAGGGCACTTGAAGTTCCAGGTAAGGCTTTTAATGGCCACAGCAATGTTTACAATCAATTTTATAAAGTTTCTCAATTCTTGGTCTTCTATGCGCCAACACTAGACTGACGCGTGTCACTCTCTCTCTCGAGGCTCTGTGGCTGCTGCCTTTTTATGCCGCTCTCTCCATGCTTACTGAAATTAGACACCGGTGTTAGACATAATTTAGCTCAGGTGTAAGCTAGCTTACTGCTTTTCTCTCCCGGACAGGTGCTTGACCACGCCCCCGCTGCCACACCGTGTTTCGTTAAAGCCTATTTATTTTTGTTACAAGCTGTGTTTCGTTAAAGCCTGTGTAAAGTTCATTTGTTTCAATGTACCGGTTGGCACCTGCGGCTTATTTATGTTCAAAATAATATTTTTTTTTAAATTCAGTGGGTGCGGCTTATATTCAGATGCGCTCAATAGTCCGGAAATTACGGTAAATGCTTAAAACAAGTAAAAACAGTTTGCCAGTGGTGTAAGAAAAATAACTTCTAAGGAAAAACAAGTTTATATTTCTTACCCCATTGGCAGATAATTTGTTTTCTTTTTTAAGTCTAAAGTTCACTTAATTTTGTCCGATTTCTCTAAAAACAAGACATAACTTATGCCATTTTGCTTAACAAGTATATAAAATCACAATTTAACAGGATTTTACAGGAAAACGACAAAAATACTTGAAAATCATTTTTTGCAGTTCATTGAGAGGTTGTTGAACTTCTCCAAGCTTTAGCTTGAATGGTAATATTAAAGTGGCAGTTATAATGAGATCCTCACTGTTTTCTTTATGAAAATTGGGAATATCATTTGGTAGTGTATCTGTACTGTGACACTTTTTTTGTCCACCTCTGGCATTGAGATAATGTAACATTTTATATCTACCTAAAACCTGCAAATGGTTTACAGTAACCAAGCCAAATTAAAAACAGTATGTATAATTATTCAATAATATATGACATTTAATTGCCTCAGATGTCAGATATAATTAAAATATTTTTCAAAGCTTTACGTTGACTAAATATACAAGTTTACCCATCATGAGGGTGAAGGTAAAACTATTTATTAAATGTATTTCATATGCAGAGTGTCTTTTGAAGTGTGGTCTCTTCAAGTGTTGAGTGTCACATTATATAAAGATGTGACATTATTTAAACTTTCTATGGCTCAGCAGGATCTAAATCCAAAACTTACAATTTGATTATTTTGATCAGGTATTGCGTTTTACAATTGACATGTTTTAGATACTGTGACATTAAGAGTAGCTTTGTTTGAAAACATCTTGTTTGGTTCACGTGCATACACCCTAGAAATGAGCATATTGACAGTAAACTCTACATAATGCATCTGCAAGTCTAATTACAAGCATTATTACCCATAATTTACTTCTAATTGACGTTTACACACAGTTGCACCCTTCATTTGCTAAATTAAAAAAGTCTTGTCCAAAATTTTCATAATTGTTTGCAAATCTCTAAACATTATGGAGAAAAATCTACTTTTAAAATCAACATTATGCACTTGTTATATTAAAATGAGACTTGGAAAATCCCAGAATCAGTCCCCAGATGGAACCAACGATTAATGCTTTAATGATAAAGTAGATAATGTTGCTCTGGGTCAAAATATATAATTAGTGGGGGGCTTCATGACACATTAACAGAGAGTAATACAATTAAATGGACGGAGGCAACATTTGAAGGGTTTATTTCTCATTTACATTACTCATTTGTCAGTCTAATTTTAATTAACATCCTATTTGAGTGCTTACGATAACTGTTAGATGCATATTTTGTGCAACACATCAATTACAGGTGACTCCTAAGATCATTTTATGTTACCTTCTCATAGGTTATGGCATGCAGGCTTGAAATGGGACAAAATCACAGTACAACTATTTTACAATCAGTCATTACTTGCAGGCCCACTTCTTTGTAGTCAATTTGGTTTACTTAAGTTATTGCTAAAAACAGACTTTGCCAGATAAAACGGAAACCATTTTGAAGATAAAAGGCGTAAGATGGAGAACCTCAACTTTCCAGTTCCCAGAATATTTGGCTGTCTAAAGTATAGTGGAGTAAGAATGGAATTATGTATTATTTAGATAAGGACTCTGGCAATTCATATCACTTCTGCCTCATATAAATGTAAAAATAAAAATAGGAAAGGCTTAAGATATGACTAATGTATCCTGGCAAACGTTTTTAAGAACTGAAATAACCTGAGAATATCTATGCAAACTTTTATCTGTTAAAATTTGATGAAAACAGATGAATTTGTGCATTACATGATTCATAAGGATCTCTGTATTTCACACATAATAAGGTAACACTGATAAAGTGTAAATTGTCTTGAGTATCGTGATTTTCAGGATTTCATTGAAAGCCTTGCTTTAGAGCCTAAAACCATCTGATAAGAATTATCTTCATGCTAGAAAGAAGTCAATTCGCACAGCAACCGGCAATTCCAGTGCACTGCGATCCATTAAATCCTCATCTGTTCTTAAGCATTTATCTTCCTCGATTTAAAGAAATCAAAGTCATGGCCAAAGGCGAGCAAATGTAACAAACAGAATCAGCTTCCATTCTGCAGAACCCTGTGCAATCACAGAGAAAGATTAGCACACTTCATCCACAACACTTTGTCCCCGATTTACCAGGGAGAGAGAGAAACAGGAACAGATTTGAAACAATAACGGGTTGGGTGATGAATGAACAGGAAAGAGGCTCTGACTGATCAGTATTGAAAACCTGTGCTACTCTAAACGTGTGAAAAGTGAACTTGGGAAAAGAACTGTGATGTCCACCCATGATGGAGTGGGTTGCCAAAGACCGGGCCCAGAGACGTGTTTCCAGAAATATAGCGAGTCTCAGGGTATGATAAATGGCCCAACATTGACATAAGCCTAAAACATAGAAAAGGAAGTGAGGACGTAATTCTCAAAATCAAATGAGTAGTTTTTATTTCAGTCATTTTTAAAACATGCAAAAAAGGCTTAGCTTCAAAGGTTTAGCTGTGGAAATGTTTTGATGAACAATCTTTTGCATGATTCAGTTTCAAACAGTCAAATGCATAAGCGTTTTCAAACAGAGTTTGAGCCCAGGGAATTTGTTAATTCAGCTTTAAATAAATACATTATTTTATTTCTTATTAAAGTGATAGTTTACCCAAGGATGAAAATGAAAACCTAAAGAAGCACAAACAAACACTTTCACAAAAGAGTTTTCTATTATTGTCTTTTGCATCTTATCTTTCCCTCACTAAACAAAAACATGTACAGCACATATCTTGTGCCTAGGGCACAAAGTGAACCAGGACAAACCAAGTGCTCCTTCAAAAAATTGGTGCATGATGCCCCTGGTATTATCACACCATTATCAAGTGTTTTCAGTATTGTGATGACAGCACAGAAGAGTCCTGTGGGCAAAGCAGATGTGAAGCTTTTTTTAAGTAAGGTAGTACCAGAGACCACATTATGCTTCACTGCCATCTCTATTTTTGAGATGCCATCGCTTTTCAAGTTCTAACAGGTTAGGAATTCAAAATAATGTTGTAGGATCGCTGTTGGGACATATTCAACACAGCTCTAAAAGCTTTTCATTGTCCTAACTGAATAGCAGTGTGAGGGTCATCTTAAGTCCAGCTTAACCAGCATGTAACTCCCATGCTGGTTTTAAGCTGGCTTGGTGATGGTCTAGCTGGTGGACCAGCATAGCAATGTTTTCACCAGCAAAACGCAGCAGGTGAAGTTGGTTGGCATGGTCAGACAATGTCACTCAGCCAGCAAAAAGGTTCAACTCAAATCAACACGTTCACACAGGAAATCAATGTTTTGCTTCTGAAAGTTATGTACCCTGAAACCAACCCCATATTGCTGAACTAATGACAAGCGCTATCCCCATCAGACATCATCAATTCAAGTGTGAACAAATTTCTCTCTAACCCTACTGATTGTTGAAACGTTACGCGAGCATCCTCTGAGAGTGTTCTGGTCACGTGGGAACCAGGAAGTCATTGCATTTAAAAATCTATGGCAAGCGTGATTCGGATGTTGCATTTTCACCCAAATATTACATTGTTATTCCACTAATGTTTAGGTTTAGTGTTGGGGTTTGGGATATGTGGTATTATCAATACAATATGCATTCCTTTGGACTGTATTACATCCTTACAACTAAGAAACACTACTTGTTTTTGCACCAGACTGTTGATATTTCACTCAGAGCTAGAGCTCATACGTGCCCATACGTTCAAAAACACTTACAGCTTCGGCCACTGGTGGTAGTGATTTGAATTTCATTAAGCACAGACCGATTTCAGCAGCAGAACTTTTGAACAACCGTTGCCAAATTTACAATGTGATCAGTCTACTCAGATATAAACAGAAACATGTATATCCTCAGAAGAATTAGTAGCTAATAGGGTTGAGCAATGCAGGCAGTCGTGTGTTTTACTTTCCTGCCAAGCCATTCCAATTCGACTCCATTCTGGGCCTGGAAAAGACAGAACCATTCTGAGATTTCATTGTATAATTCAGCCAAAGTAGGACTGTGGGAAGACAGTTCTAGATCGGCACTTAAGACCAGCTCCTATACTGAGCTGCACTGAACATTTTCTCTTACCAATAATGGCTATGTTTTCCAAGAGATGTCCGAATGGAAAAAAAACAATGTGTTGATCTACTTTGAGGTGTAGCATGTACTTTGAGGTTTCTTTCATGATGTAACTCTGCTATAATGTGCTCTCGAAAAGACTGACAAGGAACAGGTTCAACTCTATTTTCAGCACATATAGTATCTATACTGAGCAGAAACAAAGAAACCTACATTCACCTACACACTACATTATGTTAAAAACAATAGTAAACAAGATTTGAGAAAATATCATTAACAGTATTACTTGTGGCTAAATTATTTATTGCCTTAGGGATTATTCACACAGTATGAACCATTTGTTTCCCAGTGACATGTTCACATTGAGTTCTTTTCTTTCTTTCTTTCTTTCTTTCTTTCTTTCTTTCTTTCTTTCTTTCTTTCTTTTCTTTCTTTCTTTCATCAATATAAAATATAAAAAATGACTGATGGCTGACATTTGTTATAAATATTCCAAGCAATGCCATTCTGCTGCTATATTCCCAACCCAGTCTCATGTCAAGTGGTTTTTATTGTCGTTTCAACCATATACAGTTAGTACAGTACACAGCGAAATGAGACAACGTTCCTCCAGGACCATGGTGCTACATAAAAACAACATAGGACAAACACAGAACCACATGAGACTACACAACTAAATAAAATACCTATATAAACTACCTATATATACCTATATAAAGTGCACGTGCAAACATGTGCAAAAAGTACGGGACAGTACAAGACATTTCTGACAATGAACAGGACAATAGGCACAGTGAGAGACCAGTACACAGTAGTGCAAAAAGATGACAGTTTCTAAAAACGTAAACATAACATACTATGAGATAGTGTTCTATGCACATAGCAGTTATTGAGGTAACAGCCAGTTATAAAGTGACAGTAATTAAAGTGCAACTCAGGACATGTGTGTGTGTCAAACCAGTCTCTGAGTATTGAGGAATCTGATGGCTTGGGGGAAGAAGCTGTTACACAGTCTGGCCGTGAGGGCCCGAATGCTTCGGTACCTCTTGCCAGATGGCAGGAGGGTAAAGAGTTTGTGTGAGGGGTGTGTGGGGTTGTCCACAATGCTGGTTGCTTTTCGGATACAGTGATTTTTGTAAATGTCTTTGATGGAGGGAAGAGAGACCCTGATGATCTTCTCAGCTGTCCTCACTATCCTCTGCAAGGCTTTGTTGTCCGAAACGGTGCAAGTCCCAAACCAGGCAGTGATGCAGCTGCTCAGGATGCTCTCAATAGTCTCTCTATAGAATGTAGTGAGGATGGGGGGTGGGAGATGTGCTTTCCTCAGCCTTCGAAGAAAGTAGAGACGCTGCTGGGCTTTCTTGGTGATAGAGCTGGTGTGGAGGGACCAGGTGAGGTTCTCCGCCAGGTGAACACCAAGGAATTTGGTGCTCTTGACGATCTCCATGACAAGTCATAATAGTAGTATGAGATGGTGAAATCATAAAAAGAATAATATGAGTTTGCTCATATCAAAACGTACGACTTTTACCCCCATGGAGAGAAAACAAACAAAAAAAGTGACCCAATGAATGATGTTATTATGATTTACCTTAAATTTAATCCCTAAACCAAACCTAAACTATAACCGTGCGTTCAGACCGGAGAGCGTCAAATCGACCGGAAGTCATTAATTTTCTATGACAGCCAAGTGGCGCTGCGAGTCTTGGGCGGTGTGGCGTCAGAGGAAAGTTGAAGTGCAGCCAACATTATGGTAATGAGCTTTGGCGCGGTTCGGCGGCAACCTATTGGAGTATAGAAGTGCCCCGCTCTAGCGAAGTCTAGAGAACACAACCATGTAAACTTTGGTTCCCACCAAACATTAGTTCCGAAGACAATTGGAGGAGAAACTGATTATTGCCGTGGCAGGTTTTCCTGTAATATTTTATCTGTTCCTGTTTGCTTACAGGGATATAAATAAAATTTTAAAAATGATGAGTGGACAAAGGTGTCTGAAATTGTTAGTGTGCCAGGTAAGTTGATGAAGTGGATATTATGGTTTATATAATAATATATAAAAATATTTCATGAAGATATACGCTACTTATGATATGTCGTCAAAAAGATACCGGTCGACATGTCTGGATGTTTTGTGGCAGTTTTAAATATAGTTCATAAAGCCAAGCATTCTCAACAAACGTTGCCGACTATTTCAAATACGTCAGAGCGTCCACGAATTTTCGATAGTGTTGTTGGCAGGGCAGCCACAGCGAATTTTTACGCTCTCGCCACCTCTGGTCTGAACGCACAGTAAGACAGTTTACCCAAACACTAAACCCAACAATTATTTTAATAGGAAATCAATTGTTATATACCACGGAAGAAGGAATGCATTGGGGTTTGGAACAGTAATACAGCAGTCAGTTGCATTTGTATTGGATTATTCACAGTTAGGGAAATTAAGGAGTGCCCATCTTTGTAATTCCTCATGCCCACCAACTCAGAAGCAGTCTTGTTAGCTAAACAAGATATTAGGTGGGAGATAAACTGGAAGAGGAAAAGATACAGAGTAGAAAATCACTTGGGTCCTCATTTAAACTAATTCTGTTTTAAATCTAAGTGAAATGCATTTCACAGACCATTTTACTTACACAATCTGAGAGAAACAGGATGTTCACTTAGATAAAAAAAAATGTAGGACAGGATTTGAATTTCAGCTAAAAAGTGGGTGTTTCCTCCCAGAATAGAGCTAGGTGACATGGATTATACTATACTAGCAACAATAATTTTTGTCAGATAATATTCAAAACTATTTGAAGACTTCAATTAAAAGCACGGCCTGAATGATATCCTAACATCTTTGTCTTTCAAATCATTGGGGTGTTTGCACATACAGTATTGACAAGAGTACACAACAAAATATTAAAAATAAATGCTTTAAAATGGATCTCCTTTGAAAAAAATCCTTTAAAAGACTTAATATTTTGAGCATGTTGCCACTGGTTCAAACACGTCAAGTTCAAATAAATTTTTCATTGCGTTTTCAATTGATTGAGCAGTCCACAGAGTCCAAAGCTACGAATCCTGACCATTTCAGTTTCTGTGAATTCATTATTTATAACATTTAGTATTAATGTGAACATCATAATTGTTCAAACTACTTGAGAATGCCATGAATAATCACATGAATTAAGAATCTACACAATAAATATTTTTCTATATACACTCAAGCGCTCTGCTTTGAAGATCCCCAGAAAGAAGAACCCCTGCTATTCAGTCCGATATCTTATTGGAAAAGGATATTATTCTCAAAAAGCATTGTTGGGGATTCTAAAGCCTTACATCTCATTCCCCAAGACACTGTCTGATATATGCCGTAACAGCACACATGCAACAGCAGACCCCTCAACAAATTCAAGCTGTCAACTCAAGCAAGACTCCAGGGTTGACTGGTTCCCTAGCATGTGTAATATAACCAGCTAGACAGCGAGTGTGTCAATCTGGTGTGCCTTGCACAACTTGAAGAAGGCAGCAGGGAGTTCCCTTAAGGTTTGTGAAAGGCCTCTTAATGTCCACAGCTTTCATTATGCAGTCTAGAGGGATTTCACTTAAGCTTGTTGACAAGTTAGATGCAAGAACCATATTGAGAATAGGTCAGATAAGTTCAGACATGCACTAAATATTGTAAAAATGCAATAAAATCAATGATTTGTGAAAGAAGAAGCTAATTTAATACACTTTCGGAATTACTGTCTATTTAAAAATTGTTATGGTACAATTGTGTCTCTATAGCTGGATGTTTTTCATGAGTAAGTGTTCACTTAATGATCACCACCTCAAATCACATGTTTTGACAAATAAGAATTTAATAAGAGGGAAAATAAAATGTTTTTTGATTGTTTGCTTTGTCAGCACTAGAGACTATTATTTCCTCTCATGGATTTACCAATTATTTTGCACACTCCCTACATACAACTGATGCAATAACAAAAATACGAAATGCGAAGTATTAGTGTGAAGTATTATTATTTTATAAGAAGTTTTGTTAAGATGTCAGCTAACCAGTTTTAAATATTGCATCAAATATGAAACACTGTAAAAGTGTTTTTTTTAACCTGGTCTCAAAGTATCATGTTACTATAAAAACTGTGCATTTTTGCATTTAAATAAGCAACTACATTTACAAGCTTGTCCGGGTGTGATCAAATTGCATTGTAGCTCAAGTGATAGATCATTTAACTTGTATATAATGTAAAGGACAGGGAGTCTGAAGAGCATCGAATGACTAAAGAGGAGCTTATGTTATTACCAGAGCTATATGTTATTTCCAATATAAATATATATATATATATATATATTGATTTATACTCTACTGTATTTGTTGCTATTACAATGTGTTCTAAGGAATTTTAGGAGAAACATCAAAAATCAATATAATATCTTAACGAAACATAACTGAGAACTCCATTAAGTTTATGAGCTACAAATAGGGGTATAATGATTCATCGATCCAGTAACCAATGATCCAATGTTATCGATACAACGTGTAATTATCGATACAGATTTTTTTTTACGAGTATTTAAATGCTCTCATGTCAGCATATGTCAGTACGTACGCATATCCGTAATGCGATGAAGCAACCTTATTACATTAATTTAACTTTATGAGCGCTAAATATGCTTTTCATGTGGGACACGTGTATGCGCAGGGTCTGTGAAGCCAAATTGCGTTCTGCTATCTGTGCTCAAGCATTAACCGGGCGCTACTTAAAATGTGAGCTCTCCTGATAAACGTAGAGCATTTTACATGAGAATTTACTATTTTAAAGTACCATGGAGAAGTTCAACCATGAGAAACATCTTGACAAAGGCAACATTCTGAACAGCACTAATGAGGGCTCCAGCATCATTGACTTTACACAATACACATCAACACCCTTACTAACATTTATCCCAGTTAACTGTAACAGAATTTCTCATTACAACTGTGGATGTTGTAGCCAAGAAAACCATGGATAGTTGGAAATAAGTCATGGGTATGTATGTATTTTGAATTGGATGAAACTGAAAAATAAGCTGTAATCAAACAATTGATGATCACTTGTGTGTGACGCTATTTTTATATTATTATCTGTATAATTCTTTTCAACATCTGAAGTACCTTAGTTTGTTGTGGATGTCCCAATGTGGATTCTAATGGCACTTTTCTACTTGATATCGTGAGTCGGAAATCCAGTGATGCTGGTAGTGATGTTTCTTCCTGACCAATCAGTGATCTGCAGGATTTTGACATCACATTTAGTATCGGCTCGGCTCGCTTGGAACCTCGACCGAAGTGGTATTAAAAAAAGTATCAGGTACCAGGTACTATCCACAGTGGAAAACCCCAAAAAAGAGTCGAGTTGAGTCAAGTTGTTCCGTGCAGTGCAAAAGCCCCTTAAATTTGCACTTTTCAGAGAGCTCAATAAAATATTCAAATTATATTTTGGTTGCATTTGAGGGCAAAACAAATTTAATTGATTGTGTAAAATAGGCACATAATATTGTAATATCGATCACATGGCCCTGAATTGAATCAAATCGAAATCGTATTGCGACAGACTTTGTATCGTGGCCAAGAGAATCTATATAAGATCGTATCGTGATGAAATGCCCGATTTACACCCCTACAAAACAACAACCTTCCAGCAATTTCCTTTGGGTCTCCATGTAACATTGCACATGTTTGTGTGAAAATGCTATCCATCCATCTTCCTAAGCGCCACTTATGGCCATTTTCTGTGCTGCCGCAGACCCTTTCTCTTTTACCCTTCTTGAACTGTCAGTTGCAGAGGCACTTAATGATTAATTTTCTTAATCTACACCACATACAGTTCCACACACGGATAAAGAGTCAATCACAATGCAAGCTTTTGACTGGCCCCTTCCTGTTTCTCCATCTCACAAAACGTATTACTATGCATGGCGACCTTTGTTTTGCAAGGTCAGGCTCCAGAGGTGCAAGAAGGAATGCTCGCCATCTTTCCTTTCGTCCTGAATCTCTCTATCCTCCCCTCCAATCTGGCAGATAATGAAGTCAACTGTTTGAAAACGAAATGGCACCGTTCTTGGTTTTATGATAATTGGCCCATCTGTCATTCCATAAATAAAGCGGATCAGCTCAATGTGTTTGGATAGAGTGCTGATGGGAAGTTGGACTGGGTGCATCCAGGAATGACAGCAAAAACAAATGGCTTCCTTTACTCTGCAGGCACGGTTTCATCAGGCATGAACTTAGCATATTATGTGGAGAATAGAGTCCATCAGATCTCGCCATATTTAGCATTACATTTTCTCCCACAGCAATATGAGTGAGCCGTGTCATCCATACAATAGCTCTGGATTCCTGCATTAGGAGATTATCACAAAAAAATGGCAGCATTATAAATTCTTCATGTTTGAAATACACAAAGTGTCTGTATTATGGATGAAGAGCAATTCTTGGCTCTTTATCTTGAGGCATGTTCATGGGTGGGTGACAGCTTCAAATCTGCATGCCAGAGGGAGGATTGTTGGGTGCAGGTAGCCTTGGTGTTCTGATCCACAGAAGGCTCCAGAGTAACTGGGCTGTTGCATTGCCATAGTAACCAACCATTGATCTGCAGAGTTGTGGTGGAGAGGAGCGGCAGTGACAGAGAAAGTGACAGAGCACATCACAGTGCACAGGAGGGGAGGAAGAGTGTGAGAGAGCCAGATAGAGAAATAGGCTGACACATGAAATGGAGATGGACACCTATGGTGAAAAGAGGGGACAGAAATTGAAAAATACGGGTGTGATTCAACATACCCATGGTGAGTTTCCAAGTAAAGGTTGCTGGACTTCACGTGTTATAGATGCTGAATTTAAATTGACATGCTCAACCATTTGTCTAAAAGTTCTGCTCAAAACATTATGCATTGCCCAAAAGCCTTTTCAAGAAGAACTGCCTTGTTTGTTCACAAATAGCGTCTAAATTCCCCAAAATTGCCCCCTGGATTGAGTTATTTTTTTATGTGACACTGCACAGTCGGTAGAGTGGGGCAGAGTGTAGATGAGAATTTATTTTATTTTATTTTAAATTTTGATGTCTTGTCATAAAACCATAAAATACTATATATAATATAGAAAACATGTGAACAAATGGGTTATGTCTGCTATTACTATTTATTTATTTAGTTCGTTTTTATAGCTGTAAAAAACAAATGAACATATATTATAAGCAGTCCGGTTTGCCTATATGCAAATTCTCAGTGTGTGTGTGTGTGTGTGTGTGTGTGTGTGTGTGTGTCAAGCGCTAATGTAAACATGTAAATTAATGTTGGCCCATACTGATAGGATAGCATCTTGCAGTTGATGGAGATTTGTGGGATGCACATCCAGGGCACAAAGCTCCCGTTCCACCACATCCCAAAGATGCTCTATTGGGTTGAGATCTGGTGACTGTGGGGGCCATTTTAGTACAGTGAACTCATTGTCATGTTCAAGAAACCAATTTGAAATGATTCGAGCTTTGTGACATGGTGCATTATCCTGCTGGAAGTAGCCATCAGAGGATGGGTACATGGTGGATGGACATGGTCAGAAACAATGCTCAGGTAGGCCGTGGCATTTAAACGATGCCCAATTGGCACTAAGGGGCCTAAAGTGTGCCAAGAAAACATCCCCCACACCATTACACCACCACCACCAGCCTGCACAGTGGTAACAAGGCATGATGGATCCATGTTCTCATTCTGTTTACACCAAATTCTGACTCTACCATCTGAATGTATCAACAGAAATCGAGACTCATCAGACCAGGCAACATCACTGACCTCTAGCATCAACAAGGCATTTTCGCCCACAGGACTGCCGCATACTGGATGTTTTTCCCTTTTCACACCATTCTTTGTAAACCCTAGAAATGGTTGTGCGTGAAAATTCCAGTAACTGAGCAGATTGTGAAATACTCAGACTGGCCCGTCTGGCACCAACAACCATGCCACGCTCAAAATTGCTTAAATCACCTTTCTTTCCCATTCTGACATTCAGTTTGGAGTTCAGGAGATTGTCTTGACCAGGACAACACCCCTAAATGCATTGATGCAACTGCCATGTGATTGGTTGATTAGATAATTGCATTAATGAGAAATTGAACAGGTGTTCCTAATAATCCTTTAGGTGAGTGTAAATAAACATTTCAGCATGCATCAGAGGAAGATAGCTGACAGCTTGTAGCGTAACTGGCTTTTGCAGAAACACATATGTGTGACGCTACTCTGCTGGGCCCAGTTACATATGAAAGGGTAAATAATTAACAGAAATTGTAATATTTTTTCTGTAGATTCTAACTTGTTTTATGTAAAGACTAGGAAGCCTCAGGCAGCATGCCTACAGACCGCTCTCTTTGGCACGTGTAAAGACAGAGCAGCTTTAACATTGTGCGACCCCTCAACCTTCTTCACGGACATTGTTTTTTGTCTTTGCTATACGTATGTATAATTGCATTTATTTTAACCAACGGATCTCAGTTCAGGACACTCTGGGCTGTCGGTAAATGGTTAATCTTTTTTTATATATCTTGGTATTATTTTAAATTGCACAACTTAGTCCCACTGTCCCTTGTATGAGGACGTCAATTATTATAATTTTTTTATTATTTGCTACTCAAAATGTTGTTTTTTCATATTTATTAGGTGCTACTAATTACAAATCAAAAAGGGAAATGGAAAATGCACAAAGCAGTCATGCTTGGGTATCAGAAGGTTAATGCTGACCAGACAGCTGAAGCTGGAAGTGCTGTTGAACATATGGACACATGTGCGCTCCAGTTTCTGGTTAAAATGTCCATGAAGGCACCAAAAGTGAGTTGTTTTTGCATATTTGATTAACTCTATCCTTAAATCCCAACACTAAAGCTGGTCACACACCAGACTAGAAGCGCCACGGTGCATTGCAGGTAGGACAAGGCACGGGTATTGCACACAGGACACATCGGTGCGGTGTAGGTGGCAGTCCATAGATGTGAAAGGTCATCATACAGACAAAAGTTCAGAAGGTATTTTGCACTCCTGCAAGAATTAACAAAGTGACATCTTTGAGTTTTTAGGTTGTATGAAACCAGTGCAACTACACAAACTGAAAGATTAGAAAATGGTGATGCTTAATATGCAATTTCTCAATATGTAGCCTTGAATAGGCTTCATTCAACCTCTCAAGCCACAAAAAGACATTACTTGTAAATGAAAAACACATTGTGTAGGTTATATGAAGAAAAACAAAAATCCATATGCACAATGTATCTTCTAGCAATGGTTAAATTAAATAATCTATGTCCTTTGATAATGATTTGGTCACCCTATTGGTCGCACCACAGGGAAGGTAAACACACTTGAACTGATGCAAAAATGTCATAAGTTGTGTGGCACTTGTCAGTAACAATGCAGAATGGGGTCGATGTCAGTGTACTGGAACATTCCGTTGCAACCTGTTGACTTCACGTGTGATCATATTGGACAGCAACAGAAAGTCTGACTGACAATCAAAGCATGTAATCAGGTTTAAAAAGTATTCTGTTTATCGGTACATCACTCCACAACAATAAGGGGCTCTATTTTCATACTTTCGTGAGAGCGCATATCATTCTCAGTGCAATTTTAATTCCAGCGCAATGCACAGGTGGGCATGGTTGGGGTTGTTTGCGCTATCTGTGAGTGTATGTGCCCAAACTGTAGGTGTATTTGTGGCAGCGGGGGCGTGGTCAAGCGCCCGTCCGGGAGAGGAAAGCGGTAAGGGCGCTTACACCTGAGCTAAATTATGCCTAAACACCTGTCTCTAATTCCAGTGAGCACGAGGAGAGCGGCATAAAAAGACACAGAGCCTCCAGATGGGGAGAGAGACCACAAGCAGACCCAGTGTTTGTCATTTGTGTTGTGTGTGCAAAATATAATTAAAAGGACTTACCTTGAGAGGAAGACCTGTTTCCTGTCCTCCTTCATTAGAACAGTGCTACACTGGTGCCGAAACCCGGGAATTATGGAGCAAAGTCGCCCCATAGAGTCCTCCCAGCTGGCAGAAGTCCTCCAATCCCTCGCGACGCTGCATCAAGGCCACCAGCAATCCCTGCTTGAGCTCCGGCAGGACCAAGATCGGCGGTTTTTTGAGATCATGCGGGCTCAGGCAGAGGACCGGCTCGCCATCCGGAGCCTCTTCAGCCAGGAGACGGAGCCGGCCACAGCCGCGACCCCGGACAGCCGCGCTACGCTACCCTCGCCCACGTTACAGAAGATGGGGGCAGCAGATGATCCTGAGGCCTTTCTCGACTTGTTTGAGTGGACGGCCGAAATCTGGGGCTGGCCGCCCGAACAGTGGGCAGCCCGTCTAATTCCTCTCCTGTCCGGGGAAGCTCAACTCGCGGCACAACAACTGCCGGCGACAAATCTCCTGGCTTACACTGACCTGAAGAGGGCCATTCTGCAACGGGTCGGTCGGAGCCCGGAAGAGAATCGCCAGCTCTTCCGGGGCATGAAGTTGGAGAAGTCCGATCGCCCGTTCGCGTTTGCCCAACGGCTCCGGGACGCCTGTCGGCGCTGG
The DNA here is from genome assembly GCF_025860055.1 of Xyrauchen texanus. Classification (NCBI taxonomy): domain Eukaryota; kingdom Metazoa; phylum Chordata; class Actinopteri; order Cypriniformes; family Catostomidae; genus Xyrauchen; species Xyrauchen texanus. The sequence continues at coordinate 17,040,867 of NC_068323.1, forward strand.
CTGCTCGCGGGGACCACGACGCCGAGGGAGTAATCGACCAGGTGGTACTGGAACAGTTCGCTCAACAGCTGCCTCGGTAGACGGCGCGGGTGGGTCCAGTGCCATCGCCCGGCGCCGCTGGAGGAAGCTGTTCGGCTAGCGGAGGACCACTTGGCGGCGATCCCGAGGGCGGACGAGCCCTCTTCTCTCTCTCTCTCCCCTTCCCTTGTATCTGCCCATGCCCTCGCCCCCTCCCCTGTGTTTTCTCCTTCTGTTCTCTCCCCAGGGCCCGTTACTGCCCCGCGCAGGCGTGGAGGGTTCCAGAGACCTGCTCCCCGGCCGTGGGAGAATGCGCCTCCCATTCCCCGCCTTTCAGCCGCCTCCTCCTCAGGTGGGGCGCTCGCCAGCACAAGTGCGGCCGCAACGCCTGGGCCGCCTGTTGGAGGTGCGGAGACCCGGCCACTTCCGGGATCAGTGTCCGCTGATGGAGGTGGGGATGGTGGTGCGGGTCTCCGACGTCCCGCAGGCTGCCCCTATCGGGCTGGAGCATACCGGATTCGGTAAGGATCGGGGTATTTACCAAGCTTTGCTGGATACCGGCTGCAATCAGACCACCATCCACCAACGCTTGGTTCAACCCGGGCTTTGGGTTTATCTAAACTGGTGAGGGTGAGGTGTGTGCATGGGGATGTTCACAAATATCCCATGGTGACGCTGGCGATTATATTTAGGGGAAAAAACATAGTGTGGAGGCAGCGGTTAGTTCCCGCCTCACCCATCCGCTAATCTTGGGTACTGATTGGTCGAATTTTAAAGATATATTAGAGGGTATTTGTGCGGATGGGTCCTGCATAAAGAGGTGTGCGGTGTGCAATGCTTTGGCAGGGGAGGCGGAGCCGGACCGCCCTCGGCTGCTCGGGATGACGAGGAAAGGGGCGAGGTGGCCGCCTCCTCTCAGGGAATTCCCTGAAGGGGACTTTCCTCTAGAGCAGTCACGGGATCTAAACTCTTAAACATGCTCTTGACCAAGTGAGAGTGATTGATGGTCAACAGCTCCGCCGGGCGTCGCCATTGCATACCCATACTTTGCTTTGATTAAAGATCGGTTATATAGAGTGACGCAGGACGCTCAAACAAAGGAGGAAGTGACACAATTATTGATTCCACGAAGCCGCCGGAAATGGTTTTCCAGGCGGCTCACTACAATCCTATGGCCGGTCACCTAGGGGAACGGAAAACACTTCTCCGCCTAATAGCCCGTTTCTATTGGCCGGGCATTGGCGGTGACGTCCGCAGGTGGTGTGCGGCGCGTCGTGAATGTCAGCTGGTAAACCCACCGCCACCCCAAAAGCGCCATTGCGCTCTCTACCATTAATCGAGGTCCCCTTCGAGAGAATTGGGATGGACCTCGCCGGGCCATTATAACGGTCAGCACGCGGACATCGCTCGTGTTAGTCCTAGTGGATTACGCGACGCGATATCCGAAGCAGTGCCTCTGAGCAACATCTCCGCACATAGTGTTGCAGGGGCACTCTTCAAGATAATCTCCCGGGTGGGGATTCCGAGCGAAATCCTCACCGATCAAGGCACCGACTTTTATGTCACTGAACACTTCGCGAACTTTACGAGCTCTTGGGCATCAAATCGATTCGCGACTAGCGCTTACCACCCGCAGACTGATGGCCTAGTGGAACGATTTAATAAAACGCTCAAGAACATGATTCGTAAATTGCATACACGAGGACGCTAGAAATTGGGATAAGTGGCTAGACCCCTGTTGTTTGCAGTACGAGAGGTCCCACAAGCCTCCACCGGGTTCTCCCCATTTGAGCTGCTGTACGGGCGACGCCCCGCGGTGTCCTTGACGTCATCCGCGAGCGTGGGAGGAGGGACCTTCTAATAGTAAAAATGAAATTCAGTTCGTTCACGATCTTAGAGCAAAACTCCACACACTGGGGTGATTAACACAGGAGAATTTGCTCCAAGCTCAAGAACGCCAACGCCGGCTTTACGACAGGGGTGCTCGGCTATGGGAATTTGCACCGGGAGATAAGGTACTTGTATTACTCCCAACATCGAGCTCTAAATTACTCGCCAAGTGGCAAGGACCCTTTGAGGTCACACGACGAAGTTGGGGATCTCGATTATGAAGTTAAACGTACTGATAGAGGGGCGACGTCAAATTTATCACCTCAACCTCCTGAAATTATGGAGGGAGGAGGCGGCCTCTGTGACGCTGGCCACGGTAGTTCCGAGAGGGCGGAGCTCGGGCCGGAGGTAAACAGAAACTACAATCTCAACACTCCGGTTACTTGTGGAGACCAACTCTCACCGCGGCAGCTCACAGAGGTTTCTGAATTACAAAAGGAATTTGCGGATGTGTTTTCCCTCTACCGGGCCGTACAAACATCATACAGCACCACATCGAGACCGAGCCGGGCGCGGTGGTGCGTTGTCGCCTCTATCGCTAATCCGAACATAAAAAGAAAATAGTACGGGAAGAATTAGATGCGATGCTTGATATGGGCGTAATAGAGGAATCCCACAGTGATTGGTCCAGCCCGGTTGTTCTTGTTCCCAAGAGTGATGGGTCTGTCCGATTCTGTGTGGATTACAGAAAAGTCAACGCGGTGTCTAAATTTGACGCTGCACCCAATGCCCCGGGTTGATGAACTGCTCGATCGGTTAGGCACTGCTCGATTTTATTCGACCTTGGATTTAACAAAGGGTTATTGGCAGATCCCCTTGACACCAATGTCCCGTGAGAAAACAGCCTTCACTACGCCGCTTGGGTTACACCAATTTGTGACGCTTCCTTTCGGTTTGTTTGGGGCACCAGCCACGTTTCAGCGACTCATGGATCGGATCCTCAGACCGCACACCGCGTACGCCGCTGCCTATTTAGATGATATTATCATTTATAGCAATGATTGGCAGCGGCACATGCAACATCTGAGGGCCGCCCTGAGATCGCTGCGGCGGGCGGGCTCACGGCAAACCCTAAGAAGTGCGCGATTGGGCGGTGGAGGTACGGTATCTGGGGTTCCACTTGGGTCATGGCCAGGTGCGGCCCCAAATTGATAAGACCGCTGGATTGCGACTTGCCCTAGACCGAAGACCAAAAAGGGGGTGAGGCAGTTCCTGGGGCTGGCTGGCTATTATAGAAGGTTTGTGCCTAATTATTCGGACGCCACCAGCCCGCTGACTGACCTCACTAAAAAGGGGGCTCCAGATCCGGTTCAGTGGTCGGAGCAGTGTCAACAGGCGCTTATGCAGGTTAAAGCCGCACTTTGTGGGGGGCCGCTTCATGCACCTGACTTCTCTCTCCTTTAATTTTGCAGACGGACGCTTCAGACAGAGGGCTGGGGGCCGTACTCTGCAGGTGGTGGAGGGGAGGAGCCCGGTGCTGTACATTAGCCGTAAGCTCTCCTTAAGGGAGACTAAGTACAGCACTGTGGAGAAGGAGTGTTTGGCCATCAAGTGGGCGGTCCTCACCCTCCGGTATTACCTGCTGGGGCGGGCCTTCACCCTCTGCTCGGATCACGCCCCACTCCAGTGGCTCCACCGCATGAAGGATACTAACGCCCGGATCACCCGTTGGTATCTGGCTCTCCAGCCCTTTAAATTCAAGGTGGTCCACAGACCGGGGGTGCAGCTGGCTGTCGCCGACTTTCTCTCCAGGAATGGGGGGGGAGTGGTAGACAGGCCAGATGGTGCCCCGGCCTGAGTCAGGCGGTGGGGGTATGTGGCAGCGGGGGCGTGGTCAAGCGCCCGTCCGGGAGAGGAAAGCGGTAAGGGCGCTTACACCTGAGCTAAATTATGCCTAAACACCTGTCTCTAATTCCAGTGAGCACGAGGAGAGCGGCATAAAAGACACAGAGCCTCCAGACGGGGAGAGAGACCACAAGCAGACCCAGTGTTTGTCATTTGTGTTGTGTGTGCAAAATATAATTAAAAGGACTTACCTTGAGAGGAAGACCTGTTTCCTGTCCTCCTTCATTAGAACAGTGCTACAGTATTATATGTTAATAAAGTGGCACAATTTGCATATTTCCAGAGAAACATCTGTATTCACATCTGTACTCATAACATGAGTAGTCTTAACTCAGTTCCTCCATTCGCAGTTTGGATATTCCACCAGCAGGTGGTAATAAAGTTAATGTACAAACTCTGAAAATATAGTGGAACATCAAATAATGTCCCTGACAATCACTGTTGTAGCTGTTTTATGTAGCAAATTTAGATTTGTGTTAAACTTTCTAGACTTCATGGTTTACAGTATTATTAAATTAATATTATAATTATTATGTTTATAGTTACAATTCTATTTATGATTTAATTTGTATAAATATTTTTCCACCTGTTGTCATAAAGTGATTTTTTATGTCATGGCAAAAGAAGCTGGTGGAAGAAGTTGGGAATAGTAAAATGCTTGGATTTTGGGTGGTGATTAAATATAAATTTTTTACCACTTCATTATTTTGATTATATTTTTGCTCTGTTTGAAGTGTAATTTGAATTTAGAAATTACAATAATTGTTTCAAGAATTTCGTTTTTACTCTTTATATATTAGTAATTCAATCATAGTTTCTATTCTGTTGTAACTTATAAATATGGTTAAACATTTTTATTTTTATTTGATCAAAATGATTGCACTCCCTTTAACTTGTTTGACACACAAGTTCAAGCTGAGCATGCGCAGTACAGGGAGAGATGTGCGACTTTCTCACGCACTCTCTCATGTCCTAACTCTCAAATGGCGCTGAAACATCAGAACGAATCAAATCACTACAATTAATTAAACCTCCCACTGCTACAAAGGACGTTATAGGAGAGTGTACTCGGCTTGCATGTCTCTTTGTGCATGCTCAATAAACTTGGTGTGGCCACTTGAGCTGCACAATGACAGCTGTACTCAGTTGTATGATGCGTGGTGGTATCGGGACATTTAACAGAGAATGATTACATGAGCAAAGTATCTAACCTGAAAGCAATCCTTTCACAAATGCATCACTCTTTTATCATGGTGCTTTATACATTCATTCCAAATTCTTGAACTCTTTCAATGGATGAAGCTGTTGGCAATGAAAGAGAACGCACTAGTGGACATGATTCTCTGTGAAATGTAGTTGCACGTGACAGCGACACTCAGTGTTCAGAGTATTACTTTCCTAAAATATCTCAATTGTGGGCCAAAATCTGTTCTATTTCTAAAATCTCTCGCAGACAGTAGTGCGGGCACCCCTGGTATAAAAGGAGCATGTCACTGAAATAGAAATATGCCTGACAGGGAATGGACTACTGTATAAAATAGGATGCAGACGGTGCAATAACCGGAGAAGAACCTCAGAATTAAATTGCACTTGTCCCAGCCCATTAACTCTTTGCGTGTGCATTTTAACCAATCCCACTTGTGCCTGGACTTGCTTTCATGAAAAACCAAATCGTCATGGCCATGCCCACGGACTTTGCACATATTAATAAACATACAATGTAATTTTAATATGTTTATGGCAATTGATTATGATTTATAAGGTGCGACTGTAAATTTGATTACTGTTTTGTAAAAAGCCAAGCTGTATACGTTAAATTCTCTGCCTTTGACTTCAAACCGTGAAGAGGCATGTGCGCATCACTTGCGCACATTAGATAAATGGTCTGCACTTATATAGCACTTTTTTAACATTAGAGGTTACCAAAGCGCTTTACACTGTGTCCCAATCACCCATTCACACTCACACTCATACACCAATGGCGGCAGAGCTGCCATGTAAGGCGCTAGCCTGCCATTGGGAGCAACTTGGGGTTCAGTGTCTTGCCCAAGGACACTTAGGCATGTGGAGTCATGTGGGCCAGGAATCGAACCACCAACCCTGCGATTGGCAGCCGACCCGCTCTACCAGCTGAGCCACAGCCGCCCCAGATAAGCTGGTAAGAACATCGGTAACGGTGTTTTCATGCAACCCAAAATCATCATAACAGGTAAAAATCAAGCTGTATCGATCAGTTTATTCTTAAGCCATTTATGACTTTACACCAAAAAAGGAAAGCCTTTAATTCATTTACATGACCACACACATTATCAGCTTATAAAACATAATTGGTGTAAGAACAGGCATGTAAATGTACTGATTGCCCCAACAGCCAGCAACTATAAACATTTATCCCAGTGTTTCTGTAATTATTTGAATACTGGTAACATGAAATATAAAGATATTGTGTCCAGTGACGTGCACAGACATGCTGCATGAACTGAAGTTTTTGTTTCCTTGAAGGGCACTCCTGCGGGAGGGGATGCCACTCAAAACAAAAGTGAGAAAATGAATCTTTTCTCGGAGGGCCCTTCCACAAGACTGCTGGCGAAGGGTACATTCATACAGTAATGCCATGTTTCCTTCACAGTACCCACTTCAAGGGCTCTGAGTATTGGGCAGGGAGGATCACTTGCGATTGGAATCCGCCCCCGATTTGCTGTAGCGTGCACTCTTGAAGGCACCTCTGCTTAAATTTTCATTAATATGCCCATTATTAACAAAGAAATCTCATAATAACACATTATTACTATATGGTAAAAATTTGATGAGATTTTAATTTTGTTTTATTTAACTACTTTAATTTAATTATTAAAATGTCTACCCTTTTTCTGGATGACCAAAAGTTGAGAATGAAAGGAGCAGGGGCTTGCACTCCTGCTGCCCCTGTTCTGTGCAAGTCAGTGATTGTGTCGATACAATCAAATATCGATATATCGTCTCATGATATTTTATCAATAATTAGATCCATGAATCGTGATATTTTCAGTGCAGTCACAGGCGCTTCTATGAGGCACAAAAGAGACTGAATCTGATCCTGCAGGATTCACAGTTTCTCTCATGGACGTGCTGGACATCTCTCATGCGTTTGGATATAGGGCCTAGCAAAACGTTTTCTATTTGATCTTTCATTTGTACGATTCCCAATGTCAATTCTTAAAACACCAAGATTGCTCTTTCAGTCTATCCGCTATCCCCTACAATCATATGTGCATAAAAACTTCCCATATGCTACAAAAGAAATGTCTGTGATTATCTGCTGGCTGGTAAATTTATTAAGATTTCACTCACCAGTGTTTGAGTGGTGTGGTGGCAAATAAGCACCGAGATCTCTTCACTGCATGCTGAGTTTAAAAGCATTGACTCTTACTGTATGATGTGAGTCCAAAGACTAGATCATAGCAAACCATTTGCTGTTTAATAATGTCTCTTTTAATATATTTTCTGTTCTCTACAGACAGTAATTTATTAAAAACAACAAAAGAAACATTTAATTCTAATTACACATAGCATGAATGCTGTGAAGACATAATTGGACCGAACAAACACTACTGTCAAAGTCCCTGCCACAGCTCTTAAAGAGACAGTACTGTTTTAGCAGTTGTTCTACATATCATATAAGTAACATGCAAATGGTACAAATTAGGCATATAAACAACAACATGTCTCAATATACTATATATGCAATATTGTATATATACAATTTCAATTAATCATATTTAATTATGTAATAAATGGACTATATTTAAAAAATATATATATATTTATTTATTGATTTATTAAATTAAAATTAATTGAAATTGAAGGCAAAATCGAGTAATGATATATATTTGATATATCACGATACGTTTCATATTGTGAGGTGGCTGGTGACACCCAGCCCTAGTGGTTGAAATAATTTTTTGAGCAGCTGTATCATTATGACAGCCGTGTGCGGGTCAATAGCAACACAAACAAACATAGCGACTGCAGATCACACCGGTTTGATTGCACCCCTCAGAGACCAATCTGAGGTGACCACACAGGTTTGATCATACGTGCAAAGTGGTAAATTACATTATACCTGGATGCTAATTGGTAATACAGAAACAGCTATGACGGAAAACACCTGATCACATAGCTACTGTGTATTTTACTGCACAGAATATTATTTTATTATTGTTGAAAGGATTATCTTATTATTTTAGAATAGTATTTTATTATTGTTTAAAATGTACTAACCTAACCCTAAAGAAGTTGCTAAATAAAATAAAATTTTAATGAAACTTAGTGACCTTAATATTTGTATTATGTTGTAACAGATAAAAGCAACAGGCACAGTACATTTTAAATAAATTCACAGCTGAAGGGGTCCAAACACTCCTAACAATGTTCCTATCAACTTCCTTTAGCTGCACTGTGAAAAGTGGTAACCCGCATGTGATTCTACCAGGGCTGGACTGGGAAGAGAAATCAGCCCGGAATTTTACATGGCAACTGGCCCAAAACGTTGTTGAGCGGGGGGTGTTCGCTTTCATTTTCTGCATATCGCGCCACAGTTTTGTGGTTGTTCTGCATAACGCGGAGGATCATTTTTGCTAGCAGCGGCCCATTCAGTTCCCCGCACGTTTCGTGGCCGACCCACCGGTCCGCTCGGTTCTCCCGATGGCCAGTCCGCCCCTGATTGGCCCCACAGTGCATCGGCCCAACCGTAAAAATGCCCGGTATGCCAAATTACCAGTCCAGCCATGGTTACTACATTGAGCTATTTCTGCCTGACCCAACCATTAGAAAATGTGTTTTGTTGGTGTAACCAAATGTAGTCAGGTTGATCCAGACATGTTAAATAATATTTTTGACTTTTTTAGGTTAACATTTTTCCTGTATATGACTGTATTCATAGCACAGCCTTTTATATTTCATTGCTTATATAATCCATATTTGCTATACATTTTTAACCAGAGCAGATATGAAATACGGACTGTGCCTCCAATAAGGAGAGCAATCATTTCAGGGACTGTACAATATTCAGAACAGAGGCAGCACTGAACCACCAGTCAAATGTTCAGAGAGACCTGACAGTTATGCGATATGAGGCAGTTGGGGGGAACTTGCTTGTCGTTTAACTCTGATGTGTTTTACTGTGAAAAAGATTATTGAAGCACCGATAAGGAGTCGCCTCAAGGTCAGTGTAATTCCTGCCTGAGATAAAGTAGTCAAGCTGTTGGCGGGCAGCAGAAGTCTCTGAAGCCAACTGATAAAAGCTCTTGGGGCTGAGGATGCTGAACGTCTTGGGTGGAAAGGTACCGATAACATAGATGGGCCTTAAGATCCAGACCACCTATTTGGAGGGGAAATGAAGGAAATGAAGGCTGACAAACCAAGTGACAGATTGATTCATCTGAGAGTACTGTCAAGGCAGTGCTGGTATCGTAGGAGTGGTAAACATGTATAACGCAGGGAAAGAAGGAGCTGTATGAAATCTCAGCTTGCTGCTCCATTTATGATTTATAATTGAATTCTAAGCCACAGTGTTGTGTGCATTTGCATACAAGAATAGCAATGCCACATTGAGATTTAATAATACTACATCACATACAAATCATTTCTACTCAGGAAAAATACAGAAACGAAAAAGTCTGACGACTGCTGTCTGAACAAAGAGGTCAAAAGTTAACTTGAAATTGCATTCACAACCTATTTTACATCTGTAATGTGACTGCGTTCTGAGCGAAACAGGACATTCAACAAGAAAGAAAATGTAGGAAAAGACTTGATTTTTTTAATCGGGAATTGACTGGAACAAGAATCAATTGGACCAGAAGAGCACTTGAAGGAAGATCTTGATGGTAGCACTTCTTTTTAAAATCTATTGTTATTTTCTATTATTGTCATAACCTTTATTACTTCATCATTAAATGGCATTAAATTACTGCATTAACCATTGGCCAGATTTTAGAAATGCATTACCTGCATCAGCAACCTAAAACAATGACAAACAATACCAGAACAACATCAGTTGAAAAGGAAAGCTAGTCCATTGTCCTTTTCTATTATTATTATTTGGAGGAACAGAATATGGAGTGCTCAAATAGAACAGAAATAGTTTGCCCAAAAATGAAAATTCTCTCATCATTTACTCACCCTCGTCCCCTCTCAAACGTGTCTGACTTTCTTTCTTCCGCGGAACACAAACAAAAATATTTTAATGGAGATATGATGTCTGTTTGCCCATACAGTGCAAGTGAGTGATGACCAAATGTTAAAACTCCAAAAAGCACATAAAGGCAGCATAGAGTTAATTCATATGACTCCAGTTGTATAATCAATGTCTTCTGTAGTGATCCAATTGGTTTTGGGTGAGAACAGGCCAAAATATAACTTCTTTTTCACTATAAATATTGACATCAACATGGCGATCATGATTTCAAGCTCAATTACACTTCCAAGCCATCTAGCACTCAAGAAAAAGCTTAAAATCATGATCATGCCTACAGTTGTGGCCAAATATATTGACACCCTTGGTAAATATGAGCAAAGAAAGCTGCATTGTTTATCCTTTTGATCTTTCATAAGAAAATAGCACAGAAATCTAACGTTTAATTGTTGTAAAACAATTATAACAGGGGAAATATCTCATTATTAAATACAGATTTTTCTCCAAAAAGCCTTGGCCATAATTATTGCCATCCTTTTATTCAATACTTTTTGCAACCTCCCTTTGCCAAGATAACAGCTCTGAGTCTTCTCTCATAATGCCTAATGAGGTTGGAGAACACCTGGCAAGGGATCTGAGACCGTTCCTCCATACTCTACAGATCCTTCAAATTCAGAGGTCCATGTCCTCTTTTCTTCAGTTCACCCCACACATTTTCTATGAGGTTTGTTTTGGATAATTGTCCTGCTGGAAGATACAATGAGGGCCCATTGTAAGCTTTCTGGCAGAGGCAGCCAGATTAAAAAATGTATCTGTTGGTATTTGATAGAGTTTGTGATGCCATGAATCAGAACAAGATGTCCAGGACCTCTGGCAAAAAAAACAGCCCCACAAAATTAAAGATCAAGTACCACATTTAACCGTGGACACTTCTTCATCTCTGTGTGCGCCAAACCTATCTCTGGTGTTTCATGCCAAAAAGCTCTTTTTTTGTTTCATCTGACCATATAAACGGGTTGCATTTGATGTTCCAGCAGTGTCTGGCAAAATGAAGACGCTTGAGTTTGTTGTTGGATGATAGAGTTTTTTTGTGATATTTTTTTTATACTTTCTGACCCCAAGACCCAACTTATTTCTGCAATTCTCCAGCTGTGATCCTTGGAGATTCTTTGGCCACTTGAACAATCCTCCTCACCGTGCGTGGAGACAATATATTTAAACACGTCCTTTTCCAGGCCAATTCTTAACATCCGATTTGAACTTATTAATTATTGTGCTGATTGTGGAAATAGGTATTTTCAATGCTTTGGCTATTTTCTTATAGCCACTTCCCATTTTGTGAAGCTCAACAACCTTTTGTCACACATTAGATCTATCTTCTTTAGTCTAACCCACTGTGATTGATGATTAAGGGAATTTACTTTCAGAAACATTACTTTCAGTAAGTAAATTAGGTCAATTTTACTCACATGTTGCCTTTTAGAGTCAGTGGAGGCCTATGAGTCAGTGTTTTGTGCAGTGTTTTTTGGGTTATGCGTATTTGTATATTTGGAACTTTTCATACACAGCGGTACCAGCTTTGTCCCTTTGAAAAGTGGTGAAACCTCCTTGACAAATAGCTATTTCCTCCCAATCAAAATACGATTCCAACTTTTTTCACACCTGGTACTGTCCAGTTGTAATGCCGCGACACTCGGATGAAGGTATCTATTTCCCCCCAGCTCCTCTTTGGTGAGTGTTTCATTTGCCATCTTGAATGGACACCAGTGGATTACTGAGCTCAAGAAGGTGTGAAATCCCTTCTGAGACCTTGAACATCCGGGATCACTAACGTGTTCCCTTTCAACAAATGCCACCAAGGGCAAACCACCCCTCTGAATACAGATGAGAAGCATACTCCATACCTACAGTACCATTAAACACACTGCTTATGGAAGTGCCTTGACATGCTATAGCAGGGGTCGGCAACCTTTTTGACATCGAGTGCCATTTATTATTTTCCTGGTCAATGGTTGTGCAAATGTATGCGATTATCCGAAGTATGAGTCCACTTGTCAAAAAAAATTATATTTTGCATTTTTCTAATTTAATCTTTTATAGTTCATTACAAATGACATTATCAGCATAACCGTTTGAGTGAAATGTTTGCGCATAACCCGATGATTATGATATAATCATGATCCTGGATGTGAATTTTCTCAAAGCATTTTAAGTACTTTATTGAAAGAAAACCTGTCCTTTTGTACAAAAGGATTTAACACAGTTATGGTAAATGATCTGCACTTATATAGCACCTTTTTAAGCCTTAACAGTATTCAAAGCACTTTACACTGCGTCTCATTCACCCATACACACACACTCATACACCAATGGCGGCAGAGCTGCTATGCAAGGTGCTAGCCTGCCATTGGGAGCAACTTGGTGTTCATTGTCTTGCCCAAGGACACTTCAGCATGTGGAGTCATGTGGGCCGGGATTCGAACCACCAACCCTGCAATTAGTGGCCGACCCGCTCTACCAACTGAGCCATATTTGATATATGACATTAAATATTTCTTATATGATGTCATTTTAATCATATAATCACTAGCACGCAAGCAACAGCGAGAGAGGAGCAGGCTATTTTATGTATATGAAGTTTTTGGCATCTGCATTCCAATCTACATCTTGATGTAATCCTTCCTCATGATCACGCAGTGTGTTTTAATCAGCTGAATGGGAGACTAAACACTATTAAAGTGTGATGAGACTCACACTTTAATTCGCGCATTACAAGCTGGTCTACTATTTAGCTCTTTTCTGTGAATCGCACCTGCAAAATCCAAAAAACTAATTCCAGGTTTAATTTATATTTTGAATAGACTTGAAAAAAATTGTGAACTCCATAATGTTTTTTTATATTTTTGAAACTTACTGTAATTTTGAGTGTGACCTTGGTTTAAGGAGGATGCAACTGTATGCAGGCTTGGAAATTTCAAGGATTAATAGTGGTGTTTTCCTTTTTACATCACATGTTGTTCTGAAAGCAAAAATAAACTAATGCAACATGGAATGTTGACTGTCATACTTACCATAGGTTGCCGACACCTGTGCTATAGGCTTTAGTTGTTGAGGTGGCAGCCCATCTATTGCAGCACAGGACTGATCTCACTGACAAATTGGAAACAGTAGGTTGACTTTTATTTAAGGTAAAATCAGTCTATGCTTACTGAATTTCAAAACACTGCCCCCAGTGGCAAAAGCAGTAAGTGTTTTTGGGTGTATGGGCACGTGTGAGCTCTGAGTGAGCTCATTTTCTGGTTGAAATGTCCACAGAGGGGCACCAAAAGTGAGTTGTGAAGCGAGTAATTTTCAGCTGTACAGGCTGTTACACAGTGAAGAGGAATGCATATTTTATAAACAGAACCCCCTAACCCAAAGCCCAAACCTAAACCTTAACCAACAGTGGAGTAAAATGTTATGTTAGAGGGGAAAATCCAACCTCCCTATGCTTGTCACTGATTTTGCAAACATGATTACATCCAGGTTTTCAACAAGGGATCTGAACCCGGGTCTCCCACAGCACTGATGCAACTAGCTTCCGGTCGTGCCTCAAGGGAAGGTAAAAAACCACATCGCAAACCATGCAACTGTGTGGGGCCTTGGACATTATGCTTATTCTTATTCTTGTCTGAAAAAGAATACGAAATATTCATCGTTCATCGAGTTCCAAAATATCATCGCCATGTTGGTTACAACAAATTAAATTTCAACTGGTCCCTCCTTTTCTTTTAAAAAAGCTATTAAAAAGCAATCTGTGTTAAAGTGAGGCACTTACTGTGCAATGGTAGTGAATGGGGCCAATCTGTAAAAAGTTTAAATACTCATGTGAAACATTTTGTGCTATTGCAGTCTCTAGGCATGATCAAAATGTTAAGCTCGATTAGACTTTCTAGTGCTTCACACATGCGCAGAGTGCTAGATGGCTTGGAAGTGCAATTGAGCTTGAAATCATGATTGCCAGTTGATGTGTGTTCCCTCCTTTTCTTTTTTTAGCCTTTCATTTTTGCTCATTTTAATTAAGAAACTTAATTTGTGGTTAAATACGGCCAGGTCATTTTCTTGACAGATTTTGTGAGAATCACATCCTCTCAGTAATATATTGCTATTATGCTAACCCTTCTCTAGGGTAAAACACAAGTTAAAGCTCACCTGAATGTGCAGGTTGCAATGACGACTTTCAAGACAGGCTTAATGTGATAAAATGCAGAAACCATCTCTAACAAATGCCACAGCTCATTGCCAAGACAAGCCAATTGCACTTTCTTTCAAAGGAGACGTTAGATGGCTTTGACAAGAGGGAGGGATCATGGGCAGTTCAGTGGGATGACACTCAAGCACCAAGTTCTCCAAACATTTAAGATCACACGGCAGATTTCGGACAAGTGTGCGCACTAAGGCGATAAATAAAAAGACATGAGCCTTTACTTCGGCAGGACCGGTTTTAATAAGGCAGTGAGTGTAATCAGTGGCTTCACTAGTGCCTGCCTCCATATAGCCAGGCATGATTGTCTGCCAGGGACGTGATTTATGAGGGCAGCCTCAGTAGTGGCTTCTTGCTTGATTATATGGCTGCCTGCAAATGCATGCAGCAAACAGATATTAAATCAGCAGGGCATATTCCGATGACACTGCACTGAAGAGAGCGTAGGCGAGGGGCGTCTGCTGCTCGGTGTGAAATACTGCATGGGGGTGGGAAATTACTTTTCAGTGGTTTAAAGGAGTTCCCCAACATATGACTGTCATTACTTGTCATAAGAAGGGCTTTACCATTATTATGATATGAGGGTAACGCAGGAACCCTTGATGAATACTAGAAAGGAAACTGGACCTCTGTGTGGCCCAGAAGAGTGTAATTAGTGGGGGGCAGTGTCGTGCTGATTTCTGACTCATTAACATGGTTATGTTTAGGGGTAGGTGTAGGGGTGGCTATTAGCAATAGGGGTGGGAATAGGTAGGGCCACATTAATGCACGGGCTTACCTGGGCTTAAGCCCCAGGGCCCGCAGCAGTAGGAAGGCCCCAAATTTGGGAGGGCATGTATATAAATGCATTCTGCTGGAGACACTGATGAAACATCAACACAGAGAGGGCATGTAATGGCTAAACCCATCCATGTAGCGCATGATCATCGAGTGAAATAGTTCCACTGAATCCCCCCCCCCTCCACTGACAAGGGCCCAGTGAAACAATAAGGCCTGGGGCCAGTACCACCATAATGGGACCCTGGGATTAGGTGTGTGCTTTAGGGACCAATTAGCAGAGAGTAAAAATCTGTCTGGGAGTCAGATTTCTGTGTCTGGGTGGGGGGCCATGATAGTCCCCCCTTAGTTTTGTGATTCTACATTTTAGAGTTTATTGAGGATAAAAATAGCTAGTAAAGAATGATCATGCTCTAACAGCAAAACCCTACCACTGTGAATAACTATGAAGAAAAATGAATGAGAATAAAAGTAAAGTTTAAAAAATTGATGGCCACAAACAAAACTTTTTTTCAGCGCTCCTTTCAGTACAGTGCTCAGTAACAGAGAGTGAAAGGTTGAAGACCCGCTGCTCGTTTCTCTTTAACAATATTAATGAGGATGGGGTTCAGATCATTAAACTTTAAAATATTTAACCAATAAATAATTCAAAGTTTCTTTTGTTCGCACCCTGCTGAAAGAGAAAGAAAGCCACAGTGTAGAGCTACAAAACAATTTTTCAGTTTTTTCTTAAAAAATGTATTGTTAAGAAATTAACATTTGGCCAAATTACTGATGTTGTATTGACAAATGTGACATGAACAGCCTTAATTATTTTGGTTAATTCATAGGCTTAGCCTTGTTCTCGTAAATAGTAAGATGGCACATTTAGTGAAAAACAGAGCTTAGATGGAAGCATTAAATCACTTGCCATAAAAAGAAGGGGAAACAATATCAGGGTTAACTTAGTTTCACAAGAGAACATTTTGTGTTTTGGTTGTTTAATGCATTTTACAGAATTACACAGTGCCACCCTATGGATGAAATTCGACAATGGCCTGTAATTACCTTATTCACAGTAGCGCCATCTTTGATTTTTAACAGGTGTTGTTTTTGATGTTGTTGTTGTTATTTATCATTATAGTTTTTGTAAAAACGTTATTATTTATTAGTTATTTTTTTTAATTTAATTATCGTTTTAAAAATAGAATCTCATTGTAGGCCTAAATTAAAGAAAGTGCAGTAGTACTGTCAGCACAATTAAATTTATGCCAGTTTGCTCAGGTAAATTTAATTTTTACTTATAATATTTTTGTTCTTTATTTATAGTACTTTTAATAGTATTTATCTATTTGATATGATTGTTATTTTTATTGTTCTGTAAATACAATTTTAATTAGAATGCGGGCGGGGCTCGTGTTTCCGATAAAGTGTCTAATTGGCAAGTTATGAGGTGTTTACATACTTTATACCTTATCTTAAATCTTCTTCGTTCATTTTCAGTACATTTGCTGAGCAGTTCAAAGTCGTTATGTGTATATTACGGTCTGGACTGCTATGGAACTAACGCGTAACCAGCTTTATCACGTAGTGTCTGTTACTTTTTTCAGCGCTGTTCAGAATGGACCAATCACAATGGTTTGAGAGAGAGAGAGAGAGAGAGAGAGAGAGAGAGAGAGAGAGAGGTTGCTGAGGTGATTTTTTGCCAATAAGGCAAAAAAACGTCTTGAGATTTGGAAAGGACTTTCTGAGCAGACAATGTATTTTAAAGAAAACATTTATTGTTTAGATTAGCACATTGGTCACGTAATATACAAGAAAAGGTGGGAGCAAATGAAGGCGATCCGAGACGGGTGGAGCCTGTGGACTGACGTCACATCAATGCGGTTCCGGTTGAGAGGTAAGCGTGTGTTTTGGACTTAGGAACAAATAGAGGACATAAATCTTTTGTGTAGAGTCGTCATGTATTCTACATATGTGTTTAACTGTCTTTTCGCCATGTTTTTTTTTTTATATTTTATTTATTAAACAGTGCACTCCACAATGTTTGCGAGGGGCATTCTGTCCAAATCCAAACAAGCTTATCAAATACTAAGGTCAACATGAGTATGATTTAATTTATATTATTTTATTTAGAATAACTGTGCTTAAGTATTGGCATGTTGTACTTAAAGTAAACCAGGGCGAAATAAGGACATTCAGTACTGTTCTGAGCTATCTGTTATGTAATTAGTTCATGGAACTGCTGCTAAAATACTTGTTTTGTTTTGTGGTTCTCTTAGTTTGACTAAATTCATGTCATGTATTTTATCTAGGATGGGGAACTTCACATCCTCTGCTCCTGGGTTGTCAAGCCCAGCATGCACTCAGTTTGTCCAGGTAAACTTTACCATGTATTGCTTCATTTAATGTCATACATCAGATTATTACATGTTTACATTTTTATGTCTTCAATATAGGATATTGTGTCCAAGAATTGCGTTGTGATATTTTCCAAACCCACGTGTCCTTACTGTAAGATGGCTAAGAATGTATTTAATGAGATAGGAGCATCATATAAAGTAATTGAACTGGATGAGCACAATGATGGGCGACGACTCCAGGAGACCTTAGCGCAATTGACAGGTGCCAGAACAGTAAGTAATATAATTTGCTTATGTTTATTAAATGGATAGTTCTGGTCTTGAATGCTAATTAGTCATTACACCATTCCAGCTGTGGTAAAATGCACACCATAGAGTGCAACTGTGCTTGTCTTGGTTCTGGATGTATTATTTCCTTTAGTTTCTTCCATGAATATTTTGTAAACATTTTTATAAATGAGTTGCAAGCCATGAACCAAAAAAAAAAAAAAACGGCTCCAAGGTGAATCGTGCTATTACACACTTTGATTTGAAGCAAAAAAAGTATTTGAAAATTGGACAAAGGTATAAGACTGCGTACTAAACATATTTAATGAGGGAATGACCTACAATGCCATGAATCATTGTGAATCAGGTAATCAATAAAAAAATTATGGATTTAAAGTTGTTGATTATAATTACAAAATATTTCAATTCTATTGCAAACTATGCATATATACACAAATCTGTAAGTAGTTTGAGACTGTAGGGAGAACGAATTGATTGTGCCAATGAATTGATTGCGCCATTCGCCGTGTGTCATGGATGTGGGCAGTTGCTGAAGAGCTCTTCTGGCGCACACTGATTGATGCAATTCTCTGATTGGTGGAGCATTTATTTTCAGGTTCATGGGTAGTGTTCTTCACCAGGATTTATGCTGTTGAACACAATTTATTTTAAAAAACATGGACGGATGGCTTCAACAGATGCATAAGCCATTGATTACAACCTCTGAGCACACAGATGGTCTGTCTTTAAAGGGTAACTAAACCCTAAACCAACTTTTTTTAGTTAATGATCTGTAAGCATGGGGCTTTATTAGTACTGGTCATTGATTCAAGTAATTTTTTTGACATTTTTGTATAAAGTGTTTTAATTCTACAATATATGGTGTAAAAAAGTCTGAGTGCTGCCCTCTTCAGGTTGAACGGTGGCTACTGCAGTTGAATTTTCCTATTGGCTGTTGCGGTACTTCGTGACGTAAGCGGTGACAGCTGACGTAAGCAGGTTCCAGCTCACCACGCCAGATTCATGTACATGTCGTCTTGCGACCGTGTGAGGAATAATAATAACATAGCGTCTGACAGCAGCTGTCAATTAATCCGTCACTACGAGTCTCAGGTGCCCCCGGCTCAGCCCCGCACTCGGTTCGTTCCCTCTATCCCCGCCGGGGTCTGCCCACTTTTCCTGCATTTTCAAATATTTCTAGTGGGTGGAGTCAGACTCTGAGCAGGTGTTTAGTTACCCTTTAAAGGTTTATAGGTTATGGGTAAAAATGTATTCGACTATGGGAAAAATAAAGAAGATTTTTATTTCCTCAACCTGATTTTTGCACTTGATGTTGAAAGCTATGATGCAACTGGCTGTGCTTTAGTGTGAACTCATTATGTTGGTTTGACAGCAAACATACTGTTATTCTAAAAACATTTAAAAGGTTTTTCCAAAATCCCTAAACCGAAACCAAAATTTCTCACACTAACTCCTTTCAAGCAACATCCACCAAATTTGGTACAGACATTCAGACTGTTCTGACTTTTCTAACTGATCTAATTTACGGTTTACGCACAGCAGCCAATCAAAAATCTGAAATTTCCTACAGACTTTAACGGAATGTTTAATAAGGCCAACAGAATGCGCGTTAATTCACAAAAAGGCCTTTAGCGTGCTTTCACACTTTGTTCAAGTGCTTGTGAAGAATGTTAGCATTTGTCAGCAGTGAGTCAGCAGATGCGTTGCAAGAGATGTTGTGAATTATGAGAGAAAGACATTAATTATTTGTCATAAATAGTACCGCAATTTGTTATGATTGTGTTCATATTAGCGGCGAACCATACAGGAGTTCCCTTGAACGTACCCCAGACCACCTTTTCAAACGGACTCGGGCGCAGATCACAGGTGCGCACCAGAGTTCGGAAACAGCATTCATATCATCCAAACAAACTGAATTTTGAATTAATTCAAACCCTTGTTCGCACCAACAGTTCTACTGTGAAAGCACCCTAAATCTGTTGCTCTCTCTGATTTATGAGACTATCTATGTGACCATCTGTACGAATATCTATTTAGCTAGCTAGCTACAGTAGCTATTTGTTTGTCTTACTGTAATGTATAAAAACATCACACTTAAAACGTATAAAACTAGTTTAAACTTCCAGACAAGTCTTTCAGGCCAACATCAAAGTTCGTTTGACAAACTTTACCCATGTTGTTCTTTTTACTCTTTCAGGTGCCAAGAGTCTTTATCAATGGGCAGTGCATTGGAGGGGGTTCAGACACAAAAAATCTTCACCAGCAAGGGAAACTTCTGCCTCTCATTGAACAGTGTAGTCCATGCTGTTTGAGTAATAGCCCTGAGAGCTCAGGGAATGCTTAATTTCAATCTAATCAGTGATAATGTATTTGTTTGTACTCTTTGGCCACCCTGAAACAGTGCAAATCCATGTAAAGGACTGTAGAAAATAGCCCACCTGATCTGCCTAAAGGCTTGTGTATAGTTTGTTTTTCTGCATTTTGTATCAGATCATTGCTGTTCAAAGTACTCTTGACCATGAGCAAATACAAAGTTCGACACATGCACACTATGTCTGCTTTGTGATGATATTTTAGAATGGTCAGAGGTAGGCGCATAAGCCGATGATGTACACGGATGAGGACAGTCTGTGCTGTGGACAGAATTTGTGTCATACATACTATACGTGTTTTGATCAGCAACGTGGACAACCGAAGTATGCTTTGGCCTTAAATCACTGAAATTAGTTCATGGTTGTTGTTTTTATTGTTGTTATAATTTCACCAAACTCGTGTTAGCTAAAATACACATGACATATGCTGTACATTTTCTTTTTGTAAAATATGAGTCCATAAGATACTACATTATGTGTTTTAGTTCAATTATGATTGAGTTACATTGCACTACATCTTTGTTTCTTTATGTACAGAAACATTTTAAAGTATTAAAGTCTTTAAAAAAATGTGTTGCAATTCTTGTTTTTCATAAGACACGCAACCACTGGACTAAAATCATTATTTTTATGTCTTTCCAATCAACACCTTTAAGATGCACTCTGTAAATCTTTTTTTTATCTTGGACTTACAGTGACACCTAGAGGTGTGGATGCAGCATCATTACAAATCAATAGTTTTCAGTTACAGATGCCATTGAAGAAATTCACTCTTCACAGTAAGTCATGAGTACAGTAATTTAATCCATGAGAGAGAGTGTCCAACAACAGGGCAGCAACTGATTAAGTGAGTAGTATTCGACTGGTCATGTGATCCATACATGGCAGCCCTGTGAGGTGACCCTCACCATGTAGAATAAAATAGCTTTTATAAGGTCACTGGTTTGACTGAAGTCTTCATCTCTAGTGGGTGTTCATGATTTTATACGTAGGTTTCAAAATTATAATTCATTTCCTTGGGATAACAACTTTTTTTAACGAGGAAACAAATACTGACTGCACCTTTAAATGTATTTATTCAGTAACTTTTGTCTTTGTGTTATCTTGGATTTACACTGAAACAAAGTGTGCCATTGTAAAAATGTTCACAGTCAGCCATGAATACTCTAATCAATGAGTGTCAAATAACAGGATGGTTACTGTAATTAAGCGAGTAATATTCAGCTGGTCTTGTGATTCTAACATGGCAGCCCCCATGTCCAGACTCTCTCCATGTAGAATAAAACAGATTTTATAAGGTTTACAAGGTGAGTGTTAATGATTTTATACATAATTGCAAAATTACAATTCATGTCTTTAGGAGTTAAATGAGGCAAAAATTACTGAGTGCACCTTTAAATATCATGGTCTCGTGCACAGATCCCAGCCTTTATTAGTTAAGCTCAAGATGACACAATATAATTTATTAAAACGTACTTACATTGTTTGTCTGATAGAATGTTTACATTAAATCACCTTTTTATAATGGAAAAGACATCGAACGACCCAAAAACAACAACACTCCATGGCACATGGAGGCAGAAGCGCGCTTCGCGTTTTGAACGCGTCACATGAAGCAGAATGACGCGTGTAGAAAGGAATGATGGGAAAAGTACTGTATGTGTGAATCTATCAGTCTCATCAGCCTCGCTTTATCACTACACAAGCACAATTACAGTTTACAATTAAATATAAATTAGAAATGGCGGGAAGCGCTGGAGAATGGTGTCTTATGGAAAGTGACCCGGGAGTTTTTACAGAGCTGATCAAAGGATTTGGTAAGCAGTCTGTGATTCATTACATTAGTAACGGAGCTAGTAGTGCTCCAGTTCAGTTATATGGTCGCCAAGATGATGACTTATTTGTTAGTGGTTATATATGATGTGTTGTAGTTTACAGGTCGCAGGTACCTAATATCAGATCCATTGAATGAGCTCAATGCAAGAGTCAGCTTTGAAAAACGCTTGCTAATTCATGCAGAGTGTCATCTGCCTCTCATATCTGCAATTCTTAGCATGTGTCTTGTATCTCAGTAACAGTGTCTGAAAATCGAGTCTGCAGCCCCTACGTAGACAGCATTGCCCATCACGTACGTTTGATTCTGCATGTTTGGGCATGTTCGAACATTCGATTACAAACGTTTAGCGTGCGTTCAGACCAGAGGAGGCGACAACGTCAAAATTAGCTCTGGCTGCCCTGCCAACAACGCTATCGAAGATTCGCAGACGCTCTGACGTAGTTGAAATAGGCGGCAACGTTTGTTCGGAATGCTTGATTATTTCCTATTTCAACTACGTCAGAGCATCCATGGCAGGCCAGCCAGAGCAAATTTTGACGCTCTTGCCTCCTCTGGTCTGAACGCACGGCCTGACACCCACAACCAGGGGCGAAAATTTCATCAAAATGTTGGGGGGGCAATTTTTTTTGTTGTTGCCCCGTTTGCATTTCTTAAACAATTATTTTAAGAATATATCATTATATTATTTACAATACACATATTTTAATGATATTTTGGGGGACGGGGACAACCCTCTGACAACCCTCTGACAACCCTTTTTTTTCTTCTGTTTCAAAAGTGGCTTTTTCTTTGCAATTCTTCCCATAAGGTCTTCTCTTTTCTGTTGAACATGAAACTGGTGTTGAGCGGGTAGAATTCAATGAAGCTGTCAGCTGAGGACATGTGAGGTGTCTATTTCTCAAACTAGAGACTCTGATGTGCTTATCCTCTTGTTTAGTTGTACATCTGGCCTTCCACATCTCTCTCTGTCCTTGTTAGAGCCTGTAGTGTACACCTTTGTATGAAATCTTAAATTTGTTCTGGCAATATCAAGCATTGTATAGCCTTCATTCCTCAAAACAATGATTGACTGATGAGTTTCTAGAGAAAGCGGTTTCTTTTTTGCCATTTTTATTTTTTACCTAAAGACATGACAGTCTATTGCATATTGTGGCAACTCCAAAACAAACACAAAGACAATGTTAAGCTTCATCTAACAAACCAAATAGCTTTCAACTGTGTTTGATATAATGGCAAGTAATTTTCTAGAACCAAATTAGCAATTTAGCATTTTTTTGCTTCAATAAAATATATATATATATATATATATATATATATATATATATATATATATTATTGAAGCAAAAAGTAATCTAACACCTATATCACCCATGTGAAAAATGAACTACCACCTTAAACTTAATAGCTGGTTGTGCCACCTTTAACAACAACAACTGCAAGCAAACGCTTCCGATAACTGGAGATCAGTTTTTTACAATGCTGTGGTGGAATTTGATCCACTCTTCTTTGCAGAACTGCTTTAGTTCAGCCACATTTGAGTGTTTTCAAGCAAGAACAGCTTTTTAAGGTCCTGCCACAGCATCTCAATCAGGTTCAAGTAAGGACTTTGACTAGGCCAAAACTTACATTTTGCTTCTTTTTAGCCATTCAGAGGTGGATTTACGATGCTTTGGATCATTGTCTTGCTGCACAATTCAGTTGCTCTTGAGCTTCAACTCACAGACTGATGACCGAACATTGTCCTTTAGGATTTTTTGGTAGAAAGCAGAATTAATGTTTCCCTCAATTATTGTATGTCACCCTGAAGCAGCAAAGCATCCCCACACCATCACACTACCACCAACATGCTTGACTTTATGTATGATGTTCTTTTTGTGGAATTTGTGTTTGCATAGTGAGGATGTCTTCAAAAATAATGCCAATGGCAATTTACGTCATACAAAACTCATGGTTTTTACTGGTTGCCAGTTTGTCACAATGACCTCTTGATATTGGCAATAGAGCTATTAATAACTGTTTTCAATAAAAATAAATGTTAGCAATTTACAATTAATGTAATTTTAATGTAACTTTGGTAGCACTTAATAAAAATGTTTAATTTCTTTAACATTAGTTAATACATTAGGTATAATGAACAAACAATGAACTATATATTTTTACAGCATTATTTATCATAATTGTGCATTAATGTGCATTAACTAATACAACTTTTGATTTTAAAAATGTATTGGTATATGTTGTAACTAACGTTAAGTTAATTACAGTAATGTTGTTAAATAATGTTAACAAATGGAACCTTTTTGTAAAGTGTTACTGTAATTTTACTGTATTAAACATATAACTGCCACATATAACTTGCAAAAGTGTGGCAAAGGGCACTTTAAGAAAAACATTTTTATTGGCATTGGCTGATCTTAGTGTTGAAAAATCGATCGGTATCGGCCTCAAATTTCCTGATTTCCCAAATTTTCCCAGCACCACTAGATTCAACATGTTTGGGCATCAAGCATGTGTTCTGAACATTTAAGTCAGGATTTTGGGCATATAGGCAGGTTAAACATGCAAATCAGGTTTTTCAATACAAGACTCTTAGGCACGTTCTGGGCATTTGATTCTGGATTTTAAGAATCATAGGCAGACTAGACATGTTCCGGCATTTGATTCTGGATTTTGGACATGTTGGCGTGTTCTGAACATTTGATTAAGCGTAGTCTAAGCATCCAAGACCCATTCCAAATGTCCGATTCAACATGTTTGGGCATCAAAGATGCATTTTGAACATTTCGATTCATCTTTTTTGGGCACCATAGACACTTTCTGAAAATTCGATTCAGCATGTTTTGGCATCATAGGTTTCTTTCGAATGTTTGACTCCACATGTTTAGGCACGTTCAAAATATTTGCTAAGCTTTTAGACACTGACCGTATTTTCTTCCTGTAGAGACTAGACTATGTGTTTCTGATACACCTTATGACACAGATTTCTTTGTTGTCAATAGGGTGTAAAGGCGCACAGGTTGAGGAGATATGGAGCATGGAACCAGAGAACTTTGAAAATCTCAAGTAAGGAACATCCAAGTATCTTGTATTATATACAGAGTTTCCAGTGTGTTGCATCTTGAACTGCAAATGAATATGCATGCAATTCATTTCAGGCCTGTTCATGGTCTGATTTTCCTCTTCAAGTGGCAACCTGGCGAGGAGCCAGCAGGGTCAATAGTTCAAGACTCAAGGCTGGATCAGATTTTCTTTGCCAAGCAGGTGCAGCATATTTTATTTATGTATTTTTGTGTCAACACATTACTTGTTACCAACTAAAAAAGGTACTACGCCATTCATTTTTGTATTCTTAATGTTTCAGGTTATCAATAATGCCTGTGCGACCCAAGCAATCGTCAGCGTGTTGTTAAACTGCACACATTCTGATATGCATCTTGGGGAAACGCTGACAGAATTTAAAGAGTTTTCACACAGTTTCGATGCTGCAGTAAGTTGGCATGTATTTTGATCAAGTTTTGATTACTTCACTGACTTTTGTGGCAATGGAAAGCCTGGCCATCATATCTCTATTTCAATATTTTTTTACTTCCCCCAAGATGAAGGGTCTTGCTCTCAGTAACTCTGAAGTGATTCGACAAGTTCACAACAGCTTTGCCAGGTTGTACATTTGAATTTGAATTTTTTATTATTACTTTATCCTTTGCCAAATGTTGCATCATATGTCTATTACAAATAATGTATTTTTCCCCCCATTTTCTCTATAGACAGCAGATGTTTGAGTTTGACGCCAAGTCATCGTCTAAAGAAGAAGATGCTTTTCACTTTGTGAGCTATGTTCCTGTTGATGGCAGACTGTATGAGTTGGATGGGCTTCGTGAAGGACCTATTGATCTAGGTTAATAGAAAAAATCTTGAATTATGTTCAGATTCGAAATTCATACAACTTCCAAAATTCTTTGTTGGTCATTATAATTCAATATAGGTTTTAATTAGCATTATAATTTTCAAAATGAAAACATTAATCTCAGGTAATCAGTTTGAACATGCACAGATGTTTAATTTGTTTAATCAAATTCTTTGGTGTTGGTGTCTTTTTTTTTCATGATTTAGTATTTTGCCACTTTCTTAGGTGCATGTAACCAAGATGATTGGATCAGTGTTGTACAGCCAGTCATTGAGAAAAGGATACAGAAGTAAGTGTCAATAACCTATACAATAAACTTGAAACTGTCTTGATAGTGATTGGTTGTTTTTCTAATTGCATTTTTTTTATCCATGTATACTTCTATCAGATACAGTGAGGGAGAGATTCGTTTCAACTTGATGGCTATTGTATCGGACCGCAAGATCATTTATGAAAATAAGATTGTTGAACTTCAGGCCCAGCTCACAGAAGTAATCAGTTCTGAATGTGAAATGGTAGTAATCTTGACAAATGCATTGAGAAAGACTGAGAAAAACAGTTCTGTTGTTTCACAGGAAGAGCCAATGGACACAGACCAGAGTGGAAATCATCTTAGCTCCATCCAATCAGAAATCGCCAAGTATCAGCTCCTTATTGAAGAAGAGAACCAAAAGCTTAAAAGATACAAAGTACGTCAAAGTGTCTTCCAACCTTTATTCTAAAAGACCATTTATACAACATGTCGCTGTGCTTATTTTAGTATATTTAGTATATGTGTATTTCTGTATAGCCTAAAAGCAGAAGAAACTCAAATTTAGAGGCTTTCTGTTAATATGGTATTTAAAATAAATAAGATGTCCGAATGGTGCAATGCCCCTTTAAGAACTTACAAGAATGTGGATATAAAATCAAGAGATCGACCGATATGATACTGATTATTTTTTGTGTTTATGTGTCTAACCAATTTAATTGAACCATTATTTCTTGTTTTATTTCTGCTTTTAGGCACATTAACAAATTAATTAAAATTGCGTACTGTTTACAAATAATTAATTTGACTGGGTTTAGTTGCAACATACACTTGTTCAAAGCCCCTCACTTAATATTTAAAATGTTACGTTTTTTAAATCCAACTTTATCGGTTAACCCAAAATTAAAGAACCGATAACCAATTACCAGTAAGTAGAAAAGTGGAAATATCGGTCTTACCGATTATCGGTCTATCGCTTATAAAATGGAAGAATGTTTATTTTTTTTTTTTATTGAAAACATCAAAAGATCAGATAGAAGTCTACTAAAAGTTTATTGGACTAGTGTGACAAAGAGGAGGGCATGGTCGGACCCTGATGGAGCATGGACGGCGCTGAATCAGCTGATTAGCGGGAGAGTGAGATAAGGGGCAGCCAGAAATATGGTTAGAGAGAGACGCACGCGGCCGCGTTGCATTTGTGTCTGCGTCCTTATTTTTTTGTTGTTTTAAGTTCATTTATATTATTAAAGTTTATATTTACTGTTCAACCGGTTGCTTGTCCTTCCCTGTTACATCTAGTTTTCGTTGC
This sequence comes from Xyrauchen texanus, assembly GCF_025860055.1. Classification (NCBI taxonomy): domain Eukaryota; kingdom Metazoa; phylum Chordata; class Actinopteri; order Cypriniformes; family Catostomidae; genus Xyrauchen; species Xyrauchen texanus. The sequence goes on from NC_068323.1 coordinate 17,068,117, forward strand.
AATATACACTTGTTCGAAGCCCCTCACTTAATTCATATTTAAAACGTAAAGTCTTTGTGTCCAACTTTATCGGTAAACTCGATATTAACTCTTTCCCCGCCAGCGTTTTTAAAAAAAAGTTGCCAGCCACCGCCAGGGTTTTTGACGATTTTCGCTAAAATTTAATGGCTCGCAGAATATTTTCTTCAATGAATATATGAAGATGCTATATATCAAAATAAAGATCTGGGCCTCTGCTTTTAGGCAAAAAAAGGATTTTATTTTATCTTCATTTGTTCTTTTTTTATTGCGACTTGAACAGAGGTAGGTTTTGTCAAAAAACAACATTTCAGACAAAAAGCTGAGAAAAAGGCATGTTTATGTCTGATATTTTGAGCTTCTCAATACTCCACTTCTTCATGTTTGAGACGATCGCAGTCTGTTTCTTTGATCAAAGAGTTGCGTACTCTTTCAAAACATGCGCAGGGGTCTTCCTTACCGTATAACACCTAAAACACGGAAAAGTCCGTGTTTGGCGGGGAAAGGGTTAAAGAACCGGTACCTGTTTAAGTGGAATAGTGTAAATATCGGTGAAAATATCGGTCCAACCGATTATTGATTCCATATCTCTTATGATATGAAATAAAGTGGGTTTTGTTTTTTGCTGCAATTTTTAGATTGAAAACATCAGAAGGAAGCACAACTACTTGCCCTTTATTATGGAGTTACTGAAGACATTGGCTGAATATCAGCAGCTGATACCTTTGGTTGAAAAGGTAAGCTAGATTATTGCTAAAAGTTAAAAAATAAAAACACTTGCTTTGGAACATAGATGTGATTTGTGAGTGCCGGTATGTGTCAGCTTTAAAAGAAGAATTATTGTAATAGTGTGTTGTGATATAGTGAATCTCTACATACCAATAGAGGGCAGTGTTGGTTTAATTAACAGTGGAATTTAACTTATATTGTTTGCCACCTAAATTTGTTTGTTAAACCTTGCAGAATTCATTGGTATGAAAGTACATGGCTGCCGCTTTCAAACACCATACAAATAATACAACACGAGTTGTTTAAAGTGCAAAAATTGGCCTTAAGAGGGTGAATATTAAATTATTTTATTTTTCTGTCTCCTTAGGCAAAGGAAAAACAAAGTGCTAAAAAAGTACAAGAAGCGAAGTAACAACATTGTTTTGACCCTGTTTAATTTTTGCCACGGAATCACTTGATGTGCACTTGTCATCCTGTATCTCATAGAAGGAGCATCTGGAAGTGAAGCCAAGCTCTATGCTTGCTGTCATTTCATTCACGTCTGTGTATGCATGCAAAGAGATGTTTAAATAATGTCTTATTTTCATATAAATTTCATTTGTATACAGTACTAGTGTGGTTTCATGTTTTTCTTATGAGCACACAGTAGCAGGACAAATGATTAGTAAATGCAAATATAAATTAAAAGCACTGGTCTGTTATTATTTATTTTTAATTTAAGGCTCTAATCTTTTATCAAGGTTCATATGGTCATGGAAAACCTGTTAAGGTCTAGGCCTGAAAAAGTCATGGAAATTAATAAAAACTAATTTGTTTTGGTCATTTTTGAGCAGGAACACCACACGTGTGACTTTGTGCCATTGTTTTTACAAAATAAAAAAATTTAAAAACAAACTTCTTAGTTAAACATTAAATCACACAAGTGCAATAAATAGTACAGAATGTTTTCATATTTTATTTAATATTGCCCAAATTGTCCACAAATAATACTTTTTTCACTCAAAACAGAAGTACATAAGCTCAGGTCAGTGAGGCCTACAATCAGTAAGTTACAAAAAGAAATGCAAAACCTGTGCAAATTGAAAGAAAGCAAGTTGGCAAAAAGATCTAATCCAATATCCGGTGATAATATAGCATGAGCGATTTATAAGCAATTTTTATAGGTCGGCCATTTTTGACCGGGAACACCTCAATTGTGAATTTGTGCAATATTGTACAAAATAAATTATTTCAAAACAAACTTCCTTGTTAAACATTTAACAATTGTACAGAATGATTTAATATTTTATTCAGTATTGCCATAATTATACACAAATATATATATATATATATATATATATTATTATTATTTTCTTTACTCAAAAATGGAGGTGCAACACAGCACATGGGTTAAATCAGGAGGATGACGCAGGCCCACATGAGTAGACAAGCTGCGGTCAGGCTTGTTGTGAGGACCTTTGCATCCAGTGTCAAAAATGAATCTTTTATTTACATGTGAAGTTGCACACAAAAAAACTAATCTGTATTCGATGGGGAGGCATATGTGTTTATATATATATATATATATAGCCGTGGCTTAAAAGTATTGACAGTGACATACATTTTGTGTTTCACAAAGTTTTCTGCTTCGGTTGTGTTGCTGATTCACATGGTTCCTAGATTATTGTGCAGAGTGATCAGATGCATTTTAAATAATTTCAAAAAGCTTCATTGGCTTTTTTAACACAAAATTTCAAATGTCACTTTTTTTGCCCTGGCACAAAATGACCAGCTAACATAATTTCACTAATCATATAAGCAGCACCTGGGAAGTGGAAATGAGTACTAGTCAGGTGAAATCGCTCTATCATTCTGATTGGATTATAAGAGCAGACTGTTTGCTATAAAAGGAGGGAAGAAGTGCTTCCAATCATTGTGTTCTTGTTAGCAATGGTTACCTCTAAAGAAAGACGTGCAGCCATCATCGATTTGCATCAAAATTGCCTCACATGCAAGGAAATTGCTGCAAAGAATATTGTACCTGAAAGAACCATTTACCGGATCATCAAGAACTTCAAGGAGAAAAGTTCAACTGCACTGAAGAAGGCTTCAGGACGTCCCAGAGTGTCCAGCAAGCGCCAGGACTGCCTCCTCCTGAGGAGTCGGCTACGGAATCGTGTCACCCCCAGTGCAGCGCTTGCTCAATATTGGCAGCAAGTCGGTGTGAGTGTATCTGCAATCACAGTGAGGCGAAGAATTTTGGACAATGGCCTGATGTCAAGAAGGGCAGCAAAGAAGCCACTTCTCTCCATGAAAAACATCAAGGACAGACTGAAATTCTGCAGGAAGTACAAGGATTGGACCGCATAAGACTGGTAGTTATTTTCTCTGATGAAGCCCCCTTCCGACTGTTTGGGACATCTGGAAAATCAATAGTCTGGAGAAGAAAAGGTGAACGCTACCATGAGTTCTGTGTCGTGTCAACAGTGAAGCATCCTGAGGCCATCCATGTGTGGGGATGCTTTTCATCCAAGGGAGTGGGCTCTCTTACAATTCTGCCCAAAAACACTGCCAAGAATAAAGAAAGGTATCAAAACGTCCTGCAAGAACAACTTCTCCCAATGATCCAGGAGCGTTTTGGTGATGATCCATGAATTTTCCAGCATGATGGAGCACCATGTCACAAGGCAAGAGTGATAATGAAGTGGCTCGGTGATCATTACAGTGAAATTTTGGATCTGTGGCCAGGCAAATCCCCAGATCTTAATTACATAGAGAACATGTGGTCAATCCTCAAAAGGCAAGTGGACAAGCAGAAGCCCACAAATTGTGATCAACAATGAGCACTAATAAGGCAAGAATCGATTGCCATCAGTCAGGATTTGGCCCAGAATCTGATATCCAGCATGCCAGAGCAAATGTCAACACTGTAAATATTGACTCTGCATAAATTGAAAGGTTCTGCCAATAAATGCCTTTGAAACTTGTGAAAGACTTATAATTGTTGTCCAGTATACCATAGAAACCTGTGAAAAAATAATTTACAAATACTGAAGCAGCAAACTTTGGAAAACACAAAATTTATGTCACACACACACACACACACACTGGCAGACACAAGTTTGGAATAATGTACAGGTTTTGCTGTTTAAGAAGGAAATTGGTACTTTAATTTACCAAAGTGGCATTCAACTGATCACAAAGTATAGTCAGGACATTACTGATGTAAAAGACAGCAACATCACTATTTGAAAAATCTTTTTTGATCCAATCTAGACAGACCCCATTTCCAGCAGCCATCAGTCCAACACCTTATCCTTGAGTAATCATGCTAAATTGCTAATTTGGTACTTGAAAATCACTTGCCATTATATCAAACACAGCTGAAAGCTATTTGGTTCATTAAATGAAGCTTAACATTGTCTTTGTATTTGTTTGCGAGTTGTCACATTATGCAATAGACTGGCATGTCTTAAGGTCAATATTAGGTCAAAAATGGCAAAAAAGAAACAGCTTTCTCTAGAAACTCATCAGTCAATCATTGTTTTGAGGAATGAAGGCTATACAATGCTTGAAATTGCTGAAGAATTCTTACAAAGGTGTACACTAAAGTCTTCAAAGACAAAGGACAACTGGCTCTAACAAGGACAGAAAGAGATGTGGAAGGCCAGATGTACAACTAAACAAGTGGATAAGTACATCAGAGTCTCTAGTTTGAGAAATAGACGTCTCACATGTCCTCAGCTGACAGCTTCATTGAATTCTACCCGCTCAACACCAGTTTCATGTACAACAGTAAAGAGAAGACTCAGGGGTGCAGGCCTTATAGGAAGAACTGCAAAGAAAAGCCACTTTTGAAACAGAAAAACAAAAATAAAATGTTAAAGTGGGCAAAGAAACACAGACATTGGACAACAGTCATTGGAAAAGAGTGTTATGGATCTTAACACCATTGCGCTTTTGTGGGATCAGCTAGACTGTAAGGCGTGTGAGAAGTGCCCAACATCTATGGCAAGTGCTACAGGAAGTGTGGGGTGAAATGTCACCTGAGCATCTGGACAAACTGACAGCTGGAATGCTAAGGATCAGCAAAGCTGTCATTGCTGCACGTGGAGGATGTTTTTGATGAAAACTCTGAAGTGGTTCAAATTGTAACAGTAATTTTTCACATTATTAATTTCCTGACTATATTTTGTGATCAGTTGAATGCCACTTTGGTAAATTAAAGTATCAATTTCCTTCCAAAACAGCAAAATCTGTACATTATTCCAAACTTTTGTCTTCCAGTGTGTGTGTATGTATGTATGTATGTGTAATATAGTATATATTATACTGTATAATTAGATGTATGTAAATACATTTATAGAAATATGCATATAGAAATATATACAGTATATACATATATAAAATAATTATATATATATTTACACCAATCAGCCAAACATTACAACTGCCTACCTAATATCGTGTAGGCCCCCCTCCTGCCGCCAAAACAGCTCTGACCCATCCTATTGAGGCATGGACTCCACAAGACCTCTGAAGGTGTCCTGTGATATCTGGCACCAAAATGGTAGCAGCAGATCCTTTAAGACCTATAAGTTGTGAGGTGGGGCCTCCATGGATTTGACTTCTTGGTACATCACATCCCATAGATGCTCAATCGGATTGAAATCACCTTGAACTCTTTGTCGTGTTCCTCAAATCATTCCTGACATTTTTTTGCAGTGTGGCAAGGCACTATTCTGCTGAAAGAGGCCACTGCCATCAGAGAATACCGTTGTCATGAAGGGGTGTACATGGTCTGCAACAGTCTTGAGGTAAGTGGTATGAGTCAGCGTAACATCCACATGAATGCTGTGACCCAAGGTTTCCCAGTAGAACATTGCTCAGAGCATCACACTGCCTTTGTCGACCTGCCATCTTCCCATAGTGCATCCTGCTGCCATCTCTCCCCATGTAAACGATGCACACGCACCCAGAAACATAATTCATCAGACCAGGCCACCATCTTCCATTGCTCCAAGGTCCAGTTCTGACACTCACTTACTCATTGTAGGCGCTTCTGGCGGTGGACAGGGGTCAGCATGGGCACTCTGAGTAGTCTACGGCTAAGCAACCCCATACGCAGCAAGCTGCGATGCACTGTGTTTTCTGACACCTTTCTAAAATGGTCAGCATTATGTTTTCAGCAATTTGTTTACAGTAGCTGTTCTTTGGGATTGGACCAGACAGGCTAGCTTTCGCTCCCCACGTGTCACCGGTTCACCGGTTGTTCTTCCTTGGACCACTTTTGGTAGGTACTAACCACTGCATACCAGGAACACACCACAAGACCTGCCATTTTGGATATCCTCTGATCCAGTCGTCCTGCCATCACAATTTGTCTCTTGTCAAAGTCCCTCAGATTCTTAAGCTTGCCCCCAATGACCCCAAAAATAATTCCACTCACTATATTATTTCCTTGCAGGCACTCGCACCATTCGATACTAGAGATGGTCAGACAGACCCGCCCCTCAGACCAACACACACATGGTGCAGGAACCACACAAGCTGAATGGGCTGCATATCATTGAACACTGTCATGCAACTCCAGCTCAACTCACTACAAAGGAAAAAAACTATGAAATTCCAGGCTGCACAACACCAATAGCCCCCACTGGGGAATGCCAGGAGTAACTGAGGGGTACCAGCCACCAGCAACACACCCATGTGACTACTTTGGGTGTGGTTATGTTGCCTTTGCATCAACCTAATTAGCAGAGGCACAGGAGATGGCAATGAGTGGAGTTGCACACCTCTTAATAAAGAGCTGTAGCGTCCTGCTACATATATACAGTACATATAAAGTCAGTAAAAACTACATTGTACATATCTCACAATTGAAAGAAAAAAGGTCACAATTGTGAGATAAAAATTACTTCTTTATTATTACGTGGCAGGATCCAGCTTCCATATCTAACAAAGTGTCCACTGACACGAAACACCATCCAAACAAATATTTAAGCACAAACATTTATTTTGTATGTGCAGACTTTCTCATCCTTAGTATTAAGTCTTCATCATCCAAGCCTTTCCATGGTATAATGGAAACTGTTATAGAGAGAGCTGAAATGGTGTGTTAATGGTGCACTGCCTGCATTAAATCAGACACATAAATCAAGCAGCCATTTGGCAACGGTGTTCTATTATTCATCTGTACATGTAGTGTTGTGACAGTCGTTTACACTGTGACGTATGACTTGCGTTACTATTTTTACCAGGGTGTTTATTCACTTTAATGCAGTTTTTTCCTTTAGAAATACATTATCAGAATAATGCTTTTAGTGAAAATTTACATTGTTACATTGAATTTCATAGTATTTGGCATGCTGTTGAGCTGTTGTGCAAATGATGTACCTGATGTTATCCAGCATGATTTGATAATGTTCCATTGTGTGCTTTAATGGAAGCAAGCAAACCTTTCGAACAAAGGTCAATATCGTATATTTGTGTATTTTGGTGAACAAGAAGTAGTGCTGAGTCATTTCGTATTTATTTTACGGCATAATGTTTCTTTACTTGTATGTTGTCTAAATCCTAAAACTTGGGTATTGAATCCCATATTTTCAAACTTTTAACCGCACCACAGATGAATGGGAATCAAAAATGAATCATGGGAACTGCCTTGAGGAAAGCCAGCATGGTTGTGAAAAGCTGCTCTGGCTCACTGTGCAGTCTGCTTGATTAGATCGGAGTGTTTGGTGTCTGTTCAGTGTTGGACTGCAGTGAGATCATCTCCAGGAACAGAAGGACGCACAGCAAAACATTCTAAGCTACGTCAACTGTGTGCTCATGTGTGCTTGGAACAAACCTCAAAAACAGGCTCAAAATCAAACACATTAAGTTCAGATTGTTCAACCTTCTACATAACATTTGCATTAAAGGTTTGTCGTTTTTAATGCAGAAGTACATCTCTGGTATCTTTCAGGTCATACCAATTTATGCATTTTTTATGTATTTTATAAATAAATATTTGAAGTAAAAAATAATCTCTAATATTCTGGGTCGGACTGGGTCAAATTTGCATAAAAACAACAAACCTTTAATGCAAATGTTATGTATGGCTACTCCACTGTTTCAGATTATGCCAAGGCAAATGTTGCTTTGCACTTTACCAAACTGTGTTTTGAATATTGTTTACTTAGTATTTAAAGTTCACGCTCCTCATTAAAGAAATGTTTCAAATTCAGTACAAGTTAAGGTCAAGTTACAGCATTTGTCTCATAAAACTTTACACATAAAAGGTTAGTAGCTGATTTTATCAAACTTAAATCATGTTAACAAATAAAACGTTTACGCCTTGTGGCTATACTTTTGAAACAGTGTGTTTTTAAATGTATATGGTCCCATTCACTTCCATTGTACTTAAGTGCTTTACTGTTACTGCCATTTTTGTAACAAACAAGGGGCGAGTCGAAATGCTTTTTGTTTGTTAATCAGCATTATGCCACAAATGCTGTTGATTAAGAGTTTACTGAACCCGGAATATTCATTACATTTCAATTGAATACTTCACATTAACTCTGAATTCATAATGTGTACAGTATTTAACAATTACTGAATTTAGTTTGATGGAAATTTGTCACAATTGAAATACGTAAATCCAAAGAGAAGACTGAGATCTTTTCATGAGCGTAACTTATAAACTTGTTATTGGACAAACATTTTCTGTGAAGTGGTTAGGCTAAAATTATCTAATCACTTACTGTTGTTCTTAAGTTTACATAACCTTTTTCAGAATATCTAGGAATATGAAAAATACAGTGTATCCAAGTGTATAAACATTTAAACAGGATAATTGGAGTAATTTTATTATTTTGTTTAATGGAATGTGTCAGGTATCTGTGCAGTACTAAAAATTAAATGAAATTTCTTTATGACACGAGAGCAAGGATTCTATTCAGAAAGTTATCTTCAATTATGTATTGCTTGCGTCATTTGATTGTCAGTCCCAAAAAATAACAAAAAAGTAATGGAATACATTTTTTTATTAAAAAGTTCTTTTAGAAATGCTTTTTCATAGAAAAGCAAAATGCAAAATGTTGTGTACTTGTTGAGCCAGTCAAAAGTTGATAGTATACAACTACCATATGCAACTTCAGAACCATCATACTGTTTTGAAAATTCATGTGACCATTCAATGATATAAATAAAAAGTTTGTTGACACCTTAATAACAACTTAAAAATCAGTGCAAAATATGCAATATATTATAAATACATTGAAATGACCACTCTGTAAAACTGCAACCACCTCTCCTGAATATTTACATGCATACTATTCTAAACCGAATTGACCGATTCATAAGTTCCATGAATACTATATAAAGATAATATCATCTCTCTCCTTCAACAAATTTACATAGTTCATGGTAGAGGTCAGACTCCAGGAACCGACGGTACGAGTTGTGCTCCATCAGGTAGTAAACTCTATTTTGGGCTGCTTTTAAACTGGACCGTGATGGGAAAAGAAGGCATTGGAGGACAGACTCCTTTGTGTGAAAGTCCAAGTTAATCTAAATGGAAATATTGAAAGAAATTAGAATAAGTGACACGCCTTAATGAAAACCCATGCAGTGAAGGAATGATGTAACATATTCCAAAGCATGTTGTAGACAAGCTCACCTCCTTCGGAGAATCTTCCCTGACAAATTCTTCGTATAGTTGTTTCGCCCGGGATCTGCGTTTCGCTCTTGACTTGATCTTTCGAAACTCTTCGCAGGCCACCCAAAACTCGACATTCTCCTCACAGTATTCAGACTTCATAAAGACTCGAAAAACAGTAATTCCACCTGAAACAAGAGGGAATATGAAAACGTGGATTAGGTCAGTTGGCCTGAATTTATGGAGGCATGAAATAATGTATTCGTAAATGTTCTCACATTCATAAGTGGTAAAAACCACAGTGCTTACATTTACTGCTCAGCAAATTGTCCAGAGACTCCGCCCATTTACTCAACTCTTCAGAAGCTGGCCTGTGTGAATATACAGATTAAGTTATATAACAGATTACACACATAAACCTGTATATGGATGTAAAGTGTATATATTATATACAGTATATAATCAATTACTGACCTGTCAGATTTTCTCTGCATCATGGAATATTCTCTCAAATGAAAGGTCTTGAAAAGCGGTCTTGATCTCCAATTTGTCTTTCTGTCAAACATAATCAGCAAACATTAGCAACCACATGCACATTACTTAACATAAAACCAAATGCAAGGTAGCAAAATAAACATCTCACTTTATTTTATCGTTCCTCACGATCACATCAGGATTCCTCGAATTGATCAAAGGCTCCTCGCTTGAATCTGAAGTGGCACCTCTCATTTTAGCTAATCTGTGCAGCACTATCAAGTCAAAATGTTCTGTCTTTCAGTGTGCTGATTTTATACCTCAGATTCCAAAGGCAGGGCCTGTCAGCGAGTAAAGCATCTGATTGGCTGCTTGGATGTTTGAACTCCAATGCACTTGATCAAGTCTTGTTGGCAGTAACACTGGATATCTTGTTGTAATTTTGTTGAACTCATGATTTGGAGTGTGTTATAGTTAGGGGTTATGGTCATGAAACTAGATTACATCTGGGTCTTTTCCTCAGTATATACACTACCAGTCTGATGGGATGTCACATGATCTAATGGTTTATGCTTAAAAGCTTAATTAGTTTTGTAGAAAAATATAAATTCTGTCTGTGTATGAATTTCCTTACTAACTTATGCTTTATTAGCAACACTTTTTGTTATTTTATAGTTTGGATGAATTGATTATTATTCAAAAATTTGCAACTTAGCATTAACAAAGACTGTGTTGGTGAGTACAAACATTTTTGACTGGTATTTAAAGTAATTGCATTTTGTTTCTATAGTTTATTGGTTACAGAAGCTTAAATCTTTCAGAGATTAACAAAACTGTGTCATCTCTGTTGCATAGGAGGATATAAGCGCAATATCCGTTTCAGACAAAAGTACTAAACAAACTGGAATGTTCCCAACCGACATTCCAGTTGCTTCTATTTGTAGAAGGCAGGGGAATATTTTATTTATAGAAACATGTTTCTAAAGATAGTCTGGTTTGTCTTATCCCTCTGTTGTAATTACCTTGGATCCAAGCCACAGAAAAGGCTTGTGAAAGTGACCTTTACTTTTGAACAACAATTATTGGGCTAAATTCACAAGCACTGGTTCTATGGGTTGTCAATTGCTGCATTCATTTTAGATTTAAAAGATGATACACAAGAATGTCAATGCAATGAACATGCAGTCTGAGACAGTGCATTTATTGTCAATAACTTTTTTAAGTAATTTCCTGAAGAAAAGCAGCAATGACCCATCTTTTATATCAAGGAACTGCCCAATCTAACACTCAAGTGTTAGAATCAAGCACCTCATCAATAAACATAGTGTTGTGATTGAAGAATAGCCACGTGTGACAACTGTGTGAAAGATAAGTAGTGTAGAATCCATATCTTTTAACTACTTAATTACAGTATAACAACATTAATACTTTTTAACAATTGTTTGCGTTCTCCTTTGAGAGCAGTTCTGACACATTAGCACGATGTTTGTACCTAACTACAGTCGTCCCCTGACCTCCATTAGCACAGAGGTGGTCAGTTGGAGAAGATTGTTGGTCAGTGGAGAAGTACATCAATCAGTTCTTCTATTTAGCATCTCACTGGGTGGTATAGAGGTAACTAATTTGCCTCTCGTGCTAGAGATTCTGGGTTCTAATACACCCATATGGAACTTTATATTTGAATAAAACAAAGATTGCATCCGCACATTAGTGGACGTATATCTTGAGTGGGGGACACATTTCTTTGCATTTTTCTTTCGCTTCCCCAATCACATCACTGTGGCACATATGTTGCTATCCTCTTATTACTTTGATTAACGCATATGATGTTTTTAAAATTAAAAGCAGTTGATATGCATGCCGTGATTTTACCTGGATTGTTTTGAGGAATGAAGGTTATATATACAATGCTTGAAATTGCTGAAGAATTCTTACAAAGGTTTAGACAACAGTCTTCAAAAGACAAAGGACAACTGGCTCTAACAAGGACAGAAAGAGATGTGGAAGGCCAGATGTACAACTAAACAAGAGGATAAGTACATCAGACTCTAGTTTGAGAAATAGACGCCTCACATGTCCTCAGCTGACAGCTTCATTGAATTCTACCCGCTCAACACCAGTTTCATGTACAACAGTAAAGAGAAGACTCAGGGGTGCAGGTCTTATGGGAAGAACTGCAAAGAAAAGCCACTTTTGTAACAGAAAAACAAAAATTAAATGTTAAAGTGGGCAAAGAAACACAGACATTGGACAACAGTCATTGGAAAAGAGTGTTATGGATCTTAACACCATTGCGCTTTTGTGGGATCAGCTAGACTGTAAGGCGTGTGAGAAGTGCCCAACATCTATGGCAAGTGCTACAGGAAGTGTGGGGTGAAATGTCACCTGAGCATCTGGACAAACTGACAGCTGGAATGCTAAGGATCAGCAAAGCTGTCATTGCTGCACGTGGAGGATGTTTTTGATGAAAACTCTGAAGTGGTTCAAATTGTAACAGTAATTTTTCACATTATTAATTTCCTGACTATATTTTGTGATCAGTTGAATGCCACTTTGGTAAATTAAAGTATCAATTTCCTTCCAAAACAGCAAAATCTGTACATTATTCCAAACTTTTGTCTTCCAGTGTGTGTGTATGTATGTATGTGTAATATAGTATATATTATACTGTATAATTAGATGTATGTAAATACATTTATAGAAATATGCATATAGAAATATATACAGTATATACATATATAAAATAATTATATATATATTTACACCAATCAGCCAAACATTACAACTGCCTACCTAATATCGTGTAGGCCCCCTCCTGCCGCCAAAACAGCTCTGACCCATCCTATTGAGGCATGGACTCCACAAGACCTCTGAAGGTGTCCTGTGATATCTGGCACCAAAATGGTAGCAGCAGATCCTTTAAGACCTATAAGTTGTGAGGTGGGGCCTCCATGGATTTGACTTCTTGGTACATCACATCCCATAGATGCTCAATCGGATTGAAATCACCTTGAACTCTTTGTCGTGTTCCTCAAATCATTCCTGACATTTTTTTGCAGTGTGGCAAGGCGCACTATTCTGCTGAAAGAGGCCACTGCCATCAGAGAATACCGTTGCCATGAAGGGGTGTACATGGTCTGCAACAGTCTTGAGGTAAGTGGTATGAGTCAGCGTAACATCCACATGAATGCTGTGACCCAAGGTTTCCCAGTAGAACATTGCTCAGAGCATCACACTGCCTTTGTCGACCTGCCATCTTCCCATAGTGCATCCTGCTGCCATCTCTCCCCATGTAAACGATGCACACGCACCCAGAAACATAATTCATCAGACCAGGCCACCATCTTCCATTGCTCCAAGGTCCAGTTCTGACACTCACTTACTCATTGTAGGCGCTTCTGGCGGTGGACAGGGGTCAGCATGGGCACTCTGAGTAGTCTACGGCTAAGCAACCCCATACGCAGCAAGCTGCGATGCACTGTGTTTTCTGACACCTTTCTAAAATGGTCAGCATTATGTTTTCAGCAATTTGTTTACAGTAGCTGTTCTTTGGGATTGGACCAGACAGGCTAGCTTTCGCTCCCCACGTGTCACCGGTTCACCGGTTGTTCTTCCTTGGACCACTTTTGGTAGGTACTAACCACTGCATACCAGGAACACACCACAAGACCTGCCATTTTGGATATCCTCTGATCCAGTCGTCCTGCCATCACAATTTGTCTCTTGTCAAAGTCGCTCAGATTCTTAAGCTTGCCCCCAATGACCCCAAAAATAATTCCACTCACTATATTATTTCCTTGCAGGCACTCGCACCATTCGATACTAGAGATGGTCAGACAGACCCGCCCTCAGACCAACACACACATGGTGCAGGAACCACACAAGCTGAATGGGCTGCATATCATTGAACACTGTCATGCAACTCCAGCTCAACTCACTACAAAGGAAAAAAACTATGAAATTCCAGGCTGCACAACACCAATAGCCCCCACTGGGGAATGCCAGGAGTAACTGAGGGGTACCAGCCACCAGCAACACACCCATGTGACTACTTTGGGTGTGGTTATGTTGCCTTTGCATCAACCTAATTAGCAGAGGCACAGGAGATGGCAATGAGTGGAGTTGCACACCTCTTAATAAAGAGCTGTGCGTCCTGCTACATATATACAGTACATATAAAGTCAGTAAAAACTACATTGTACATATCTCACAATTGAAAGAAAAAAGGTCACAATTGTGAGATAAAAATTACTTCTTTATTATTACGTGGCAGGATCCAGCTTCCATATCTAACAAAGTGTCCACTGACACGAAACACCATCCAAACAAATATTTAAGCACAAACATTTATTTTGTATGTGCAGACTTTCTCATCCTTAGTATTAAGTCTTCATCATCCAAGCCTTTCCATGGTATAATGGAAACTGTTATAGAGAGAGCTGAAATGGTGTGTTAATGGTGCACTGCCTGCATTAAATCAGACACATAAATCAAGCAGCCATTTGGCAACGGTGTTCTATTATTCATCTGTACATGTAGTGTTGTGACAGTCGTTTACACTGTGACGTATGACTTGCGTTACTATTTTTACCAGGGTGTTTATTCACTTTAATGCAGTTTTTCCTTTAGAAATACATTATCAGAATAATGCTTTTAGTGAAAATTTACATTGTTACATTGAATTTCATAGTATTTGGCATGCTGTTGAGCTGTTGTGCAAATGATGTACCTGATGTTATCCAGCATGATTTGATAATGTTCCATTGTGTGCTTTAATGGAAGCAAGCAAACCTTTCGAACAAAGGTCAATATCGTATATTTGTGTATTTTGGTGAACAAGAAGTAGTGCTGAGTCATTTCGTATTTATTTTACGGCATAATGTTTCTTTACTTATATGTTGTCTAAATCCTAAAACTTGGGTATTGAATCCCATATTTTCAAACTTTTAACCGCACCACAGATGAATGGGAATCAAAAATGAATCATGGGAACTGCCTTGAGGAAAGCCAGCATGGTTGTGAAAAGCTGCTCTGGCTCACTGTGCAGTCTGCTTGATTAGATCGGAGTGTTTGGTGTCTGTTCAGTGTTGGACTGCAGTGAGATCATCTCCAGGAACAGAAGGACGCACAGCAAAACATTCTAAGCTACGTCAACTGTGTGCTCATGTGTGCTTGGAACAAACCTCAAAAACAGGCTCAAAATCAAACACATTAAGTTCAGATTGTTCAACCTTCTACATAACATTTGCATTAAAGGTTTGTCGTTTTTAATGCAGAAGTACATCTCTGGTATCTTTCAGGTCATACCAATTTATGCATTTTTTATGTATTTTATAAATAAATATTTGAAGTAAAAAATAATCTCTAATATTCTGGGTCGGACTGGGTCAAATTTGCATAAAAACAACAAACCTTTAATGCAAATGTTATGTATGGCTACTCCACTGTTTCAGATTATGCCAAGGCAAATGTTGCTTTGCACTTTACCAAACTGTGTTTTGAATATTGTTTACTTCGTATTTAAAGTTCACGCTCCTCATTAAAGAAATGTTTCAAATTCAGTACAAGTTAAGGTCAAGTTACAGCATTTGTCTCATAAAACTTTACACATAAAAGGTTAGTAAGCGATTTTATCAAACTTAAATCATGTTAACAAATAAAACGTTTACGCCTTGTGGCTATACTTTTGAAACAGTGTGTTTTTAAATGTATATGGTCCCATTCACTTCCATTGTACTTAAGTGCTTTACTGTTACTGCCATTTTTGTAACAAACAAGGGCTGAGTCGAAATGCTTTTGTTTGTTAATCAGCATTATGCCACAAATGCTGTTGATTAAGAGTTTATTGAACCCGAATATTCATTACATTTCAATTGAATACTTCACATTAACTCTGAATTCATAATGTGTACAGTATTTAACAATTACTGAATTTAGTTTGATGGAAATTTGTCACAATTGAAATACGTAAATCCAAAGAGAAGACTGAGATCTTTTCATGAGCGTAACTTATAAACTTGTTATTGGACAAACATTTTCTGTGAAGTGGTTAGGCTAAAATTATCTAATCACTTACTGTTGTTCTTAAGTTTATATAACCTTTTTCAGAATATCTAGGAATATGAAAAATACAGTGTATCCAAGTGTATAAACATTTAAACAGGATAATTGGAGTAATTTTATTATTTTGTTTAATGGAATGTGTCAGGTATCTGTGCAGTACTAAAAATTAAATGAAATTTCTTTATGACACGAGAGCAAGGATTCTATTCAGAAAGTTATCTTCAATTATGTATTGCTTGCGTCATTTGATTGTCAGTCCCAAAAAATAACAAAAAAAGTAATGGAATACATTTTTTTATTAAAAAGTTCTTTTAGAAATGCTTTTTCATAGAAAAGCAAAATGCAAAATGTTGTGTACTTGTTGAGCCAGTCGAAAGTTGATAGTATACAACTACCATATGCAACTTCAGAACCATCATACTGTTTTGAAAATTCATGTGACCATTCAATGATATAAATAAAAAGTTTGTTGACACCTTAATAACAACTTAAAAATCAGTGCAAAATATGCAATATATTATAAATACATTGAAATGACCACTCTGTAAAACTGCAACCACCTCTCCTGAATATTTACATGCATACTATTCTAAACCGAATTGACCGATTCATAAGTTCCATGAATACTATATAAAGATAATATCATCTCTCTCCTTCAACAAATTTACATAGTTCATGGTAGAGGTCAGACTCCAGGAACCGACGGTACGAGTTGTGCTCCATCAGGTAGTAAACTCTATTTTGGGCTGCTTTTAAACTGGACCGTGATGGGAAAAGAAGGCATTGGAGGACAGACTCCTTTGTGTGAAAGTCCAAGTTAATCTAAATGGAAATATTGAAAGAAATTAGAATAAGTGACACGCCTTAATGAAAACCCATGCAGTGAAGGAATGATGTAACATATTCCAGAGCATGTTGTAGACAAGCTCACCTCCTTCGGAGAATCTTCCCTGACAAATTCTTCAGTATAGTTGTTTCGCCGGGATCTGCGTTTCAGCTCTTGACTTGATCTTTCGAAACTCTTCGCAGGCCACCCAAAACTCGACATACTCCTCACAGTATTCAGACTTCATAAAGACTCGAAAAACAGTAATTCCACCTGAAACAAGAGGGAATATGAAAACGTGGATTAGGTCAGTTGGCCTGAATTTATGGAGGCATGAAATAATGTATTCGTAAATGTTCTCACATTCATAAGTGGTAAAAACCACAGTGCTTACATTTACTGCTCAGCAAATTGTCCAGAGACTCCGCCCATTTACTCAACTCTTCAGAAGCTGGCCTGTGTGAATATACAGATTAAGTTATATAACAGATTACACACATAAACCTGTATATGGATGTAAAGTGTATATATTATATACAGTATATAATCAATTACTGACCTGTCAGATTTTCTCTGCATCATGGAATATTCTCTCAAATGAAAGGTCTTGAAAAGCGGTCTTGATCTCCAATTTGTCTTTCTGTCAAACATAATCAGCAAACATTAGCAACCACATGCACATTACTTAACATAAAACCAAATGCAAGGTAGCAAAATAAACATCTCACTTTATTTTATCGTTCCTCACGATCACATCAGGATTCCTCGAATTGATCAAAGGCTCCTCGCTTGAATCTGAAGTGGCACCTCTCATTTTAGCTAATCTGTGCAGCACTATCAAGTCAAAATGTTCTGTCTTTCAGTGTGCTGATTTTATACCTCAGATTCCAAAGGCAGGGCCTGTCAGCGAGTAAAGCATCTGATTGGCTGCTTGGATGTTTGAACTCCAATGCACTTGATCAAGTCTTGTTGGCAGTAACACTGGATATCTTGTTGTAATTTTGTTGAACTCATGATTTGGAGTGTGTTATAGTTAGGGGTTATGGTCATGAAACTAGATTACATCTGGGTCTTTTCCTCAGTATATACACTACCAGTCTGATGGGATGTCACATGATCTAATGGTTTATGCTTAAAAGCTTAATTAGTTTTGTAGAAAAATATAAATTCTGTCTGTGTATGAATTTCCTTACTAACTTATGCTTTATTAGCAACACTTTTTTGTTATTTTATAGTTTGGATGAATTGATTATTATTCAAAAATTTGCAACTTAGCATTAACAAAGACTGTGTTGGTGAGTACAAACATTTTTGACTGGTATTTAAAGTAATTGCATTTTGTTTCTATAGTTTATTGGTTACAGAAGCTTAAATCTTTCAGAGATTAACAAAACTGTGTCATCTCTGTTGCATAGGAGGATATAAGCGCAATATCCGTTTCAGACAAAAAGTACTAAACAAACTGGAATGTTCCCAACCGACATTCCAGTTGCTTCTATTTGTAGAAGGCAGGGGAATATTTTATTTATAGAAACATGTTTCTAAAGATAGTCTGGTTTGTCTTATCCCTCTGTTGTAATTACCTTGGATCCAAGCCACAGAAAAGGCTTGTGAAAGTGACCTTTACTTTTGAACAACAATTATTGGGCTAAATTCACAAGCACTGGTTCTATGGGTTGTCAATTGCTGCATTCATTTTAGATTTAAAAGATGATACACAAGAATGTCAATGCAATGAACATGCAGTCTGAGACAGTGCATTTATTGTCAATAACTTTTTAAGTAATTTCCTGAAGAAAAGCAGCAATGACCCATCTTTTATATCAAGGAACTGCCCAATCTAACACTCAAGTGTTAGAATCAAGCACCTCATCAATAAACATAGTGTTGTGATTGAAGAATAGCCACGTGTGACAACTGTGTGAAAGATAAGTAGTGTAGAATCCATATCTTTTAACTACTTAATTACAGTATAACAACATTAATACTTTTTAACAATTGTTTGCGTTCTCCTTTGAGAGCAGTTCTGACACATTAGCACGATGTTTGTACCTAACTACAGTCGTCCCCTGACCTCCATTAGCACAGAGGTGGTCAGTTGGAGAAGATTGTTGGTCAGTGGAGAAGTACATCAATCAGTTCTTCTATTTAGCATCTCACTGGGTGGTATAGAGGTAACTAATTTGCCTCTCGTGCTAGAGATTCTGGGTTCTAATACACCCATATGGAACTTTATATTTGAATAAAACAAAGATTGCATCCGCACATTAGTGGACGTATATCTTGAGTGGGGGACACATTTCTTTGCATTTTTCTTTCGCTTCCCCAATCACATCACTGTGGCACATATGTTGCCATCCTCTTATTACTTTGATTAACGCATATGATGTTTTTAAAATTAAAAGCAGTTGATATGCATGCCGTGATTTTACCTGGATTGTTTTGAGGAATGAAGGTTATATATACAATGCTTGAAATTGCTGAAGAATTCTTACAAAGGTTTAGACAACAGTCTTCAAAAGACAAAGGACAACTGGCTCTAACAAGGACAGAAAGAGATGTGGAAGGCCAGATGTACAACTAAACAAGAGGATAAGTACATCAGACTCTAGTTTGAGAAATAGACGCCTCACATGTCCTCAGCTGACAGCTTCATTGAATTCTACCCGCTCAACACCAGTTTCATGTACAACAGTAAAGAGAAGACTCAGGGGTGCAGGTCTTATGGGAAGAACTGCAAAGAAAAGCCACTTTTGTAACAGAAAAACAAAAATTAAATGTTAAAGTGGGCAAAGAAACACAGACATTGGACAACAGTCATTGGAAAAGAGTGTTATGGATCTTAACACCATTGAGCTTTTGTGGGATCAGCTAGACTGTAAGGTGTGTGAGAAGTGCCCAACATCTATGGCAAGTGCTACAGGAAGTGTGGGGTGAAATGTCACCTGAGCATCTGGACAAACTGACAGCTGGAATGCTAAGGATCAGCAAAGCTGTCATTGCTGCACGTGGAGGATGTTTTTGATGAAAACTCTGAAGTGGTTCAAATTGTAACAGTAATTTTTCACATTATTAATTTCCTGACTATATTTTGTGATCAGTTGAATGCCACTTTGGTAAATTAAAGTATCAATTTCCTTCCAAAACAGCAAAATCTGTACATTATTCCAAACTTTTGTCTTCCAGTGTGTGTGTATGTATGTATGTGTAATATAGTATATATTATACTGTATAATTAGATGTATGTAAATACATTTATAGAAATATGCATATAGAAATATATACAGTATATACATATATAAAATAATTATATATATATTTACACCAATCAGCCAAACATTACAACTGCCTACCTAATATCGTGTAGGCCCCCTCCTGCCGCCAAAACAGCTCTGACCCATCCTATTGAGGCATGGACTCCACAAGACCTCTGAAGGTGTCCTGTGATATCTGGCACCAAAATGGTAGCAGCAGATCCTTTAAGACCTATAAGTTGTGAGGTGGGGCCTCCATGGATTTGACTTCTTGGTACATCACATCCCATAGATGCTCAATCGGATTGAAATCACCTTGAACTCTTTGTCGTGTTCCTCAAATCATTCCTGACATTTTTTTGCAGTGTGGCAAGGCGCACTATTCTGCTGAAAGAGGCCACTGCCATCAGAGAATACCGTTGCCATGAAGGGGTGTACATGGTCTGCAACAGTCTTGAGGTAAGTGGTATGAGTCAGCGTAACATCCACATGAATGCTGTGACCCAAGGTTTCCCAGTAGAACATTGCTCAGAGCATCACACTGCCTTTGTCGACCTGCCATCTTCCCATAGTGCATCCTGCTGCCATCTCTCCCCCATGTAAACGATGCACACGCACCCAGAAACATAATTCATCAGACCAGGCCACCATCTTCCATTGCTCCAAGGTCCAGTTCTGACACTCACTTACTCATTGTAGGCGCTTCTGGCGGTGGACAGGGGTCAGCATGGGCACTCTGAGTAGTCTACGGCTAAGCAACCCCATACGCAGCAAGCTGCGATGCACTGTGTTTTCTGACACCTTTCTAAAATGGTCAGCATTATGTTTTCAGCAATTTGTTTACAGTAGCTGTTCTTTGGGATTGGACCAGACAGGCTAGCTTTCGCTCCCCACGTGTCACCGGTTCACCGGTTGTTCTTCCTTGGACCACTTTTGGTAGGTACTAACCACTGCATACCAGGAACACACCACAAGACCTGCCATTTTGGATATCCTCTGATCCAGTCGTCCTGCCATCACAATTTGTCTCTTGTCAAAGTCGCTCAGATTCTTAAGCTTGCCCCCAATGACCCCAAAAATAATTCCACTCACTATATTATTTCCTTGCAGGCACTCGCACCATTCGATACTAGAGATGGTCAGACAGACCCGCCCCTCAGACCAACACACACATGGTGCAGGAACCACACAAGCGAATGGGCTGCATATCATTGAACACTGTCATGCAACTCCAGCTCAACTCACTACAAAGGAAAAAAACTATGAAATTCCAGGCTGCACAACACCAATAGCCCCCACTGGGGGAATGCCAGGAGTAACTGAGGGGTACCAGCCACCAGCAACACACCCATGTGACTACTTTGGGTGTGGTTATGTTGCCTTTGCATCAACCTAATTAGCAGAGGCACAGGAGATGGCAATGAGTGGAGTTGCACACCTCTTAATAAAGAGCTGTGCGTCCTGCTACATATATACAGTACATATAAAGTCAGTAAAAACTACATTGTACATATCTCACAATTGAAAGAAAAAAGGTCACAATTGTGAGATAAAAAATTACTTCTTTATTATTACGTGGCAGGATCCAGCTTCCATATCTAACAAAGTGTCCACTGACACGAAACACCATCCAAACAAATATTTAAGCACAAACATTTATTTTGTATGTGCAGACTTTCTCATCCTTAGTATTAAGTCTTCATCATCCAAGCCTTTCCATGGTATAATGGAAACTGTTATAGAGAGAGCTGAAATGGTGTGTTAATGGTGCACTGCCTGCATTAAATCAGACACATAAATCAAGCAGCCATTTGGCAACGGTGTTCTATTATTCATCTGTACATGTAGTGTTGTGACAGTCGTTTACACTGTGACGTATGACTTGCGTTACTATTTTTACCAGGGTGTTTATTCACTTTAATGCAGTTTTTCCTTTAGAAATACATTATCAGAATAATGCTTTTAGTGAAAATTTACATTGTTACATTGAATTTCATAGTATTTGGCATGCTGTTGAGCTGTTGTGCAAATGATGTACCTGATGTTATCCAGCATGATTTGATAATGTTCCATTGTGTGCTTTAATGGAAGCAAGCAAACCTTTCGAACAAAGGTCAATATCAGTATATTTGTGTATTTTGGTGAACAAGAAGTAGTGCTGAGTCATTTCAGTATTTATTTTACGGCATAATGTTTCTTTACTTATATGTTGTCTAAATCCTAAAACTTGGGTATTGAATCCCATATTTTCAAACTTTTAACCGCACCACAGATGAATGGGAATCAAAAATGAATCATGGGAACTGCCTTGAGGAAAGCCAGCATGGTTGTGAAAAGCTGCTCTGGCTCACTGTGCAGTCTGCTTGATTAGATCGGAGTGTTTGGTGTCTGTTCAGTGTTGGACTGCAGTGAGATCATCTCCAGGAACAGAAGGACGCACAGCAAAACATTCTAAGCTACGTCAACTGTGTGCTCATGTGTGCTTGGAACAAACCTCAAAAACAGGCTCAAAATCAAACACATTAAGTTCAGATTGTTCAACCTTCTACATAACATTTGCATTAAAGGTTTGTCGTTTTTAATGCAGAAGTACATCTCTGGTATCTTTCAGGTCATACCAATTTATGCATTTTTTATGTATTTTATAAATAAATATTTGAAGTAAAAAATAATCTCTAATATTCTGGGTCGGACTGGGTCAAATTTGCATAAAAACGACAAACCTTTAATGCAAATGTTATGTATGGCTACTCCACTGTTTCAGATTATGCCAAGGCAAATGTTGCTTTGCACTTTACCAAACTGTGTTTTGAATATTGTTTACTTCGTATTTAAAGTTCACGCTCCTCATTAAAGAAATGTTTCAAATTCAGTACAAGTTAAGGTCAAGTTACAGCATTTGTCTCATAAAACTTTACACATAAAAGGTTAGTAAGCGATTTTATCAAACTTAAATCATGTTAACAAATAAAACGTTTACGCCTTGTGGCTATACTTTTGAAACAGTGTGTTTTTAAATGTATATGGTCCCATTCACTTCCATTGTACTTAAGTGCTTTACTGTTACTGCCATTTTTGTAACAAACAAGGGGCGAGTCGAAATGCTTTTTTTTTGTTAATCAGCATTATGCCACAAATGCTGTTGATTAAGAGTTTATTGAACCCGGAATATTCATTACATTTCAATTGAATACTTCACATTAACTCTGAATTCATAATGTGTACAGTATTTAACAATTACTGAATTTAGTTTGATGGAAATTTGTCACAATTGAAATACGTAAATCCAAAGAGAAGACTGAGATCTTTTCATGAGCGTAACTTATAAACTTGTTATTGGACAAACATTTTCTGTGAAGTGGTTAGGCTAAAATTATCTAATCACTTACTGTTGTTCTTAAGTTTATATAACCTTTTTCAGAATATCTAGGAATATGAAAAATACAGTGTATCCAAGTGTATAAACATTTAAACAGGATAATTGGAGTAATTTTATTATTTTGTTTAATGGAATGTGTCAGGTATCTGTGCAGTACTAAAAATTAAATGAAATTTCTTTATGACACGAGAGCAAGGATTCTATTCAGAAAGTTATCTTCAATTATGTATTGCTTAGCGCCATTTGATTGTCAGTCCCAAAAAATAACAAAAAAAGTAATGGAATACATTTTTTTATTAAAAAGTTCTTTTAGAAATGCTTTTTCATAGAAAAGCAAAATGCAAAATGTTGTGTACTTGTTGAGCCAGTCGAAAGTTGATAGTATACAACTACCATATGCAACTTCAGAACCATCATACTGTTTTGAAAATTCATGTGACCATTCAATGATATAAATAAAAAGTTTGTTGACACCTTAATAACAACTTAAAAATCAGTGCAAAATATGCAATATATTATAAATACATTGAAATGACCACTCTGTAAAACTGCAACCACCTCTCCTGAATATTTACATGCATACTATTCTAAACCGAATTGACCGATTCATAAGTTCCATGAATACTATATAAAGATAATATCATCTCTCTCCTTCAACAAATTTACATAGTTCATGGTAGAGGTCAGACTCCAGGAACCGACGGTACGAGTTGTGCTCCATCAGGTAGTAAACTCTATTTTGGGCTGCTTTTAAACTGGACCGTGATGGGAAAAGAAGGCATTGGAGGACAGACTCCTTTGTGTGAAAGTCCAAGTTAATCTAAATGGAAATATTGAAAGAAATTAGAATAAGTGACACGCCTTAATGAAAACCCATGCAGTGAAGGAATGATGTAACATATTCCAGAGCATGTTGTAGACAAGCTCACCTCCTTCGGAGAATCTTCCCTGACAAATTCTTCGTATAGTTGTTTCGCCCGGGATCTGCGTTTCGCTCTTGACTTGATCTTTCGAAACTCTTCGCAGGCCACCCAAAACTCGACATACTCCTCACAGTATTCAGACTTCATAAAGACTCGAAAAACAGTAATTCCACCTGAAACAAGAGGGAATATGAAAACGTGGATTAGGTCAGTTGGCCTGAATTTATGGAGGCATGAAATAATGTATTCAGTAAATGTTCTCACATTCATAAGTGGTAAAAACCACAGTGCTTACATTTACTGCTCAGCAAATTGTCCAGAGACTCCGCCCATTTACTCAACTCTTCAGAAGCTGGCCTGTGTGAATATACAGATTAAGTTATATAACAGATTACACACATAAACCTGTATATGGATGTAAAGTGTATATATTATATACAGTATATAATCAATTACTGACCTGTCAGATTTTCTCTGCATCATGGAATATTCTCTCAAATGAAAGGTCTTGAAAAGCGGTCTTGATCTCCAATTTGTCTTTCTGTCAAACATAATCAGCAAACATTAGCAACCACATGCACATTACTTAACATAAAACCAAATGCAAGGTGGCAAAATAAACATCTCACTTTATTTTATCGTTCCTCACGATCACATCAGGATTCCTCGAATTGATCAAAGGCTCCTCGCTTGAATCTGAAGTGGCACCTCTCATTTTAGCCAATCTGTGCAGCACTATCAAGTCAAAATGTTCTGTCTTTCAGTGTGCTGATTTTATACCTCAGATTCCAAAGGCAGGGCCTGTCAGCGAGTAAAGCATCTGATTGGCTGCTTGGATGTTTGAACTCCAATGCACTTGATCAAGTCTTGTTGGCAGTAACACTGGATATCTTGTTGTAATTTTGTTGAACTCATGATTTGGAGTGTGTTATAGTTAGGGGTTATGGTCATGAAACTAGATTACATCTGGGTCTTTTCCTCAGTATATACACTACCAGTCTGATGGGATGTCACATGATCTAATGGTTTATGCTTAAAAGCTTAATTAGTTTTGTAGAAAAATATAAATTCCGTTTGTGTATGAATTTCCTTACTAACTTATGCTTTATTAGCAACACTTTTTTGTTATTTTATAGTTTGGATGAATTGATTATTATTCTAAAATTTGCAACTTAGCATTAACAAAGACTGTGTTGGTGAGTACAAACATTTTTGACTGGTATTTAAAGTAATTGCATTGTTTCTATAGTTTATTGGTTACAGAAGCTTAAATCTTTCAGAGATTAACAAAACTGTGTCATCTCTGTTGCATAGGAGGATATAAGCGCAATATCCGTTTCAGACAAAAAGTACTAAACAAACTGGAATGTTCCCAACCGACATTCCAGTTGCTTCTATTTGTAGAAGGCAGGGGAATATTTTATTTATAGAAACATGTTTCTAAAGATAGTCTGGTTTGTCTTATCCCTCTGTTGTAATTACCTTGGATCCAAGCCACAGAAAAGGCTTGTGAAAGTGACCTTTACTTTTGAACAACAATTATTGGGCTAAATTCACAAGCACTGGTTCTATGGGTTGTCAATTGCTGCATTCATTTTAGATTTAAAAGATGATACACAAGAATGCATTCTAGTTTTATGTCAATGCAATGAACATGCAGTCTGAGACAGTGCATTTATTGTCAATAACTTTTTTAAGTAATTTCCTGAAGAAAAGCAGCAATGACCCATCTTTTATATCAAGGAACTGCCCAATCTAACACTCAAGTGTTAGAATCAAGCACCTCATCAATAAACATAGTGTTGTGATTGAAGAATAGCCACGTGTGACAACTGTGTGAAAGATAAGTAGTGTAGAATCCATATCTTTTAACTACTTAATTACAGTATAACAACATTAATACTTTTTAACAATTGTTTGCGTTCTCCTTTGAGAGCAGTTCTGACACATTAGCACGATGTTTGTACCTAACTACAGTCGTCCCCTGACCTCCATTAGCACAGAGGTGGTCAGTTGGAGAAGATTGTTGGTCAGTGGAGAAGTACATCAATCAGTTCTTCTATTTAGCATCTCACTGGGTGGTATAGAGGTAACTAATTTGCCTCTCGTGCTAGAGATTCTGGGTTCTAATACACCCATATGGAACTTTATATTTGAATAAAACAAAGATTGCATCCGCACATTAGTGGACGTATATCTTGAGTGGGGGACACATTTCTTTGCATTTTTCTTTCGCTTCCCCAATCACATCACTGTGGCACATATGTTGCCATCCTCTTATTACTTTGATTAACGCATATGATGTTTTTAAAATTAAAAGCAGTTGATGTGCATGCCGTGATTTTACCTGGATCAAACCTTTCACTCAACTCTCTGATATTCATCGAGATCAAATCACTGTGAGGAAATCAATTTTGTTATTATATAGTTTTAAAGAAAAATATTAAGAGTGGAGACAGGTAACAGGTTGGGGAAAACTGGGTCAAAAGGCGGATTTGAAGCCTGGTCGTCCATATGGAAAAAGCACATCTTTTCCATTCTTACAGACTGATCCATTGCAGCATCTCATTAAGATGCAGTTTGTCTTTAATGTCTTTGTATACACCAGACGAGTACAAGTCACTGCACTGCGTAGCAGGTAGGAGGGCAGGCAGGAGAATTTATGTCAAAAAATTACTTCACTATTAATCTGTTTCTCACCCAAACCTATCATATCACTTCTGAACACATGGATTTAACCACTAGAGTCATATGGATTACTTTTATGCTCCCTTTATGTCACAATTCACTTGCATTGTATGGACCTACAGAGCTGAAATATTCTTCAAAATATCTTAATGTGGGTTCTGCAGAAGAAAGAAAGTCATACACATCTGGGATGGCATGAGGGTGAGTAAATGATGAGAGAATTTTCATCATCACTTTAAAGAGACTTTTTTATATGAAATGTTTCATAACTTGCTGCTGTTTATTACTATATTTCAAAATAGTTTGGCAGATATCTCGGCCTGGATGAAGGAACACCATCTGCAACTTAAACCAGTAAAGACTGAGCTTCTCATCTTTCCAGCCAACCTTGCTGTTGAACACAACATCACTGTTCAGCTGGGTTCAACAACAGTAACGCCTTCCAAAATGGTCAGAAATCTAGGGGTAACCATCAACAACCAACTCAATTTCACAGACCACATCTCATAGACAGCACGATCATGTAGATTTACACTAGATAAGACCCTTCCTCTCTGAACATGCCACACAACTTCCTGTTCATTCACTTATCATAACTAGACTGTACTAATGTAACACTCTAATTGCAGGCCTCCCTGCATGCCCAATTAGACCCCTGCAAATGATCCAGAATGCAGCAGCACATCTGGTCTTTAATGAACTAAAGAGAGTGCATGTTACACCACTCCTTGTCTCTCTCCACTGGCTGCCGGTTGATGCATGTGTCAAATTCAAGGCTCTGATGCTGGCATACAGAACAGTCACTGGGTCTGCTCCAGCATACCTAAAATCATTTCTGCAGAGCTATGCTCCCACTAGAAGCCTGCAGTTAGTCTAAGGTATGGTGCCTTATTGTATCAACACAAAGAATCGCCAAAACACTTTCCAAGACGTTCGGTTTCATCATACCACTTTGGTGGAATGACCTTCCCAACTCCATCCGTGAAGCTGACTCAATCTCTATCTTTAAAAATGGCTAAAAACACATCTTTTCCATGAGCACTTAACCAGTCACTAAAAGAAAAAAAACATTCTTGTTGCACTTTAATCAGTCTTGATTACTACTACTCTGATGCTCATTTACAATGTATTCCTCTTTTTTAAATCGCTTTGAATAAAAGCATCTGCCAAATGAATAAATGTAAATTTAAATAGTGTGTTCTAGTTTTATTATTGTGGTTTATTACTTCAAAACACTGCCCCAGTGGCCAAAGTTGTAAGTGTTATTAAGAGTAAGGCCTATTTTCTGAGTGAAACTTCCACTGAGGGGCGTCAAAAGCGAGTTCTGAAGTGATTTATTTTCAGCTGTACAGGCTGTAATACAGTGAAGAGGAATGCTTATTTTAAACTGGTCTCCCCAACCCAAACCCTAAACCTAACCATCAGTGGAGTAAAAATGTAATGTTAGAGGGGAAAATACAACCTCAAAATCTCACTTATCACTGATTATGCGAGCACAATTACATCATGAACCGAGGGCTTCTATGCTGCTGACGCAACATGCTTCCGGTCGCACCACAGAGGACTGTAAACACTCTGGAGCAGATACAAAAAATGTCTGATAGAAGATGGTGCTTGTCAGTGGATCGGCATAATGTGGCCGATTCTAGGATACTGGAAATTTCTGAAAGAACATTCCGAGTTCCCGTGTGATTCCACATTTTGAAACACAACCGATTTTTCTAAATCACCAAACTTAATTCACTGGTTTAATGCATTACTTTTCTGTAAACACTCAGTATTATGCTGCATTTTGCATTACCCTTAAGATCCTATTGACTTGGACATGAAATACAGGTTTTCACGTATTGGTGCTGAGAGCAACATCTCTGAATAGTACAAATAGTGCAGTCATTCCTGTCACCGGTGTGGCATGGGAAATATGCATGTTTCCATTCATTTAGCCAATGATATGCAAAAATGTATTTGTGTATGTGATTAAGATGTCAAGGCAATGTTTTTAGAACAGTAGCACTAAAGAAGATATGGAAATCACCTTGATTTGAATAGACACAGTACCATTGAAAAATTGACTTCTTAAGTTTGAGAAAGATTCCATGTATCTACGATGCAAATAGGTTAAACATGTATAACCAGGGTCAGAAATTAACCAGGGCTCAAGGCAAACTGCCATTGCTATTTAAAATATGGAAGTGGAAAAAAAAACATGGTGAATTCTATCTTTCTTATCTGTTAGCTAACATTTGACCTTTTGTGACAACATGTTCCATAAGCAATGCATGTTGTCACTATATGTGTCCATTTTCCCAATGGGAACCCATTATGGCCTCTTCAGCAAAATCTAAACTGTAAAACAATAATCAAATGCAAAACAATTCATAAATCAATTAAGTGATTCAATGCAAGTTTTAGACAAATGTAAGAGAGATTACCAATTTCCACAGAAATTACATTCATACATACATTCACATGACACTTCCTGTCTGTTTTTACATGAATAATCCATCTTTTGCAACACATTGAGCTTTTTGACCACTTCCTATGAGTTATGTCATCATATGTTTTTCCATTTTGATGAATATCAACTGCTTAGGCAGATATTTTCCCTCAACTAATCAGTAGATGAGTATTTTTGTGAAATACGAGACCTACTAAAAGGACTTTCTGCAAGTCTGCTCCATATAAAGACAATTTTTACGAGCATATACACATCATCCACTTTTGCAGATGTTAGTGGGAATAGTAATAATGACCCTGTGTTTATTAAAAGACTTATCGTGTGTTATGATGTTCAGACTGTAAATAACAGTGAGCATCTTGAGTGTTTCTCTGTGCAATCGTTGCCAAGTTTCCATTTAAACAGACGATGCACCAAAAGCATTACGCGCTTGGTATTTCCCAGCAATGAAACATGTGCTGTACTCATTGGGGACTCCAAAAGTACCTTATATAAACAAGAACAATGTCTTTACCTCCTCTGGGTGAGGGTGCACCATATTTTTTTTTAACATAAACTGGCCCAT
Source organism: Xyrauchen texanus (assembly GCF_025860055.1). Classification (NCBI taxonomy): domain Eukaryota; kingdom Metazoa; phylum Chordata; class Actinopteri; order Cypriniformes; family Catostomidae; genus Xyrauchen; species Xyrauchen texanus. The sequence goes on from NC_068323.1 coordinate 17,098,114, forward strand.
TTTTGGTGAAAAGATGTGCATGTTTTGGTGAACTTAAAATAACCTTTATGTATTTTTTGCTTCTTATGAGTTAAAAGGAGTAAAAGTCAATTTGAATATTCAAGCCTCTGATGCATGATGTAACGCTGAGTAGATGAAGGAGACGAGGGGCAAGGCTCTAAATGCAGTACGTATTTATATAAAGTAAAACAGACTGAACAGGAACAAACCAAACATCCACGATGGGAAAAATAAACATAAAAGCACAAAGACGTCAAGAGACCACGAACGGGGAGAACAGGTGGAAAGGTGAAGAACAAACATCCATAAACATCAACAACGATTGACAATGACTGAACAAAGAACCAGGGTTTAAATACAGCAAGGAACAAACAAGAAAATGAGGGACACCTGGAAGAAACAATCAAGGGAACACCAATCATAATAACAAACTACAAAGGACTACAAAAACCAAACAGGAAACAGGAACCAGGAAACAGGGGCTAAACTAAACTTCAACATAAGAGCACAACAACAAAAGACACCAATGAACATGACAGAAACCAAACAGGAAACAGGAACCAGGAACCAGGGACTAAACTGAACTTCAACATAAAAACACAAAGACAAAAGACACCAATGAACATGACACATGAACTATTTATAAATGTAATTCTGAGCAAGACTATAATAATTTCTTATAGTTTATTTTTTGTAGGGCGGCCAACATTTTGGAATAATATACAGATTTAGCTGTTTCTGAAGGAAAATTATACTTATTATTTACCAAAGTGGATCATAAGGTATAGTCAGGACATTACTGATGTAAAAAACAGCATCATCACTATTTGAAAAAACTAATTTTTTATCAAATCTAGACAGACCCCATTTCCAGCAGCCATCACTCCAACACGTTTTCCTTGAGTAATCATGCTAAATTGCTAATTTAGTACTAGAAAATAACTTGCCATTATATTAAACACAGCTGAAAGCTATTTGGTTTGTTAAATTAAGCTTAACATTGGTTTTGCGTTTGGGTTGCCGCAATATGCAATAAATGTCTTAAGATCAATATTAGGTCAAAATGGGCAAATACATCAACAAAAGAGGATAAGTACATCAGAGTCTCTAGTTTGAGAAATAGACGCCTCACGTGTCCTCAGCTGACAGCTTCATTGAATTCTACCCGCTCAACACCAGTTTCATGTTCAACAGTAAAGAGAAGACTCAGGGGTGCAGGCCTTATGGGAAGAACTGCAAAGAAAACTTTTGAAACACAAAAACAAAAAGAAAAGGTTAGAGTGGGCAAAGAAACACAGACATCGGACAACAGGAATTTGGAAAAGAGTGTGTGGCAGGGCGGAGGGCGGGCCGGGTCGAGATCCTACACACCCGGTCCCGTATTAGGCTAATTATGCCTCCGTGAGGTTTAAAGGTTGACTGCAGAGGGCCGTGCGGGAGAGAGAGATTGTTAGCGGACATGTCCGTCATGTGTGTGTTTATGTCTTCTTTTAAGTTTATCATTAAAACTATTATTGATATCGTCAAGCCGGTTCTCGCCTCCTCCTTTCCGTTGAATACCTTTACACTGGTGCCGAAACCCGAGAAGGAGGAGGGATACGCCGTAGTAGAGTTCTCGCCACTACCGTCCACCCCAACGGAGCAGCCGCGGCCATCTGCCAGGGGCGCAGGAGTCGCCAACCGGCTGCTGAAACGCGGTGGGGTTTAAGACCGCCGACCGCGAGCAGGGAGGGGCTCACTGGCGACCGCCTGGAGCGAGAACTGCTGCCAGGGTCGGGGGAGACCCCTTCTGTTCCCCGAGAACACGGCGGGGTGTTCCGTCCACCAGGGGCTGGAAGACTACCTCTGATCCGCCCGGAGAGGCGCGGCTGTCGTCCGATATAGGGTGGAGGAGTGGCCGAGGAACGAGCTGCGGCGTATCGGAGAACTGGCAAGTAAGAGTTTTTTTTTCATCTCTCTCTCCTCTCTCTCTCTCACTGTTGCTCTGCGTTGGCCTTTTCCCTTTTTTAAACTTTACAGTTGTTTGGGGGGGTACTACACTGTTACAGGAAGTACCCCCCATTTTAATTATTTCTGTTTCCCTCCCCTTGTCCCCTCCCTCGTCCAGGTAGATGGGGATGACCTGCCGGCAGACAGCGCAGAAGGCGCGCCCTCTCCCAGGGAAACAGGGGGGGTGTACGTCAGGCCGGGGTCCCCAGCCTGAGAGAACGAGAGAGGAATGTGGCAGGGCAGAGGGCGGGGCCGGGTCGTGATCCTACACACCCGGTCCCTTATTAGGCTAATTATGCCTACGTGAGGTTTAAAGGCTGACTGCAGAGGGCCGTGCGGGGAGAGAGATCGTTAGCGGACATGTCCGTCATGTGTGTGTTTATGTCTTCTTTTAAGTTTATCATTAAAACTATTATTTATATCGGCAAGCCGGTTCTCGCCTCCTTTCCGTTGAATACCTTTACAGAGTGTTACGGATCTTAACACCATTGAGCTTTTGTGGGATCAGCTAGACTGTAAGGTGCGTGAGAAGTGCCCATCATGACCGTCACATCGATGGCAAGTGCTACAGGAAGTGTGGGGTGAAATGTCAACGGAGTATCTGGACAAACTGACAGCTGGAATAACAAGGATCTGCAAAGCTGTCATTGCTGCACATGGAGGATTTTTTGATGGGAACTCTTTGAAGTAGTTTAATAAAGTTTCAAATTGTAATAGCAATTTTTCATGTTATTAATGCCCCAACTATACTTTGTGATCAGTTGAATTCCACTTTGGTGATTCCACTTTTCCATAAGAGCAAAATCTGTACATTATTTCAAACATTTGGCTGCCAGTGTGTATGTATTTTGAGAGCTTTTTACGTCTATAGCAATAGAAGATTAGTGTAAATATTACAGATTTACATTCAAATTCAGCTCAATTAAATTAATCATTAGGCTTCTTTTTGAAACTGTGAAACGAAAGGTTAAGGACCTGGAAATCTAACTCAAATGTTCCAACTTCAGTCCCTAATAAGTTGTTGGTTATCAGATCATAGTTCTGCTTTGTTACACATGTGCCCTTGACCAAGTTTCTCCAGTAAGAAAGTCTCTGTCTACTAAATGGATTTCAGACGAAGGAAGGGTTGCATCATAAACCCGGTAAGCAACATTAGATGTGCAATAGCAGAAATGTGCAAATTGCAAGATCTCATGACTTTTTATTAGCCGCTGCAATACACACTTCTCTGTCTTTTATGAAGTCTTTTTAGTCTTAATTCCATGTTTGGTGGGAACTGAAACTCAGCTGTTCCTGTTTCAAAGGTAATTGTTTCACAGAACAGTCATGAGACTTGTTGGCAAAAGTGTATGAAAAGTACTACTTTACTGTAGTAGTTATGATAATTATTTGATAATTAGTGAAAATTCACAGTAGAAGTAATAACATTTTCATTTCCTGTATTGCACATACAGGAAAGTTCAACAGGACTGGTTGACACTGTCCGAATGATTTTTAATTACATTTTTTATTTTTATTAATTTAATATTTTCAGTGTAATTTTTACCTTTTATAAGGGAATTTTTTTATCTAACCCCCCATCCTGTTTAACCCTTAGTGTGTTGTTCATATATGCTTCAATTGATTCAATTAATTAAAATGATGACTGCAGTGTATCAAATATTAGTTAACAGATAATAACTGAAATGTACAACAAGGCCATATTTTGGCCCCCGCGCTTTAAATATCTAGGCCATTTTGACCCTTAGTAATTATTTGACCCTGGTGGGAGATTAATATCAAGCACACATAACAAAATAAACCAAAGTGAAATATGAAATAGCAGGCAAAAAGTTCCAGTGTCCAATCTTTATTTTAAAGTCTTAATTTATTATAGTAAATGGACCAAAGTCAACATCCAACCAGTGGCTGTGGTTAATAAATAGTATTAGCTTTTAAATTAAACATTATGTCATTACAAGTAATGTAATGCCTACAGTTTTTATGTGTTTGTGGCACACATGCTACAATTATTTTTTCACCTTTACTTTTCAAGTAGGTCATTAGATCACACATTCATTTAATGTTATACATCTGTGAGGCAATAGGCAACAATGCTGAAATAGGGTATGTCCAAATCTTCTCGCTAGAATGTCCTAACCACCTCAACCAACAGGCTGTGGAGGTATTTGTTAACAAAGCCGAGGGCATGGGTAGCTCAGCAATAAAAGATGGTCTCAGATGCGGAGGCAACTGAGATTCGTCCTCCGCCACCCAGATTGAGGCAAGTCTACAACTTGAGGCAACTACACCACCATGAGGACTTAGAGCGCATTGGGAATTGAGCATTCCAAATTGGGAAGAAAAGGGGAGGGGGGAAAAGTAATTGGCTAAACAGTTTTTTAAAGATCTTCTGGAAGTGCCATGAAGAGACAATAGTGTTGTGCCCATGCTGTAGCTTCAGAAACCACCGGAAAGGCTTGAAGGAGCTGCATCCTTATCTAGACAGGAAGCACCCCCAGCTTGCACACTAATAATGTTTTTAGGGCTAACTGTAGAGTTAGTGCCGTGAGACTTCTATTTGTAATCCATTTTGATTTGGTATGCTCCAAAACTTGTTGTAGAATGAGAGTACAAAAGAGGAGGCTCTACCTTCTTGACTCCTTCTTGTTTCAGAGGTTCTTTGGAGGTTGATCCACCTTGGTGGGGGCACCAGCTTTGGGATTCTTGTCATCTCTCTTGCATAGAAGACCAGACCATTCCAGTTTTAGCATTGGTGTTATATATCCATACAGTCATCCTTGGGCAGTATCCGTTGCAAGGGATTCCAGGAGGGTCCTGTACATCTCAGATCGTAGAAATCTGGGGTAAGAATCACGTTCCATCAGTCCGTATACAATATTTTGAGCCTCATCAAAACACTGCACCGTCGGAGTCCGTACATTCCTCTTAATTTCCTCCCGCGTGTGATAGTCGATATTTATCTGCAATGCAAATGAGAGGCGTTTATACATCAACAGTACTCTGTCATGTTTTATCAATGGACTATTTTGATGTTGTCTTCTACCTCTTTTGGAGATTCAGCTTCAACAAATTGCTTGAAGATTTTCTTTGCCTTTGAGGACATCTTATGAGATGATGTTATCTTCTTGTAGTCCTCGCACGTCAGCCAGAATTCAATGTTCTCATCACTGAATTCTGATTTTAGAAAGGTGCGGAACGTGGCCAAGCCATCTGGGAATACAAGTGGACATTTAAATGTGCTTGGTGTCAAAATACATGGAGCAAATAGAAACCAGCACCTCTTTCATTTACTAATGTTTTAGTCTACTCTCTTCTTAGCAAACACTGTCAAAAAATAGCTCTTGGTGTGGTGTAAAAATAGACTTTCTTACATTTTGAGCCCAGGAGTCGCTCCAGAGACTGAGACCATTGGTGTGTCTCTTCTAAACATAGCCTGCTAAGACCAGACATGTTTGATTACTTGCAAAGATGCAAAGCTGTTTGAGATTCCAAGGAATTGTCCTTGTATGTTTGTCTTGAGGTGTAGTTAAGTCAATATTGAAACTTGAATGTATGCCAGACTTCTGCCTCCTTACCTTTCAGGAGCAGATGAGCTGGAGAACATGCACTTTAGTCGACACATGAGGTTCTTTCCTCTATGGAGAGAAAGTCAGCTTTGTTGTCTGCATTTCACACTTCACACATGCAAACGTATGCTAAAGCATGCTGGAATGTAATTGAACTCACAATCCAACCCTTGTTCTCACAAGCATCCCAGCCAGATCTGTAAAAATTCTCCAATATTGCACTTACAGCTCCGCATTTCTTCTGCAGTCATCTCTATCCATGTTGAAATGTGTTGTGATTGATGGGATAAGGCCAGGCATTGTAGAGTGAGGGATTATTGTCTTGGAATCCACAGCAGCTCTGTCCTGCTTGTGATCATTCTGCACTTGGTGCTCTACAGGTTTCCTCTCTGTGTATCCGGCTCTGCTTTTTATGCCCTGCGACGGTTGCTAAGGGTTTGTGTCACCAACAGGGACTCGGCGAACCACAGCAAAGAGGAAGCCCTGTCAAGCCTTCCCACACCCTCCTCCCCATCCATTCGCTGTAAGATAGGTACTGACATTGCTCATGTGTGCAAAGTGTGTCATGTTCATCCATGTTTTTAGACATGTAAATGTATGTGCACCCTCGGAAAGAACAGATAAGCAAATGATAACTTTGCATGTTTTGTTTTTTTGGTAATCTATGGACAACAATAGGGCCAAATTGTAATGGCCTGGTTCAGTACTCAAAATTAAAATAAGAGTCAAATGAGATGGTAATTGGCAGTTGTCATTCTTCAAAGTAAGGCAGTAGTTGACATATCCTACAATTTGACATGCAATACTCTATTGAAAATCATGCTGAAACAGTATATTGTTTTTGCATGCACTTTTTTGACTTTTAAAATTTCATTTGCCACACTGCAGAACCAGATAAATGTAAGCATTGAAGGCAAAAGGGTGATTTGAAAAACGTGGTGACCAGTCAAAGCACCTAAATATTAATTCCCTAATACATTTATGAACATTTTAATCTAAGATCTTCAAAGAGTATTTTACCAAACACACAAGAACAAAACAGGAGAAATATATAAGAACACACACTTTTTTCATCTTTTCTAAGCAATTACACAGACTCAGACCTGGAGCTTTCAAATTTCAAAAGGACGCAAAAGCACCATAAAGTAGTCTATACAACTTGTGCACTATATTATATATATAAGTCTTTTGAATTCATACAAGGGTTTCATGTGAGGAACAGACCGAATTATTCTCTATAAACCTTCCCTACCATTGAGCTGTTACCTCGAGAACTGCTCATTGAGTCAGTGAGTTGAAATAAAGAAGCAAATCGATTTGTGAACAAGAAGCTAATCAGTCAGACATTACTCAATCTTTTATGAACTCTCATGAATGTGCCATGGAAAGCTAAGGCATATGTTGAGATACCAGGGAATAACAACTTAAATTTCAGTCTGTCTACACAAAAGCTGCCTTATGGATTTAGAAAAATTTGAATTTAAGTCATATGGACAAATTTTGAAGATGCTTTTGTATACTTTTTAAAGGAATTTTCAAGTGAAGCTGACTCGACAGCATTTGTGGCATATCGTTGACCAGTCACTTGTTTATTTAAAAAAGAAACACGTCACAGCAAGACACTTACAATGGAAGTGAATGGGGCCAGTTCATAAACATTCAAATACTTACAGTTTCAAAAGTAAAGCCACATACATGTTAATGTGATTCCAGTGTGATATAATTGATTACTAGCCTTGTCTGTGTATAGTTCTTTAAAACATTAAAAGACTGTTTTCATGACAACGTAATGTCCTGTATGCCCATGTGAAGAGATTTTACCACACACAACATTTTATCACATGTTTACATATAATGTTCGTGTATTGTGGCTATATGTTTGAGTATTTTAATGTTTATGGACTGTCCTCATTCACTTCCATTGTAAGTGCCTTACTGTTACTGTGATTCTTGCTTCTTCTTATTATTTGTATTATTATTGAGGGTGAGAAAATAATTACAACATGTAAACTTTTAGGTGAACTATTCACTTTGCTGGTTCTGGTGACTCCTCAAGTTCATCCAAAAATGGAGAGGCAGTCAAGCGTTAATTCCTTGTGTTAGGGATAGCTAATGGACTTCACCATGCGTAGACATCTTCAAAGTCACCTGATCCGTTTCCTCTGTCTCACCGCTCTGCACATAAGTACTATAACACTGTCAGTTTCTTCATTGTGAGCAATTGTGCAATTTTGTGCCTTTGGCAATGTCAGCGGCTCAGAACATGACTCATTTCCTAATAGTTGTCATGACAACAGTGTTTTGAGAAAGGAAGACAGTATCAGATTGTATGAGCGATTGGTCAGTGTGTCATCTGCGAGGTTGAAACTTAGTACCTTACAGATCTGTGAAACTAGTCAATTATTGGTCCTTTTGTGCAAGTCCATGTCCTTATGTCAGTATGTTAAAGCACATGATTTTAATTCATCCACGACTCTGAGCAATGGCATGTTTGGTGAGAAAACTTTATGATGTGAGTTGCATTGACATAAGTGGAGAAAAAAAAAAAGTATGATTGAATTAATACAGAGTGTTCTATTGACTCCACTTAAATGCCATTTATTCCTCAGCAGTTTGTGTTCGAAGCATTAAATTAGTTGTATTAATTATATATAATGTATATATGCATAAATACTCTATGTACCTCTTGGAAAGAAAAATCACATATGCAAATTCCATTAAGACTCCAAACGGACCGAATGTATGTATTCTTTCCCATTCATAAAATCAAGCATAAATAACATTTTGTTTAAATGAAGAAAATGCTGAACATTTTAATCCTATGATTTTTTTTTTTATATTTCCAGTGGTCGTGCATTGCATTTAAAGCAACAATTGTACAATTACCTTCCCCAAGAAGGACATGCGCTGTGGGTGATTAACCATGCTTCAGGCTACTGCTAACACCCACTGTGTTGATGGAATTTTAGGTCAATCATTCAAGTTATTCTTAGCGGGTCTGAATTGCCTTTTTAAGCCTTGAATCTCAGGAAATATGTAATTGTCACAGTAGGGTCAAGAGGTGGAATGGATTATTATGGTGCTATATGGCAGCGTTGGTTGCTTAAGGCCCATCTCGGAATCAGTTAGCTCAGGTCAGACATGTGACCAAAACACAGTTCTTCACAGACTAAGGAAAACGTCTTCTCAGAGTTGGTTCTCTGCACATAATTAGTCACAGTCCATAGACTTACCCAGGGCCGGTTCTACACATTTGGAAACCCTAGGCAAAATGTATGTTGGAGGCCCCCCGCCATGCCCTCCTCCCCTCCACCTTTCAGAATTCACGAGTTCACACTTACATCAAATTAAATAGAGTAAAGATTATGCATATTTGGCATGCAGGGGAGGGCTCCAGGCTCTGAATTTTGGCCAGATTTACACAGTATTACATTGGATTGCATTGTATTTTGGATTGTGTTGTTTACATCCAATAAGAGATTATTAAAAATCAAAGTGAGGAGATGGGGGTGGTGGAGGGATGCTGATAAACTGTCAATGAACAGAGGTAAGTCTGCAGTATATATACCTCTTATCTCGTTGATTATCTGAATGTACTCCTCCCGAACTTTGTTAATAAAAAATAATTTAATAAAAAAGACTTGAAAACAAATATGATTCCTAACCATTTTATTTATACAAAACCTGTTATCAGTATTTTTACTTAAATGTGCATATTAATGTAACTTTTATTAAGGTAAACAAACAAAAAAATCATCTGAAAAGTCATCTTTTTTTTTTTTAAGCAGTCAGGAAGTTTTTTGCAGTAATTTGTTCAGTAATTTATTTATGGTAACACACTAACCCACTATTTGGGATAATGAACAGTTTTGTTTTTGATAGACTAAATATAGTCATATTAGGTATGTATTGTAGAGAAATACCTTATGATACACAAATCAGCTGCTAGTGGAAGTGAAAAGACAAGTTAATTTCGTCAACTGTAATTGTGTGCTTATTCATATGCTTAAGATTGCATACTTATTTTCAATAAATATTACAACAGTATTTATGATTGGGAAACGAAAAAATTGAAGTCTATTATGGTCTATATGCGTCTATTATGATAGACTAGAGCAGTTAATGTAGGCTAAATATCTGCGTTTTAGAAGATATACAGACTGTATTAAAACATAATAAACAATGCTTTAGTATAGTGCGTTTGCTCTTTGACTGACAAACTTTACTTTGTCTGTAGTATTTTGCGAGTCAGCTCCTGACTAGGGCTGGAAATCGATTCTAAAAGAATTGATTCCTTGCGTTAGGAATCAAGATTCTATTCCACAGGTTGTAATCGATTCCATCGAGGAGAATCGACTCCTTTGTAAGATTCAGTTCAACAGTTAATCATGAATTCGCCACTCTATCTCTCCAACTGGAAGTCCGATTCATTTCCGCGAATCAGACTCTTTCGGACAGTTCATTTAGAACGTATTTCTTTTTTCTAACAAAAGTCTGCATTACATACGCTCGGATTCAAAGTGTCAGAAGCGAATTCAGTCCATCAACGGCGCTCGCGCTCTTTTGAACTGGAAATAACCGTCAAATGATCTATCTCAAAATGACGCTGATCGTTAGAATCAGAATTACAATCACTCAAAAATAGATGATACCTGAATCACGAGCTGCGCTTTCTTTGCGTGCCTGCTTAGCCGCCCCTGAAGGATGAGTTCGTTTCGGCGCCATCAGATAAATTTGCCGAAAAGTTGGATTTTATTCATCTACAATCTCTTCATTCATAAATTCAGAGGTTGGGAGTGACTCGCATGTAAACGATGATATTAATTGGTTTAACTACAGGTGAATGACAATTGTTATATCCAATGGACAAACAGCATAGTATTTTGCTGCTCTTGATTGGTGGATAAGCATGTGTATGTTTTGGAGGCCCCGCCTCCAAGGCCGAGGCCCTAGGCAACAGCCTAGTTCGCCTATAGGTAGCGCCGGCCCTGGACTTACCTAAATATATAGCTCATCTGCTATTTATGTTTGTATGGCAAACAGTTCTATTCATTTCCATTTAATGGACATGATCACAGGGAAGTTGGCATGTTGTTTCCGAGATTTACATTACCTTAGGATCGGCCACATTGTACCGTCTCACCAACAAGTGGCATCTCCTATCAGACATTTTTGCATCGGCTCCAGCATGTTTGCATTCCCCTGTGGTGTAACCATTAGTGCATTGCATCAGCAGTGTGGGAGACCCGGGGTTGTTCCTGCAGTGAAGCTAGCAAGTAATCGTTTTTGCATAATCATGGACAAGCTCGATTCGGAGGTTGCATTTTGTCATCTAACATTACATTTTTACACCAATGATGGTTAGTTTTTGGTTTGATGTACTGTACCTAACCCTCCGGAGTTGACATCTTGCCGGTGGTGGCCCGAGCCATCTCATTTCCAATCACCCACCAAACGGCTATGTTTGTGCCTTTCATTTTCAAAAGTATTATAAAAAAAAAAAAATACATTTACTATGTATTAATATAGGACTTGTTTTTTGTTTTGTTTTTTTTGCTTTTTTATGGCTTTATGGCAGTTTTACGGCCAAGGTGTTGATATTATTGAAACAGATTTAAACATTTTTCTTATTGTTATATAAAGGTCACATTAAAACTGACTGACCAGGCCTTCATTTATTTGTTAGTGAACAAATAAAGAAAAAATAGGTGAGAGTGCAAAAAATTTTTTATCAAGACTTGTCCCCAGACCTTAAAGTGCCTAATGTTAAAGAAACATCCATATATGTACATAATATATTATATATTATTATCACAGTATGTAAAAGTAGGTACCTTTATACCTTTATGGCATAATTATATCCCAATATAGTTTAAAATGTATTCATTTAGTTCATTTATCTTGAGATTGCACAATGCAATTTATTAACAGATTATTTGTCTGATAATGTTTAATCTTGAAGAAATCTACTTTAAAAGTCATAAAAAGACTCCAAATCACAAATGGAAACCATGAGACATTTTTATCTCTTTCGTTCATCTTATCACTCAGAAACAATGAAGTTGACACTGCACACCACACACTTTCTGTTCTCCTCAGTCATTTCCTCTAAACCACGTGCATATGTCCACTCTATCCTGTAGGTCCTTGTTAATTTTTTTGTCTGTAAATTATGTGTTGATGGCAGGTCTTGATGGATTAACTGGCTGTGTTCCTCAGGTTCTGGTAGGCCTCAGACTTTGGTCTTCCTCCATCAGTCTTTAAATATGTGAAACAAGTGAGGTCAGGCTTCACCAGGGATCTTTTGGTCTTCTCTCGAGGGTGATAGTCAATGTTGACCTGTGAAAATTGAGCAGTTACATCTGTGGAAAAGCATTTGACATTTCAACTGCAACTGGTGTTTATTTGCTTAAACAAATACTTGGGGGGGGGAGTCTGGTTGCATAAACCCCTATTTGTTTGTATTTTAATAAACAGTAGCATTTCATTACAAAGCAACTAACATGTAAGGATTCTAAGTCACACCACCCCACCTATTAGCAATGGATGGAAGATATTGATGGAATGGTTTTCCCATGTGTTTTGAAAGACCCTATTCTGACTATTGAATGCTTAAATGAACAATTGTCCAGGTATAATTTATATGCTTACCTCTTTTTGAGCCACAGGATGGAGAAATTCTTCTTAGAATTCTGCTGCTTTGTTAGAGAGTTTGCAAAGTGAAGTCATCCACTTATATTCCCAACAGCCTTGCCAAAATTCAACATTCTCCGCACTAAACTCAGACTGGAGAAATGAACGAAAGGCAGCTAGGTAGTCTGTTCAGAGAAGAATGTTTAAAATCGTGAAATTTTTTTAACATGGAACACAGTCACAAAAACCCTACAAAACTGATTATTAATTGGGGGGTTGAACTGCTTTATTGTCCAGCAGTTCGGTGAGCTTTGGCCCAAGTGTCGAATGGTCTTGCAGTCTAAAAAAAATTACATGAGAATGCCTAAATCCTAGATCCGACTTTTCGAGAAAAGTAATTTAGGCATCATGGCAGGGGCATAGACTCCAGGGATGGGGGAGATTACTCTTGAAACTTTATTATTGTGTAAGGTGATAATACAACTTTGTCACATTCCACTGTGCTTTAAGTGAATAAACATGTTTCAAACTTTTAAACTTTGAACCAATCACATCCTGTTAATGTTGTAATAGAGTTTGCTCTTCATTGTTGGATCAACCACACCAGAAGACAAGCTACACCCTCTGAATGGATGAATTTGAGTTTCCAGAGTTACAGCAAATGTCTAGTTTGGGCCTGATGAGCCGTTTGATTACTCATGCGGGAGTTGCACTATTCTGATAATAATGCTTGGCATGTCACAATGTTTGCTTAACTATGCAAGTCATCTGAACAACAGAGTCATTCTTTTAACCATGCCTGTGCATTGGGTTGTTTGGTCTCATACTTAAAGGTGAAGTGTGTAATTCCAGCACCACTAGTGCCAGCAAAAAGTCACACTTTTGCAAAAAACAAAACAAAAAAACAACAACGTGGTATGGTTGACAGTGTGCATATTAGCTATTTTAAACACTTTAAAATGAGCGTTTATCTCTTTTATTATTATCATTTATGTGAGAGTCTGCATTATTTGTGTAAGTGTAAATTCAAAGAAGAATGCATGTTATACTTTAAACATGTCAGCAGTGTTGGGAGGGTTACTTCTGAAATGTATTCCACTACAGATTACAGAATACATGCTATAAAATGTAATTTGTAATGTATTCCATTAGATTACTCAAGGTCAGTAATGTATTCTAAATACTTTGGATTACTTCTTCAGCACTGGTAGATTTCTTTAATTGTTTTGACTATAAAAACTCAGTACAGCAGGACAAAATACACATGTTAAAAATACATTCTCTGAAAAACTAAATATCATATGCGGTGTTGTTTCTAAAACAAGATCAATCAAACTGATCTTGTTTTAAGGATTTTTAGATATTTTTACTGGAAAACAATAATTTTTTTTATCAAGAATATAATTTTTGCCCTTATATCAAAGGTCTTACTAGAAAAAAAGAAATTATGATCTAACGTGAATATTCTTGATAAATAAATATGATCGTGCTGGTAACATGTCCAGGTAAAATGGTTAGCAATAACATTTTAGCTTAGCATAAAGTTGACAATTTACACAAGGTATATTTCTATTTCTTCTGCTCCTATCTCACTTCAAACTCACTTCTCTGTCTGCTCGTATGAATGTAACACATCATAAGAAAGTGTTTCACCGCTGTTCAAATGCACTTTGTATCACATCATTTATATGCAGGTTTGGAGAGTAACAGAATACATGTAACAGGAATATGTATTCCACTACAGTTACGATTTAAATAATTGGTATTTAGAATACAGTTACATTCAAAAAGTATTTTGCTAACTTCAGAGATTACGTTGCATTTTATTGTCATTTGTTTAATTTAATATTTAGTCCTTTCAGATGGAAAACATTAATACATATAAATGATGTGATACAAAGTGCATTTGAACAGCGCTGAAACACTTTCTTATGATGTGTTACATTCATACGAGCAGACAGAGAAGTACATTTGAAGTGAGTTTGGAGCAGAAGAAATAGAAATAAACCTTGTGTAAATTGTCAGCTTTGTTATCCATTACTCCCCAACCCTGCATGTCAGCTTATGCATATTTTGTACCACAACTTCTGCTCTGTAAGCTGTTCATCCACCAGGTGGCATACACGACTGTGAATATTTTTGGTCTTACATTTACTCTTACAACCAAGGGTGTGTCAAGTTTTATGAAGATAAAGCATCGGATATTGCACCTAGGTCAACTCATGTGTTTAACGTGTTTAAAAGTACTTGAATGTGCAAACAAATGACTACATAAAACATTATGCGCATAGCTTACCCACTCAATCGTAACATGTAGCACTGGTACATAATCAGGGGCGAAAATTTCATCAAAATGTTGGGGGGACAATAAACGTAATTCTCAAGAGCAATTTTTGAAGGGGACACCAAGGTTTTTTTTTGTTGTTGCCCCGTTTGCATTTGTATTATTTTATTTCTTAAACAATTATTTTAAGAATATATCATTATATTATTTACAATACACATATTTTAATGATATTTTAGGGGGGGGACAACCCTCAGATAGGGGGGGTCCTGACCCCCGACCCCCGCCCGCAATTTCCGCCTACGTACATAATACATAAATCATGGAGCAAATAAATAAAAAATTCATGACTGTGGAGATACAGACATACAGCGTCCAACGGACGGACGGACGGACGGACGGACGGACGGACGGACGGACAGACAGACAGACAGACAGACAGACAGATAGATAGATAGATAGATAGATAGATAGATAGATAGATAGATAGATAGATAGATAGATAGATAGATAGATAGATCTGGCTTAAACTGGATGAATATAATTGTTTAAATATGTTATTGTTATAAAAATTAGCCTCGTCTGAAGGGTCGAGGAAGAGGTGTTGCTACAATTTACAGTGACGTATTTGGTGTTACTCAGAGGACAGGATATAAGTTTAAGATTTTTTTAAATAATAATGCTTAATGTGACACCATCAGATATAATACAAAATCTCTGTTGTCTTTTGCCCTGGCTACAGTATATAGATCAACATATAATATATTCTATCAGATCTTGTAGTTACTGTGGATAAAGCTTTAATTGTTGTTGACTTCAACATTCACATAGATAATGAAAATGACTCATTGGGATTAGCATTTAACGATATTCTCAACTCGAGTCAAACAAAATGTGACAGGACCAACTCATCGCCATGATCGTACGCTGGATTTAATTCTGCCATATGGAGTTGATGTTGATGATATAGAAATTCTGCAGCAGAGTGATGACATCTCTGATCATTACCTCGTCTCGTATGCTGCGATCAGCTAATGTTACTCAATTTACACCACGCTATCATTCAGGTAGAACTATTCTTTCGACCACTAAAGATAGCTTTACTAATAATCTTCCAGATCTATCTCATACACTCAGTAAACCCCAAAGCCCAGAAGAACTTGAAAATGAAATAACAGAAAATGTAAATACAGTCATCTCTAGCACTCTTGATAGTGTCGCCCCCCTTCTATTAAAGACAATTTAAGAAAAAAGCCTTGCACTTTGGTACAATGATCACACTCATGCTCTCAAGAGAGCAGCTCGGAAAATGGAGCATAAGTGGAAGAATACAAAATGAGAGGTATTTCGCGGTGCATGGAAGGATAGTGTCTGTAGATACAGACAGGCACTAAAAGCTGCCAGGTTAGCATATTTTAGTAAACTCTTAGAAAATAACCACAACAATCCTATGTGTTTATTCAGTACTGTGGCTAAATTGGTTAGGAATAAAGCCTCAACTGAACTAGATATTTCATCACAGCACAATATTAATGAATTCATGAATTTCTATACTGATAAAATGGAAATAATCAGAAATAAAATTGGAATTATGCAATCATCTGTCACAGTACCTCAGAAAATAGTGTCTCATAATTTTCCTCACATGCAACTTCAATCCTTTGCTGTCATAGGTCATGAAGAACTGTCAAAATTTATTGAAACATCAAAAGCCACATTATGTATGTTAGATACCAACCAAGCTCTTAAAAGTGGCATTCCCTGTAATCACAGAACCTCTTCATAATATTATGAACTCCTTGCTATCATTAGGACATGTCCCAAGAAACATTAAAATGGCAGTTATCAAACCGCTTATTAAGAAGCCACAACATGATCCTTCGGTAATTAGACCGATTTCAAATCTACCATTAATGTCGAAAATACTAGAAAATGCTGTGCTCTCCCAATTATGTTCATTTCTACAGAGAAATAGTATATATGTATATACGATTCTCCTATGTTCTCCTCTTTTGTAAGTCGCTTTGGATAAAAGCATCTGCCAAATGAATAAATGTAAATGTGGAGTGGTGTGGTGTAGTGGCTAAAGCACAGGGCTGTTAATCAGAAGGTCATTGGTTCTAACCCCATGGCCACCACCATTGTGCCCTTGAGCAAGGCACTTAACTCCAGATTGTTCCAGGGGGATTGTCCCTGTAATAATTGCACTGTAATTTGCTTTGGATAAAAGCATCTGCCAAATGCATAACTGTAAATATATGAACCATTTCAGTCAGGATTTAGGCCATATGACAGTACAGAGACTTCACTTATCAGAGTTGCATTTCTCTTCTAGTGCTTTTAGATCTTAGTGCTGCCTTCGACATGATTGATCACGGCATTCTCTTGAACAGGCTGGAGAATTATGTTGGCATCTGTGGACTTGCTTTAGCATGGTTTAGGTCCAGTGGCGGCTGCTGGTCTTTCAAAGAGGGGAAGCTCATTTTCGGCCTACATTATAAACTTATTTACCCTATTTTTTGCACTAAATCAATCTTAGGTGTTGATCTGCCCTGCTGTTTAATTCTAATTTTTTCCTCGTAAGGAAGACTTTCAAATGGTTTCGCCAAAATCAGGTCGACAATATTAGCACCGTCTGCCATCGTGCGCAGTTTCACCCGTACGACGTTAGCCTAGCCTACTGTATGAATGAATGAATGAACGAACGAACGAACGAATGCTCTAAAACAAAATATATTAAACTTGGTAAAACTGAAACAAGGAATGTGGTGTATAATTGTGTGAAATTTATTATGCAAATTGACTAGCAATTTCGCCAAACAAATATAAAGAAATAGGTTGCAGCAGTTTGTCTTTCGACTACACTTGAGAAATCCACGATGGGACTGAGTGCGAAATAGCTTCAGTGACTTCTTATAGTACAGATTCGCTGTCAATCAAAAGGAGATGCAGTCTTTCGACAGATCCTCCAATCATCACGCTGAAGCCCGAGTCCGGGCCAGCCCACTCCTCATTCACCCCCAGAGACGCTGAGCATCCGTGGGCAGGACATAATCGCAGCATTTATCCAATGACCGTCTATTTTCGGAGCACTGAAAAAACTGTTCATAGCAGCCCCATTGAAGTCAATGGACGCCGGCTTCAACAGGGAAATGCACTGACGCTAAGGGAATGTATGAGAAGTAAATCGAGTCAGCCGACCTGCTATATGTAATGTAGCTGATTCTGAACGAACTCGTCTTCGAGATGAACGTGTTCTAACGCATTTTTAGTCAATAAATTGTTTACACAATAGTACATATTTTACCATTATTTTTTTGACATTATAGGGGAAGCTGAGCTTCCCTTGCAGTCTTAAAGAAATCCCCACTGTTTAGGTCCTATTTAGCAGACTTCTACCACTTTGTAAATGTAAATGAGTAACTGTCAAACCAAACAAAAGTAAGGTATAGAGTGCCACAGGGATCAGTTTTAGGGCCTCTGCTTTTCTCCTTATATATGCTTCCCCTGTGAGGTATTATCCGGAATCGTGGAATAAGTTTCCACTGTTATATCGACTATACCCAACTTTATATTTCTTCAAAACCTGATGAAATTTCACAATTCTCCAAATTAGCAGAGTGTCAATGAAATTAAAGATTGTATGGCCAGAAATTTCATTCTACTCAATTCTGACAAGACAGAGGTTCTAGTTATTGGACCAAAAACCTTTAAAAATAAGCCACTAAAATATATTTTGACTCTCGATAGATGTACAGGTGTAGTACCACCTGTTTACTCCAGAGGGCAGTAATTGAAATTTCAATATACAATATTCAATATACAGTGAAGAAAACAACACTTCAGCAGACAGAAGAAAACAAACATGCATCACGTTCTTGCATTCAAACACTTGATGGAGTGAAAATTCGAACTAAGGGATCACAATATGTGTTCTAAGTATTAAACTATATTTAACTTGACACAGTGACCTATAAAATTTATGTTTATGACACAACACACCTGAGACGCTACACAAGCATGTCTGGCGCTTGTTGAAATTGACGGTTCTTAAACAAGCCCTCATAATAAATTGATTGAACAAACTGATTGACAAATTCACCTGTGAAATGGATTGCTGTGAACTGTATGTCAATGATTGACTAATATGGTAGTAAACAATACATTGTATTCTAAAGCCGCTTTTGTGTTATTGTCTTATCAATGATTAACTCTTCTGCTACAAGAATGTAATGCATTTTAATTATCTGAATATATATATACAGGTGAAACTCGAAAAATTAGAATATCGTGCAAAAGTTCATTAATTTCAGTAATTCAACTTAAAAGGTGAACATAATATATTATATAGACTCATTACAAGCAAAGTAAGATATTTCAAGCCTTTATTTGATATAATTTTGATGATTATGGCTTACAGCTTATGAAAACCCCAAATTCAGAATCTCAGAAAATTAGAATATTACATGAAATCAATAAAAAAAAGGATTTTAAATACAGAAATTTCGGCCCACTGAAAAGTATAATCATGCATATGTACTCAGTACTTGGTTTGGGCCCTTTTGCATTAATTACTGCCTCAATGCGGTGTGGCATGGATGCTATCAGCCTGTGGCACTGCTGAGGTGTTATGGAAGACCAAGATGCTTCAATAGCGGCCTTCAGCTCTTCTGCATTGTTTGGTCTCATGTCTCTCATCTTTCTCTTGGCAATGCCCCATAGATTCTCTATGGGGTTCAGGTCAGGCGAGTTTGCTGGCCAATCAAGCACAGTAATACCATGGTCATTGAACCAGGTTTTGGTACTTTTGGCAGTGTGGGCAGGTGCCAAGTCCTGCTGGAAAATGAAGTCAGCATCTCCATAAAGCTTGTCTGCTGAAGGAAGCATGAAGTGCTCTAAAATGTCCCGGTAGACGGCTGCGTTGACTCTGGACTTAATAAAGCACAGTGGACCAACACCAGCCGATGACATGGCTCCCCAAACCAACACAGACTGTGGAAACTTCACACTGGACTTCAAGCATCTTGGATTGTGTGCCTCTCCATTCTTCCTCCAGACTCTGGGACCTTGGTTTCCAAATGAGATGCAAAATTTGCTCTCATCAGAAAAGAGGACTTTGGACCACTGAGCAATAGACCAGTTCTTTTTTCTTTAGCCCAGGTAAGACGTTTGACATTTGAAGCCCATGTCCAGGACCCGTCTGTGTGTGGTGGCTCTTGATGCAGTAACTCCAGCCTCAGTCCACTCCTTGTGAAGCTCCCCCACACATTTGAATGGCCTTTTCCTGACAATCCTCTCCAGGCTACGGTC
Source organism: Xyrauchen texanus (assembly GCF_025860055.1). NCBI lineage: Eukaryota > Metazoa > Chordata > Actinopteri > Cypriniformes > Catostomidae > Xyrauchen > Xyrauchen texanus. Next base: position 17,117,899 of record NC_068323.1, read on the forward strand.
ATCCCTGCTGCTTGTGCACCTTTTTCTTCCACACTTTTCCCTTCCACTTAACTTTCTATTAATGTGCTTTGATACAGCACTTTGAGAACATCCAACTTCTTTTGCAATTACCTTTTGAGGCTTTCCCTCCTTGTGGAGGGTGTCAATGATGGTTTTCTGCACAACTGTCAGGTCAGCAGTCTTCCCCATGATTGTGAATTCAACTGAACCAGACTGAGAGACCATTTAAAGGCTCAGGAACCCTTTGCAGGTGTTTAGCTGATTAGAGTGTGACACTTTGAGCCTACAATACTGAACCTTTTCACAATATTCTAATTTTCTGAGATTCTGAATTTGGGGTTTTCATAAGCTGTAAGCCATAATCATCAAAATTATATCAAATCAAGGCTTGAAATATCTTACTTTGCTTGTAATGAGTCTATATAATATATTAGTTTCACCTTTTAAGTTGAATTACTGAAATTAATGAACTTTTGCACGATATTCTAATTTTCCGAGTTTCACCTGTATATATATTCAGATAATTAAAATGCTCCCCCGCCCCTGGAGCGAGAGGACTGCTGCCAGGGGCGGGGGAGACCCCTTCTGTTCCCCGAGAACGCGGCGGGGTGTTCCGTCCATCAGGGGCTGGAGGACCGCCTCGGATCCGCCCGGAGAGGAGCGGCTGTTGTCCGATAGAGGGTGGAGGAGTGGCCGAGGAACAAGCTGCGGCGTATCAGAGAACTGGCAGCAAGATTTAAAAAATGTATCTGTTGGTATTTGATAGAGTTTGTGATGCTATGTATCTGAAAGAGATGTCCAGGACCTCTGGCAGAAAAAACAGCATACCAAAATTAAAGATCAAGCACCACATTTAACTGTGGGTACTTCTTCATCTCTGTGTGTGCCAAACCTATCTCTGGTGTTTGCTGCCAAAAAGCTATTTTTTGTTTCAGCTGACCATAGAAACAGGTTGCATTTGATGTTCCAGTAGTGTCTGTCAACCTGAAGACGCTTGAGTTTGTTGTTGGTTGAGAGCAGAGTTTTTTTTTGTTTCTTTTTTTCTAGGTGATTGTGGAGCAGAGGGGGGCGGGGCCGGGCTGGAATGTCGCACGCCCGGTCCCCAATCGGCCTGATGGTGCGCGCGAGGGATTAAGGCGGCCGGTGACGACGGTTCGAGAGAGAGAATTACGGGCATGTCCCGTCATATGTGTGTGTGTGTGTGTGTGTGTGTGTGTGTGTGTGTGTGTGTGTGTGTGTGTGTGTGTGTGTGCGTGCACACACACACACACACACACACCAAATGGTGAGTTTAATTAAACATTATTTATATAGACTGGATCCTTATACAGTGATATTTCTATATCTGATATTTTATTTTTTTATACTTTCTGACCCCAAGACACAACTTATTTCTGCAATTCTCCAGCTGTGATCCTTGGAGATTCTTTGGCCACTTGAACAATCCTCCTCACCTTGCGTGGAGACAATATAGAAATAGATTTTGGCCTGTGTGTTCCCTCATATTTATACCCCTATGAAACAAAATCTTATTGTTATGACTGAACAATTTAATGTTCCTAGTCACCCAGGTGCATTAAAAATGTAAAATATGAATGAGAATATATTTCAGATATATTTTCATCCTAAGAATTTCTAGGGGTGCCAATAATTTTGGCCAATGTGTTTTGGAGAAAAATCTTTATTTAATAATTAGATATTTCCCCTCTTTCAATTGTTTTACTTCAATTAAAGGTTCGATTTTTTTTAATGGAAGATCAAAAGGATAAACAATGCAGATTTTTTTCACAGCCTTCTTTGCTCATATTTACAATGGATGCCAATATTTTTGGCCACCACTGTAAATCTATAAGGAAAGTATTTTTTGAATGATGTTCAGAAGTTTGGAATGTATAACTACATTTTACCACTAGAGGGAGACAAGAGCGATTGAAAAGCCCATTTTAATTATTCAGGTTGTAGCATATTATACGATGTTTAGGAACTGATTCTATTAATATTATTCACACGTACGTAATTGTGAATTCAAGATATACAATTAATTGTAATCAATATTTTGCACAATGTGATGTAAAAAGTAAAACCAAAAATCTTAATTTGATGTTTTATTGATGTGACATTCAAATAAAATTTCTTTTATTTTTTCAAACAGTACAGAGGCCATGTGTATATTATGACTTATCATAATTATCATGAAACATTATTAATACATATAATTCCATTTGGAATACTTTTCTGCTCTTTTTATGTCTTATCTTAAAGGGACAGTTCACCCAAAAATAAAACGTTCTCTCATCATTTACCCGCCCTCATGCCATCCCAGATGTGTATGACTTTATTTCTTCTGCAGAACAGAAGCGAAAATTCTTCTTCAGAATATTTCAGCTCTGTAGGCTCATACATTGAAATTGAATGGTGGCCAGAAATTTGAAACTCCAAAAAGTACATAAAGGCAGCATAAAATAACCCATCTGATTCCAGTGGTTATATCCATGTCTTCAGAAGAGCTATGGTAAGTGTGGGTGTGAAACAGATCAACATTTAAATCTATGTTTTACAATAAATCTCCACTTTCACTTTCACATTCTTCTTTTGTTTTTGGTTATTTTTATTCATTTGTGCATATTGTTTGTGTTTAGCAGAAGAAAGAAAGTCATACACATCTGGGATGGCATGAGGGTGAGTAAATGATGAGAAAAAAAAAATCATTTTTGGGTGAACCAACCCTTTAAAGCAGGCAGTAGATGAATTTGCAGATTTCCTCGGTTCTGGTCCTTCAAGTTAAGATATTCACACACAGTATTTCCAGAAACAGGCTAAAATGAAACCAGAAAACAATGAGTATGAATACAATGGGTGAAATCCAACCACCAAAGAAAATGTAATTAATTACATACTTTTGATTTGGATTCTGCTATATATGAGCAAATCATTTCACTTCTATAAAAATATTGAATAGAACAGATTTTTTGCTAAAGTTATACAGTTATAAAAAAAAATAACTAAAATTAAATAAAGTATATAAAGTAATTAAATTAAATAAAAATAAAGTTACACTCACCATCATCTCTTTTGTTGGGCATAGATCTCTCTTTTTCTATTGCATTAGACACCAGCTTCTTTTCTAGATTTAACTCCTCTTTTAGGACTGCAAGCTGAAACAGGGATATTTAAGGTAAGACTTGATCTGGGATGAATGACCCACACTTACAAAAATGTATTATGTTTATTCTACTTTATAACATTTGCCTAACCATTCGAAATGTCACTGCATACATGAGGAATTCAAAATATCCTAAAAACTTTAGTGAATGTTTTAGTTGACACTTTTAAAATGGTAAATAATTGCCACTATTACTGTATAACACTAGTTTTCATAATAATTAGGTTTTTATATTTAGTGACAATAAACTTTTTTTCTCCTATGCATAACCAAGAATGCAAATACCTTTTGCAGCTCTGTGATTTTGCTGGCCAACTCGAGTTCTGTGATTTATCAAGAACATGTATTGTAAGGGCAGGTTGTATTTTTATAAGATGCTTGTAATTTGAATTAGCTACACTGAAAAAACTCCTATGTGCAACACAAATAAAATTGATTTTAGTATGCATTTCATGTACAACTTTACCTACTACATCTTCTTGGGCTGGCATGATGTTTTTCCGTAGCAGAAATGCCACAATCTGGTTCTGGATATCTGAATCATCCTTTGAATGGAAAACTTGGTTGACTGTAAAAACGAAATATGCAATGCAACTCACAAGCAGGCCATTGAGGAAAGTTTCAAGACAATGAGATAGATTTAAATGAATTCTATTTTCAATAAATTATTTCAGTCAGTCATTTACAGTATATCAAAATAAGTCTACATCTACATGGTCTTTAGTTGCCGCTGGTAATATTACTCACCTGGACTTGCAAGGCTTCTTATCCGAATGCTGAGAGTACTAATCACTATTAAAAAAGCCAGAAGTTGTGGAAGAAAGCTTGCTGAGGTTAATCTTTCCATGGCACTGAGGAAATGCTTCTGGTACCTGTTCCTACCTGACCAAATGCTCTAATGTTAATGGTCCTTCAGACAAGACACTTTTAATCAGGTCTGTGAAGACGTGAGGAAAAAAAGGGACCATGACAGGTAGGACTGATGATCTAATGCAGCTTCAGGGCCAATGACAAAACATCAATCATGCTGATATAAAAGAGGTTTGAACAAGAGTAAATCACTATGCAACTGAGTATCATTAATCTATGAAGATGGCAAAGTGTAACTGGCATTCATTTAATTTAGCTAAAAGTCTTTGTAAGTCAGTTCCTCTGGTGTGGTGGTATAATAAAAGAAGGCTGTAATAAATAAAAAAATTCTGAATGATACTGATATATATAGATTTATAAAAAATGAAACTCAATTCAATCATTATAGTATCCTACAATAAATTCATATTCTGGTTTGAACGCAGTTAAACTCAGTTGACAGCATTTGAAGCATAATGTTGATTACCACAAAAATTAATTTCGACTCATCCCTCTTTTAAAAAAGCTAAAATCGAGGTTAGTGAGGCACTTACAATGAATTTTGGAGGGTTTAAACACAGAAATGTGATGCTTAAATTTTATAAAAGCACTTACATTAATTATTCTGTTAAAACGTATGTATTATTTGAGCTGTAAATTTGTTTAAATTGTCGTTTTTACAGTCGGATTAGGGTTTGCACCACCATCCGCAGTCGGCATTTATCCCTCTTGGAGGCTTAATTAGCCTGATAAGGGACCGGGTGTGTATAATCACAACCCGGCTCTGCGCTATGACCTGTCACACATGCATACTATTTACGCCTTGTGGCTAAACTTTTGAAATAGTTAGTATTTTTAAATTTACTGATTAGCCCCATTCACTTCCATTGTAAGTGCCTCACTGTAACCCAGATTTATGCTTTTTATTTTTAGAATAGGAGGGACAAGTGTGTGTGTGTGTGTTTAATTTAGATTTTTTTTTAAACAAAGTTATGCCACAAACACTGTCAACTGAGCTTATATTCTTTCTTATTTTTGTCTTATTATTGATTATTGATACAAGATGGCTCAGTGAATGGCAGCTCCAGTGTGGAGCTCTCCAATTCTTTTGTTGTTTTTGTTTGTTTGTCCTGTGTTTCGTATGTTTTTCCAATCAGTCTTACCGGGGACGAACTGCTGAAAATTTGGCAGCATATACCAGACAATCTTTTCCCGGTATTTGACTATTCTGACGTTTTGCTGGACATTTTAGTCGGAGGGCGCAACTGTGTTGTTAAACGCTCTATGAGACACAAGCAAGGGAGACGAGCAGGCACACTGGTCAAGCTGTCTCAGCACGGCTTTCAAACAGCAGTGCTGAGTATTTATCTACCAAATCTCCGCTCTCTTCCTAACAAAATGGACGAACTACATCTTCTCACCCGTACAAACAAGGATTTTTCAAACTCTGCTGCCTTGTGCTTCACAGAAACCTTGCTGAGTGAAGCCATTCCGGACAGGCTGTTACATCGGGCTAAACGTTGTTAACAGTGAAAACAAGTGGCGGTAGGACATGCATTTACATCAATGAAAGTTGGTGTACAGATGTAACAATGTTAAAGAAGATGTGCTGTCCTAATTTGGAAGCACTATGTATCAACTCTAAGCCTTTCTAATCGCCACGGGATTTTTTCTCATTTATTCTGCTGAGTGTTTACATTTATCCACAAGCGTGTGTAAGCAGTACAACAATACCCGGACTCACTTATTATTATTCTCTTCGATTTTAACAGACAACCTTACCCGTGACCTGGCAAAATACAGACAGCACATTGCATGCCCCACCAGAGACAGAAATATACTGGATCACTGCTACACAACATTAAAGGATGCATATCGCTCTGTTCATAGACCAGCTTTGGGACTCTCTGAAAATTGTCTGATTCATCTTCTTCTTACCTACAAGCAAAACTTAAATCAGCTAAATCTGTAGTAAAGACTGTAAAGGGAGGACCAATGAAGCAGAGCTAGAACTACAAGCCTGCTTTGACTGCACTGATTGGAGTGTATTTGACGCTGCAGACACCAATCTGGATGAGCTCACAGATACTGTTACATCATATATCGACCCTGCAACAGTGTGGAGAGGCCTGAAAGACATTACTAACTACAAGACACCATTCCCCAACACTGTAGGGAATCAATAACTGGCTGACAACCTGAATGTGCTTTACTGTTGATTTGAAAAGCCCAGTCTCACACCCCACACCCACTCTGACCTTTACTTCACACAAACACCAATATCTCCTGCAACCATCCTCCTCCCTCTCCTGGAACTCAAACTGCACTTAAGATCCGTGAAGAGGATTTGTGCCTGGTCTTCCACAAACAAAAGACTAGGAAAGAACAGGGCCCAGACAGTGTTTCACCCACTAGTTTGAAATCCTGTGCTGACAAGCTGGCCCCCATCTTCACACAGATCTTCAACATATCACTGGAGCAGTGTGAAGTTCCCAGCTGCTTCAAATGCTCCACCATCATCGCTGTCCCAAAGAAACCCAAAATCACAGGACTTAATTACCACAGACCTGTCACTCTGACACCTGTGGTCATGAAATAATTTGAGAGACTGGTGTTGGCCCACCTGAAGGACATCACTGAACCCTTTCTAGATCCCCTTCAATTTGCTTATCGAACAAACAGGTCTGTGGATGGTGCAGTCAACACAGGATTGCATCATATACTGCAACAACTGGATAGACCAGGATATAAGTTCAGACTTCAGTTCGGCTTTCAACATCATCATCCCAGCTATTCTCCAGACTAAATGTATCCAACTCTCTGTTCCCACCTCTATCTGTCAGTGGATCACCAGCTTTCTGACAGATAGGCAGCAGTTAGTGAGACAGGGGAAATTGACTTCCAGCGCCTGTACAATCAGCACTGGTGTCCCCCAGGGATGTTTGCTCTCCCCACTACTCTTCTCCCTGTATACCAATGACTGCACCATCAAGGACACCTCTGTCGAGCTCCTGAAGTTTGCAGACACCACTACAGTCATTGGCCTTATCCAAGATGATGACGAGTCTGCATACAGAAAGGAGGATGAACAGCTGTCTGTCTGGTGCAGTCAAATCTGACTTGAGTTGAACACGCTCAAACAGTGGAGATGATTGTGGACTTTAGGAGGAACGCCCCAGCATCGAACCCGCTATAAACAACACTGTGGCAGCAGTGGAGTCATTCAGGTTCCTGGGCTCTACCATCTCACAGGACCTGAAGTGGGAGACCCACATTGACTCTACTGTGAAAAGGCCCAGCAGAGGTTGCACTTCCTTTGCCAGTTGAGGAACTTCAACCTGCCACAGGCACTGCTAATACAGTTCTACTCAGCATTCATTGAGTCTGTCCTCTGAACCTCAATAACTGTCTGGTTTGGTTCAGCTACAAAATTGGATGTCAGAAGAATACAAGGACAGTTCGGACTGCTGAGTGGATTATTGGTTGACCCCTGCCCTCCCTTCAAGGACTGTACACTTCCAAAAGGGCTGGAAAAATCACTCTGGGCCCCACTCACCCAGCCCACTACCTTTTTGAACGGTTGTCTTCTGGCTGACGCTACAGAGCACTGAGCACCAGAACCGTCAGACACAGGAACAGTTTTTCCCTCAGGCTATCCATCTCATGAATAGTTAAAACTGACCCATAGAGCTATTATTACATACAGTACACAGCTTAGTCTATTTATATTTATCCAACATATCCTACCTCTTCTGCGTTTACATTCTCTTGCACTGTATATAACAGATTTGTATTTGTACATGGATTTGGACCATGTTATGGTGGTCTTATTGTGCATTTCTATATACTTATATTTTCTATTCACTTTTTGTTTTTAATTCTATTTTTTATTATCTCTTTGTTGTTGTTGTATTGTTTGTGCACTGGAAGCGTCTGTCAACAAGACTAATTCCTTGTATGTGTAAGCATACTTGGCAATAAAGCTCATTCTGATTATTTTATACAGATCACAATTATCTGATTACAGGATTTACCGGCATTACATTGTCATGACAATAAAGTTAATATGGGATACAATGTACACAGAAAGGGTTAGTAAGAGAATTTATAACACTAAAATCGTGTTAAGTGTGTAATGTTTACGTATTGTGTCTATACTTCTGAAACAGTGAATATTTTAACATTTATAGCATGGCCCCATACACTTCCATTGTAAGTGCCTTTTACTGTAAACCTAGGTTTTTTTTTTTGCTAGTTTGTTTGCTTTATAAATGAGGGTAATTAAGTCAAAGTAATTTTTGATTGGTAATCAACATTATGCCTCCAAGGCTACCAATTGAGCCTAACTTGTAATTAAACTGGAATATTCATTGTTAAAGCTCTTGACTTTTACTTGAATCCAGGGTCAAGATAAATACCGATCATAATTCAGTTTTAAAAACTGCTCAAAGTCTGGTTTTTTTAATATTTAGTTAGTTCTCGTCAGGGACGGACTGGGGCTAAAAAACAGCCCTGGACTTTCTCCCAAATAGGCCCATCATCCGGCCATTCGCCACTAGCCGCGCAACAGACACTAGTAAAACATGTAAAATATTCTGACTGACTGTTATTTAGACCGTTATTTACTTTATGGTTTCCATGGTGACGCGTCATTGCTTGTCACGTGGCACACCGCAGCCACAACAGCACTGAATGAATGATGATATGCTTTATGCCGTTTTTCCTTTTTTATTAAAAATATTCACACATTTGTTAGCATGTTAGCATGAAATATCTGATATTCAGATTGTCAAATAAATGCAAGTGGGTGAGTTTTGTTGTCTAAACACCTTTATAACGATCGCGTTAGTTGAGCTGTGAGCGATGGGCGCCGTCATAGTGCCACAGTTCAGAGAATCGGATCTGTTGGATTTAGGCTACAACACGTTAATTCATCCACTTCTCCCAAAATACATGAAAGTAAGTGACCGGTGAACTGGGAGAAGAATAGAGTAAACTTTAAAGTTACTTTCACAATGTGTATCTGATTGATATGAATAAAACGTGTCTAATTATTATGGAAAGGAATATTATTGCCGTTTCCATAGACATCAGTGTGTATTTTACAAACTCTATGTCTCTCTAAATGTATTGTATTGTTTGTTTAGTACCTACGTATGTGAAATGAAATTATATGTCTGAAACCTAAAACCTAAAAGAAACATTATGTGGTTGAAAACACTGAAAACTAAGTTGTGATATGACAGCGCTGAGCGCGTCCGTCTCTGGCTCAGCGCCAGCCAACGCGCGAAAGCACATTTAATATTAGCAGCTAATCACGGTGCACTGACCGTTCTAATCACACTGGTGTGTGTGTGTGTGTGTGTGTGTGTGTGTGTGTGTGATCGTACGTGCGAAGGGGTTAATTTCGTCCTGGCTGCAGCTCATGTACAAAACTGTACATTTTTCTAAACTGACCTGCTTCCATTACAAATCTGACTGCGGCCGGGGACGAATCACAAACTGGCTAGTAGGCCGACTCTTCTTCCTCAGTTTTTTTTTTTTTTTTTACACGTTGCATATAAGTGATCGTATTAGTGTCCTTACTGTTGGCTGTTCATATTGCTTTATTATACTTTTTTTTGTGCCGACGGACGGCCCTCGGTTGGACGGCCGTTCTGGACTTTTCCCGAACGCACAGATTGTCAGTCCGTCCCTGGTTCTCGTGGGCTGTGCCGGTTCAAGTAGGTGTGTCATGAACGTGTGCGTGCGTGCGCGTGCTTATCTGCGTGAAAGGATTTGAGCGCGCGCGTGCATAGCATGTCCCGCCCTGCCATCCGTAGCAACACATACACTTTATTTGTATTTTATTGTGGGGATTCTGCATAGACTTCCATACAGATAATTAATATCCCATAACTCTAACCATCACAGAAACTTTTTTGAAATTTTTAATAAAAAAATATAAAAAACATAATTTAGTATGTCTTTTTTTAAGTCATTTCCCTCTTTGGGACTGCTGGCTGGGCCCCAAAATGTAGGTGATCTCAGGGTTTACTATACTTATGGGGATCAAATCACACACACACACACACACACACACACACACACACACACACACACACACACACACACACACACACACACCGCTCAGCTTGATGACTGTGATCTCATAATATTCTGCTGTGGGTACAGAGGGAGGGACTCTGGCAGTAAACCTCGGCTGGCGACAGAAACCAATCAGAGCGACATCTTACTGAGGACATCGATCGGGATTTATTTATCCGACGGAAACCACCATCAGTCTGTCAAATAACAACCTTCAGAAACCCCCGAGAGAAACGTTAACGCTTTTTGAAATATCGCCGACGACATGGCTGATTTTAGTATCGACCAGAACAACCTGCCTGGCGTTAAAGAGGGTGAGTGAAGATGAGGAAGATGATGATGGTGGTGCTCGTGCTAAAGCATTGTGTGTGTCTGAGTTCAAACAGACGGTAGGATGGCTCGCGCTTGTCGCGCGTAGTGAGAAACGCACGAGACAAGCGCGAGATTGATTCCTGTCAGGTGACGGTTAAATACCATAATGTTATGAAGGTAAACAGGTAAATGTCGTCTGTCTAAAAACTGCTTTTCGTTCATAATGTGTACGGAAATCTTTACCAAAGATAGAAGTCAAACAGAGCAGTGTTGAGCAGCTTTACTGGCTCAACAGCTGTGAGAGACGTTACATATCTGATTAATAACTGACAGAAAAAGCGATCAAATTGTGGCCTGTGTTGTTTTTCTGATATAAAATACTATATATGTGGTATATTGTGTCTAATATGAGTATAACAGTTGCTGTAGTGTGTATGGCGGCTAGCAGCAGTGTGAATGCTGGCACGCGTGTTGTCAGATTGGAGTCGATTCAGCATGAAGAGCTTCTGCATACTGAAGATGACTGTGGTGCAACACAAGCTGTTGATGGCTCATCATATTATTAGGGGAAAAGCTAGTCTTTTTGGGCTAGTTTGATGCCCAAAGTGGATTAGTGCGAGATTTAAAGACTGTAATGACTGCTACAAATACCACGTGTGTGTGGTCATTTCATCTGTGGTTCGGATACAAGAATGTCCACTTAAGTGGTTTTCTTTTTTCGGTTGTTTTGTGTGAGTGGATTCAGCATTTTCTGTTTCGGTGCAGATCTCATCTTGTGGAAGGAATGTCGAGGATGTTGGCCTGAAAATAAGTGCGGGCTTGGAAATATGCTGTTGTTTAGACCTTTTGGGATGCATTCAGCGTTGTTTTTAATGTTTGCTTTGGAGATTTCAGCTTTTTCTTATGTAGTATGCAGGGCTATAGCAAGGAATTCTGGGCCAACTGAATGTGTATTGGTCTGGGCCCCTTTCACGTAAAAAAAAAAAAAATACAGTTTAAAAATTGTCATTGGCTCCCCTGAGCCTGTGGGCACCTTGAATCATCACCAACTTTCATGCCATTTGCTACGGCCCTTGTAGCCATGTGTGTTTGCCAGTCACTGCTCAGGTGGTTGGCTCGAATATAATCATTCTTCCTGATTAACATTTTTTTTATTGATTCACATATTAAACACTAAAAACAAAACATACACACAGAATCAACAATTAACCCCCACTATTACCCCAACAAATCCCGAACACCACGCTGTCCCACAACAACATCCCAGTGGTCATGCATGATTATAGACACACACAACAACAACAAAAACTTCCAGAAACACCAGATATCCGCCCCATTTCCCTACAAACAAGTTCAATTTCCCCAGTCATCTAGAAGCACCACTCCTGAAATGGGGGTGGTGCGCACTAGCCGACCTCCATCCCCTTAAAACTATCTGTCTGGCGATCATGACACTGATTAAAACCCACTCTTTATGTGGCTGTTCTGTACATCGATGACTACCCCATCACCCAAAATACAGAGTCTGGGGCAAAATGAAACCCAAGTGCCCAATACATCACACACAAAACTGAACCTTCAAACAAAACTCTTGGATCTTAACACCCTAAAAGACATGTGTTGTGTCTCCATCCTCTTGATTGTGTCTCCATCCTCTGATTGGCATCGCCAGCAGGTGGGTGTCTCTTTAAGACCAAGCCTATACAATCTAGAGAGGGTCCAGTAGAATCTATGTTAAATCTTGAATTGCATAAGGCACACCTTTGCAATCCTAGCCCATACTCCCTCCTCCAATACCAAGTTTGAGAATATAATCATTCTTAATGGTTAGACATTTTAATTGCTGCAGTTTGTATCGCTTTAGGCCGCATTTGTTGCATCCTAAAGTGCAGAATCAGTTCCTCACACATCTAGCAATCTGCATCCTTTTTAACGCATGGCGAAACACCAGTTTAGGTGGTAGACTCGCATTGTGAAGTGAAAATAGTTTTATTTTTTTTGTAGTAGTGATCAATCAATATCAGTTTTTATTTGTAATGGCTGATAATGATGACCAATCAGATGTACACACGATTCCTGAAATTAAATCAACACAATATTTGGGTGTTTCTTCAACATGGTACTTTTATGTCCAAGGGGTTGCGTTTATTTATTTTTATGAACAGATTTCAACACAATTTTTCATCAGATTTTTTTTTTGTCATATTGAAACTGAACTGGAAACTTCTCACCAGGCCTTCCTGTTTTTTTCTTTTTTTTTTTTTTGTTGTGGTAGTATTATGTATAGATTTACAGTTTTAGCCTCGATCTAGACCAGCGTTTCTCAACGGGGGCGGTACCGCCCCCTAGGGGGCGTTTGGACAGTGTTGGGGGGCGGTGTGAACGAGGCAGCAGAGAGGGGGGCGCTCAGGCACAAATGCTTCCTAAGTTACACATGCTTTTAATAGGCGGAGAATTTTCAGCGCAAAATAGAGGCGCGCTTTCACTGGCTTTTTCTGTACATAACGCGGAATACATAATTAGGCGCAGTTTACGCTTCCCCTCCCATCTATTTATGTGACACTCCCACTTTCCCCTTGTCCATCCCATGAATGCATATGCATGACACGAAAAGCGCATTTTGCCATTTTCAATTGCGACAGGCAATCTGCGCTTTCATCTCGGTGCGTCCCGTTCGTACATACCTCGCCATGGTTTTATGCGCACTTTGCGAAACAAATACGCCTGAAGTGGGCGCAAAAGCGTTAGTACATCTGGCCCTGAGAATTTTAATTGTAATGTGATGATCAGGTGCGGATATCTAATCGGAGAAAATCATTGGTGATGGTGAGTTTGTTTTTAACAGCTGATTCGGGTGACGTTAGAGCTGATCCGCGCGATCTCTACTCTGCAATGTGTAATTGGCCGATGGGAATAATAAAGTCATAATAATATAAATATTGATTTTATATTATTTGTCTTTTGCAGTTATTCACCTAGTATATTAATATTAACTTAAGTTCTCTCCCTCGTGTCCCGCAAAATCAGGTCTGCTGACCTGCAACAGAGCAATAGCCAGGTGGTCACCCTACGTTACTCACTGTTATTCATCACAACGTTTAAGCCTCTGACAGCTCATACAATGTTCATTTGAATGTAAAATAAAATTATGTCTGTGCAAATTAATGAATTCATATTTAAATGTTGCTAATAACCCACTCGGCTAGTTACCGGCAAATGATCTCCATAGCAACACCTAAAAACAAATGCCGCAGCTGTCAGAGTGGTAGAAATGACCGTTTGTAGGCTATTCAAATTTGAAGCCTAGTATATATTGCCTAATCGAGTGCTGTGAACGACCGCTGCTTTTTCATTGGCCATTTAGGTTAGTTACGTTATTGTTCACGTGATTGGTTCATCTTAAAAAAAAATTTGTGTGAGCCTGAATTTGTTTGAATTTCTAAATACATTTGAAATACCTTTCAAACAATCCATGTGTTTTTGCATTTTTTTTCCAAACACAATATTACTCAACTTGAGGCTTTTACATGTAGTTTATACAATAAGAAACTTCTGTTTCGGGGGGGCGTTAAGAGGATCATGAAGAGGTCAGGGGGGCGTTTGTTCAAAAAAGGTTGAGAACCACTGATCTAGACTGTAAATATTAAACTATTTAAGTCCATTCTGAAAACACAAATCATTACATTTTAAACTGATAATCTAAATAAAGAGTAAAAAATAAATAAATTTGCAAGACAAAAGAGTCCACCATTTTATTTAAAACACTAACATTTCCATCAGCGTCATTTCCACCACATAATCTTTTCAAACAGTACAGACATACTGTTCAACTTCATTAGTTGACAAATAAAAAAAAATATTGCGTGTGTGAAGAATGTTTTGGCGAGACTTCCGAAAAGGTCACAGTGTTAAAATTGCCCGAAGTTAAAGAAACCCCCATTTATGCAAAATTCTTTACAAATATTGGAACAAAACTAAATCTCAAATTGACCAAAAATGGTCAGATTAATTATCCTGGGCTGCGTTTCCCAAAAGCATCGTAGAGACTGTTGGCGCCATTGGTTTCTTCTTTGGCTTTTAATACTTTGGGAAATATAGCCCTGGCTGATATATTGGTCAGAAACGATCTTGTTTTATAACAGTGAGCCAGGTAATTTGCAGTCTAAACAAGAGGGTTCAATGGGGTCAGGATCTCCAGGTTCAGCAAACTGGCTACAAGAGTCCTGTAAAACAGATTAAGCCTATAAGCACGATGCTACTTTGTCAGCAGCAGAGACTTATTTTCAGACCTTCTTTGTTTTTCCTGTCTGTTCCCATTTTCAGATGTGATTGGCATATCACTGTCTCTGCAGCAAAATGTTGCTCATCCATTCTCTGAACAATATAGTATACTGTAATATGTTTTATTAAGAGCATTAAAATGTCAATGTTCTACACACATAATATTGACAGATTCTGTGGATGACTAGATTTCATTTGGATTTGTGAAACCCAACATAAATGGGATGAAATTAAGAATGATGCTCTTGTTCACGTTATGACCTTTAAGTAAAAAATCCAGCATTAATTATTTATTAGGCAATGTGCCAGTAATTGGATGCTACATATGTCAAGCATGAACTAAGTACACTGAGAAGGATAGCTTTTTATAAAAATTTTAATTTGGTCATGGTATTCAAGTTTTTGTATAGACCATAGACTTCTTCCCATAGTCACTTAATGGCTATTTTAATATAAAATCAAGATGTTGCTAAACCGCAGCAGATGGGAACAACTTTAATCACTGATCTGCAGTAGTTGCCTAATCTTATCCTCTTCTCATGTTTCACACAAGCTAAGTGTGTATACAGTCTGAGCCATTAAATAATGCTATGGTCTGATGTGGAAAACTGGCCAGGAATTAGGCAAATTATTATTCACTGTTGCACTTTAAAATTTGTTTACAGTTTCCCAGTTTATTCAGTGAGTCCTGATAATGCCATATTTGTGTATTGATTTTGATTATTGATATTCTCACAGACACAGTTGTGTCCCAATTAAACCTGACTAAAATCACACTTAATTAATTTACAATGTTATAATACAGCTGGAGTACAGTTAGCCTGTTTGTGCTGAGTCGAAACAAATTAACCGTGAAACTTGGTTCATGTCATTTGTTGCATTTATCATGCTTAATTCACAGAAACAGTGGTGCACTTTTCCTTTCAGACTCAAATGCAAAATTTGCTCTTATCTGATTCATGTTATCTCAACATATTTCAGGAGGTTATGAGAGTTTCTCGCAAATGAAGCACACCTGGATCTATTTTTCAACACTTCTCACTTAAGTATGGAACCATGCCTCAATGCTTGAGAGAAACTGCGAGGTGCAGAATTTGTCTGTGAAAACATTTAGAGAATGCAGATGATAGCACATATTAACATCGTGGATGTAGAAGGCACAGTTTCAGTTCCTTGAGTTATATTTATTTCTGGGCAGAAGTGAAAATTGCTTGTTGCTTTGCAATTTCTAGCTAACCCAGTCCAATTTAGAGATGACACCTGTTCTTATAAAACTGCAAACTCATTGGTCATTATTAGTATAGGTCGATCAACAGTGGATTTTGCAGATACCAATAACTAAGGCGGTGGGAAATGCTGATAACAGATTAATTGGCCGATATTGTTTTTAAATAGATTTATAAAATGTTTATTGTTCAACCAATATCCCAATAATAACCCCCCAAAAATGTGGTGCACAATGTGTTTTTTTTTGTTGTTGTTTTTTTTTAAGTATAAACAGGCCCAAAATCAAACCAATAATAAAAAAAAACTATCGGCAACTAGCAGCATAGAGATTTGCTGATAACCAATAGTTCCTAAAAGCAACTATCATCGCAGATTAATCGGTAAAAGGGATATGTCGGTCTACCTCTAATTGCTAGTACTAATATTTGAATTTTCTCTATGCAGTGCAATGTCTGTAGCTTAAACAAACATCCTCCTTTGGATGTATTTAGATGATATTTACAGTATACTGTACATGTCATTACAATATGTGAGAAAATGCTTTGTGCTGTGAACTGCAATGGCTTGCATGGGTCTGAAACTATGGCGTAGCTCTGTTTTAAACAGTAAATAATCTGGCTTGTATCTCTCTCACTGTCTGCAGTGTGCCGGGACTTTGCTGTGCTAGAAGACCATTGTCTGGCCCACAACCTTCAGGAACAGGAAAGTAAGTAATTTCATAGCCTGTGGGTTTTTCTTGCAAGTCTAAAAATGCATTTAACATGAATGTTTAAACAAGGGAGGAGGGTCCAAAATGAACTTGAACGAACCTAAACAAACACTTGCCTTTTTTACACCCATCAAATGAATTGAGAAAATGTGTATGTCATGATTTGATGCTTACATAACTTGCATCAACAAGTAGTTGTTGTAGTACATCTTACAATGTGGTTTAAACTAGGGTTTTTGGGTAAAAGGATAGATTTTTCCGAAGGATCGCAATCTTCTTAAATCTTTAAGAATTTAATTCTTCGAATTCTTAAATCCCAATATCGATGCAAGTATATCACCCGGGTCGCACGTGACCAAAATTTGCACTATGCGATTAAAAAGTTTTGTGATAAGCTGGGTCTTAAATTAACTTT
Source organism: Xyrauchen texanus (assembly GCF_025860055.1). Classification (NCBI taxonomy): domain Eukaryota; kingdom Metazoa; phylum Chordata; class Actinopteri; order Cypriniformes; family Catostomidae; genus Xyrauchen; species Xyrauchen texanus. The sequence goes on from NC_068323.1 coordinate 17,134,942, forward strand.
AAATTCATCGATAGACTCAAAGCTGCGTGTCCACTGATGTTTGGTGAGCGAAGGTGGTTTCAGTGCTTTAATAACATCATTATGTTTGGGAATCGTTCACCCAAAAATGAATTCCAAAATTTACACCCCAGATGTGTATGACTATCTTTCTTCAGCTGAACACAAACTAAGATTTTTGGAGGAATATTTCAGCTCTGTAGGTCCATAAAATGCAAGTGAATGGCTCCAAAAAGTACATACAGCCATCATAAAAGTAATCCATATGACTACAGTGCTTTAATTAATGTGCAAAACACTAAGGAGTGCCTGTAAGGAGTAGATTGTTTTTACTGACGAGTGTAGAGTTCAAACTGCCTCTTCTCATGATGCAACCGTGAAAGCCATTTGAAAGTTTATTTCGGACACTAGCCACTGTTTGTTAAACAGGCTGTCAGATTTCACTCTCTAGTGATTGAGTTGTATGGTGGCAAAGAAGTTCCTCAGCAAGATTGTTTCACAGCATGTTGAGAGTAAATGTTTGTATTGGCTCGTTCCAGGAAATGTGTCCAAAGATGATATCCACGCAATCCATTTGTCATTGAATGACCAAAATGTCTCTTGTAATACCCTTTATGTTCTATACAGTCATTTGTAGATGAAAAATAGAAACATGAAATTAGAAAAACACATGCGGTAAAGAGACATCATATTCATATCAGTGTAAATAATTGCAAATTATACATGTAAACAATAAATATTTAGCAAAAAAAAAAATATATGCAGTTTCAAGATATCGATGGAATACATTTCGTACATTTTAAAAAAGCTAAGATGTGACCAAAATGATGAAAAACTATGTATAAAAGGTCCTCTGCATAATTAATCAAATTAGTTGATAGAGAATATATTTTATATGTAAGCAAAATGGACATTAGCTGAAATATACCTAAATTAATTCTAATTGAATTGGGAGCTTTGAATTGGGAAATCTGCATCAATACCCAAACCTAATTTAAACATGTAATATTGTGTTTCAAAATAAAGTTACCAGCCAACTGGTAAGTAATTAAGTTTTATTAACTTAAAAGCCAGTATTTACTATTGACTCCTGATGAATGTTGATTTTGGACTCTGCATGAAAGCTTACAACCTCTATAACCTGCTTATGCGGTTTGTTGATGCTTAAACAGTCATTCAAAGGAATTACAGTGTTTTCCATTTCTGTAGAAGAATGTGAATCATAAGTCATTGTTTCACTGGAAAGAACCAGTTTAGAAAGTCCCAAGTTCAGCTACAGTTAGACTGTGTGAGAGCAAATGAGGATATATACTCGCACCACAGGTCACAAATGATCATACTATATGAATTTTATTAGTGCTTGTATGTGGCATTGTGTCTGAAAATTGCACTCAGAGCTCCAGAAGATCTTTTCTTTCTCTTTGATGTCATGAGGAAGCAATGAAAGAACATAGACGTCATGTGGACGGCACTAAAAAAAGTATCTGATTTGACATCCTGCAGCTGCACATCACAGTCCTTGAAGTAGATGTGAGTGGCTGTACTATTGTGTGGAAACATAGCTCCCTTTTAAAGGGTCATGCATAGGCAAACAAATACAAATGTTTGGTCCGCAGGAAGGCCACGGTTTAGGTAGAATATTCTCCGCTTTTGTTTGATTAAACAAAGCATCTTCTTTGACCATTAAATCACCAGGCCTGACCTTTTGTCCAAGTCTTACAGAGTCCAAGAGGAACATCTTGTGTGTCACAAGTGCACATCAACATTCTATATACCCACTCGAAGATGGAGCTTTACCATCCCAGCTGAATTAATTTCAGTGAATGAAAGTCAAAGAGAAAGGCTTGCTCTCATTTTTTAATTTTTAAATTGCTCTTTGTTAATAATGGATTAAGCTAGTTTCAGTGGAATTAATCTTTCATGTAACTAACTACCTCTAAACCGATGAATTCCTGTTAAGATGTGTCCACCTGTCAGCTGGTATCTGAATGCACCTTCTATCTATATCCCATTGCCCAGCTCTCAATACAGGACATAGAGACATTTTAGTGTCCGGCTGTACACCACGGCTGTAATCATCCATAACTATCAGATACATTGTTTAATTTTATAGTTATTTTCATCTGGTCTTCTTTCTTAATACTAGATACCGCTTATGTAATGGTCAATGTCCACCATATCAATAAGAAGGATCCAGGTTTTTGGGAAAAGGATGCACTGCCTGGCCTAGAGTTGCGCAACTGTTTAAGATTTACTGCCCTTCATACACAGCACATTGACTTGGCCTTGAGATGACAGCGAGCTAGACATGACCCCTCAAATTGCCATTTCCGAACATCATCTTTCATTGGTCTTTGTTTTGATATGTCATCATTTGTGAAATCAGTTTATGGGCTATTACATGAACATGATCACAAAGAGTAAGTGACCGCTTTTAAATTGTAGGTTCACACTTTTAGTTCTTTTCTCACCAGTTCTGAATTTTTGGCATGGAAAACATGCACAATACAGCACAAAATACCTTTCATTTTCTCCATACAGGAGTGGATATTTATCAGCGTTCACAGACAGACCTACTGTAAGCTCTTAGGTTATTAGTCTATGGTATATGCTTCTGTTGAAGCACTCAGTATTATTTCAAGTTAATATATATAAATAATGTCTTTATGGTGAAGAACTACACTAACCATGAGTCTGAAGTGAAACGATCCACCAATCAGAACTTCAAAAGAGGTCTGCAGCAACAGCCCACTCCTATGACAGACTGTCAATCAAGTCACTCTCAAACTGCTTTGAGAATAGTTGAATATTTAGCAATAAAATGTAATTACTGCGATGGACTGGCGACCTGTCCAGGGTGTCCCCCGCCTTTCGCCCAATGTTAGCTGGGATAGGCTCCAGCCCCCCGCGACCCTGTACACAGGATCGATTGGATGGGTTGACGATGGATGGATGGAAAATGTAATTATATACTGTTTACTTATAATAATCAGCAGCTCTAAATAAATTGTACATTTTTGCATTATTTTTATTTGGATTATGACATTCGCAGTGCTTGACGGGATTGTAGATTATTCCCACATGAATGATGTTTAGTACACTATTTTTAGTGTCTTTTTGTGCAATTTTCAAATTAATTTAAGCTTTAAATCAAAGTTTGTTGTGTGTTGTGATACAGAGCTGGATGGTTTGGTTCATGGCTTAGAAATATTTATGAAGACTTTTATGATATCCCTATGGAAAAAATATTAATGGGAAAAAAAACACATTTGGAACCTAGACATTTGGAAATAGTGGACAGGTGCACTTGCGCTCTATGCAATTTTAAAACATGCAATTCATCTCAAGGAAGGCCTTAACATAAACTCAATTCTAGGTGGTTTTTTATTGTTTGGTGGACCATTTGAACAAGTAGTCAAACTTTGACTGCTGCGTGGGAGTATTCGTGAAAGCAGTTTAAAAACATTGTTTTTGCAATTCTGTTTGGTGGCAATAGGGGTGCTGAATTTACACACTTCAGCTGTGAGTGTAGTGAGGCTTCTCTAGTGACCTAGTGTACACCTATATCACCGGTCTCTCTACTTTCACTCTTCACTTTTCCAGTTGAGAGCCACCTGGCATCCAATGTCAACAAGAGCCGTCTGGTTCAGCAGGACCTGCAGGTGGCCAAACGCCTGCAAGAGGAGGAAGACCTACGGGCAAAAGCCGTGAGCAAGAGACAACACCGACACTTGTGAGTAATCTGAAAACACGAACACATGCCATTTTTCACAAAACTGCCAATTGAGACCATTAAGACACTGGACATATAGAGGTTAAATGCATCAAGCACTTTAGCCATGTATTTTGGAACCCAAAGTTTAAAACCAGCCAACATGGGACATATCTGCCCCCCTCATAATGTATTTATTGTGTGTGTGTGTGCACGCCAAACTGTACCATCCCAATTTGTGAGAAAACACCAACTGAAATGGAGAGAAAGGTCATTCTTCTCTCAGATCTTTCCAAAAACTCAGTAGTAGAGGTTGCTCCATGTCAGGCGGTCAGATGACTGATAGCATGGGTACCGGATGGAAAATCTTGCTTGTTTATCTCTCTGTTGAGATAAGAACTGTAAGTAGGAGTAGATGATGTCATCTAACATCAGATGAGTGTGTAAATGAGTTGTCAGCTTTTGATAACTGATTTTGTAGCAGTCAGATGTTAACATTCTATAGGGTCTGTACAAATACAGATTGTACATAATAAGGGAGTTTGGCTAGGTTTTTGCAATGCTTTGCAGCTGTGTTTGAACACAAGGCTTTGTGTCGTCTCATAATGTGCTGACTTTGTAAAATGTTTTGACCACTACTCATCTCGCATGCAGATAAAGTGTTCCTTCCTGCTGGGTGATGTCTCAAGGCCTCTGTGCTGGCAGAGCGAGCGAGCGAGTGGGTGATGTGCCTGAGGGGAGAGTTACTCCAAAGGTTAAAAAACTGCACTCTTGACAATTGCGTATATATTCAGTTGTATATGTACTTTAATAGCAATATAGTTGCAGGTTTGCAGACCCAGTGGATTGCTACCAGATACCAGGTTGTTTTTTGGTATGCATATAGGCCAATATAGTATATATTGCTGAATAGTATGACTTTCCAGGCAGAAACATTTAGTTTTTTGTGCTTCTGTAAGGGTTAGGGTTAGGTATGGATGCTGAATTAACCTTAGGCCTCACAGAATTGTCAGTGCTGTCTTCAGTTTTACCTAGGATTGAAAGGTCCATGTTGCTTCCTGAATACAGTCTTTAGTGAATGCAATTGTACATGAGATCAATGTTAGTCTGTTAAAATTGGGACAAGATCCCGTTCGACACTGGGCTGATCTAGCCACAGCCAGCAATAAATACCAGACACATTTACCGTGTTGGGGAAATTAAGATTTGCTTTTCTAGATTCTAATGGGATTCCTTTTCTAATTACTCTGTCTGAACAGTTATCACAGTACTTGAGAATTCATTATTACACGTCTTTACCTGACAGCCAACACAAGGGTAGACCCAAATTGTCCTTTGCCAGAATTCATTTGATCTTAAATAAATAACTCGCAGTTCATAATGTGTAAACGAAAGTCACTTTCTGACATCGTCCATGGCACCTTTGCTAGTGATTGGAATTGTAAGGAACTGAACCAATTCCTCTTAATGATTCCAATACTTCAGTGGTTCCAATAATGATTATTTTAGTACTTTTGAGGAAGACATATTTGGAAATGTAATTATTATTGGATTTACTGCCCTCATCACCCTGTTAGTAAATGATGAGGTCATATCATATTTTAACAACGGATTCTTGTAAAAGGTGTGTTTAGACAGACTTTTTAATTCAGATAACAATAATCCATTCATTTAAATCTCAAAAGCCTTAGGTGCACTTATTTAGAGCCAGGCATGATGAAATGAATGATTTACGGTTCAGCAAGTTTTGTAACATTAAAAAGAATCTGCTGATAAGACTCATTCACTTGATGTAGTGACTGTATGTTTTGAGCAATAGATTCAAAATATCAGTGTCGTAAGAGTAATTTGTTCTGAAATTGGACTGCACTGATTGTGCCGTATGTTTCGCGCTGCCTCTTCAAAAGAACCGGCTCATTACAGGTCATTCATTCAGGAATCAGACCTAGGGACGCACCGATCCGATATCTGGATCGGTATCGGCTCCGATACAGATGTTTTTAAACCGATCTGGTATCGGTCCATCGAGCCCGATCCAAATCCGATACTGTGTGTTAGTCATGTTTGTTACTGTCAAGAACCTTTAAACGAACCATTAAAGCAGTTAATATGACTCGTTTTATTCAACGCCACTTGAAGACTTGTGATAGCTCTGTGAATCACAAAAAGCTGTGTTTTATAAGTACTTATATAAAATACACACGTAGCTCCAGCAAGTTATTGAATGGTGCTACTCTGTTTACACACACGCATGCCTATTTTTAGCCTTCACGTGGTGCGCAATATTTGAGCGATACTCGCGAACAACATCTCCGATGTAGATGCTCAATAGATCTGTTGACTTATATGCATTTATATGCATTTTTACCATACTTTTAATAAGAAGCTAATTAAACCACTGTGAACTTTCCTAAAATCAGACACATACAGGACTTCCTGGAGAGTTCAGAATGTCAAAATAAAAGCGTGAGGGGTTTAAAATGAAAGGTGTCATGGGGGCAGAGATTTGAACTCAGTAGCAGGGTTTACTGAACAGATGATTGAAACAGTGTAAATCCAGTTGAGCAGAGTGGCAAACAGCAGGTGACTAATATCCAGACAGGGTATAGACATGATGAACGGATAACTCACAAAAGTCTTATGATACTTGCAGGCAATAATGAAGACACAAGTATGTTTGGCATAGTATAAAGGTCTGGAGACTCAGAGATACTATTGATGAGACAGATATATGCTGTCCTTGATTAGCCACTACTGACATGCAGGTGCGTGTAATCAGAACTCAGGGGAGAGAGAGAGCACTGTGATGGCAGTGTGGAAGAAAGAGAGGGAGAGACTGGTGGATCCGTGACCAGAGGAGCACGATTGAGATATTTTATCATATATTACGATTATAATATATTATTATTATTATTATTATTATTATTGTTATTATTATTATTATCATTTGTTTACAAATACAAGCTGAACAAATTAAGCGAAAACAAATTTGTATGACTTATACTGGATTTACCGTTAATTTTGCTACTACATTATCCAGTATACTAGTTAACAATAAAGTTTTTCTTTACAAGCTATACATTTATATTGAAATAATGTGTAGTTAGAGGTTTGTGTTTCTTTTACATATTAAAGAGTATTCCCAATTAGTTCCACAAAATAATGTGAAGATATTCTGAACTGATTATGCAAAAAAAAAACAACACTGGTATCTGAACAGGATTAATGTCAGCCGATTCTGAGATATCGGAATCGGATCAGAAGTGAATAAATGGTATCGGTGCATCCCTACGACTACACTGGTATGTATGGCTGTATGTTTCGCACTGTCGATTCAAAATACCGTCTTGTAAGAGTAATTTGTTCGGGAATCAGACTACACTGGTTGCGCTGTATGTTTCGCACTGGTGATTTAGCAGCAGCAGTGTTGTGTTGCCGCAGAATTGTAGTGCAGGAAACACTATCAGAGTATTTTAGTATTCCGCATCGGCGGAATTCTCGCACTTGAGAATCGCTAACAGACCAAAAGTCATAACGATCATTCATTTTCAGTATTTAAAACAAATGAACCAATTCTGAATTGGAAACTGTTCTCATTTCCACCTCTTTATTTTGCTATTAGTTACTGGCTCAAATGCTCTGACTAATTGCTCGCACCATAGAAAGTATTATAAAATGCAAGTGTATTCATCTGCTCCGTTAAAGTCCTTTTTGACTTTGGTGGCTCAACAGATAACGTGAGTTTGGAGAGAGGCTACGTGTTGTTTTGAAGAGTTTAACTGCAATTTCATTACTGGATTAAGTAATCTGACTACAGTAAGTAACACATTACATGTTACACCCAACACTTCAGGTTTGACTTCCAAGAGCGTGTTCATCTCAGGCACTGCAAATGAAACGCATGATGGCTAACGTGAAAACTCAGGTGTGTTATGTTTTCTTGTTCTCTGTCCTGTTAGTGAACGCATCGACAATGAAATTGCTCAGGAAATTCAAGAACAACTGGTCCGGCAGGCTGAACAACTGAGGCAACAGGAGGAGAAAGATGAGGTGATAGCTGGGCTGCTTCCCAAGGACACATATTCACACTCTCCATTTATGTTGATCAGCTGAAAGACACTGATTTAGCAACACCCACTTAAATGTTGCTACATCATTGTTAATGTATTAGCTACACTATCACATTCTTTGTGTGTGTTGGTCATTACTTTGGTATTAACTTAACCACACACACACATTTTTCTTGTTACATCATTGGTATTGTCATTGAAACTCCCTCATGAGTTTCAGGGAGTATGTTTGTGTATAATTATGCATGTGTTCGACTAGGCCATCGCCAGAAAGTTGCAGGAACGAGAGATGAAAGAGGAGAGAAGACGACAAAAGCAGCTGGATGCAAACTTGGAAGAGGAGTATTATGAAGACAAAGGTGTGTAGATCGCCACCTGGTGGAAGGTGGGAAGTGAAGGGTGTTCTGTACTGATCATCAGAGAAGATTGTCATGTTGTTGATAAGATTTGGTACAAGAGAATTATGTGGGTTTGGATTAGCATTTATGATTGACCCCTGAAGCTTGTTATTTGCCACTGCTGTATATTGCTATTTTGACTTGCAGTATGAGTTGAATGTGAAGGAATATATAATGACTGTGTACCATGGAATAATCTAAAGAAAATAAATAGACATCATGCCTTCTGGCCGTTCCCCCAGCCAATGGTCCACCCCGCCTCCTGGGAACCTGGGGAGAGATGAGGGGAGGGAGAGGGAAAGGGCTAATGGGAGGGAGGTAGAGTGATAGAGGAGAGAAAGATAAACTTGCTCCCCGGTCCCCGGACATGCCGTCGCCTGGTCCTCAGCCACTCCTCCGCCCTCTGGTGGATGACAGCCGCTCCTCCCCGGGTGGACGGCAGCGAGTCTTCCAACCCCTAGCAGACGGAAAGGTTCCTCCACTTCCTGGTGGATTGCAGCAGCTCCTCCTCTAGCGGATGGCAGCAGCGAGAACTCCATGACAGCGCATCCCTCCTTCCCGGGTTTCGGTACCAATGTAATGGGTAAAGTTCGGCAAGGAGGAGGCGGAAACCGGTAGAACAGTCAACATAATCTTTAATGACAAAAAAGAACTTAAAGAAACAAACAAACACACACACAGCGGCCACATGTCTATCTCTCTCTCTCTCTATCTCTCGAACTGGTGTGTCCGGCTCCCCTTTATCTCTCTCTCCCACTGATTGGGTGACTTTGTGCCGGCCATGCCCCCTCCCTGCCCGGCCACGCCCACCTCCTCGTCACAACCATATTGTTGCCAGATTTTATTTCTGATTTGAAATATGTAATTAGATTGTAATCATGACCAAATGAATCTTAGGAACCAGTTCTTTCTATGACTCATTCTGAAAGACTCTTAAACTCAGGATACATGTTCAGGAGAGTTTTGTTATAATAAATGATATTTGATAAAAACATTTAACACAATTAAGTTGTTATAAAACAATACTATTGTTTAGATTCACAAACAAAAAGATATATTCATATTTACAAAAGGCTTGTATTGAATTGTATTTAATCAGAACAGCACATTAAAATATTACAAATAATAGTATCTTTTAGATTTACAAATAAAAAGATACATATTCACATAAGTGTTTTGTTGTATTTAATAGTATTTAAAGTAAAGAAACATTAAAATATCTGGCAAACAATATAGTATTGTTTCGATTCGGAAATATGCAAATTCACAGACTATTTAAAAAACATTTAAATATTACAGTAGAATTGTTTAGATTCTGAAACAAAAGAAAAACATTCACATAAGAGGTTTGTTGTATTAAATGTTTTAATTCAATCATTAAAACATTGTATAGATACAGAAACAAAAAGATATGTATTCATATTAGAGTTTTGTTGTATTAAATGGAATTTAATTAAAAAACATTCCATTGTAACGCACATTAGTATTGTTTTGTTTAGTATTTTTTTGAAACCAAAATGGTGGGCTCCACCACTCCAAAAACAAAATTTTGTAGAAAACATTGTGTACTAGACATTTCATTTTTTACATTACTACTACAATTTTGATGTCGTTACACATTAATTTCCTGTTTTTGGAGTTTAAGAGGCAGTTACAGGTTAGGAAGCTATTACAGTAACCCAAATTTTCTGAATGCTCTTCAAGCATCAAGAACTCAAGATACTGTCATCTGTTTGCTGTGAAGTTAAACAAACCACATATTAGTTTAAAACACTTGTGTGTTTAGTAAACACTAAGGGTGCTCTGGAAGTTTCTTTCGCCATTGACAGTTGTCTATATAGCACTAGCAGAATATGTTGCATTCATAATGTGTTAGCATTTAGCGACAAAGGCTACAAAGGTGGACTTGCAAGACATCCATGTTATGCACTGGATTCAAAGTCTGTTATCCCCGCCCTCATTGCATGGCTTCCCTTGTTTGCCAGTATTTGCATTTGAACTGTTTGCACTCACATGTTATGCAATTGTCCCTTCATGCAGTCAGTGTGATTCATTTAGGGATACTTGCTAGTTTGCTGATATCATACTGATAGGGTCTGTTTACCTCATTACAAGTTCAGTCAAAGTTGGCTCTTCACCTTTTGTCGTTGGGTGCTTAATGATGAGTGCTTTCTTTTTGTTCTGGACAGGACATTTTACATTTTTATTCGTACTGTTGAATTGCCATATTACACTGTTTGTTTAAAATCACTTATTGGTGCTAAGGCAAACCTCAGTATTACTGTTGTACTTTTGCAACAACTAAAAAAACAAATGGCTATTACATGGTGCACAACTTGTCTCACAGCATTGGTGGTACAGATATGGATGATGCATTTCAATCTTGTTGATATTCTCTATGGCTCTGTTGTGTCTGCATGAGAGCTGTACTATGATAAGCAAAGATTATCACACGCCAACAGTGCACAACATAAAATATTCACATCTTAGAGAGCGCTTATAGCCTTATCTTTAGCAGGCATGTCTAATCTCTCTCTTTCTCTTCCACAAATTGTTGCAGCATAGCTAAGCACCTTTCACACGCCAGGATGCATATAATTATGCAGCTTTTCCCGCAGTTGTGTGTAATTGTCCTTCCTTTAGGGTATCATTTTGTTGTAGGAAAGCTATAGAAAATGTTGAATATTTTTGCTGTTAACATTAGAGAACAGGGTGGCAGCATGGTGATGTTTTTTGAAATGAAACACTTCCCCAACATGCTTATTTAATAGTCAACATGAAACCAAAATTAACCTGATTTACTTTCTAATCGCAAATTTTTTGGTCTTACTGTGGTCGATTTACATATTGCACATTATTCCAAAATAAAGAAATGTGCCTGTGTAAGTAGTGATGCACCGATGTGGAATTTCTGGGTAGATCTTTTTGCTTTACAGAACATATTGGTGGCATTTCTGCTATTGGTGCGATTTTTAATAATATTTAGATTTTCCCAATTATCAGCCACTAATACATTGGCTGCCCATATATTGTGCACCCCTACTTGTAATCTTTCTACGAAGTGTAACTTGCTTGATCTATGTAATGATTGTTAACTTTACCTTCAGGCAGTAGTTCTCCACAGTCAACTGCAAACTAATGTTCCAGTATGGCTCTATTCTAGTATGGAACACCCACTTTTGATGATCCAATCAGTTCCTGATAGATAAAATCATGTCCTATTCCACAGTTATTTATTTGTTGAACATCACATTTCACCCTGAAGTATGCCACATTATGGAAATAAAATGGGTTACGAATGCCATTTCATTTTGACATTTCCGATAAGGACTTCTGTAGTGGACTCATCTGCAAGTGCCTCCATCCTTAACGGCATCGTTTGAAGGTGGTGGAAAAGGCAGATAACCAATTACTTGGCTAATAGTTTTTACATTTGATTTATATAAGGTTAAAAAAAATTTATTTCCTTACTATGATGGGAACATAGAGGCTACAATAGTCCAAAATGAACAAAATCCCAAATGCATATTTTTGTTCAACCAAAATCCCAGTAATTATACTGTATACATTACAGTTAGAAGGGCTTGTTTCTACATTATAGACTCCTACAGGGATGGCCACAGAGGAACACAGAGAAATAATAAAAATTAATTTAAAAAAGGGGCCTGGGTAGCTCAGCGAGTATTGACGCTGACTACCACCCCAGTTCGAATCCAGGGTGTGCTGAGTGACTCCAGCCAGGTCTCCTAAGATACCAAATTGGCCCGGTTGCTAGGGAGTGTAGACTCACATGAGGTAACCTCCTCGTGGTCGCGATTAGCGGTTCTCACTTTCAATGGGGCACATGGTGAGTTGTGCGTGTATCGCAGAGAGTAGCATGAGCCTCCACATGCTGTGAGTCTCTGCGGTGTCATGCACAGCGAGCCACGAGATAAAATGCACTGATTGACTGTCTCAGAAGTGGAGGCAAGTGAGACTCCGCCACCTGGATTGAGGTGAGTAACCACGCCACCACGAGGACCTACTAAGTAGTGGGAATTAAGCATTTCAAATGGGGAGAAAACGGCATAGATTTTTTCCAAAAAGCAACTATCAGCACTGATTAATTGGTAAACCGATTTATCTGTCTACCTCTACTTGGAACTTCTTCTCAAAATATCCTTGTTTGCCATTTTACTTCCTGCAGTGAACTTACCCCTTGTGTACTAACTCTTTTAGATTCTTTTCCCTCATGTTACACTTCACCAATTCTCCCTCACACTTGCTTTCAAACAGCCTTTCGACCTCCACTGGACTTGCGAGAGCAGCATCCCGGTTTCACTTCTCCAGTTTACAGAAAAGAAAGGTATCCCGACTACAGTCGTGGTCATTTCCCATACAACTCTCCTGACCCAGACAGAAAGAAATACGATACCCGTAGCCGATATCCAGAAAATGACCCAGTTGGGTCTGGACAATCAAGGAATCCAGAGAGATACCCAAAAGATAGAAACAGACCCCTAGATCTCAACTATACGGAACCTTGCAGAAGAAAGAAACAGGATAAATTGGATGAACCACGTTCTGCAAGAGGTGACATGGATCCTGCTGTGCACAGGAAAGAGAAGCCTCTCAGGGATTACTCTGCTGGTTGGGACAGAGTCTGGGACAAGGAGAGGAACAGGGATACAGAACTAGAAAGAGATGGGCAGAGAACCAAAGAGAGGCCAAGGGACAGAGCAAGAAGTCAAGATCGACTATTAAGCGGAGATGTCAACCGTGTCAACGAAAGGGACAGAAACGAAGACAGGGAGGTCGACAGAAATAACTATGAACAAGGTAGCAGAGACAGGCAAAGGGATAGAGGCAGAGATGGAAACCAGGAGAGACACAAAAGCAGGGACAGAAGCAGAGAGTGGGAGCTGGATGATTACGGACTTACCCCCAGTAGGGACCGTTCAGAAGACGGCCTGGAGTTGGAGGATCACAAGAACAGGCAGAGGCTTTTGTCAGGTCCTAAAGAGGTGTTTGAGGAGGCTAGTCTCAGAGGTCACTCTAATGAGGGTCGATCCCCTCGCCATTCCCCCAGAGACGGAGGTATGATCCAGGGTCTGTGTGTTTGAGTAAACCTGCTGGGACTTTTTCAGTGCCATCTGGTGGTGGGAATACTGTCAAGGCATACTCTGATATCTACTACTCCATTTTCCTTATCTACTGGTGATTTTGCTTCTGTTCTCTGTTGGGTTATGACTCCTTGAAATTATTCATGCTATTGATTCCTTTTGCAATTAATCTGTGCTGTGACAACAAACCTGTGTGGCAACTGCAATTGCAATTCCTACTGTATCCAGAATCTGGATTGTGTGATCATTTCTTTGTCTCTGTCAGGGTGAATCTCACAAAACTTGTGAAGTGTCCCAGTCATATGTTGCCCCAAAATCAAAAGAAACTGATTTGCATTAGTTCATTCCCTCAATAAGTACACTCGTGTATTTTGTCTTTTTTGTCCAATTTTCAAACACCTTTTTGCTTTAAATCGAAGTTTGTAATGGTGTGATTAACCTCGGAGCTGGTTGGTTTGGTGCATGATTTAGAAATCTTTCATTAAGAATTGTATTAAATCTCTATGGAAAAAAACAAATGAGAAAACGCATCTGGAACCAAGACTACTGCAAAAGTGCACGGGCACTGTTGTGCTCAAAGCATGTTTTCTACCCCAAATGGCATTACCTTTTTTCGCTTAATATTGGGGTAAAATGTGACCTGAGCTAGTTTATGTTTACCTGAGCTTTGCTTTTAATGTGGATTAATGCCCTGTGATGCCCCCTGCAGACAGGAAGGTTCGAGGAGAGTATGGCGTGAGGGAAGCAATGCATGGATTGGCTCACTTAGACCTACAAGAACTAGAGCTTAAAGACATGGAGGTGGCACGCAGGCTACAGGAAGAGGAAATCAAGGTAACTTGAGTAAAACACAATTATCTGAATTACTATAATTATTTGTGATAGTCATAGATTACTGGCTGCTCTTGTTTTACAGGCAAGCAAAATCGACAAACAAGCCGCCCAACTTGCACAAGATGAGGTATGAAATCTTTTAAGCAATGTCAAGAATGTTTTTACCTCCAGAATTTGATATCTTGTTGTGTGTTGAACATTGCCATGTTTAATGTTTTGTATATGATTTAAGGATTTAGCCAGGCGACTAATGGAGAAAGAGAAAAGAGAGTATAATAGATCAAGAGAGAAGGAGAAACAAGTGATTGAGAGAAGACGAGCCGAGGTGGAATATAAGGTTGTCAACGTTACTCTGTCTTTGAAACCAAATTGTTTCAGAACTGGATTCTGATTGGTCAGCACAGTGTTCCTGCTGTATTAAAATACACAATGTAATAACAGTTATTATATGAAACACCTGTTTATCTGCTACTGTGTGTAACTGCACATACCCTAAAAGAGGCCACTGTCAGTAGGTAGATTTACATATCAGTGACCATACATGGCACTTAAAAATTTGCTAATAATAGAACATTTTAAAGAAAATGTGTGTCCTTAATATTTTTATGATGATAGTAGTTGTATTATAAAAGCAATAAGGCACTCACGGTCCCAGGACCCTTTGCCTGTACCTGTTGTTACACCCTTTAGCCATTACTAGCATGGCAGTATAGCATGGCCTCAACGGAAGACTGCAGTGATTGCTCTTGCCAAATCTACTGTCTGAAATGCTCTGTTTATATCATAGCCAGTGCAAGAAGAAGTTGTACGACCACGAATGCGGGAAGAGGTGCGCAGCAGAGAGGACGAGTACCAGAGAGCACGTAACCACAAACCTGCAAGGTACCATTTTAAACAACAGCTCATTTTAACACTTTCTGTTCTCATTAGTCCCAGTGGACTCTTAATTGTTTCTCTTGGTTTGGTTGTGTCTGCTTTGTTCCAGGCCGCCTCCACCTACACAGCACTATGAGAACATAAACCCGAGCTATGCTTATGAGGACAGCCCTTATTCTCCTCGCCCTCCTTCAAGGCCAGACGCAGCATACAAAGGTTTGTTATGTACTATTGACTTCATTTAAAAGAGTAGTTCAACCAAACTTTTTTTATTTCCAAACCAGTATGACTTTCTTTTTTTATACATAATACAAAAGGAGATGTTTTAAAGAAGATTACCCCTCCGTCTTTTCAATATAATGGCAGTGGAAAGGGCATAATTTAAGTGTCATAAAATTAGAGCTCCTAGAGAAAAGCTTGTGCACAGTGGCTGGTGTATTCACGTGAGACCTTGCGTTCTTTTTAGTGCTAGTTCTTTCGTAAACAAGCTTCTTTAACCCTTCTAAGTCGACTGACGATCCAGAGCGTCAAAGTGCGCACCTCTGACATATCTATTAATAACTTCGGAATGGATCAAGGTATTAACTTACTTTTTTGTTGTTGTTTTTTATGAAAAAGCTGACATTCGTCTGCATAGACTGTGTTGACTTCCGCGAATGATAAGCCTTCCGTATTTTAGTGCAAATCTATAGCATTATTATTATAGATTTTACCGCAAAACAAAGACATTGTACTTTATTTTATCTAATGATATAAAACGCTGTTGGTGTGTGTAAACCAATCAAAGACCTGTGTGTGTGTGTGTGAACCAATCACAGAGCTGTGTGTGTGTGTGTGTGTGTGTGTGTACCAATCACAGACCAAAAGCAAAGAATGACATGGTCAGATGTCATTGGAGTAAAAGGGGGGAGGGGTGTGAAATTCCTTTCAGCCAAGTGTGGCAGAGAATGACTGATGAAAAGCACATCAATCAGTGGTGCAACAGTTCCATCTTGTGGTGTTTTTGGATATTACTCCATTTATACAGCTTCGTATTCCATTCACATGAACGTTTATTTCCCTATTATATTTTCTTATGTTTTTCAACCAAAAAAAAAAACTTATGGTGACTATAGTCACAGAAATGTAAATAGTTGTTTTGTTTCTTTATATTTTTTCACCCAATTTCTTTTGAAGTTGTTCTAAAGCCTTTGAGGAATAAATATTTGTTGTGAAATTCCTTATTCATTTATGTTTAATATTTTTTATATAATAAAAACAACAAAATTGAATATCCGCTTTTTGTATTTTTTGGTGATATATCACATCAGAACATGTAAAATTTCTCAAGAAGTGTATTTACAATGCATCCACATTGTAGATGAGAATCTATAGAATCCAGAAATATGACTCTTCACTCTGCTATGAAAATTGACCATTCCAGAAGCCAAAATATCAAAATAATGCCAGGCGGACTTAAGACCCCTTAGACCTTGGAGGGTTAAAAGTGCTTATTTTAGAATTGATTATCATAACTATATTAATACCCATTGTGATGTCTCATATTACATGAACCTTCTCGCAACAGGACTGTAGCGGATCATGAGAGATTGAACGGAAATAAATCGCACTTTGAATTTATGCTGCAGAGTCAACCCCATAAAATGTGTTCGTTCTAGGGATGGGCACAATGCAGCAATGATCTATCATGAAAATGATGATCGATGGTGATCATGCATGATGTGACTTTAAACTTAATTTGAAATTCAGTGACAATTTCCTGACAACTAAACACAAACTTGTCAAAGAGGAAGCTTATTTTAAAATTTTAGGTTGATTACGTTGTGATTTTGAGGGGTAAATTGAGTGTGTGGCGGTGGACTCAACGCGCTGAAGCAGCGCATATACAGCAGGCGAGAGTTTCAAACAGCTAGACGGAGCGCAGCTGAAGATAACAGAACACAGCGTCTTCAAAACTGAACTTCAACTTAACATGCATATTAAAACAATTATGATTATGACGACATCTGTTAATCCATCTGCGATTTGAAAATAGACGGTTCAGACAGTCACAAAAAAACCTGGTGCGCCATTACTACGGTAACCTGAAGGAAGAACAGACGTGGTGCACATTCTTTCATTGAGTTGGGCAGTGAATCTTCACATAATGATGAAATATGATGCATTCTATTTTGATTATGCAATCTTTTGTACATTTTGTAACAGATTATTTTATAACACAGCCAATAATAATGAATAGACGATGCACTGGAACAACAAGATGCAATGCAGCAGCCAAATATGTTTGTCAGACATATATAGTTATGTTCATGGCATTGCCCCTCGAGTAATCGACGAGTAATTAGTCTGAGTACTTGTAGACAAAATGACCAAAATGCCCATCCTTAGCCCACCCCTAGTAACAGTTAAAACATAAGTAGAACTTGGCTTAAATCAATGTGCTTGGTGGGCAGACATGTAAAACTTATATATTATTTAATTCTTATATTTATTAGGGGTGTGATGATTCGCCCTGACAATAAGTAAATAATATATATATATATATATATATATATATATATATATATATATAATAATATAAGCGTACAATATATAATATATAATAATTCTGATTATTCAAATATATTACTTTATTGTGGCAGATGATTGCAGCATTGATTAGACTATACAGAGTGGCTTTAGAATATGCTAGTTTTATTTACAAATCTTTTCCATACGTTTATTTCCAAAGGCCTATTATTGATTTACTCTGGACAGTTATCTATTTTCAATTGAGTTTGTCAATGTAGTATGTACACATGCATTGGATGCTCTTGAGAGATGCATCTCACTTTGGTTGTGTCATGTTTCAGCATCTCGCACCATAACCTGTATTAAGAAGCTGATTGAAACTTTGAAAAATGCGTCTCAAGATCACGCAGTAGCACATCATCTGTGAAATGCTCCGACTGTATTCATTTCGTGCTGCCTGCTTTCATTGATAAGGCACTGGGGTTTAGTGTAGGCTGCCCCCTGCCGACTGTGGAATGCAAAAACATCAAGGCATATTACAGAATTTATGGGCCATGGCTAATTGTAATTATTTGAACACTTAATTTTTTTAATATAATTAATCATACCCAGGTAACGCATTAAATCGATAGCCCTAATTAAAACATCTCCTTTTGTGTTCGGCATAAAAACAGTAAGTCTTACAGGTTTGGAACGACACATGGATAAGTAAATTATGACTATTTTTCTACTATTCCTTTAAGGGATTACCTTATTCGAGGTCCAAAATTTCATTTTGGTTTTCTCCATTTGTCTTCTAGGTGCCTACTACAGACAGTGACCATGAGCTTCTACTGTTGTCCAATCATGAGTTGCTCTTTTCTTCCTTTTACTTTCGAAGACGTCATTATGTATCGAAGATGATTGGAGTCTGTGCTAAATGTGAAAATGGATTGAAGTTGGATTCGAGTTCTGAGGCTACCTGCAAAAAGCTACTGACACTTTATTTTTTTTAGTTTATCGCTCATGTCGAGTTAGTTGAAGTTGTCACCATGTGTTGTGAAAGAGTGTCTTTTCCCCTGGAGCTATGAACTATTATGTGACAGGACGGTTCCTGTTGGCTTGATCTTATGTTCTTGTCTTATTGTGGATGACTGGACAGGAGGGACTCTACTGCACAGCTCTTTTTGGATTGCCCATTTTCTCTCTATCCCTCTTGGCAATGTATTGCCATACTAAGATGACCAACATTTGTTTCATGCAACTTATATGACATCTATACTTGAGTCTTGATTCCATGTTTTATTGATGACCAGGATGCAGCAGGATGTGCAAATTTCCAAGGATACTTCATGGTTTAATCCAAAATGGTGATGTATAACTAAGGAAAACACATGCTTGAATATATGAAGCACAAATATGTGCTATATATTTATTGATTTTGTTTTGAGATAATATATATATTTTATTTTTATTTTCTTTAAAAATGCATTGATGATTGTTTCAGCCTTTCACAGATTGATCCTAAGGGACTGTTTGTTTACACCAGAAGTGATCAAGTTCTCTGAGGCCTATTTTAAAAGGATAGTTCACCCCCACCCCTCTTTTTTTTTTTTTTTTTTTTTATTCAGTCAACTCAGACTCATGTTGTTCCAAATCACTTTGTTTCTACCTTGGAATAATGATAAAATGTTCATTTTTATTGAACTATCCTTTTAATTCAAAGTTTCCACCCTGCTCGAACAAACCTCATCTTGATTAGCTGGTTCAGGTATATTTAATTTGAATCAGAATTGAAGTCTCCAGACCAATCAAATATCAAGGTGAGGCTGTCAATGGTTTCTTTTTCAACTTTTGCCATCAATTCATCATTTAGCCTCCATATCATTTGTGAGAGACTCCTTATGGTCACTGTGGGAAAACATACAGCTAGGGGTTGAGAGGCTCTGCCTACGGGTGCCTTTGGGTAATTCGTACCCCATACTTACAGTGTCCATAGAGATTCCCTTGTCTTTGTAGGTTCTTCGGGACTTAAAAATATGCTCCTGTGTTCAAGTGCATGCTGGCTGAATATGAACAAAATGGGGTTGACTATTTGAATCTTGTATAAAAATGTCCACAAAACACAGCTCTACATCTCATTTTTTTATTTGAATATATTTTTATTTATAATAGAAAGAAAATACACAAGCTTAAGGCATGTAGTAGCATTGCTATTGGCACAGATGTAAACATTGTTTTCATGCTTGCATTATCATATGTGGTTCATATTAATATCTCAATGTTCTGATTTACAGTGCTTTGTTATTGTTGGTAAACGTCCATTAATCAGGAACAGACCATCTTGCAGCAAAGGCAAATAGATCTATGGAACCCCTAGAGCAGTGGTTCACAACATTTTCATAATGAACGCCCCCCTACTTCATTCCTTTACCTCAGCCGCCCCCAATCAATTGAAAGCGGAGACTTTTACAATTACTTGTGTTATTTGCTTAATTTGCTCGATGCAACTTCGATGCATTGCATAATTTAAAAGTTTTGTTAATAAATTCAGTAGGCTTTCACGATTTGAATGTGAGACCAAACCTTGCGTTTCTTGAATTCAAGTAGACGGAGGGCTATATCTGTGCCCTTTAAAATGAAACTTATAATAAAAGTGATATTTTTAAAATTTTTTACATTTGACTTTTTGAACATTTTAATTGATTAATTAATTAACAGTGGTATGTGTAACAAGACCATAGTAAACACATGGAAGCATGGATATTCTTCACTACCATGGTTATAAAACAAACTATAGCATTTGTGTAATTCTAGACAGTAGACCTAGTCTAAACGCATGTAAAAAACAAAAAAACTATAAATATAAGTTGATACTTCAGATGCGTCACTAGAGTTCAAAATCGGATGAACCGCGATACAAATGCATACCAACTCGTATAATTGAGAACCAACAGATAAACTCAAAGTCTAGATCTTTTAATGCGAAGTGGAACTTGATGATAGATTTGATTATTATGACTGATAAACGCCCCTATTTGAAGCCTAACACCCCCCTCTCTACTATTTTTCACTCAGCGCCCTCTGGCATCCTTTGAAAGACACCTGGGGGAGTGGAACCGCCCCTGTTGAGAACCCTTGCCCTAGAGGACAGAGAAGGGATTTAATTTCTGAAATAATTTTGTGCTCCCTTGCAGTAGTTTGTGTTTCGTAGCAGTAAGTTGTGAGTTTTCCTTGCAAATATGCTTGTTTTTCCCTTGTAATAAGTTGTTCCCACATAATGTTTTTCATTCCCTAGTAAGTTGTGCATTCCCTTGTAATAAATGTTGCGTTCCCTCGTAATAAGTTTTGCGTTCCCTTGCTGTAGTTTGTGTTCCCTTATAAGCAGGGCTGGACTGGAAAGAGAAATCGGCCCTGGATTTTACATAGAAACTGGCCTAAACGTTGCCCCCCAACGGTTGGGGGGCAACTGTTGGGTTGTTCGCTGTCCTTTTCTGCGTATCGTGGCACCATTTTGTGGCCCATTCTGCATAACGCGGCGGCTCATTTGAGTTATCGCGGCCCATTTGGACCCGGTTCTCTCGATGGTCAGTCCTCCCCCGATTGGCCCCAAAGTGCGTTGGCCTGTAGTAAATTCATAGTACTATCAACTATTGCAAGGAAACACAACTATTTCATTAAATACATTTCCCTCCCTGTCTTTTATTAAGGGGCTCCATGCAGATAAAAGCTGCAAACATGTGTAGCTTTCACAAAATGTATCTGCATATATTTCTGTCAGGGCATCTTTTTTTTTTTTTTTTTTTTTTTACAAACCTTTGCAAACATTCCATAACATTCTGCTGGATTATTAGTGCCTCTACAAGACCCGTGTTCGATCGCCAGTGCTGAAAGCTACCGTCTTGTGCTCTCGAGAATATACTAGTTTGTGTTGGTGCATTCCAGTAAAAGGCATGGCCTGAAATGTGTCCACGTAAAACATTTAGGGACAATCTATATCTGTTGCCATGCTGCTATGCTCAAACGAAAGCTGATTTAAGAACATTTTAATGTGGAATTGTATGTGTGTTTTCATGATGAAGTGCATGTATATCTTTTTTAGTGCTGTGTTAATCCAGCACATGTCATGGTGCATATTGCTCTGTAGTAATCGAACAGAATATTGTATGTGGAAATCTTGCTACAAATGGGCTGGATGGTCCTTCTGTGTCAAATGTGCCAACATTCAGGGATTAAAACAAGTATTATGACTGAGGCTTCAACAAACAAATGGGTTACCTTTTAGCACCTGGTATGCCATTCTGTATGTATGTATGCGTGTGTAACCGAGCGAACAAGACTTTGGCGTTTTTCACTCAACGTAAAGATGTGACATCCATGCCAGTTTGTTTTACAATCGACTGCTGCTGGAAACATTTTGTGACCAGCTACACATTTTTGTATCTTGCACATTCTTTCATAGCTTCCACTGGCCAACTGTAAATACCAAATAAATGACTTTTAAAAGATGTTTGTATCAGTAGACGGTATTTGTAATCTGACAAACCTGATTCAAATAAAAAGCAACCCCTGGTTATAACCTTACAGAAAGTCTTGTAAATGTCGGTTTAGTGATTGTGCAATTCATGTTTTAGATCGATTGGTTTTACTATTCCATAAACAACCAGACTTAAGACAACAGCAATTGAATGTCATGAAATTGAAGTCTGTTGTGGCTGTCCAGGACACAGAGAACTCAATTACAAGTGAATGAGGAAGTGTAGATGCAAAACAAACACCTATCCTGGGCAGGTTCACCTACATACCAGAGATTTTCTGGGATAGTTGCATGTTGAAACACTGCAGGTCCTCTTTGAGCCTCTCCAATAGTTATGCTTCTTTACATTTGCTGTTTGCTGCCATTCAGGGGCTGCCAAATGTGTTGCTTGCATAAATCCATATATACAGTAGTTATAGCCTTGTATAGACCACATGCTTCCAGTGCTCCCAGATATGCATGGCAAGATATTGCTGAATATCCGCAGCGCCCACTACCAGAAACAATGACTGAAATTGTTGTGTTTATCTCAGCCACAGCTCCCAGCAATGTGCGCTGCAGGTGGACCGGTTTTGCACCTGAAATCAAACAGTAGAACATTTGTGAAACTTTTGTTCAAACATGAACACTTTAATAGAACATACTAGATTTAACTGCAAATGATCTGTGACAGCATTGTCCCTTTTTCCCTAAGTTTAATAATAAATCATTGTTAATTATGTGATTCAAGAATTGTATGCTCCTCTAAATACAATCTTTAATAAAATACTTTTGTTGAAAGGTATTGCCGAAGTACACTAAGAAATTTGTCATTTAAGTTTTAATAGCATTTATATGAAGTTAGATTATAAATAGTTGAGAGGTTAGGGTCTTGGAAGCTTGCTAAAGTTTGTTAAATATAATAACCGTTTTGTGTTGTGAAGGTTAAACAAATCTAAACAAAACATTTGAACACACATATGTGCCCTTTACATGACAAACAAAAGACATGGCAAATGTTTAATAACTCTATCGTGGTCTTAATGTTATTAACCGATCACACAAGAAGCCTTCTTCAACACATGTGAATTCGTAATGTTGCTACCGTATATTTCAGTAACCTGACATCAACCCCAGAGTTACTGACTGATCTCCCACCAGACATTTGAGTGAATGTTACATTTATATAGCTCTTTTCTGACACTACACTCAAAGCACTTCACAGTGAACAGGGGACTCCTCAACCAATGGGGGAATTGGGCTAGGACACCAAGGTTACACACCTGCTCTTTTCAAGAACTGTCCTGGGATTTTTAATGGCTACAGAGAGTCAGGACTTCGGTTTAACATTTCATCCAAAAGACAGTGCCCTTTTTTTACAGTATAGTGTTCCCATCACTATACTGGGGTATCAGGACTCACACACGCTGCAGAGTGAGCATCCCCTGCTGGCCTCCCTAATACCTCTTCCAGCAGCAAACTTAGTTTTCTCTAAGAGGTCTCCTGTTCAGGTACTGACCAGGCTCAATCCTGCTTAGGCATTTTTGTTTCTGTTTAATTGTGTTCACCTTCTGCTGTGGCATGCCCGAAAGCACATTGCATCAGCAGCATCAGATACACAGGCTCACAACCTGTGCTGAAACAAAGAAGTAATCATGGTTGCGTAATCAGTGACTAGCACGATTCGGAGGCTCCATTTCACCCCGGAAACTGGAGCTCACATGTGCATATATGTTCAAAACTGCTTTCCGCTATGGCCACTAGGGGCAGTAGTTCGAATTTCGGTAATCGCAGACTGAGTTTTGTTCAAGAACTGTCGACCTACTGTTGCCGAATTCATGTTGAGATCAATGGCACAGAACAAATGCATTTGTTGAACTGTTTTGAATTTAACATGCAGTGTTAACGTGACGCTCTTAACACAAAGGGTGGGGGGAAAAATAAAACGCAACGCAATGGCTAGACGTCTGTCTAACGCATTTTAACATTTACCAACGATTAAAAAAATAGTACAGACGGAACGCAATTATACATTCTGTGTGGACGCCCTCTTAATGTGTGATTCTCACGAGACTTGTCAAGAATATATCCTGGATCTATTTTACTTAAAAATCAAAGGATAAATATATATATACATTATTGCGTGCCCGATTATTAGGCAAATTGTATTCCTCAGGATTAATTTTATTGTTGAACAAACACAATGCTCTCAGTCAAACCAAAATGTTACTGAACTTCAAACCTGAATGTTTAACATAGAAAAAGAGCTTTGTCTTTCTCAGGGGAATAGGCCAATATAAGTCTGCACAATTATTAGTCAACTAAATGATAAAAAGAATTTCACCCAACTCAATTGTTTATTCTCAATTTTTAGAGTGGGCGCAACAAATAAGTAACACAAAATGACAATTAAATAACATTTATGGCCTTTCAAAAATATTCAGTGACCAATATAGCCACCCTTCTTTTCAATAACAGCCATGGAGTCCATCAGTTTCTTGATCTGTTCAAAAAGAACTTTCGCTGAAGCAGCAACCACAGCCTCCCAAATGCTGTTCAAAGAGGTGTATTGTCTTCCCTCACTGTAAATCTCACGTTTGAGAAGGGCCCACAAGTTCTCAGTAGGATTTAAGTCAGGTGAGGAAGGGGCCAAGTCATTATTTGGGCATCTTTGAGGCCCTTGCTGGCTAGCCATACAGTGGAGATCTTGGATGCATGTGATGGAGCGTTGCCCTGCATAAAGATCATGGCCTTCTTGAATGCTGAGGAATTCTTCTTCTACCACTGCTTTAAGAAAGTACATTCCAGAAACTGGCTGTAGGTTTGAGAGTTGAGTTTCAGTCCATCTTCAACTCGAAAAGATCTAACTACCTCATCCTTAATGATAGCAACCCATACCAGTACCAGCACCTGACTCAAAGTGGTGCCATGTGTCCATTGGTGATCCAGGCAAGGGCCCATCTATCTGGTCCATCAAGAGTCACTCTCATTTCATCTGTCCATAAAACCATTGAAAAATCTGTTTTCATGTATTTCTTTGCCCATCTTGACACTTCAACTTTTTAATATATTCAGTGGTTGTCGTGTTTCAGCCCTCTTGACCATGTTTCTGAGCACTTGACACCTTGTACCTCTGGATCTCCAGGTAGGTTGCAGTTCTGGAATATGGTGGCATTGGAGGACAATGGGTTCCTGGTAGATTCACGTTTGATTCTTCTCAAGTCTTTTGCAGTTAATTTGTGCCTTTTCTTCTCCATGTGTTTTTTGTGGCCCAGTTGACTATTCGCAACAAAATGTTTGATTGTCCGGTGGTCACGCCTCAATAGTTTAGCTATTTCAAGAGTGTTGCATCTGTCTGAAATGCATTTTACAATATTTGACTTTTCAGTGTCATTTAAATCTCTTTTTTGGCCCATTTTACCTGAGGTAATGAAGCTGCCTAATAATTATGCACACCTTTATGCATATAGGTATGTAGATATAAGGTGTTACTCACGTTCATCACACAATAAGGATTTTTATTAGTATTATTTTTCTGCCCTAAAACTGATCATGCAGACCAAACCATAAGGCCTTGAGACTTGAAACTTCAGGTAAAGGTAGTACTTCTCCAGTCTACAAGGCACGAAGTCTCGCCATGATTGACCTCACGGTAGCACTACAGTGATCAAAACAAAGACAACTAAATTTCTGGAAATAACTCTTGAACTGTAAGTGCTAGAATGTTTTTTTTTTTCCTGTGATTCCTTGCATCCAGCAGAAGAGTTTTATTCCATGTCAAATTTTTGCTCCGCCTCTTTGTTTTCCCGCTCTTTTGGATTGTTTGAAAAGAAATTCAAAACGTCCTCATCCTAGGTTGTTCATCCAATCAGATCGAAACCAGTGCAGAAAGATTCAGCAGAGTCCCAATATGAGAAGTTGTTAAAGGATTTTTAAAATTTGTATTAATCGTTAAACAGTATGCCAAAATGTACGTAGTGGGTGGGGCCACTTTTACTTAAATGGTTATAACTATTGGCTGGAATGAGATATCACCAAATTTGGTACACTTATGTAAGAGGTCATTCTGAGGAGACACCAAAAAATTGTACACCTCTGCCTATTGGGGGCGCTATAATAAAAAAAATTATGGCAATAACTATGGAACCGTTGAGCCGATCGACTTGAAATTGTGCTTGCCGTGTCTGTATACAAGGTGCCATCAAGGTCTGTGATCACAGTCACATATCTTTAAAAACATGGCCGTCATCGACCAATCAGCTTTCAGCAGCTTTTATATAGGTTTAATAAGGCAGATTGGAATTTAACTTGGAAGGCCTATTTGCCTCTTGGCCCAAGATGTCTGTGCAAAATTGGAAAAAAATTGGCCACCGGAATGTGCTATCGTGTTTTACATGCGTTTAAATAATTGTATATACCGCTGTTCACAAAGAAACACATTATTCATACCATATTGTAGATCTCCTCATTCTAAACAACTTTAATTTAAGGACCATTGGTGTGAAACAAAACATTCAATAAATATTTGAGATTATTTTAAAAGAATACTTTTTCGAACTAGTGCTAGTCCGTTCGCCCGATCGGAACCAAACCAGTGCAGAAAGATTCTCTAGAGTCCCAAAATTAAAATTTCTCAAAGGAATTTAGAAATTTTGATGTACGGCAAAATGTAATGGGCGTTGCCATTTTTACAAAAATGTGTATAACTCTTCAATAGAAGCAGATACTGTCACCAAATGTGGTACACATACATATGGGGTCATTTTAAGGACACACAAAAACAATTGTGCATCTCCACCTCTTCGTGGCGCTATAAAAGTAAAAAACTAACTATGGAATGGCTGGGTGATTGACTTGAAATTTTGCATGCAGTGTCTGTGTCTAAGGTGCCATCAAGGTCTATAAGGACAGTCACATACGTAGAAAAACATCAAAAAAATCATCTTATTGCAGCTATTTGATCTGGTCCTTGTCCGTTCACCCCATCGGAACCAAACCAGTTCAGAAAGATTCTCTGGAGTCCCATTAATATAATTATCAAGAAAAGTTTTAACCTTCGATTTAATGTTGCAAAGCTACACCAAATCATAAACTGTGTGCATTGCCACTTTTACTTAAACAGTTATAACTCTTGAATGTAATGAGATATTTTCACAACATTTGAGACACTTATAGATGGGGTCATTCGGAGGACACGTGAAAACAATTGCATACCTATGTCTATTTGTGGTGCTATAACAGTCAGGAATACTATCGTGATACCTTACCTGATGTTTCTCAAAATTAAGGCACTTTAAAAATATTTTAGTTGTTTTCAGGCTTTTCATCTAGTTAATACTTAATATCTTTTGCATGTGAACTTAAAGAACCTTTAAGGCTTGAACTATTTTTATTATTTTTCTGTTGATTTGTAATTCAAATTGACCAGAACATTTTATTGACAGGTTTTGTACTAGCAAGAAAACCAAAACAGTCAGGCGTGAGATTAACAAATTTATAAGGGTTTTTATGTGAATAACAAACCAAAGCTGTATCATTTAAGGCACAACTGTGTTTCTCGATGCAATCTGTCCAGTGTAATATATAAAGTCAGTTACACAACACAAACAGCTCTCTACAGTTACACCTGGGCTGACTATACAGACAGTTACTTACCTGGGAGAAAGGCAGGATGACAACGGCAGAAGACCAAAGCAAAATGCAAACTTCATGTTGAAGCAGATTAATATTTGCAGACCCAGCCCTCAATATTGACCACTGCAGATACCAAATACAATTTGAAACTTTATCTCATCTCAATCTCATCAGTGTTTCCTCACAATTTCTCCACGTCTTTTAAATTGTCTGTAAAGTCGAAGCTTTTAGGTGTGTCGTTGAGCAGGTGTGAATGTGTAGCGCTATGGGGTTTTGCTTTAATTCTCGTCATTTACCCTTTCAGGCCGATGAGCCTGCGGCACATCTTCAGGAAAAACCGGTAGAGGTGGTCACATGAGGGTGTGTCGAGTTAGTGCAAATTAAACTCAAACAGGTTGGATATGCATGTAAAAACTTATTCCAGTGAATGAAACATATGGATTATTTTAAAATGAACCCACAATGAACCTCCTATGCACCCTCAGTTTTTATTTCTAACTCACAGTTTCCTGAAAGTTGCAAATGTACCTTTATTAACATGTAAAAATGTGGTAACAATCTATATTACAGTGTCCTAGTTAAACATATTACATGTTACATGTATTTGTTAATAATTAAACAGAATATTGTGTAATTGCAACAGCTTCCCAAATTAATCAAGTGCATGTAGTTCATTAGTATTTATTTCATTGTAATTATGAAATGACACTCTACTATGAGTACGTTTGTGAAAATCATTGTACACTCTAAAGGCCATTTGTTATAGTCATGCAAAGTGTTCACAGGATTTAATGTCTCGTTTGCTAGGGAGGCTGAATTAACTTTTGTTAACAGACTCCATACAATCCTGTCCTGACCTAGCAATGTTAAAGGCTTAATACCAAACTGAATTTTCTTTCTCATGGGCCATGTGCTTACTCTCCCATCTCCACAGTTGAATGGCATTGTGGGTAACATTCAAAGACACTCAAAACCACACGCATTCCCATAGTGGTGAGTAATAGAAGGTAGTTGGGCCTCGGGCTGACTTCCCCAAACAGGAATGACATCGGACAGGTTTAGAGAGCGGCCGTCCTTGGGCGCACGCAGGGAGTTTTGACATGAACATCTATCTGAGGTCTGGAGGTTCGGCCGGTAAAATTTTATAACAACTTTAGTGTAGCTTTCATTAATAAGAGACATTATTAGACCTACATTAGATGCTACATTAGACACCTATATTAGCATAGTTCAAACAAAAATGAAAATTCTCTCATCATTTACTCACCCTCTTGCCACCCCAGATGTGTATGACTTTATTTTTGCTGCTGAACATAAATTAAGATTTTTTTTAATAATATTTAAGCACTGTAGGTCTATGCAATAATAATAATAATAATAATAATAATAATACATTTTATTTGTAATGCACTTTACACATGAAGGAACATATCTCAAAGTGCTACAAGTGCACAGGTAAAAAACAATAAAATAGATTAAAACACTTAATAACAAAATTAAGAACAATTGGTGACAACTAGAACAGGGTGTGTTTAAGAAAAAGCAGTTAAAAATAAGTGGGTCTTTAATTTATTTTTAAAAACCTCTGTAGACTGTGGCGCCCTCAGGTGATTAGGGAGAGCATTCCACATGCGAGGCGCAACTACCTGGAAGGCCCTGTCTCCCATAGTACGGAGTTTGGATTTAGGAACCTGGAGTTTGTGGCTGTCAGAAGAGCGGAGATGTCGGGGTGGATTATGCAAAGTAATGAGTTCTTTGAGGCAATGCAAGTGAATGGTGATCAGACATTGAATTAAAGTAATCCACGTGACTCCAGTGGTTAAATCCATACCTTCAGAAGCAATATGATAGGTGTGGGTGAGAAAAAAGTCCTTTTTTAACTGCAAATCTATACTTTCACTTTCACATTCAGTCATCTAATGGTTGGGGCTGGTTAAAGGTGGAGATTGATAGTAAAAAGGACTTAAATATTGGTCTGTTTTTCACCCACACCTATCATATTGCTTCTGAAGGTATGGATTTAACCACTGGAGTCACGTGGATTACTACTTTAATGCCTCTATGTCGTTTTTAGAACGTCAAAGCTCTGATCACCATTCACTTGCATTGTGTGGACCAACACAGCAGTGAAATTCCCATAAAAATCTTTGTTTGTGTTCTGTAGAAGGAAGAAAGTCATACACATCTGGGAGTTTCATTTTTTGGTAAATTTTTAAATTGTAATTTTTTAATTATTAATTTCATCAAATCATTTGAAATTGAATGAATC
This sequence comes from Xyrauchen texanus, assembly GCF_025860055.1. Lineage (NCBI taxonomy): Eukaryota > Metazoa > Chordata > Actinopteri > Cypriniformes > Catostomidae > Xyrauchen > Xyrauchen texanus. The sequence goes on from NC_068323.1 coordinate 17,164,840, forward strand.
TTTAAATAAAGTATTGTAGTATATACATTTTTGAATTTGCTTGAACTATTAATCTGGTAAGCAATTTACGTAGTGACTGTTCATTATTTATGAATGAAATTAGCAGAAGTATTGCCCAATGCAGATTGTACAGCATCTTGTTTTGATTCTAGGGCACTTTAAGTAGGTTTTTTTTTTCATGTTGTAATTTCAAGGTTTAGACCGAATCTTGACTGTACCCAAAAGTGAGCCAAAGTGTTGCTGTGAACTGGTATCACCTCAGTTTCAAATAAATACACAGATGTGTAGACACTGTTTGGTCCCTTAACTATTTTCTAGGACACAGTAAAGACAAGGAATTCTCCAGTCAGGCAGTATAATGGCACTATTTATCATTATTATGATATAATTATGTTGACTATCATTTGATGGTCCCATGACTTGTAAATGACCTTCTGCATGAAGCACAAATACATTCTCATTAACACCTAATAAACTGCTATGTGTTATACTGATACTACACCTCTGAACTGAAACTACAGCACATGTTATGTAGCACCTGCTTTGACACTGGAATACCTTTTCGAGTTAGAGCCTAAACATATATTGCTCTGGTGTTGTTGGGATGTTTAAGCTCAGCAGTGTTTTCCTCAAACAAAATTTACTTGTCGTGGAGTTTCCAAGTAGCTATGAATGGATGTCCGTCACTCCAATGTGATAAAATGGCCGTTCACCCTCAGTTTGAAAGTCTGAACACACAGACACATCACACACAGTTCAACAAGAAATCTCATTCTAAACGTATGGATGTATGGAAGCCATCTGCAGAATATCATTTTAATGGGGATAAGCCAAACACCAGCTATAAAATTCTGAAAGCATGGACGGTTACATTTAGAAAACGTACTTTCCTTCTTTCTTTCTTTCTTTCTCTATTTCGACATTTCAAACGTATAAACATTCAAACCAGTTCTGATCCAAGCCTACTAAAGCTTTGTTCCTTCACCTGATTTTTTCATCATTACTAATAACATAATAACATGTTAGTGTTTCGCTACCCTCCCATTTGTTTCCTGTAACAATCATAAACCACAAGAGGAGGAAATCTTCACACGATTATGAGTCTGAAGAGTTTGGACACATAACCACATAAAAATAATTGAATATCATCACATAACAAGAAATCAAAATAAGTGACATTAATTTAAAAGAAAGATAGCCTAAACTAAACATTTTTTTTTTAAGTTTTTTAAAGAGTTTAAAAGTATAAATCAATAGATATATTATTCAAAATGTAGACAAAAATAATTAGGACACTTTCTGGTGGTCAAATTTGGACAGTAAAGTGATGAACTGTGTTTGGACACCTGTGTGAACTTGATCTAATACAATGGCATTCAAACATTTTGAAGGGTTGCTTATGTGTCCAAACAATTTTGGGGCCATTGTACTGTATATGTGGCAAACTTATTCATTTGGATTTGTCTGGCCATTGCATGGTAAACAGATAATGTGGCTACAGAGTAAACAAGCATGTCTTTCAAGGCATCAGGTTTACCACCACACTGAGCACTGGGGCCCCCCAGGGCTGTGTGCTCAGTCCACTGCTGTTCACTCTGCTGACTCACGACTGTGCAGCAATGCACAGCTCGAAACACATCTTTAAGTTCGCCGATGACACGACCGTGGTGGGTCTCATCAGCAAGAACGACGAGTCAGCATACAGAGAGGAGGTGCAGCGGCTAACAGACTGGTGTAGAGCCAACAACCTGTCTCTGAATGTGGACAAAACAAAAGAGATGGTTGTTGACTTTCGGAGAGCACAGAGTGACCAATCCACTGAACATCGACGGCTCCTCTGTGGAGTTCGTGAAGAGCACCAAAGTCCTTTGTGTTCATCTGACGGAGAACCTCACCTGGTCTCTCAACATCAGCTCTATTGCCAAGAAAGCCCAGCTCAGCTAATCAGATGTGTTTTTTTTTTGCTGTGCAGACTATCAAAAACTCATCTGGATACAATCTGGATATGCAAAAAAATCTGATTTTTTGTGGCAGTCAGAACAAGGCCAAGTGTTCTGGAAAAGACTATGTTTAGCGACAAAAGTCTGTCAACAATTCATCAAAGTACACTACAGTTCTTTTTGGATGCATAACGATGAGTGGATAGTTATGCAATATTTTAAATTCTGTTATCATTTACTCAACCTCATGTCATTCCAAACCCCTATGCCTTTATTTCGTCTCTTTTTATCCAGTCACCATTCACTTTCATTGAATCCTTTTCAATACAATGAAAGAATTTTCACTTTTGAGTACACTATCCCTTTACAGCAAGACAGAAATTGAAAGCCCAAATGCTTTTTCGTTGCTAGATAGGTAGAATACACGTCTTTTATGTTGGCTCATGAAAGAGCTGTGTAGTGACATTAAAAGAAAGCAACAATTTTTCCCAGAACATAAATTTTTAAGGTTTACATTTTTTGGTTAGCCCAGAAAGTTTTCTTTATGGAAATAGAACATTCTTTTTAGGTTTGCAGAACGTTCCCTTAACGTTCTATTAACGTTACCCTAACGTTCTGTTAACATTCTCCTAACTTCAATTTTCATCATATTTATATATAAATATTCATGCATTCAAACATCATTAATCATAAATAAAATAAAAAATCAGTTTATATAAATAAATAATCAGCCCACAATCAATGTCTTTGTTGATCCATTTTTTAATTCAAACATTTAATTAATAAAACATGAAAATATTTTCATAGATAAAAATGTACAAGAACATTGTAGGCTATCATAAAAAAAAATTGTAAATGTAAAAACGGATACATTTTTGGTAAACTTCTCCACAACTCTCACATAAGGAAATTGAGGAATCATTGTCAGTCAGGGAGTTACTCCACCCTATTCACTCGCTGTTGATCTGAGCACTCTGAAGGGAGCATGCTATTACTGTATGAATGCACTCTTCGCTAGCAGTCTTGTGGAAAGGCCCTTCGTGAAAAAAAAAATATATAAAAATATATAGATATTCTTACTTTGATTGGGGACGACCTTTTGAGTTGCATCTTCCTCTCGCAGTGCCCTTAAAGTAAAAAAAAAAATCAATTTGGAAGACGCCCGAATAAAGCGCGTGCGACCCAAATGCGCGTGCATGTATTAGACGCATACAGTAATGTATCACAATATACTACATTTAAAAAAAATACAGTGCTGAAGAATATTCAGAAATAAATACTATACAAGTTTATTTTATAATCCTGACTCCCTGTTAACAATTTCCTAGCATGCATAGTGCATGCATAGTGCATTCCATATTTGTTCAATTCTCATTTTCCGTGATCTTACTTTTACTTTACGCTGTATTACACTAATGTCAGTCGTTGTTGTCTATCAATCACTCTGAATAATAATAATAATAATAATAATAATAATAATAAATGAAATATAAAACGTAAAACTAACCCTTAGAGAAGGTTCTGTATAATTTATATTTAGGATATCTCATAAACAAAAACACCTTGCAACGTTCTGGGAACGTTAGTTTATGGTTATAAATAAATAACCTAAAGAGAACGTTCTTAAAACGTTATTTTTCAGGGTACTTAAGCACATTTTACTCCACAATTCTCATTACCATATAACACAAGCAGATTTGACTAATTTACAGTTCAAATATGATGTTATAAATTTGTATTAAGATCATCGAAAATAAAAGCACTACCAAGTACCACGAATTCTACTATGATGTATTTATCCTGTCCTATTTAAATAATAATACAATTCCATGTTGAGATAATGAGAATATCACCATAATTTATTTCGAATTGCGGTAAAGACAATTTGGAAGGTAAAATGTGTATATACTTTTATAAAATTAATGGCATTCTTTTCCAATTTCTAACTAGTTTATTTTGATTTTGGAATAAAATGACATTTTCTTGTCAGATTTCAGCTGCAGGACCAGCTCCAAAATGTAGAGGGAGCTCCAAATCGCCAGCAAAGGTATTCAGACCCCTGACACCTCCGTTTGTGGAAGTATCGCCCACTTTTGGAACGGGCCCAGCCCCCTTCTGGAGTAACCCCCCAGCAGTATGAGCTCTTTCCTCTAGAGGGAGACATTGAAGCGGCGACAGGAGGCGCTCTCTCCCGGGCAGCTGTGAAACCGCACTGGAAGTTCTGGAAGTGTCTGCAATAGAGACACAACTCTTTGGATTGCATATTTACAACGCCTTAATAAAATGAAAATTAAATAAGATTAAATAAAAAGTTATTTCAGTTAAATAAATAGTCTGAAAGCTGGGGGTCGTCAACAATTGTAATTTCCTCTTGTGTGGGCTGCAGGGGAGGAGTCATCGCACAACGAAGGGGAGGAGAAGGGGCTTATTACCTAAATGTCCCGGTTATCTGTCATCCATAATGAGTGACAACAAAACTGACCTGAAGTTTAGCACGGTAGTCCAGCTGCCACTTTCATTGGTCTCTTCTTTCTTAAACATCCTACGCGATAATCACTGCGACTGTTTTATCCGTCATTGATCAAAGCGCATTATTTTGCGCACCAGCTGCATCAGAAGATGGATATGAACTCCAGAATCTTCAGCTTTATCACATGTATCCTCCAGACACTTCTGCTGTCATCGGCCACCCTCGTACCGTTTGACCTGCTCTATGATAACGGAGTGCAGGCTTTCTACAATGGAGACTATGACAAAGTGGTGCGGTACATGGAGAGCGCGCTGGGCAGTTTCTCTGAAGTGCGTCAGACCAGGGTCAGATGCAGGCTAAAGTGCCGTGATCAGCATCGCTTTGATGGCTTGCTAATTGAAGAGAAGTTCTTTGAAGTTATTCTGCATAGGGCGCATTGTGCGAATGAATGCATTGAGAGAAAGTTGGGAGCACAGTCCATGCACAAAGTCAGTGATGATGTCATTCAAGATTTCCATAGAAGAATTCCCTACAACTACCTGCAGCTTGCCTACAGAAAGGTGAGTCTAAGTTTTATAGACGCAACAGATCCAGGCTCTATTTAATAGCCTAGTGAGCTGCCAACCTAGACAGCATTTTTTGTGCATCTAACATCTGAATCATGTTTTGGCATCAAATGCACGAATTCGTATAGAATTATTATTATTATTATTTATTGATATATATATATATATTGCATTATATATGCGTTTGAATGTTTAAATATAATTTTTTGGGGCATCATGCGCATTCGAACAATCGTATCGAACATTTTTGGGCATTATGTGCATGTTCGAATATTCAAATCGAAAATTTTTGGACATCAGATGTGCATTCGAATTGAAAATGTTTGAGCACCATTTGAAAATTTAATCGTTCTAATTGAAAATTTTTTAGCATTATATACGTGTTCAAATATTCATATCGAACATTTTTGGCCATCAAAAACACTTGATGTGTTTGGACATCATATGCACATTGCTATGTTTGAGTCAAACAGTTTTGGGCATCTTGTGTGCATTCCAACTTTCCAGTAGAACATTTCTGGGCATTATATACATTCGAACTTTTGAATTCCAAAATTTTGGGGCCTCATATGCGCATTCGAATTGAACATGTTTGAGTAATATACAGTGGGTACGGAAAGTATTCAGACCCCCTTAAATTTTTCACTCTTTGTTATATTGCAGCCATTTGCTAAAATCATTTAAGTTCATTTTTTTTCCTCATTATTGTACACACAGCACCCCATATTGACAGACAAACACAATTGTTGACATTTTTGCACATTTATTAAAAAAGAAAAACTGAAATATCACATGGTCCTAAGTATTCAGACCCTTTGCTGTGACACTCATATATTTAACTCAGGTGCTGTCCATTTCTTCTGATCATCCTTGAGATGGTTCTACACCTTCAATTGAGTCCAGCTGTGTTTGATTATACTGATTGGACTTGATTAGGAAAGCCACACACCTGTCTATATAAGACCTTACAGCTCACAGTGCATGTCAGAGCAAATGAGAATCATGAGGTCAAAGGAACTGCCTGAAGAGCTCAGAGACAGACTTGTGGCAAGGCACAGATCTGGCCAAGGTTACAAAAAATTCTGCTGCCCTTAAGGTTCATAAGAGCACAGTGGCCTCCATAATCCTTAAATGGAAGACGTTTGGGACGACCAGAACCCTTCCTAGAGCTGGCCGTCCGCCAAACTGAGCTATCGGGGGAGAAGAGCCTTGGTGAGAGAGGTAAAGAAGAACCCAAAGATCACTGTGGCTGAGCTCCAGAGATGCAGTCGGGAGATGGGAGAAAGTTGTAGTAAGTCAACCATCACTGCAGCCATCCACCAGTCGGGGCTTTATGGCAGAGTGGCCCGACGGAAGCCTCTCCTCAGCGCAAGACACATGAAAGCCCGCATGGAGTTTGCTAAAAAACACCTCAAGGACTCCAAGATGAGACCAAGATAGAACTTTTTGGCCTTAATTCTAAGCGGTATGTGTGGAGAAAACCAGGCACTGCTCATCACCAGTCCAATACAGTCTCAACAGTGAAGCATGGTGGTGGCAGCATCATGCTGTGGGGGTGTTTTTCAGCTGCAGGGACAGGACGACTGGTTGCAATCGAGGGAAAGATGAATGCGGCCAAGTACAGGGATATCCTGGACGAAAACCTTCTCCAGAGTGCTCTGGACCTCAGACTGGGCCGAAGGTTCACCTTCCAACAAGACAATGACCCTAAGCACACCGCTAAAATAACGAAGGAGTGGCTTCACAACAACTCCGTGACTGTTCTTGAATGGCCCAGCCAGAGCCCTGACTTCAACCCAATTGAGCATCTCTGGAGAGACCTGAAAATGGCTGTCCACCAACGTTTACCATCCAACCCGACAGAACTGGAGAGGATCTGCAAGGAGGAATGGCAGAGGATACCCAAATCCAGATGTGAAAAACTTGTTGCATCTTTCCCAAAAAGACTCATGGCTGTATTAGATCAAAAGGGTGCTTCTACTAAATACTGAACAAAGGGTCTGAATACTTAGGACCATGTGATATTTCAGTTTTTCTTTTTTAATAAAATGTGCAAAAATGTCAACAATTCTGTGTTTTTCTGTCAATATGGGGTGCTGTGTGTACAATAATGAGGAAAAAAAATGAACTTAAATGATTTTAGCAAATGGCTGCAATATAACAAAGAGTGAAACATTTAAGGGGGTCTGAATACTTTCCGTACCCACTGTATGTATGTTTAAACATTCAAATCTAAGATTTTTGAGGTTTATATGTGTGTTCAATCATTCATATAAATTTTTTTTGGTCATCATATCAACGTTAGAACATTTGACAATTTTGAGCATCATATGCACGTTGCAATGTTTGAATCAAACAGTTCTAGTCATTATATTTGCATAAAAAAATTCAAAAAGAAAATTTTAATCTAACATTCTGGGCATCATATGCGCATTCTTTTTGGGCATCTTATATACACTCGAGCATTCGAATCAAAATGTTTGGGCATTATATGCATGTTCAAACACTCAAAATTGAAATTTTTGGGCATCATATGTACATTTAAACATTGAATAAATGTTTTTGGCCATCATATGAGCATTTTAACATTTTAATTCAACCTTTTTGGGCCCATATCAAGACATTTTTATTTGTATAGCGCTTTTTAAAACACACATAGTTTCAAAACAGCTTTACAGAAAATCATGCATTAACCGAAAATGAAATTGTAATATCTATAAAGTCTTAGATTAATTATTGTGTAGTTTGATTAAATATGATTGTAAATTGTGTATAAAAATAAATAAAAAATGTATTTAGATCCCCAGTGAGCAAACCGAAGGAGAGTGTGGCAAGGAACACAAAACTCCATAAGATGTTGGTTAATGGAGAAAAATAACCTTGGGAGAAAACAGACTCACTGTGGGGGCCAGTTCCCCTCTGACTAACATCATGAATATAATGCCAATATTACTTATGTATAGTTAAAGTCATGGTTTAAAATTATTAAACTAAGTAAGTGTTAAGGGTCAGTGTTTAAACAAAGATTTTGTTTGAACTGTAAGATTAATGACTAATGTCTTTGAAGTTCATCCTGGATTAACTGCAGAAGTTCACATAGATGCAATTGTCCTTGTTAGTTGGCAGATGAAGGGTTTGTTGGCAATTCATTGATAGTCTGTGTGTTCCATTTTGAGATTGTTATCCATCATTAGACAAAAGTGATGCAGGCTGAGATCAGTTAGGGGCTTCGCTGTTCAGCTCTATTCTTAGTCCAAGGTTCAGGCAATGGCATATGAAGTATCCCATGTCTTATGGTTGGAGTTGGCATCAGTTCATCCTCTGAAGTCCATCGAAATATACTGAAGTAGTGTCTTGCTGACACTGTCTGTGTTTAGTCATCATCACTCAGAGACACGTAGCAATGGAGTCCGACACCAAGCTGGAACGGAGCTGGATCTGTCCGGTTCTGTTAACCTGAGACATATAAAATAATATTAGCATAGATGCTATAACATTTTTTGCAGAGTTATAGATCATGATAAATGCTTCTGGTTCCATAGCAGACTTAACTGAAGCTGCTTAATTGTGAGTTGAAGAATAAATTAAGTGTATGCCTTGCTAAATAGATGAATCTTTAGTCTAGACTTAAACTCAGTGAGCGTGTCTAAGTTCCGAACACTGTTAGGGAGACTATTCCATAGTTTAGGAGTCAAATAGGAAAAGGATCAACCTCCTTTTGTGGATTTTAATATTCTAGGAATTATTAACTGGCCAGAATTTTGCGATCGTAATGAACGTGATGGAATACAGCATGGTAGAAGGTCTCTTAAGTACTGCGGAGCTTTGTATGTAGTTAATATAATTTTAAAATGAATACTAAATTTAACAGGTAGCCAATGTAATGATGATAAAATGGGGTTAATATGATCATATTTCTTGGTTTTAGTCAGCACTCTGTCTGCTGAATTTTGAACCAATTGAAGTTTGTTTATTGACCTTGCTGGACATCCTCCCATTAATGCAATACACTAATCTAGACATGAGGTCAGGAACACATGAATTAGTTTTTCGGCATCAGCAACTGAGAACATGTGTCATCACTTAGCAATATTTCTGAGGTGGAAGAATGCTGTTCTACTAACATTTGAAATTAAATTTTCAAAGGACAGATTGGTTTAAAATATAACACAAAAGTTCTTCACTTTAGAAGATGATGTAACAGTACATCCATCGAGAGTCAAATTATATTTTAGCTGCTTATTTTTTGAGGTTTTTGGTCCAGTAATCAGTACCTCTGTTTTGTCGGAATTGAGTAAAAGGCCATTTCTGGCCATCTGGCAAACTGGATGATATTGTAATATTATAAAAGTTAAACTTTGATGCTTAAATGCACTGAAAATTATGTTGGCTATATGAAATTCCACTTTTTATTACGTTTTTCACACCTGCATTCCAATCTTGATGTAATCCTTCCTCATGATCACGCAGTGTGTTTTCATCAGCTGAATGGGAGACTAAACACTATTAAAGTGTGACGAGACTTGCGCTGCGTGTCGCAGGCAGAAACTGAAACAGGAAGCACCCACCCTCAGAATGATCCAGTGCTGGTCGGACCAGTCAAACTCTATGCTACAAGACTGTTTTGATCACGCAGACTGGTAGATGTTCCAGTCCGCCTCTGATGATGACATCGAGGTTTACACTGATAGCGTAACTTGTTTCATCAGGAAGTGAGTAGAGGACATTGTTCAGACCAGAACAATATGGATCTACCCCAACCAGAAACCATGGGTTAACAGCAATGTTCACGCGGCACTTAATGCGCGGACCTCTGCTTTTAATTCCAGGAATGCGGAGGAGCATAAACAAGCCAGTTATGCCCTCCGTAAAACTTTCAGAGCAGCCAAACGCCAGTACAGGCACAAGATTGAAGGACAGTTCAACACCGGTATTCTATTTTGCGGTAGAGTCATTCACTATAGAAACCGCAATGTCTTCTGTCATTTTAAACAGTGTTTCCACTCCAATGTGAAAAGTCAGATAAGAGGTAAGTGCCTTCAGTTTGTGTAATTAATCAGTCTGTTGTGTCTCTCAGCTGTGATGAGCCGTAATGCTGAAGTTGTTAGTTTAAAGCCATTTAAAGCTATTTCGTAGCTTTAGTAGTGTAGTAGTAATACAAGCGATCACGGAGTGCTGTATGTAAACACTGGCTGATGCGGATTCACTTCACCTAACTGGCTCATATTACACATAAAAATGATCTTTTGCCACCACCTGCTGAGTAACATTTTACTCTTTAGCTCTTAACACTTATGCACTGCTCTTACACTTTAGTTTAGAACGGCACAAACACAAGTGGAGTGACACAAATAATCAAGCGTCTGAGTGCTGATGGAATGTCTCTCGTCCAATCAGATTCGAGGACCATAACTAACTGTTGTATATAAATAAAATAGCCTGCTCCTCTCTCGCTGTTGCTTGTGTGCTAGTGATTACATGATTACAGTGACATAATATAAGACATATTTAAAATGAAAAATAATGCAAAATAGAAACATTTTCAAAAGTGGACTCAAACTTCACAAACTCACATATTTCGCGTACATTTTTGCATATGTCAGCACTGCCATTGACCAGAAAAATAGAAATGGCACTTCATGTCAAAAAGGTTTCTAACCCCTGCTATAGACCATCAGGGGCGAGAGATCAGAGGCATTCTGATCAGCTCTCCTGGTCAGTGGATGCCAAAAAGACATGTCTATGTGTGTGTATTCATGGGATGATGTTTGTAAAAATATGTAACATTCCAAAACATTTTAACCACACACACCCCTCTTTCCCATCATGTCTCAAGGCATAATGAGGTTTTTAGGCCTCGATGAAGGGGCCACTGGCGCCAACTGTTACTCCATTGACAACTTTGTGTATTTGTGTCCCTAGTTCAATCAGCATTTATCTAAGCAAATATTTTGTTTTCCTCTTGAAGTCTGTTTGCTTTTCTGAAAGGAAAGGCACCAGCTTGTTTGGAGTTATGAATAGATGACTTTTGAGTCAGCAGTAGTGCCCCCTGCTGATGCATCATTGGTTAGTTCCTCTTGGCTCAGAAGGACCAATGAGAGAGTGATCAAAGTTCAGCAAGAGCGCCTGTTCTTACTTGCCCTATGGTCAGATCATGTCTCATGCAAACCGATGGGTAAGGTGGGACACTTTATGACTCAATAATGACTCTTAAGACATTTTAGATATTACAGTTTCATTTTCTGTTAATGCACGATTTTCTCTAAAGCTGCTTTGAAACGATTTGTGTTGTGAAAGGTGCTATACAAATAAAAATTACTCGATGACTTGACTTTTAAGTGTGAACTGGTATAAACTTCAGAATATTAAAAAGACAAAGATGAAATGGCCTTCGAATCCTGAATTACTTTCAGCACAAGTTTTTAGTCAACATGATCTCACAGGAAATGGATTTGCTACTTCCAAATGTTCCAGTACCCTGAAATCGACCCCATAATGTGAAATTGAAAATGGGTTCTGGTCCCATGGAAACCAGGAAGACTAACATTTACATTAACAATGGTGAACGCGATTCAGAGGTTGCAATATGTTTTAACTCCACTGACAGTTAAGTTATTGTTATACAGTATTAACTGTATTATAGTTAAGTTATTGTTACATGTTAACTGTATTATGTAGTTTACATGTAAAAATATAACTCGCTTTTGGCGCAACCAAGTGAACATTTCATCTCAACTGCACTTCCAGCTTCGGCCAATTGCGGGCAGAATTTCAAATTTCGGTAAGCATAGACCGATTTCAGCAGCAGAACTTTCAAACACCTGTCGCCGATTTCAAAGTGGGATGAGTCTATTTTGGTATTGAAAGGGGTATGTTGTTGTTTTTTATAGCAAGTTAATTTAATGTTCTAAAATTCAGAAATTTTTATGAAAAAGCATTTGCGAGTGGATCGCAAATATGCAGCAAAAAGCCCAAAGTTTGAGGATGAGGATAGCAGCTTTTATTTGAGTTGCCAGTGACACATTACAGTAATTTTACCAACATTAAGATGCCAAGAGGAGTAGCCAGGCAGATTGAATCACATGGAAAATCCTTTTAAATTGCACTGTGGCAGCATTGTAGAACAACCATTTCATTATGCCAAGTTACAAATTGTACAATCTGTGCTGTTCAAACAGCTATTGCCATTGTCATCAATCCACCACAGTTAAATATGCAGAAGACAAGGACATTTCTGGTTGTAGTTCCTAATTTTCACAAAACAGGAATTATGTGCAAGGACTGTTTGGAGTTTTCTTAAAATCAAAAGGTCTTCAATTTGTAAGCAACCTAATTTTTACGGATAGTGGGAATTTTATGGATTTTTGCAACGTTTTTATCAGTGGAGAGTCGAGTGAGGCCCAAAACATGCTCTTTGCAAGTTTGTGAAACCAAACACTTATGGCTATGCTTCTAGCAAGCTCAATTTCTTGCGTAGTTTGACATTTAAATATTACTCTGTCGCCCCCATGAGTGCTGAGGTTTGTTACAGCCACAGTGAAGTATTAGCGCACATTTAATATGTATAAAAGGACAGTAAATTAAAAAAATTAGCGATTGTGTTTGCATACTTGCAAAGTATATTTATGGCCTGAAAGGACTAATGGTTTTTAAATGGTTTAGATTTAAGCAATTGGTGCACCAGCATTGGTAGACGTGACTGTCAGGTTAACTGCCACTCAGGCAGTTCATGCCCATGAATATGCTCAGCCAGACTGGATGGCACATCCTCTGCCAAAAATTTTCTGGATGACTGGCTGCAAGCAGATAACAGCATAGCAGGAATATATCACAAGCTGCCTTATTTTGTTGCACAATAACTGTCCCTGTCTGGGATTAAGAAGAAGAAAACACTACCACTGAATTAAGTGTGCTGCCAAGAGCCTGTAAATTCTGTTAGGGAAAGCTGCCTTACAGATGCATATCTCAAGCGGGGATCATAGGGCCAGCAATTGTGCTCTAGACAGAAATTGGAGATAAACAATGAGTTTTTGGTTAGACAGTTATTCCTTGTAGATATATACAAGGACGGATTAAGAACTGAGAGGCCCATGGGCCGGTACACAATGGAGGCCCCCCATGACGTGTCACGTGACTACGTTCACTTTTATGCGCTACAGGGCTCTTGCCAGATTTGGTTGGAAGAAAAGTGTGGAGCAATGTCTTACATGGCCAGTTATATGTACATTTTAATTATGATCCGATCCAGAATCATTATTAATTGGGATGTGCATGGTATTCAAAAACCAAAATCACTATTCGGTTAATCTGCTGTGTTTAGAGGTCTTCAACCCGGTACTCGACAAACCTACAGATTGTGGGCCAGGTTCAGGTCCATTTTTTTCAAGTAAGACGTGCGAGTTACTGGCTGTTCACACGTGCATCGAGGCCATGTAAACAAGCACTGGACAGACATCAAGACACCTGCATTCTGTTTTACAATTCGTTGTACAGGACCATCAAATTTTTTTAGACACTGTTAAATTAAAAATAATTTCAATATTTATTAACTCATCTTGAGACACCTGTGTACTCTTTCACCATTAGTTGCACTGCATCAAGCTTTCTCAGCACTGGTGTCACAAATCAACATTCTGATGAAGTTCGGGCTGCAAAGAAGACTTAATGTGACTGTTACACATGATTCCAGATTGTTTTTCACCTGGCAAAGTTTCAGCGCTTGATAAACGGTGAGCAAATGTTTTTTTTCCCCCTTTTGCTCTGGTGTGCAGACAATAATTACACAAGTTAAATGCTGAATCATTTAAAAATCAAAGCATCCCGAAGAAGTCTTATAAATCGTAGCGTTCTTTGCCTCATGGAAAGTGAACCTGCCTGGGCAGAATTATGTGTTTTCCATTGATTAAGTATAGGCCTACTATGTTGCAGGCACTGACAGAGATTATTTGAAGATCTATGTATTGTGCTATTTAGGCTCATAGCTCACTGTGCAATTTATTCCTTGCTAATCTGAGATTGAGTTTGACGAATCCATGGCAATAAACATTCTTTATTCTTGAGTCCCGACTCCTACCAAATAACACAATTACCATTTGTGAACTCTCACAGTAAAACAAATATTTAAAAGTTTACCATCCACATATTTAGGACATTAAGGTACATATCTCTTTATCATTAAACATCAAATGCATGCAGGACTTAAACATTTTAAAGTCCTCTATGTTGAGCACATTCCTTCGCTTATATTAATTTATACCATCAGCTTTGTACACAGCCATGGTAAACTGCACCTTATCTTTGTGTTTGGAAGCGTTTTGTAAATCAGACACTTTTTCCAGTAGTCCTTCAAATAAATGTGCAGCACATGCGAGATGTAGATTCCCTGAGCGTGCACTCGAGTGTCTGTGCTTGCGCTGCTGTAGTCCAGCCGCATTCGGTCGAACAAATAGTATTTTACATAAGGCTGAAGTTTACGTGGTTCTCTTACGAGAGGTTCTCTCCTGCGGGCTCGACTCGAAGCGTTCAGGACCGAAGCCGCCGCGCCGCCTTCCGTTCAGCCGCACAGAAAAAAGCGCCACTCTCAAAGGCTGCCGGAAACAGCGGTAGAAGCGATTGCCTCGCCGGAGCCCATCCCTCGAGCATCGCCTTCACCCTCCCCGCCCACCCGGGACGCGCAGTTGCCGCCGGGCGGCTGCTCTGCTGCCATCTCGGACGAAGAAGCGGAGGATAAGGGCTGTTCCATCATGGCTTCGGACAGTGAGGGGTGGTCAGGCTCACACGCCTCCTCCTCGGCCCAGGAATCCAGCAGGACCTGTGCCGGAGTCGAAGGAGAACTAACACGCCTCCTCACACAGGCCGTCGACCGCCTCGGGCTCGAGTGGTCACCGCCCCTTGAGCAGGCACCCAACAGACTTGATGGCTGCTTTCTACAGAGCCGCCACCGCGCAGCACCCGCTACCCGGGCCGCTCCCTTCCTGCCGGAACTCCACGCCGAGCTTTCCAAATCATGGAACGCGCCTTTCTCTGCCAGGGTCCGATCCCACGTCTCCACCTCTCTCGCTTCGGTGGACGGCGCCACTGAGAAGGGCTACGCTTCCATCCCTCCGGTCGAGGATGCGGTAGCAGCACACCATTGCCCGCCCTCCGCGAGATGGCGGTCTAAACCAGTGTTCCCGTCTAAGGCCTGCAGAACAACTTCCGCCTGTGTTGGCCGCGCCTATTCCGCCGCCGGCCAATCTGCATCTGCTCTGCACTCTATGTCCGTCCTACAGATCCTCCAAGCGGACCTTCTGCGGGAGTGGGATGAGGAAAGCAGGCATCCAGAGGCGGTTGCAGACATACGGAGTGCTACGGACCTCGCCCTCCGCGCTACCAAAGCTGCAGCCCAAGCTATAGGGAAGTGCATGGCCGCGCTGACTGTGACCGAGAGACATCTGTGGCTAACGCTAGCCGACATGGGAGAAGCAGAGCGCTCTATGTTCCTCAACGCACCGCTCTCTCCATCCGGTCTCTTCAGCTCCGCAGTGAGTGGTATCATTGACCGGTTTTCAGAGGTCCAAAAAGCCACACAAGCCATGAATCTCTTTCTGCCTCGTCGCGCTAGCTCCTCTGCAGGCCGCCCACGTGAGCCTCCTGCACGAGGCTCTTCACAGCGCCCAGCTCAACAAAGCCAGACTTCTCAGCGTCGACAGGGCGGCCACCCTCGATCGCGCTCAGACAGCCGCCGCAGACCGCCGCCCCCCCGCGGGCCTCAGACTAGAATTGCGCTGAAACCTGAACAACCGAAGTCCTCCTAGCTTTGTTGACAAAAGGACGGATCAGTCCCTCTGCGGCCGGACCACCGTCAAAGCTTCGCCCCCTGTCAGTCCCCTTCCTTCAGGCTACTACAGTGATTCAGCAGCCAACAAGCCGGTGTTAACGCCCGCTTGCCTGCGCTCAAACGCCGTTTTCACGGCGACCCAAATAAATCTGGTAAAGAGCAAGCATGCCATATGTGTAGAAAATGTGCCCACAACCCAGTGCTCACCTCTACACACAAGCATTACACATCCCGTGTCCATACCAGAGAGCAAACATGTCTTATGTGTAGAAAATGTGCCCACAATCCAGTGTTCACCCCTACACACAAGCATTACACATCCCGTGGCCCTATCACGGCACACTCACATAAAGCGGTTACGAACCGCTCGAGTGTTAGGGTTAATAAACGCACCCACGAATCCGTGTGCGCGCCCATTCTCTGGCCGCTCTGTCACACGACCAGCCTTATGTGTAGAAAATGTGCCCACAATCCAGTGTTCACCTCTACACACAAGCATTACACGTTCCGTGTCCCCATCAGAGCACACTCAAAAGCGGTTACGAACCACTCGAGTGTTAGAGTCAATAAATGCGCTCACGAATACGTGCGCGCACCCATCCTCTGCCCGCTCTGTCACACGGCCAGCAAACACTTCTCTGTATTTAAGTCCCATGCCCGTGACTATGCTTGCGTATCACTTAACAGACGTGACTCTTTCCCCTGTGGCTTGGGCCACAGGCCGCCAGCCAATCAGAGTGACTCAGACCTGTATTTCAGCTCTGCAGCCCTGGACAGTGGCCGAGTGGTATCAGCGGGAAGTGATGATGGGAGCTGTATCTCGCCGAAAAGTCATCTCGACAGACACGTCCAACACGGGTTGGGGCTCTGCGAGGGCTCTCCGGTTTTTGGCCTATGGTCAGTTCAGGAAAAGCTCCTTCACATAAATTGTCTGGAAATGATAGCTGTCAAGTACGCGCTCATGCGCTTCCTCCCGATCATTCAGGGTCACCACGTCCTGGTCCGCTCGGACAACAGGTCTGTGGTATCCTATCTAAACCGTCAGGGCGGTGTCAGATCCAGGAACCTCTTCCATCTGACGAAACGCATACTGAGTTGGTCCCAGCGCCACCTGCGCTAGCTGAGGGCGACGCACGTGCCAGGCCACCTGAACGACGGCCCAGACAGACTGTCCAGAGACAATATTCCCCCAGGGGAATGGTCTCCGCACGCTCAAACAGTCCAGACGTTATGGCGCATATTCGGCAGAGCAGAGATAGACCTCTTTGCGTCAGAAGAGAACTCTCACTGCCCAATATTTTTCTCGAAAATCGAGGACGCGCTGGCCCAGGACTGGCCCAACCGCCCGCTTTACGCCTTCCCTCCCGTCTCGCTATTGCCACAGGTAATGCAGAGGATCAGGGAAATGTGTCACTCGGTGCTCCTCATAGCCCCGCGCTGGGAGAATCAAACATGGTTCCCGGAGCTTACGCAGCTGTCACTGACAGCGCCGTGGCCCATCCCAGTGAGAGCAGATCTCCTCTCGTAAGCTCGTGGAACGATCTGGCATCCCCACCCAGAGCGCTGGGCGCTACACGCGTCGGTGATCAACGACTACCCGTCGCTTTGCCAGAAGGAGTAATAAACACCATCATACACGCTAGAGCCCCCCTCCACGAGAAGACTCTATGCGTCAAAATGGTCTGTGTTTTCAAAATGGTGCACCGACAGAGACCTGGACCCACGGACATGTGGGGTGTCGCCGTTGCTCGTGTTTTTACAAGAGCTGCTGGATAAGGGCAGATCCCCATCCACGCTCAAAGTGTACGTGGCGGCCATCGCGGCGTTCGCTGAACCCCTGCACAGCCAGTCACAGGGTAAAAACGAGCTGGTCATCCGCTTCCTCAGGGGAGCTAGAAGGATGAACCCTCCGCGCCCCCCATCGGTTCCTATCTGGGACCTTTCTATAGTTCTCGAAGCTATGAAAGCCCCCCCTTTCGAACCGGACATTAAAGTCCAATCAAATGCTAAAAACTTCTCAGAACACCTAAGTAACCGCATAGCAACAAGCTAGAAACCACTTAGCAACGAGCTTGCAACTGCACAGAAACACACAAAAAACTACTTAGAACACCTTAGAAACCACATAGCAAGCAAGCTAAAAACTTCTCAGACTAAATCCTGATTTTTGTCAGTGGATGTGCTTTGATCGTAGTCGCTCATCTACTGTATTTGATATGATGTGACTTCATAAAGACATAGAAAGCCAGTGTTGGTCTGGCTTCAGGAGTCCAGGAGTGGGCCAGCGGGGTCACAGGAAAGACCCAGAGCTGTGGAACGAAGGGAAAAACTCTTGGGGGAATTCTGGCAAAGCCTGAGAAATATCCTGTTTGAGTGGAAAAAAGAATGCAGCAGCCAAGCAAACATCTGCTTGCTCAGACAAATGGCTGTCAGGAGTCTGGAACAGTGTTCCTCTATCAGTCTTGGCATCTGTTGCTCTTATTTTTAATACAATTATGACATCCTTCTATATTGTCAAAAAATGGTTCTGAGAATTGAACATAACTGAGAATTATATCAAAAGTTTTTGACGATATTCATACGGAGGACAAAAAAATCCCATAGTCTTACATTGAGGTAGCAAGCGCTCAAATTTCATACAGAAGACCAAAATATCTATACCAATAAGCCTTATGAGTAGGCATCTAGCTGTTTGCTGTTTCTTCCGTCATTTTCACTGTGGAATTCTTTATGAGTAAGGAATTTGAATGGATGTCAGAGGAAGAATTAAAAGGTCATGTACATATTTGTGGTTGTGCCACGCAGTCATAGCTGCATCTGATTTTTTACACTCATGTGGCAAATAGGGTGATGGGGCATTTGTTCTGCCAGACTATGACACTTCAGTCAAAGTTGTGACTCTCATTGCAGCATATTCTGGCCAAGAACTTCCCACTTACACAGGAATAGACCGTCTGAACATCGTGTAAAATTGACCAGCCACCGTGGGCTGTGGAAACGTGTCTAGTGTTGGGATAAAAGAGCAGTTTTAAAAAGATTTGTTGTTATTTCTTAGCATTGGAATGGAAAGGGACTTCATGGAAAAATAACTCAAAAGGGTCATTTCAGCATCTGTCAAACTTTACTGTGATATTATTTACTCTTATTTACAGCACACTAAATGTTTAAATCCTACTCTAAACATGAGCTTTCCCAGTGCACTTCTGCCTGTGGAGAGAAGTAAAAGAAACCCATCAAAATAATGTGTGTGTGTGTGGATGGTGTATGGGTGCGGGGTAGGAGCATGTTTGAATGATGAGTGGGTGTTAAAGAGCAAATACAGAAAGCGGTCAGTGTTTTGGGAATTTGGAAGCTATTTCCTGTTATTCTGCCTTTAATATATTAATTAATCAATCTTTATTAAAAAGGGGATAACTCATCCAGAAATTAATATTCTGTCATCGTTTACTAACCCCCATGTCAAACTCGTAAGACTTTCTTTTTTATGTGGAACACAAAAGGAGATTTAAAGCAGAATATTAGCCTCAGTCACCATTCACTGGCATTGTATTGAAAAGTAGGCATTTGGGACAGGGCCAAATTGCCTGCTCGACATTACACATTTATGTTAAACCACAGAAAGCCATCCTATAAACTATACTGTTGTTAAGATGTCATGGCACTCATGGCAAATGATGTATGCATTATTTCTACATGTAATTTTATTATGAGCAGTGAATCACCATAACTACAGGAGCCACAAACAATGCCCATGGCAATACATCAGTATTCACATTATACTCAAATTAAAGAACGTCATTTTCCATGTTCGATTATTTTCGCCATCCGATGGTAGTTGGGCCTTCAGATATTTATGGAAGGCACAAAGAACATCTGGGGGGCAGTGACTGGTTACTGTTCATTGAAATGTAAGAAAATCTGTAATGTTCACCATACTATTTATATGAAATTGCAGAAGATTAGAAGGTAAAATATGGTGTGTGTGTGTCCTTTGTGAGCATGTGTATTCTACAGTTAGATGTTATTTTCTTGAGATATCTTTCCATGCTCTCTTATCTCACTTCAACTCATCCCTGGCATAGAGCTACAGTACTTTTTTATTTCCTTGTCACTTTACTTTCACATGTTGTTGTAGAAGTAATTGGTAATTGGTGAGACTAGGTTGATTTTAGTTTACACAACCCTGCACTGACCCACAACAAACTCCACTGCTCGTTTGCATCTGTTTCTAATAGTGCTCCTCCTCAGTAAATCTGCTCATATTGGCATCAACAAGTACCTGAGTGACTGCGTTCCCAGCTCGCTTGTATGTTCTGTCGTACAGGGATGTTGGAGTGCTGGATGAGTGGAAGGAAGATTAGATATCAGGAGCGTTCGTAAATGTGCTGCAAGGAAAATCTATCAGTCATGTTGTTTTCATGGACACTGACATATTCCCATCCAATTCATGGCCTAGATTTATTTGGTTTAGCACACACTTTTATCCAAAGCAACTGTTGACTGTTAAGGTAATTTGCTTTATAAGTCTTAAAGGTACAGTAGCAAAAACAGCATGATTAATTTTAAGGCTTAGATAGATATTGTGGAAAATGGTCATGCAAAACCAAATTACAATTATTTTTGATGTAAAAAAATCTTGACGAATATTATAAGAAGACTTATGCTACTTGTTTTGAAGTTTGTAAGTTTGGGCTGGGCGATATGGCCAAAATTGTTATCACGATAATATTTTTCATATTGTTCGATATTTATCACGATATACATTTACACATTGCACTTTCTTTTTTTTATTTCAAAGTTGATGGAAGAAGAAGAAAATATAAATTCTAAACAATCAAAATAGTCTCTACCAATTTTACCGTCTTTTACCGTTTATCAATTGAAAATGATCTGTTTGTTCTGAATCATAGTGACAGCAGTCCAGTATTTGTTGGAATATTTTACATTCAAATTAAATATTTTTTATATTTCTTTAGATTCAGATACCCATGTATGGGGCATAGAAGCCCTTATGACTGTGGAATGATGCTGAATGTGGGTTCCTGGGTGTCCCGAGAGAAAATTGAGAAAAAACGTTTTTAAAATAATGTAAAAAACATTTGTATATTTTCATTAAAGTGAGAGACTAGTCTACCAACTAGTAATTTTAGTCTTTCCTTATCCATTCCAGGCATCGAATTAATTATCACAAAATTAGAACAGAAATCAATTTGTTTATTCGATTTATTTATTATTAAAGGCTGATTATAAAGATACATTTAGAAGGGAAAAATTGTATGGTCTAAAAGATGCTTTGAAACCACGTTAACTCATGTGGCGCTTCATGTCTACACACATGCAGGGAAAATAGGCAACGCGTGTGGAGCGGGACAAGGCAGACATTATGCATGTTTGGTGCAAGAGAACAATATTCAAGATTACAGCGCAGAAAGATCAGAGCTGTTGTCCACATCACTGTTGTTCTGTCGCGCTCTTCACTAGAGACGATGAGAGGGCGCAACCGTTGTCATAAAGTCTTGCGGTGCGGATGGAATCAATCCAGTGTCTGACATAACCTAATCGTTAGCAAGGCAGCTAGCATAAGCAAGTTCATCCAGTCTGACACTACGTTACCACTGGTGCGTTGTGAGCGATGCTGAGAGCGTTTTCAATTCATTCCTATGAAAGCCGAGTGTCATGCTTGCAAGGTGGATCGCAGAATTGGCAGCGGTGCGGAGCGCCTTTGAGCGGATTTCGTCCGACCCAGTGGAAATGCAGCATGAGAAAGCCGAACTGCTTGTGTTTTAGCAACACACAGTAAATAGCGAAAATTCCTCAAAAGCTTATCGTGGATTTTCTTTATCGTGATATATATTGATAACGTTTTATTGCCCAGCCGTACTGTAAGTACAAAAAAAGTTAGATTTACCTTCCCCATATTAACTTCCCAGAAGCTCTTTTTTGATTGCACTGCAGGGTAGCCTGATTTCAGTCAAACTGTTTTTCATATTATGTAAAATTATGACGTTTACATGCTGTCAATACATCAATATTGTACGTTTTGGTGTCTATGCGTAACGTAAGAGAATGTACGTTTGCTAGAACCACATTTTACATAAGAGTACATACGAGTTCTCATGAAATCAGGTTGGTTGAGTGCCACATCCAAATATATCGACTTGAATGAGACATCAAATCGTTCAGTTTGTTGTGGAGAGGTGTGCTATTAATTAGTTCAGTGACAATTTCCACGGATTACATCATACCCCAGTAGGTGGTGACAAATGAGCGTCTTTTATGGTGAAGTGAGTCCCTGAATTAATGCTTTACATTGATTAAGCTTAATAATCCGACAATGTGTGTGATTATTTATATGCGTTAAACAGTGTTCCTTTATGGTCATAAGCGGCTTAAGAATAAACCAATCGACATGGGTACATTTTTGCCCATTACCCCGATATTGCGTTGCATGTAAACACTTTTACTGCCATTCTTGCTGGCTTATCCAGTGTATGCAAGTGTTGAGCGCATGCGTTTGACATCAAAAAGAGAATATCCCCGTTAATTTAAAATATCATTTAAACACGCTTTCTTGCTTTTTTAAATAAGCTGATTTTTAGGCATTATTAGTGTGCCGGTGTGCAAGCAAACATCTCAACCGATTCATAAAAAACATTTAAGTCATTCACCAATGAAACAATGAAAATGAACAAGAAAGTTTTGTTTACCTTTTAACATTAATTTGTTTATGAGCAAAACACCACTAGTGCAAAACCAGTATGTATATGAGTTTGATGCATTGGCTTCTTTTTAAACTATTTTCACTGGCACAAAGAAATGCATGAAGCAACTGGACAGTTTTTGCCTAAAATGTATGTTATACAATATTATTGACTTTTTTGGTAAACTGATATAAAAAAGCAATATCAAATTCATAATCGTAATGTGGGCCTGTATGTGCAGAACACGTGAAAATCATCAGGGGGTTCGGTATCATTTAACAAATGAAAGTATACAGTCTTAAACTTGTGGTAGACCAATGTTAAACACAGACAGCGTGTAGTCTCATTATGTCTGCTGAGATGATGATGTCTGCTAATAGTTCAGATGATGCGGAGTCTACTGCAGGATGTGACTCATGTATATAATTGCTGGAAGCCACATTCTGGTCTGACGTTCAGTAGGGGAAGGAACAGGGCTTCCATTCATTAAAATCACAGATCCTGTGCCTTCAACCTCGAAGCTGTGGAAACTAAAGTCATTTTAATTAATTTAGTGTGGAAGCTCAAGTTTTGCTCTGTTGGTTCTAGCTCCATATTGCCATTTCTAACTGTGCTTAAAACTTGGATTCTTATGTAATTTGCTCACCAAGCCTTGATACAAGCCTTGAATAATTTCGAAATGTACTTTAATGTCATAATTTAAATCTTTCTGTCTGTTAATTCAAAAAATCTTGGGTACCCTTGTGTGTGGTCTTCAATGCAGCTTGACATAGAGAGACTTTATGAATGTTGAAGTTTGATGAGGGGCTTATTGGCAAGGGAGATCTTTGAGATGCAGGAGAAACCATGTAGCTTGTGTTCCATTCAAGCACATTTGATCTATTCAGTGTGTAAGTTCAAAACTGCAGACAGTTCTTCAGAACATCAACACTATAATCATTAATTTAAACCATTCAGCCATTCACCCCTAACCATTCGTTTTTGAAAGCACATTGCTGTACAGACAACTTTTGCTTGTTTTGACAAACTGAGGGATGAGTCAGAATGATTGTCTGTGGTAATCAACACTATGTCACAGATATTATTGATAGAGCTTAACTTGTTTTGAACCCAGGACATTCCTTTAAGCTAGAGCGATCCCTAACTCTCAGCATTTGTTCTCATTTATGTGTTCAGACAGAATTATAAACTAATCTTTAATTTCAAAGGAAAACACTGATATGTCTAGGGAAGGTAACCGTATTTTTAAATGCTGGAACCGAATGTTCATAACTTTCAGTTCCGTTCACGGTTCTCGAACTTTTATTCTTCCACCAATACCGATGCAACACCGTACTAATTTTAATTTTAATTCATTTAATTTTAATTAACAGGAAAAGATCATTCAAATTTTTTTGTTTACAGCATTTTATTGTAAAAAAAACTACTGTATTGTCTTTTAAAATATATTAAAAAAAAATTTATATATTAATTAATATAATTAATTTTTATATTTTAAATTAATTAATATTAATTTAAAATATATTAAAAAAAATTAATCTTTATTTTACAATTAATAGTCTTTAATCAATTAACATTTTTTTTTTTCTGTAGAATTTTTAGAGTCTTTTACCGTTAAAATTACAGACATTTTTTACAGTGTACCCAGTAAAACATACAGTGGTACCTCCCGAACAAATTACTCTTATCAGCAGCATCTTTTCAGTGTAAGTGAACATATGAATACATGGTCTATCCCTTTCAGATCTTTCCATAGATATACTTACAAATAGTTGTTAGGCCAACAGTGATACAAATAAAGAGGATAATGAGTGGTTGGGATCTCTTCACAAAGAAGGAATTTTTACAGGCAGCATCAAGAAAATTTGCACAGTTCTGCATTTGGAGCAGATATACATGTGTATAAAGTTTGCCCATTGATTGAGTTATTTGGAATTGTTCTATAGGAAAATGTTGAGATTGATTTTGAAAATGTATGTGCTTGTCATGTCTGTCCATGCATCAAGTCTGTTTTTCCATCTTTAGGGGTAGCTGAGCATGCTTCTAGCTAGGCAAGCTTGATTTAGTTTGTTGTTGCGTTAAAAAATGTCAGAGTGCAATACTTAACCCAACACTAGCACGTGTTGCATTCTCAACATTGCCACAAGGGGCACTATAATGGACATTAGTTTTAACTGTCTGCTTCAACGGCGAGGTTTCTTTTTAAAATGACTGTCAGCTGACTGTCAGGGTGGAGCAACAGTTTGAGTAGAATTTTGCCTAACAAGTATGTTAAAGTCAGTAAATTTATAGCAACTTACCTGAACAAAACACATCCAGTTTATTGGCGAAGAATTTTGAAGGTAACTTTATTGCCCCCTTGAGTACTGAGGTTTGTTACCGCCACAGTAGCACAACAAAGCACGTTAGGCATGCTCAACCAGACCGTGCGGTGACAATGCATTGGCCAAGCTGTAATAAGCACCAATAAATAGTCTTCATGATCTCATTGATAAATTTTTTCTTGAGAAGAACTTTTCTACGAATGTCCCTACTTCGTAACAGTGCTATAGAAAGCTTCATATCAAGTTTAGTGGTTATTCTGACACCATCCAAGAGCGAACGAGGTACAGAAACCGTGTATGTTGTTGTGTGTCCTGAGTGTGTTTTGAATTTTTGTTCTGTCTGAAACACACCAGTTCAACCAGGCTCTCATGGCTGTTGATTTCCAGTGTCTCAATGAGATTTGACATGTTTTAGAAGCCTATAATACCCTTCTGCAAAGCCCTGTGGATTGGGGACGGGCTGAAATTTCAGTCTTTGTTGGATCATAAACAGAGAGAAACCTTTTTCATCTTTCTCGAGTCAACATCACAACCACATGTCAGTATTTTCTAAGGCACACCTGTCAAAGATTAAAGTATAGAACGCTGTCTGTCCTTCAGTCATATTTAAAGTTTAAATCAAAGAGTCGTTCTTTTTCATTCAATGCATGTCAAAGAATACGGTAGCTGTCAAGACCCAAACGGCAAAATTCTCTCATTTGGACAGTAAAATGTGTTTTTAATTTGAAGAGCACAATAATCTTGGTGATCTCATATAACCACGGTTAGATCAAAAAAATCAAACAATTATTTAATAATCGCAACAAATTTCGGTTTGTTCTCTGAACAGACAATGAACTATTCTTTTCAGTCTCACCCAAGAACTGTCAGAGCAGAAAATGGAAATTTGCTTTCAAAACAATTACAGGTGCCCCTGCACAGAAGCCTGGTATTATGTCAGCCTGAAACTAAAGCTTACTTTGACTAGACTGTTTGGAGTGCCAGTGAAAGTCAAGCATTTAAAATAACGCATCAGCTGTCAACTGCACTGTAATTAAGTATGCCCTTCTCAAAATGGCCCCATTGTGAACATTGGCCATTACCTCACTAATGCTTTTATTTGCATGTTTCTCAAGCTTTTAACATGTGTTGCATCTCGTTTTCTCTGAGTTCCAATACAACAGGTTTATTATCTCATTCCTAAAGCTACCTGTCACCATTTCCCTATAATCATAGTTTTCCATTCAGCTGATTTTATGGTAATTAGTTTTGAACTTTTGGCAGCATGGAAACTGATGGACTAATGGGAGCAACAATCTGAGTTGCATCATAGGTACAAGAGAAAGGTTCATTTGAAAGTAATGCGATTTTGTGGAAGAAAAGTTATCGTCTAGAATAGAGCTTGCACAACGACTCATTTTTACTAACCTTCTTGACTTGTACATTTCGTAACTGGGATTTGCTCTCAATTTTGTCTCAATTTCCAATTAAATGTGTGCTGTGTGATTGCTTGACAACAGACATGCCATTATCCCAATACTCCCATTTGTGGTCTCCCATCAAGGTCTTCCCACACCTTGGCAGGCCTGCTCTCTGAATGCCTGTGCATCTGTCTTGATGCCCTCCCAAGAGGAGATTCAATGAAAAACTGCAGCAGTGATGTTTCCACTATTACTTACTTTGAGGTAATGGTTTGAATTTGTTTGAAAGGAAGGGGCTTTCCCTGGACAGCATCCCTTGAATGTGTCGTAATACAGTTGAGCAATTTATATGAACTGTATTTTAAAGCCACATCCAAAATCAGTCCCTCAGAACTGTACAAGCTACCTGATGAGGAACTTTGGTGCACTTCTTTTTCAGAATTTTGCAACCAGAAAATTAAGCCAAGATTCTGTTTGAATTTCATGGATTTTAGACGGCATTGCTTGGCTGTCTAGACAAGGGATTGTGACGCTACGACAGGTTTTACGAGGGTGATCTCATCATCCAGGAATAACTGAAATGTATCCCACCTTCAATGCTCTCCTCATATTGAAAAGGGATAGTTGACCCAAACATTCTACTAATCATACCAGTGATGACATTTTTTCATCTCCCTTGGCTTCCTCTAGAAGCTTAATTAACTTCACCGACCAAGCCCTTGGATGAGCTTTGACATGGTGCCAAGCAGTGGAACCAGCTGCATACAGTACTTCCATTCTGTGGATATATAAACAGTCTCTGTTTTATTTTTAATACAGAGGTTCAGTTTTCTATTTCCATACCCATTAATACAGTCCACGTTTAAAGATGTTCTTCATTGTACAGGAATAACTTTGACACACTTTGATGCGTCATCGTGCCTACAGTCATGTCTAAGTCTTTACTGCAGAGCCCATTGATGAAATGGTCCAAAGAGTCTCAGAGCCTTGTGCATTATTGCCATCTCAGACATTAGTATTGGATCATGATGTTACACTGAAACATCTCTCAGGTTTTTCCGCTTTCTATTATTACCTACAGAACAGGAAAAGCTCACGCACTTGGCTCCAGCTCCTTCTTGCGTTACAATTCCTACGGGCAACCTCCTATAAACAGATTTGAAAGAAGCCAAGGGGTCGTTTTCGTTATTACCACTGCATTTGAGTATGGACTATGCTCTTACTCAAAGCAGCACCTGCAGAAAACCTGACTTGTACTTTAGTCATTCCTTTCTGACTGCCCATAGGAAAGATATCTTTACTATGTCAATTTGTTCTCCTAGACAGCAGTGATATTAAAGGGAGAACAAATGCTGACTTGTCATACTGATCTCATGAGAAAAAGACCAGTAATTTCACGTGTGTCTCCTAGGGTTGAATGCCTAAATCCCAGAGGTCTGAGCCATGATATCCATCTTATTTTTACAGCTCTATACTCATATTTTATATTAGCATTTATATATTTTATTCTACTAATTAATTTTAGGAGATACATCTGAGACAAAGTTGGTACTTAAATGAAATATAAATGAGAACTCCATTAAGTCTCCTGAGCTATCCAAGAACAACCTCAGAGAAATACAAGTTTATTCTGGGTGACCAGAAATTAAATAGCCCAGTGCTTCTCAAACTATATCGTAACTTGTTGTTGAATTGGCTGGAAAATGGTGTAAACATGTGCTAGTCTGTTTCTACAACCACAGACACATGTTCTCTCCAATCGTGCAATGTCTGGCTTGCGTATGACCAAAGATCTGATCATAAGTCTCCCAGAGTTGTGTTTCCAGTTAAAGTAAGAGTAGCTGGAAAACATTTGTCTTGAATTGTCTGTCACTCTCACTTCAGTATAGACTCCATTCAGGTCTGGTAGAGTCGTTGCAGTTTCGCTGTTCTGGGAGACCAATCGATTTCTGGTGCTATGGGCACATGGGAGGGATAGCAGTTCTCCCCAGACTTTTTTTTTTTAACAAATGCCTTTGTTAGCAATTGGGACATATTTGCTTGACACACTCATGAATGTTCTAGAACAAAGTTTTTAAAATTCCACAGGATGCTGTTAGCAGTTTCTTGACACATTCTTTATGGGGTTCACCTTTGGTGTTAGAGCCAATACAGTGCTAAAAATGCTGCAAAACCTAGGGAGCTGCCTTTCTGTCTACTGCCTATATAGGCAGCTGCCTTCTTAGACAGCATCCTAACTCAAACTTAACCCCATAAGTGACTGTTTTGAAATGCTCTACTTAGGCTTGCATTTCACCCAAATAGCGTTCTTCACACCAAACGCTCAAGAGACTCACGATTGTTGTTGTTAGCATGTTTGCTAAGTTAACAATGCTATGCTAAGTATAAAAATACATAGCACACACAAATCATGGGCTAATTAGACCATTATTGTCTAGATTTAACTGTTTTAATCAATACAGAACATCTCAGTAGTGAATGAACTATTGATAATTACAATCTAAAACCATTGGATCACAATTCAATTGGTGACTTCTGCTATCTTATAAGATAGCATAATGTTCCTGATTATGTTTGAAACAGCTTTGTGTCAGGAGCACACTTGTGATGCCTTAAAATACTGTCTATGTAGGCAGCTTGCTAGGTTCTGAAACAAAACGTCAATTCCTTTTCTTTTTTCTCAATTATTTTACCGAAAACCTTTAACAATTTTCTTTTTCAAGCTCTAGTATTTCCTTCAGGAAGTGCAAATTTTGTTTTATTTGACCATTTTATTTCAGTAAATGAGGAGATTGTAGCATAAATAGAGAAATAAATAAATATTCTAGGAAGAATGCTTAGTTGTGACTTTTTGGAGGGCTGATTCTGACCATGAAAACAGCTCTTTCATTACCGTTTGCTACTGGTGTGGCAAATTATAAATAGACTTGGGCAACACTTGTTAATGTTTTCAGTAGGGCAAAATATATATTTGAACTTTTATTAGAACTATTTAGCATTTTATAGATTTAGTCAGGTGGAAAATCTTTAACTGAACACTTTAATAAAGACATTAAAACCATCAAGGGTGTAAGCCAATGCCTCAAGGTTGTTTTCTAAATGGGTATTACTCCTGTGGACATGGTTAGTGCCCCATTTTGAAACCAAAGAGCTATTTAGAGTTTGATTTACTCTGCTTTAAACCACTGTTGTAGTGTCCTGCACTCTGTCCATGCTTGAAAGTTAACCAACTTGTAATAAACCCACATCCCAGTTCTGAATTTTTATAATCAAGGCCTTTGTTCTGTGAAATTGTGTTTAGCCACTATATGATTCAATTTTTCCAAAGCCCTGGGACTACAGTCTCATTCAACAAGAAAAACAGGAATGCAGCTTTACATTTAACAGATGCGTAATTAACCCTCTCTTCACTCACAAATGTTATTCAACTTTATAACACCACTGTATAGCTAAGAAATGTGGCTGGTTGTTAATTTGGCTTTGCAAAGTCTTGCTGTAAACAATTTTACTCAGTCTTATTTTAAAAAAGGAGGACATCCCTGAAAACTCCCCTCATTGCTTGTTAAACTCTAAAAATGACAATTAAATATATGCAGAGCCATACAACTTGGTCCTAATAGTCTTTATGTACAAAGTTACAAATGATGTAATACTAAAATGCCCTTTAAAGGTACGTAAATATTTAAACCACAGAAATTCATAGTTATTTCTAATTTCTTACAGGAGGCTTCAATTTTGCTAAACAAATTTACCAATAAAGCAGAAATAACTATACAGGTCCTGTTTTAGATGTAGGCTAATTAAGGACATTATATTTTTAGCCTATTAGGCTCTTTTGGTTTTACTGACTCTGGGGAGATGTACAGAGAGATATATAAGATAAAAATATCAAAATATTTATATAACACCAGTTGGCTTTGTTCGAGGGTCAGTCTTCATGTTATTTATCCTGCCTTCCAGCTTAGAACATCAAATCCTTCAAGCAAACCTGTTGAGTCATTAGCTGTCCCAAATGACATACTATACATTGTGCACTTACACTATGCACTCGACCATCTAGTGTTGGAAACATATCAAATGGGTTTGCCATTTTTTTAGCCGAAGGACTTTTCAAGCGCAACTTCACTTTAGCAAGTTAGCCAACCTAAGTCCAACAATTATAACGGGAACAACAAATTATCAGTTGCTGGAAATTGTGTTCTGCATTGTTAGAACACCGGACACGTGTCTGTCTGAGATCATTTTGAGAAATTTTCATTGCAATTCCTTCCTAAGTATACATTGTTACTAAACATTGTACTCGCAAGGTACGAGAACAGAATGATAACCAAAGTTACAAAGTGCTTTCGAATTGTAGTTGTAGTTGACGCAAACCAGCATTTAGACTATTTTGGAGCTCTTTGAAGTTAATAGTATTATAATTCTCATTGGCAATCAGCCCCATCACAATACAGCTTCAGAAAAGTGCTGCCAGATGCTGGGATTCAGTCCAAATCTGTACTCATAAATACAATGTTTTTCTGTCAGAGAAGGGACATTGCATTCTCTCCATGGCAGACTCTCTTAAACCAGTGAGTAGGTTTGTGAATAGCATCACAAAGCTATTCATCACCACATTTTTATGCTGCAACCTTTAAATCCTAAAAGCATAGCAGAAAACATTTCCTTGCTGGAAAAAACGGCTAAAACCATCTGAAGTTGATGGTTTTTAGCTGACCAGCTGAAATACCAATTTGTAGCAACCTGACTGCACTGGATGATCTTGGACCAGCAAGAAACTAGATGCAATTTCAAAAAAGCTTATATAAGTGGCTGCTTCTCTTACACCGGTGACGATTCTTCTGGCAACCCTCCACGTTTATTATTTTACAATGCCTATAACTGTCAAAACTGTCCATTACTTGCTTTTTGCTGGTAGCCCAAAGGGGGATCTCAGAGCTCAAGCCCAGTCCTGTGCGCAAGCCCCACATCTATGGACAGCACACCAAATAAATGACCTTCATGCGCTCCAGGACTTTACAGTATGTACCAGCAC
Source organism: Xyrauchen texanus (assembly GCF_025860055.1). Classification (NCBI taxonomy): domain Eukaryota; kingdom Metazoa; phylum Chordata; class Actinopteri; order Cypriniformes; family Catostomidae; genus Xyrauchen; species Xyrauchen texanus. Next base: position 17,196,095 of record NC_068323.1, read on the forward strand.
TGTTGTAAAATGACAGTATTCCTTACTGTAATCCAACAGTAGTCCATTTAAATGAGTATTTACTTTTTGTAAATTTGAGCATTCACTATTCTATACATTCTTCTCTTATACAACGCTTTGCTGCAGTCTGTGTGGCCAGAGGTATTGTTGTTCCACTTGTTTTTGTAAGAGAAGTGTGTCAGATCCTGCCAGGCGTGACCTTTGATCCTTTTCAGCCATCAAAAATCACAGAGAATTCCTGACTACAACAGACTCATGGCACCGGCTCGGGCCGCCTGCCAGTAAGGTCATCACCTGGTGGGGTCAGAACCTCTGACCTGCTGACCCACACAGTGTAATGAGAGATGGTATGTCACGTTTCCACTGCACCCTGCCACACCCCATTATCATGTCCTTCCCCTCCCAGAAATATATGCGCGAAAACTTAATTTACGCTCTTTAATCTTACTCATTCCCCCATCTTTTGAGAAACAAACTCAAGTTGCAAATTACATCAGATCCCCTTTGGTGGAGGCTGCTTAATGGATTTTACTCCTGTTGTCATTGAGTCTGTGTACATAAACAATTTTGACACAGATTGAGTTTAATAATATGACATCATGTAACATCATGATGTCATAAAATCCTCAAACAATGTGCTGTTATGGGAAAGGTTCATAACAGTTTAAGCTAAACTTGATTGAACAAATTGAGGCGAATTCACTGAAACCTGCAAAAACTTGCGTCTTATTCATGCTTATCCTAAAAGTCAGAAACTGAAAACATTTTCATCATAAAAGATTTGTATTCAAATAATTGTTTTGTGTGAATACATTTTTTTATGTATATTTGAATAATTTAATAGGTCAATATTTCAATACAATCTGGGTCACTTTAATAATTTTTGCACAATAAATATTGCGATGATTTATGTTTATTTCAGTCTTTATTTAGATTACTAGAGTATTAAACATGTAGCTAATAATTGACATTTTTATATTAGATTTTTATAGTTTAATATTGAAAGTTTGGGTCTGGGACAAGGCTAAAACAATAAAACCTGTACATAAAAGGCATTTGAAGTATTATGAAAGTATTATGAAAGGTTTCTAAGACAGTTTTAAGAAGACTCTCATAAAGCAAAAAGAAAAGAGTTGATAGATAAGAGTAGTATGTGCTTTAAAAAGTATATTTTTATGCAGAATGTTGGTGGGAATTTTGAGCTGTGATATGGCTATGACAGGCCAAATAAAGATACAAAATGACCCTACATTTTTAAGTTTAAAATCTACAAACATGTCTTTATCAAGTCTATAAATTCTATAGTGCATGCATAATACATGGTTTTGCTGATGGTTTGGTTTGGCACAATAGAATATTGTATTTTTTTAAATCGTCAAAATTTCACCACCTTGGTGGAGAGGTCAACTTGGTTCATCCTGGAAGAACAGCAGAAACCCTGCTTCCACTTGGTATTAAGATGCGTTTTTGGTTGTCAGCTCTAAATACAGGTCTAAATGGAGTCTAAAACGTTTGTGATCTGGTCACAAAAATCACATAAGGAAGCAGTCAAAAATGCATGTATTTGAGGCATAAACACTAATCCATCCTCTATGCATACTGGACAGCACTGAAGCACCATACCTCACCTGTCAATCAACATGCTTACCTAAAACAAGTTTTTAAATGTTGCCGGTTATGAGCTGCTTTAGAATTTTGGAATCAGCAATTTGCCTTGTGATATTCAGTGTCTGGCTGCTAGTCGTAGTTGTAATTTATGTACTGTGGATTTGGAAATACTTCCCTTTGCCAAGCGTTATTAAATGAGCCTCTCACCAGTCATAAATCAGAGTGTTTGCACAGTGGGTGTGAAAGCAATCAAGAAATATGTTAGAGCTCTAACTATTGATGTACATGAGAAGGTACATCACAGAAAAACTCATAACATATTAAAAGAGAGAAAACAAGAAGTCCCTGCCAATGATTCTATGGAACATTTCAGGCCATGCAGTGTGTACCGTTTTTCCCCCTTTTTTTAGCTTTTGATGCTAGTTCACGGATGACGATTATGTTTGAGCATTTTTTGATGTATTAGCATCCTAGTACCAGCCTTGAATCTTTGATTAAGCAATTGTTTAGTTTTTTTGGTGGGGGGTGGATGATAGGGGGAACAACGTTGAGAGTATCGCAATCAGTGTTAGTGTCAGTGATTGGATTATGGTCTCTTTCTAGATGCTAGGAAGATGACATATTATGTGTTCAATTATCAACAGATAAGACATGCATTAGAAGTTATGCTATTTGTTCTGCAAGTATATGATCATCAAAGAGAGTATAATTTATCTTGTTTTACACATCTGTCTCTGCAAATATTTTTGAAACATGTTTTATAATCATATAATGTTGGAACTTACTCTATACTATAATGTTGAATTCTACAGTCTGCCATGGGTTAGCCAAACAGATTGTCCAGCCCCAAATGTATGCCATTGGTTGAGCCAATTGTGCTGTATTACTCTGGTCAGATCAGAATACATCAGGATTGGAGACATTATTTTAACATTAACCAAATGACATGCACCACCTTTAAAAGAGTAACTAGAACAAAAAGAAAACCTGTTTCGACATGTACCTCCCTAAAAGTACAGTGATAAAAACTAATGAGCTTAATAATGATCATACTTTTTCACACCCCCAAGAAAGCCATTTAGAAGCAGGGTGCCTGGAATGGGCCTCATAGAGAGATGATCTTGGCGACTGCTGGGCTGAAGGGGGCTTACACTTGGCTCACTTATCGTAATGGTCTGCCAGAAGTGTTGCTAGCCATGCTACTGTCAAAACGCAAACCGTCCTCACTGCCAAAGATTGCAGGCCCCACACCCTTTGGCCCCCTGGGTTAACTAACCTGCCTCATGCTGTGATTTGAAATGAGGACCCAAACGTGGCACACTTAGGATGCATAAACAGTTGACCTGTGTTAGGGCTGCCATAAACCAACAAACTAAGAGATCTTTCCAAAGCTCATATAGCGAAACCTGTTCCAAACTTCATATCTAAGCCTGTTAAAGATACATCTACAAGCCTATTGATTGCTGTTTTCAATTTTTAGGAATAAAGTTGTTTAATTAATTACTTCAATATAATATATAATAAAGTATTTTAATGTAAATAAACAACAGTTTAATACCTCATTGTTTTTAAAGATGTAAAACATTTTCTGGATTTCATTTTTCATTCAAGTCTTGGTTGCGTGAGAAGTTGGATCCAGACTTGACTCTACAAACATCAATCAGACTTTTTAAGCTTTCTGTCTGTCAGGATGTTTATGTTGCTTTGTTACAAATTCTCAAAGCAATCAAAATAAAGCTGACAGTGACGAGTGCCAAAAAAATCTCTGGGCTGCTATTATGTTTGGGAAAGTAACCTTACTAACCATAAGTATTCAAATTTGGCACATAACTTGTCCTGCACTGTTTGAGCCATGGGCATGAATGGTACCTCAATCATGTGGCTTGTTGAGGAAAGGTTTGCTATTACTTTATTAACTTAAACTTGGGCTTTATGATTTCGACTATGCTGAAAATGCAGACGATATCACCGAATTGAGTCATAATAATGAAATGAACAGTACAATGAGGAGTTACATATAATTAAATGAATTGTGATATAGCCAAGGGTGACTATTAAACTGCAAAAGAATGTGATTTAATTACATAAACATAGTCTGCATGCGCTTCTCACTTCTGAATGAAAGAATGACCAGTGACTGGGAAGGCTTGTATATGAAACCAGTTTGAGATGACTTTTGCTTTGAGACATGATGCATTATCATGGTGCAAGTAGCCATTAAAAGATGGGTAAATTGTGGCCATGCAGGGATGCACATTACTTAGACAGTACTCAAATAGGCTGTGGCATTCAAGCGATGATTGATTGGTATTAATGGACCCAAAGTGCACCAAGAAAACATTCCCCACACCATTGCATCACCACCAGCCTTGGAATGTTGACACAAGGCAGGTTGGGTCCATGGATTCATGCTTTTGGTGCCAAATGCGGACCCTACCATCTGTGTGCCTGAGCAGAAATCGTGATTCATCAGACCAGGCTACATTTTTCCAGTCTTCAACTGTCTTTCACTGTCAGTTTTGGTGAACCTTTGCCCACTGCAGGCTCAGCTTTCTGTTCTTGGCTGATAGAAGTGGAACCTGACATGGTCATCTGCTGCTGCAGCCCATCCGCTTCAAGGTTTGACATGTTTTGTATTCTGAGATGGTGTTCTGCTCACTACAATTGTACAGAGCAGTTATCTGGGTTACCGTAACCTATCTGTCAGCTCTAACCAGTTTGGTCATTCTCTGTTGACCTTTCTCATCCACAAGGCGTTTCCGTTTGCAGAATTGCTGCTTTCTGGATGTTTCTTTGTTTTTGGCACCATCAACAGTTACAGAAATCAGTTACAGAAATACTCAAACCAGCCCGTAACCAACCAAATCACTGAGATCAAATTTTTTCCCCATTCTGATGGTTGATGTGAACATTAACTGAAGCTCTTGACGTATCTGCATTATTTTATGCATTACACTGCTGACACATGATTGGCTGATTGGATAATCACATGAATAAGTAGGTATACAGATGTTCTTTAGAAAGTGCTAAGTGAGTATATATTACTGTAAGGAAATGTAAAATTCAGTGTAGCAGAAATAATACCACTACTTGTGAAAATAATTTAACAGTACATTGTTTATTATTATGTTTAAGAAGTAGTAGTTGAAGTATATTCATGCAATATCACACAAGCAAGAGTGTACTGAATCAAAAATAACTGCAATGATTTTAAAATGTTTTTTATACACTTTCATTTTATTAAAGTTTTATGAATTAATTTGATTACATTTTGATACTAATTTAATTCCACATAAATCATGAAATCCAGAAAATTAAGTGGAAAACATGGAATTTGGGAAAATATTTTACAGAATTTTAGACAAAAAATGTTGGACACAAACCATAAAACAGGCAAAAGAAATCCCTTAGACATATGTTGAAGGAAGGACATGAGCTATATCTAGCAGCCAGAATATAATTTGGAGTGGGCACTTTTTGCCAGTAAGGCCACATTCACACTAATATGTTATTTTATTTAAGACTCTATTTTCGGTTGTGAATAAAACCAAAAATAATAATAATTTCACATACGTGTCATACTTGTTATTTTTAACTTAGATTTAAATTTACGAGTAATTGATTTGTAATTTTTTTCAAAAATGACTCCAATACAAAAAGTACTTCAAAATTACACGAAAATGACCATTCCTAATAGCAACCACCCATAGCATTATAACATCGTGGCGACAAGTTTTGCATGGAGAGTACCACTAAAATTTTTCAAAAAGTGTCAAAGTTTTCATTATTTCTGACTTACCATGACTTGTAGGTTGTAATCTTGTTGGATATTTTGTAAGTAGGCATCTAGTTTAAACGTATTTTTAGTTACAAGCATTCAAATCTCTTATATCTTCTAACAGCAGCGACTATAGTTCATTATAAACTTGAGATCTGTTAACTTGGAGTTGACACATAAACAGGGTTGAGGAGTAATGGAATACGTGTAACGGTATTACGTATATAAAATAAAAATATAAGTAACTGTATTCCACTACAGTTACAGTTTAAATAATCGGCGTTTAGAATACAGTTACATTCAAAATAGTTTTGTTACTGAAGAGATTACTTTGCATTTTATTGTCATTTGTTTCATTTAATATTTAGTCCTTTCAGATGGAAAACATTAATACATATAAATGATGTGATCCAAAGTGCATTTGAACAGCGCTGAAACACTTTCTTATGACGTGTTACATTCATACGAGCAGACAGAGAAGTACGTTTGAAGTGAGTTTGGAGCAGAAGAAATAGAAATAAACCTTGTGTAAATTGTCAGCTTTACTTTAGGCTAAAATGTTATTTCTAGCCATTTTACCTGCACATGTTACCAGACATGACCATATTTTTTTATCAAGAAAATTCACGTTAGATCATCATTTCTTTTTTTTTCTAGTAAGACTTTGATATTAGGGCACAAATCATATTCTTGATAATAATGTTTGTATTGTTTTCCTGTAAAAATATCTAAAATTCCTTAAAACAAGTTCAATTTCATTGATCTTGTTTTAGAAACAACACTGCATATGATATTTCGGTTTTTCAGAGAATGTATTTTTAACATGTGTATTTTGTCTGACTGTACTGGAAGAGATTTTACTGTCAAAACAATTAAAGAAATCTACCAGTGCTGAAGAAGTAATCCAAAGTATTTAGAATCCGTTACTGACCTTGAGTAATCTAATGAAATACGATACAAATTACATTCCACTACATCTGTAGTGGAATACATTTCAAAAGTAACCCTCCCAACCAAGCACATAAATTTGATATCCTAGAAAATCAGATCTCCCTTACAGATCTAAACATCTTGTCAACAACACTGTGGACAAATCATTCACCTCTTGGCACTCAGAATCTCTGGGTTCATAGAATTCTTTGGGGTATCAGCTGTTCAGCAAAGTTCACACCTGAAAGAGCAAGCACAGTAGCCTTTACATTTCCTGCTCTCAGCACAGAACTACAAATGCAGATGGGCATCTGCAACATGACAAAATACATTGTAAAGATCTCCAGGGAGGAGTATGAGGGCATTGGTGCTTTGACCGGTTTCATGGGAGAATGAATAGCAGCATTGTGCAAGCACTGTAATGCCATTGCCTCCTGTATGCAAGTTATAAGGCTCTGTTGTGTATGAGAAAAGTCCAGGCCTGCTTTACAATTAACTCGTTAGAACAACACCCCAGCCGACTCTGTTTCCAATTCATGCATTTTACTGGCACAGTAGCAGAGCTGATACGCCTCACTTGAGCAAAGGCCATAATGGGCTCCATGACCTCTATAGAGGAATTCATCCATAAATATCCATCTGATTTCATCATGCTTTGTGATGTACAGTGGGGTCCAAAATACTGACAACATGAAATGACGACTTGACATCATTTCCACCACACCAAACAATTTTGCACCGGATAAACTTTTTTGTTTTCTTTTGTTTTTGTAAGTTAGTGTATTTGTTAACCAAGTCAAGAAAAGTGTCAGTGAAGAGCATGCTTGAGAAGAAACAAGAGTTAAGTGATGTTTAAATAAAACAAATAAAAATCAAGTTAAATATCAGAATATTTTTGTTCTGCATCATTTCTGTTTTTAGGATCCAAAATGTTTTAGCTGTGAAATAAGCATTAACAAGGAATCGACCTTTATTTCTCAAAAACATTACAAATGCCATTTCCATCACTATCATTTCATCACAGAGTTCTAGTTAACACAATACCAAATTTAAGATGTGCTGGTAATGACACTGAAAATTATACAAAGCTCCTGTAATGCAAGTACAATTTGGACAAATGAACTTTACTTAACTTAACTTTCTAGAAATTCACAGGGCTTTAAGTGCCTGAAGCTGAAGAAACACCTATATATTTAATAAAACCTTGCTTCTTGGAACATATTCGGCTTGTGAAAAACACATTTTACTGTAAAAGAGGATAAATTTGCATCAGCCTCTCATTTGAATTTGAATTCAATTTTGTCCAAATGTTCCCAGCTGTCCTGTGGGGGATCTGGTCATTATTGGGCCAGCATGACTCCATGGCTTTAGACGCACTGATCCGAGAGGCCTGCCCTCTCTCAGGCCAAGAGTCCTACAGGAATGTGAAGGATGTGGAGGGAGGGCTGATTCACCCCTCAGCTCCAGGACAAAACCTCCCACTGAGTGAAATGAAAGACAAGGTGCTGGAAAAGAAAGATAGAAACACAAATGAATCAAGATTTTAAACTGCACAGAATTGGCCCTTTATGAGTTTGGAAACTGCCGATTTTTTAAATCAAGGGAAAACTGGAGAGAAAAGGTGATTGTGAGAAAGCAGCATCTTTCTCAAGAGGGGACGTGTCAAGAGCTTTCCAGTCTTAGATGGCGCAATGCCTTTCCTTAACACAAAACCTCAGGCTGCGAATAAAATAATAATAAAATTTGATTCACGAATGTAGCAATACCTGATAGGACAGTTCAGTAACTTTCATCAGGAAACCACTACCTGATTGGTCAGAGAATGTTTAACCCAACCCAAAAGGTCTGATTTAAAAGTCTGCATCGAACCTACACCGTAGCCTGCCATGCACCTTTCCAAAAAGGTAACCACAAGTCATGTCTACACAGACCACAAAAGCTGTGATTGGTCAACTTTGTAACCAGAGACCAATCCCCCACAATGATAAAAGGATGTCTGAGTTTGTGCTTACCTCATATAACAACAAGTCTTCACCTGCAATCCTAAATTTTTGAAATCCGTTTTCAGGGCCCGACATGCCTCTTAGAGGAAAACAGGCCACAGTTATTAGCTGATAGCATCTGTGGTTGAACTATTCTTTTAATAAGGAAAATGAAGTCAATAACATCACCTGGTGGGTTGTGTAAAGGCTCCACACCTTCAGGTGAACTGAGTTCAAATCCAGATTGAGTCATTTCCTTTCTATTGTTTCCACCTCATGCCTATAAAATGGCAAAAAGGCCATAAGTTAAAAAAGAGAGGACATGAAGTGACAGGTGTTGAATCAGAAAGAGCATAATATGAAATTGTCTGAAGGTACTTTTCCAGATGTAACAGAGGTATCATTTGTCGAACAAAGGGTTGAACATTCGGTTGAACATTTCACCTTTAATTATGTACCAACAAATCGACTAAAACACTGAACAACTCATCTAACCAGAAACTGACCAAAGAGCCCATCTGAGAAGCAGACCTCATCGACGCAAGCTTCCATTCAGTGGTAGCTTTGGCCCAATGGTATACAGTAGTGGGATTATTGTAGGCCTGTTTTAACTTATTTTTCTAGCTATCCCATGTCTTCATGTGCTTACTTTAATGAAAGAGCCTACATTTTCCATGTGGCTTTAAAGACATTCCTCAGACATTACCTTATTAAACCAACATGTGTGCGGAGAGGGTGTGGCACAGGCAAAGAGAAAAGGGTTAGTGTGTTTACCCCATCAGCATCAACAGAGGTGTGAGGAAGCCATGCCCTAGATGGATGACATCTCCCACAAGCCCAGGATATTTTTATGAAGCATTTGCCCCATGTGTACTTTGTGCCCCACAGCTTTCTTGTTTGATTAAGGAGGAAATAGACAGGTCAACATGTATTCTCCTGAAGAAAGGGGATTTTTCTTTTCCACAGGCCCAGATACGGTACAACTAAACTCAGCAAAAAAAGAAACCTCCTCTCACTTTCAACTGCTTTTATTTTCAGCAAACTTAACACGTGTAAATATTTGTATGAACATAAAAAGATTCAACAAATAAGATATAAACTGAACAAGTTTCACAGACATGCAATAATGGAATAAGAGAAATGGAACAATGTATCCCTGGACAAAGGGGGGGCGGGGGCGGGGGGGGATCAAAAGTAACAGTCAGTATCTGGTGTGGCCACCAGCTGCATTAAGTACTGCAGTGCATCTCCTCCTCATGGAGTGCACCATATTTACCAGTTCTTGCTGTGATATGTTACCCCATTCTTCCGCCAAGGCACTTGCAAGTTCCCGGACATTTCTGGGGGGAATGGCCCTAACCCTCACCCTCCAATCCAACAGGTCCCTGATTTGCTCAATGGGATTGAGATCCGGGCTCTTCGCTGACCATGGAAGAACAGTAGTACATTTACATTTACATTTATCATTTGGCAGACGCTTTTATACAAAGCGACTTACAGTAATAATTGTACTGCATCCTGGAGTTAAGTGCCTTGCTCAAGGACACAATGGTGGTGGCTGTGGGGATTGAACCAACAACCTTCTGCTTAACAGTTATGTGCTTTAGCCCACTACACCACCACCACTCCATAGTAGCAGTATGGCTGGTGGCATTGTCATGCTTGAGGGTTATGTCAGGATGAGCCTGCAGGATGGCTACCACATGAGGGAGGAGGATGTCTTTCCTGTAACACACAGCCTTGAGATTGCATGCAATGACAACAAGCTCAGTCTGATGATGTTGTGACACACTGCCCCAGACCGTGACGGACCCTCCACCTCCAAATCCCTCCCGCTATAGAGTACAGGCCTCTGTGTAACGCTCATTCCTTTAAAAATAAACGCGATTCCGGTGAGACAAAACCGTGACTCGTCAGTGAAGATCACTTTTTGCCAGTCCTGTCTAGTCCAGCGAAGGTGGGTTTGTGCCGGTGATGTCTGGTAAGGACCTGCCTTACAACAGGCCTACGAGCCTTCATTCCAGCCTTTCTCAGCCTATTGCAGACAGTCTGAGCACTGATGGAGGGATTGTGCGTGCCTGTTGTAACTCGGACAGTTGTTGTTGCCACCCTGTACCTGTCCCGCTGGTGTGATATTCGGATGTTCAGATCATGTGCAGGTGTTGTTACGAGGACATAGAGTGTATTGGGAATTGGGCATTCCAAATTGGGGAGAAAAAGGGGAGAAAAAAATTATAAATACAATGTCCCCCAAAATTGAATCACATTTATAATTTGTAAGATATTATTTATGCCTTATGTAATCCCATATATTCACTTTACAGATATACTTTCATAAATACATCATATTAACCTCAGCCGTCCTGCCATTTACACATGTGCTTTTAAGCCAAGAGTTCTGTGGAGGAGATGATGGTATTTTGGTCACCCATTTAGTCATGCTGTCATGCAACTTTTGCCCATGTGTGGTGTTTTCACAAGAAGGATCAAAGATTATTCACTGATTTAAATATTTGATTATTGTCTGAGAGAACAGACTTGCTACTAAATTGGTTTTGACTGTGTAATATACAGTAGGTAGATTTGAGGCATAATCTGTCAGTTAAAAATGTGTATATAACATGAAATAATTAAATGTATACTTACATTTTGGATATTGTGCAGCTCGTGATTTCCAGACACGTGTATAACTGGGTTTTAACAAAATGTATTACATCCCATTCGGCGTTTCATCTCTAAAGGTGAATTAATGAGAGAAAATGTATTTGTTTTTTTTACAGTAGGAATAAAACTAGCGCTCTGTCCCTTCAGGAGAGCACATGCACGTTAAACAAGTGTGCATGCAACTGTGTCTTGTTGCGTCCAGTATATAATGCATTTGTGCGTCTTTGTGAGATAAATATACTGGCACCTCGGTTAAAAGACTTAGTTTGCTCTGTGTAATTTTTGGGCTCTCTCACTTGTTGTTTGCTGGCACTAATGCTATAAATGCAGCACTGGCCCTGGCACATCGGGCAGTCCTTATTTTGGAGCCCTGCACTCTGTCCAATTTCACTATGAGATCAGTCTGTATGGAGAGTGAAGAGAGGCATTGTAACTATTTCTCTTCATTTGAAAGTATTTTTTCCTAAAACAGAAGCCTCCAGAGTGAACAGAATCTGTATATTATTAACTTAATCACAAGAAACTACTGCAGTTTCCTATACTTTTCTTGATGATTTTTTCATGTCTGAAAAATCACGTTGAATCTTAAATCCTTTAAGACACATTGTTTGTGCATTTTCCACTGTTTCCTTTGCAGTTTACAAGTGGAGAATGTTTTGTTTAAAATAGCTTTACTTATTTCAAACAAATGTTTAGACTGGGATGCCAATTTGTAAAACTGGATTGGCTCGATATAAATCCCACTGTTCCCTGTTCAGATTATGTTTACTAAACTATAAAATGATGGAAATTTTGAATGATGATTCGTTCATGCCTTCGTTCATTTATCTTTAATAAAAAAGCAACACAGTTCTGACTAGTTTCATACTCCATTGACTAAATCGACCCCTCTTGTAAACACACTAGTAATTACATTTGATACATCCCACCAAAGGGAGTTTTAGTGCATTTGAATAAATTCCTGTGGCTTCACTATTGCGTAGTGCTGATTGAAACCAGGAAAAAGTCTGTTTTCAGATTGCTGTCCATATCACTGTTGTGCTCAACACAGAGTTTATCAGTTAAAGATTCAAGAGTGAATATTTAATATTTATTGTTAACTTACCATATGTTTAAATGTAAAAATATTACTCATGATTTTGTTTAAACCTTGCCAGACAAGCTCAGAGCCGTAGCTAGTAGGGTGAAAGATGGTAACGATTCTAGGAGCCCAAAGGTCCAGGGGCCCCCTAAACAAATTCAAAACTGTATTATTTTAATAGGTAAGGGGCCCAGAGCAATATATATTTACGGGGCCCTTAATTCCTTTCTACGGCCCTGGACAAGCTAAAACTTATTTATTGAATACCAAACAAAACTATTTGGTTACCTACATATGTACACAAGCTGTCAGCTTTATTTGTTTGGTCCATAACACATTACTACCAGTATTTATAAAGGATGTCCTATGATTAAATTTACACTTATAAATAAATTCTTCTATTTAGTTTTGTACCCTTGGTTAGAGTTCAGTAAATGTTATATATGTTCTCCCACAAAATCCATTTGAATTTAGTAGACTGCACTGTGCTTAATTGAAGCTATGTGTGCAGTTGCATACTACCATACTACTCTTAATATTTCTGACAAATAAATTGAAAGTAATATCATCTGCCATCTTTTCCTTGACTAAATAAGTGATCAAACTTCCAAACGTTTTGTGCAAAAAAACCTGAGTTGTTTTTGCACAAAACCTGTTTTGTTTGCGAGATGAAAACAATGCATGTAATAAGGTCATGTGGCATCTGTGTAGCATTTTGAAAAGTTTATCAATTCATACAGAAATGCTGTTTTAGGCATTATTGAGTGTATTCTGCACATTATGCAGTAAGTAGTATGCTTGTATTCATTACGAACATAGCAAGCATCTCGTTTTGCCTCACTACCTCTCTTTTCAAGTTCAAATTCAAAAGAGTATTTACTTGATACTGTACCTATCTAACAGCCTGTCAGCATGCCATTTCTCAGAACATAAAGGGATCTACAGTCTCATCGACATGCAGTTGACATTCTTTGCCTACTTCATATGAAATAAACATGTGTAAATGGGATTTGTGGCTTTGGTTCAACTGTAACCCACATCAAGGGATGTTTTCTTTTTTACAGCCAGTGAGTATATGGAGAGTAAAGTGTGTTTTGGCTGGAGAAGCAGGGAGAAAAACTGTGCATATGTGTACATTAAAGAGCAGTTACAAGGGCCACAGGTGCTCTCTCTGGAACATATTTACCCAGAAAGGCAGAAGTATTAGTTGAATCTGGTGTTGTAATTATGAACAAACTGCTGGTTCATTTAACTTGATTTAAATTTGTCATTAGTTTGTGATTTGCAGGGGTTTTTGTGAATCCTTTGATATAAACTGGGAAAACTGTTAATATTAAACATATTAAAATGTTTAATTAACTGGTTGATGAGAATGTCTGGTAAAGCAAACTCTGTTGATTTGTGTGTAAGTGTGTGTGAAATGAATGTGTCAGCTTTTCAAACATCTGTTGAAGTTGCACTGACACCTTGCAAATAAATGAAGCATCACAAAGAAAACAGCCATGTGCTTCATGCTGTTTTCCACCAGCATTTCGGCGCTGTCAAACATTACAAAGATTTTTATCACCACCATTGTGCAAGGAAGCGGTTTTACATTAAAACTTCAAAAGCTTGTAAGTAACAAATATTTGAATGGTTTAGTTTGGATTGTTGTGTTTTTGTAAATAAATTAAGGAACAGCTGTGTTCTGCAAGATGTATGAATGTGAACAGACAATGGGCCAAGCCGTGTTAATTGTGTAGTTTATAGGATTTGTAAGGGATTGATGAGTTTTTGATAAGCTTTGTAGAGCATATGTGCTAAACACGCCAGGTGACTGGACATCTCAGTCAGAAATTGTCCAGAAAGTGCAGAGTCCTAAATTTGGCTAATTCGTATGTGCGACTGCACTCGTTTGAATTCCTACAACTTTCACTACAGCCAACGACATCGCTGGACATCGTTTCAGTCTAATATGCGACAATTACTTTCTTCTGTCACACACAACAGCTTCCTGTCATTTCTACACACACTACTGATTCGATAAGGGGTTTGGATATGGTCGTAATATTAATAAGTATGTCCTTAATGCCTCGTGCGCGGAACTCACGCTTACTTCCACATTTTTGCAGTTGATGAAGTTGTACGAGTTTATGTGAACAACATCGTGCAAGACCATACAAAATAGCCAACTCGTAAATTATGTATGACTTTTCATGACATCGGGTTGGCCTCGGTTCCTGTAATCTTACCTGATTTATAAGAAAAGTGGAGAGGTCAGCTTTTGGATGGGATACACAAATACCCTGTGTACAGGGCTCAGATGTAGAGATTGTTTCTTTCGACAAAACTTCATCTATGTTAGCCAGCTAAGTAATTTTCTTATTTAAAAAAAACAGACAACATAATAAACCTGTGCTTACGTGAGATTTTAAATCATTGAATTATTCATTATTCATATGCTTATCACATCTAAACGTAAACAGGCATGCTTGAAATTGGATTAACCGGAAGGATCACTGGTAAAGGTGTTCACATGCAACGCAAAATAGGTGTAATGGCGAAAAATCTTCGTATGCAGATTGTTTTTTGCTTATGATCTTACCAAATAAAATAACACCATTTAAGAATTTTACATGACCTTACAAGTTGTAATTGGTGTAAGATCATGCATTTAAAACACTTGTGTTCACTACATCACCGGAATTCAGTTTTTTTTAAAGTTTGCAAGGCATAATAACATGTTAAAGATTTGGCAAGGCAACACGACCCAATGGGTTAACGCTCCATCAACTGGCCCGAAACACTCACAAACTGACCCTGGGCCAGCGTGCCATCCTTATAGTTCAGCCCTGCTCTATCCAGTCAGGGTCTTTGCAATCCATTTGCAGTCAGGGCACGAGGCAGTGCGAATGTGATTGGATTAGGGGGAGGAAGAAAGAACACAGGAATGCAGTCGACGCCAGCTTGCTCTTTGGCCTTTCAGAGGTAACCAAGCATATCCTCCTAAGCCTTTAGCCTCCCTGTCTCATTCCCTACCAAATCATCATTAATGTTGTCATCGTTGTGCAATGCATAAGTCATTTAGTTTACAACCCAAAAAAGTTTTCTCAGTACAATATATTGTTCTAAGAAGTATTAAAGACAATTAATTCAAGATCTGCAAAAAAAGATTTTAGGTCTGCAATTCATAAAGGGCGAAAAATAACAGCCGATGGCTTCCGTGAACTTGTTTTGATGTCTTTCTCCGCAGAATATGCTGGATTCATTGTATTTACAATTCAAACAGTCCTCAGTTTATTTGTACAAATTTTAAAAACCCTTCCAGAGGCCAAAAGTTAAATCAAGAAACACTTGTAATCATTTTGATATGTTAAAATGTTTTAATGGGAAGCACATTTATCTTTGTTAATTAGTTGAGAATATCGACTTTGTGAGATGCATCTTGCTACTTCCAATGACTCATCACTTAGAACTTCTGTTCATCTTGAAGTTATTCCCAATTAGCTTGTGATGTCATACTTCAAGCCAGTTTTCAGATACGCTCCCTGAGCTGCCAAGTGCTGTCCATCAAATGAAAATTAGAGAGACAAAGGACATACTGAACCTCTAATACTGCACCATTGTCAAACGCATAATTTGTTTTCTTTTTTTAATCTTTTGCTGGTGTATTTTGTCATGACCTACACACTGAAATATTATGGTGTCACACCAGTTTTAATCTAGTCAATGAAATGACATTAATTATTATATCATAAACGTAATATTATGAATTGCATCAGCACAGAATCTAATACACAGGTGAATGTTACATGCTGTAGACAGAATCTGCAGTTGATTTGACATTAATTCACTAGTAACTAATTGTAAAAAGTAGCAATTACTTCCATATACTCATTTTATGCTATGATTTCAACAGCTGTAGTTTTCATATGGTATTTAAGGTTGTTGGTTGTCTAGATTAACATAAGTTAACACAATAGTCAACATGAACTTACAAGGAACAATACCATCATTGTTTATTAATCTTAGTTAATGTAAATGTTTACAAATTCTAATAAATTTTGTATATTAAACATTGTAGAAGTTAACATTAGATAATGCAGTCTGAACTAACATGAACTAATAATGACTAGTACAGTAGTATATTTAATAATTAGTCTTCACCAAGATTAATAAATGCTGTAAAAACATATTGTTCATTGCTAGTTCATGATACCTTATGCATTTATTAATGAACATCAATAGAACCTTTTAGAAATATTTTAGAAGTATATGTTTAATTCATGTTAAATGAATAAATGTTTAAAAAAAATGCAAAATTATTTTTACATTTTGTCTACCGTAATTTGACACAGGTTTTCATCACACATCCGTTGAGTGAAATCATATGCTATTTTGGTCAGAGTAAAATGGAATAAAATGAATGAATATGATATAATGACATATTTATTACATTTAAAGTACATTTTCATTAAAAACTGTAAACATTAACACTGCATAATACATAAAGTGTTAAAGTCATCTTTTTTTAATGTTTCTTTTCTGTCTCCAAAACAGCTTGGGCAACTAGACAAAGCTGCGTCTGCTGCTCATACGTATTTTCAAGCCAACCCTGAGCATGTGGAGATGGGCGAGGACTTGGAGGAGAACAAAGCCCTGCAGGGCGTAAAAGAGGAGCACTTTGTTGACCGGGAAGCCCGACCACATCAGGTAAGTAACTGTCGACCACAGCACTGCTTGAAATTCACTAAGAATGAATTGTGCCCACTGAGTTGTTTACAGTATTTATTCAAATAAATGCTGAACGCCTTTTGTACGATGTAACTCTCCATCTTGCAGGCCGGTTCTGATTATTAGATTATGAAGTAAGCAGCATACTAACATGATCTCTCATACTATACTGTTACTCTACAGCTTGTTCCACCGCTCTGATCCAGGCACCTGAACCAGTTTTTATAATGGCTAAAGTGTGCTTGACTACACTGTGCATCTGTATATGTCCAGTTAATGCTTTTCTTCATAATTTTATGATTTACTGCTGCCATGATAGCTAGAAAATTTACACAAAACTCCCTTCTGTTTTCCGCTGTTGTTTTAGGAATATAAACATAACAGCTCTGTTCGCCATTGAGCGTTCATTTCAACATTATCTTTAAATGGATTCATCTTTGTGTTTACAGAGAGCCTTCTTTGCTGGAGTGAAGCTCTATGACAAAAGCAACTATGGAGAGGCCGTGACTTTCTTTGAGGAGGCTCTCACTGAGTACTACCAGGCTGATGTGGAGTGCCGGGCCCTGTGTGAAGGGCCACAGCACTTTGAGAAGCAGGATCATGTCTTGTACAAATACAGCCTCTATGAGCTGATCTCAGGTACAGATGCATTTGTACATGCACTTCCACTTAATACGGTAGAGCTATTATGTACATTCCTAAGAAGGGTCCGTGAATTTTAAGGTACCGATTGGCTCCTGGGGACATTCTATTGTGATTTATAGTGGTTCTCTTGTTTTTAGAGCTATTTGTTTTTCCAGGAATAAAGATCTTCCCCTTCTCTGTACTCAGTATAAGATTTGTGGTCCTTGAAGAATAGTCCTTGAGAAGTTATTTTTCTAAACTCCTAAGTACAATGTTATTGTTGTGTCTAACAGGCAGTATGTGATAGTACAACAACAAATGCAATGCTTTGTACATGAAACGTATAACTTGAAAAGCTATTTTGGTTCAAATCAAAAACCAGGTCCAAGAGACACTATTTAATTATTTATAAATACAGAAGCAGCTCATTTTGTCTCCAGACTGTGACACTACACAGAGAGATTAGGCTTATGTCTGGTTAACATGCAAAACATTTAGCTGTGTTTTGTCTGCTTTACATTCCTGCACAAAACCAGACTATTGTTTAGCAAGTCATCAGGCTGATCTCAGTCTATCTAGCCTTAATTAAAAAAGATAAAAAGTTTTAAACTACTTATTTATTTAAACTACTTATATATTCAACCACAATAACGCCTTCTAAAACAGTCAGAAATCTAGGGGTAACCATCGATAACCAACTCAATTTCACAGACCACATCTCAAAGGCAGCATGATCATGTTGATTTAAACTACAATATCAGGAAAATAAGACCCTTCCTCTCTGAACATGCCACACAACTTCTTGTTCAGTCACTTGTCATAACTAGACTGGACTGCTGTAACGCTCTAATTGCAGGCCTCCCTGCATGTGCTATTAGGCCCCTGAAAATGATCCGGAATGAAGCGGCACATACTTAAAATCAACAACATCAAATCAGTAGTTTCACATTCGCAATGCTTCATGGGATTGTAGTTCATGCCTTCATGAAAGAGGTTAAGAACACAGTCTTGTACCTTGTCAGATGCTCAAATGTTTTGCTTCAAAACAAAGTTTGTAACATTACGAATTACTGAGGGCTTGCTGGTTTGGTTCATGGATTACATCTCTTTAATAAAGGATTTTATGAAATACCCCATGGGAAAAATGAATGAGGAAAAATACTTTTGGAACCAAGTCAGCTGAAAAATAGCCCTTTTCCACTGACATGGTTTTTCCAATGCAGAAAAGGCAGTTCCGGGGTGGGAAAGTTGGTTATGTATTGGCCCCAAAAGCTTGCTGGTCTCCGCACAGGAACCAAATACGTCGAAGTGCAGGATAATGTGTCATCACCAGGTAAAATATTCATGTACAAAAACAGTTTGGATAGCTACCGCCTGCAGCAAGGATTACTTATTTAATCTATGTCAACAATAAAAAAAATATGTCAGACATGAAAAGCGTTCAGAAAACGCTGATGAAACGAGCACTCTACTTGCAACATGGTCTTTTACGTATATCCATAATAAACAAGAGAGATCGCGAAGGAAAAATGTCTATGAGGAGATACGGCAAGAAATTAAGCATGCCAGCTTTAATCGGACAACTGACCAAATCATTAACAAATTGACCAAATAAAATTAAAAAAATAAACTTAAAAGACATACAGTGACCAAAAGAAGGACATAAACAAAAGCAGCAGTGGACGGAGCAACGATGTGCTCAGACACCAACCAGCAAGCCAACTTGCTCAGTCACACTTGAGACAAACACCGAATGTATTCTGTAGCTGATCTCTGTAAATTTAGAAATTTGCCAACGTTGTTAGTTTTCCTCACCCTCTTCTCATCTGATTTTGTGCATTTTGTTCAGTAAGGGGATTTTTGGCCAGCTATTCTGTTAGATCGCTGCTCTCTGTTAAGCAAACCGATGGAGATTTTCTATAAACTTAATATTATATGCTATGGCAAAAATCCAAATATGACCTTCTGCTACACCAATGTTAATCACGATTCCTCTATTACAGTTTATAGTACTTAACAAGATAAGCCACTTTAAAAATTTCATACAAAATAATGCAATTACGTCACCCGTCGTCTTGAGTTTAGATGTTGTCTCTGACAGACTTGTTGAGAAATGTCCTTTAATTTAAATTAACTGAATTAAAAATAAAATTAAATTGGGCCCACATCTCTCACACATTGAGCCATATTTCACCATCACTTATGTCATAATGTCCACCCAACACCTGGCTTGCAGATCATTGAGCTGTGTGGTTTTTAATGATGAATGATTGCTTGGAAGTTGATTAACGAAGGCTGTTAAAACTGTTTGAATGCCATCTATGGCCCAAATGTTTGAAATGTAACATCGACATGGAAGTGTTGATGTTTATGGCCAATCGTGAGAGGACTTGTTTTCTGTGAGACTTGACGGTGTTTTTGAAGTGAGCTTTAGGGGGTATTGTGCTTGATGACATGTCTCAAAAGGAATTCCTAGAAAGTGTTCCAAATGATTTCACTGACATTTTCTGTTTGCTCAGTGAGCTATTGTGTGAATGATGGTGTGCATACACATGCATGGATTTGAGTGTGTGTTTTGTTAGAATATTTGAAACATTGTTTTGCGCTTGTAATATTTTCATTAATGTGAGATTGTTGGTTTTTATTGTTTGTCCTCTTATTCATGTAATTCAGTGTTCTTTCATGCTGGTCACAAACATATGTCTTTGTTTTTCTGTATGTAATTCCTGCGACACTTGCGCCCCTCATCTGTAGTTGTTCAAACAATCAGATGATCCTGCCCCCAACTCATGCCATTGGTTGAGTAACGTTGTTTGGGCGTGTCTAAGCGGGTTGCTCATAACAATTAGTAATTTATATATATATATATATATATATATATATATATATATATATATATATATATATATATATATATATATTTATCTATAGTTCAAAATAGACAGTGTTTACAGTTTTTGAGAAAATTAACCTATGAATGGCTTACTTATAGTTGTCTCTGTGAGATAGAAGAAAGTATTTTAACACTAAAAAAGTTTTAACAGTACTGTGCAAAAGTCTTAAGCACATTAGATGTTTCACAAAAATATTTGTCTTAAATATTTTATATCTTCTGCTTTTAGTGTGTCGATGGGAAATATACATTTATGAGAAATAAATTCCAGACATTCCCTTTGCCTTATAGATTTTAATAGAAGTAGAACAAGATGATGGTATGGCCCCCACAGAGCCCGGTTCTCAACATCATTGAGTCAGCCTGGGATTACATGAAGAGACAGAAGCAATTGATTTAGCCTAAATAGATAGAAGAACTGTGGCAAGTTCTCCAAGAAGCTTGGAACATCCCATCTGCTAACAACCATGCGCAAGTGCACCATTGAGGATTAGAGCTGTTTTAAAGGCACACCAAATATTCATTTTTTTTTTTTTTTTTTTTTATGAAGTTAATTGATAAATAAAAAGTATTCTTGGAATTATTTTTGAAAACATCCTCACCAGATAACATAGCATGTCTAAAACTTTGCACAGTATAAAGGTTAAAATATAAAAATAATAATGTGGCAGGGCCGGGTCATGATGCTACACACTCAGCCCCTGATCAAGCTAATCAAGCCTCCGAGAGGGATAAAGGCCGACCGGAGACGGCAGAGAGCGATTTATGGGCAGCTGCCCGACACCTGTAAATGGTCTGCACTTATACAGTATAGCGCCTTTTTAACCTTAACAGTAATCAAAGCGCTTTACCCTGTGACTCGTTCACCCATTCACGCACACATTCACACACCAATGACAACAGAGCTCCCATGCAAGGTGCTAGCCTGCCATTGGGAGCAACTTGGGGTTCAGTGTCTTGCCCAAGGACACTTCGGCATGTGGAGTCATGTGGGCAGGAAATCGAACCACCAATCCTGCGATTGGTGGCCAACCCGCTCTACTACCTGAGCCACAACCAAGTGTGTGTGTGTGTGTGTCTTTTTGGTTCAGTTTATTATTAAACTATTATTTATATTGTCAAGCCGGTTCTCGCCTCCTCCATTCCATTAATCTCTTATACGAATACTAATATACTAACTAACTTGCACAGCATGATTCTCTTCAACAGGTTGCTTTGCCATGACAGTAGCAGACTTGAAAGAGACAACCGACAGTTGAAGACCAGTTTAGTGTAATGCGCTGAGAATTATGCCTTTATGTCATCTTGAGAATGTGTTTGCTGGAAAGCTTCCTTCTAATAACAGCACGCAAAAGGTTTTGTGTAACACTATGTTTATTTGTAAAGTTTTCATCAATTTAAGCAATTATTTTAGAAAATTGTAAATTTTCCAGTGAAACGCAGGACAGCAATAGGGCCGGGCTTCAATGGTTTCTAGATTATCATTCTTCACAAAAGAAGTCAACATTTATTTAAATACCTTTTTAAATATGTGAATAAACAAACTCAGAAATTCTACTATCATCCTCTCATCTTATAATATGCCATTCACAGCTCTTTTTTATATTTGTTAATCTAGTCTAACTTTCATGTGGGAGGAATCTGCCCGCTACCCATCTACTCCATCATGAAAGGTCAACATGCCCTTTAAAGTGGGTGAGCTCTGCCCTGCCTCTTCTCAGCTCTCTAATTTAGTATTAACCCTTGGGCTTTGCCACATAAAATACACCAGCACCACCTGGTTTGAGAAGACCATCTTTGATTTGAGCCAAATTAGAAGACCTCGCTTTCATACTGGCTGTCTGGGAGAAGAGATTAAACATGTTTTGTCTTTCATCACGAGCAGTTGGTTTGCATTGATGCTCAACTGTAATTACAGTGTGCATGATGTTATTAAACCATCAGATCACAAATAATTAAATATATATATTTTTTATATAAAACAGATTTGCATTATCATTAATTCAATTAATTATTAATTAAATAAAAACATTCCTGCACACTAATCAATTATTTATAACAAATATATATAATTAAATTATAATAATAAGTTAAAAAACGGTATTTCTTAATGTTATATCATTGATAATATTACAAAATATAGAATATTAATAATACATTTAATTGTTTATATTGATACAATAAACATACAATATAACAAGAAATTGTTATAATTACATTCTAATAATTAATTTATAAGTAAAGAGCCTATATTATGTTACATATTTCACAATATTAAAAAGATTAGATTAATTATTACATATATTTGTAATAAATATTAACACAAAATATTATTATTCATATTAATTCAATTTATTATTATTAATTACAATAAACAATCTATTTAGCATATATAATTAAATTATATTCAATTATATTCAGTTGTATGATTTGCTTGAAAGACATTCCGCTTCATGAAACATCTTGTTCTTTGCTTTCAATGCCCTCAAGAATGAGATGTTTTGTCTAATTCATATTGAACTGTGTTTTTCAGATCATTACACACAGGTTCTTCACTGCAAACATGAGTGTGTCAGAGACTTGGCCACCCGCCCCGGACGCCTGTCGCCCATGGAAAACTACTTGCCCTTGCATTACGACTACTTGCAGTTTTCCTATTTCCAAGGTAAACCTCCATACATCTCTTGTGCAAGAAAGTGTTCATGTCAAACCTGACTTGAATATTTCCAAAAATTCTTGAACTTATCACCACAACTATTAGTTCCTCTGGGTCTCTGCATCTGACTCAAAGAATTCTGATCTAGGACTTGACCTTCTTGGCTCGTGCTTTTGGCTACAACACTACAACCTGTTTCCATCTGTCGAATTGTTCAATATGATCAAATAGTTGGTATTAGCAAACTAATGTCAACAGGAATTGTAATTGAATGAAAGTGCTTTGTTTTAACCTTAAAGTGACTTGAGTACAAATGAAATCACTTGCCCTGAAGGATTGGGAGCGGCTCAGAAATCTTTAACCTTTGAACAAATGGTAAAGTATCCATCTCCCTTCTTGGAAATGCCAAAGCTGGACTTCACCTTCACCGAAGGTTATTAGAGTTAAAAATGTTTAATTGAATTTTTATTTATATTTGATTTGCAGTTTGTCCATTCAATTTAATTTAGTTTTCAGTGATCTTTAGTTGTTTTGTAGTTTTAGCTACTGTATATTTGTATTAACTCAGCATCCACCTCACTCAACAGAGTGCTCAGGAAAAGAGCTCTGAAAACAAACATTTTAGTTTTACTGCACATAACTGCGTACTGTTAATCAAACAGGAAGTTATTCTAATATCAAGGTATGAGTGTATGTGTGTGCGTTGTCTCTTTTGGTCTCTGTTAAATATCTTTGAGCTCTGTATTTCCACTAGCTCGCTCCTGTGGTGTTTGTTCCACTGTGGTCACTGGTCTGGAATGTGTGTGTTTCTGAGATTAAAATATGATTCTAAAAAATCAGACAGCCCATTGGATGAATAATCTTTAAGCCAATAAACAGAGACCCAGAGGTTTAACTAACAATTAATAATGGTACTTTTTTTCTTTGTTCAGTGGGCAAGATTGAGGAGGCTTTGCCATGTGCTCTGACATACCTGTTATTCCATGAAGGGGAGGAGTTCATGACTGAGAATGTGGAGTATTACAGGGAGGTACTGGGAAATTACAGCCAGCCTCGTAAGGTAAGACGCAGGACAACTGCTGGACTACTACAGATCTTTATAGTCCAGATCTATTACGAAATCATTCAAGTAGAGTTGGTCACCCTATAAAGAGCTTGGCAGGAGGCCATGTATGCATGGATACATTGGAACAATCATTGTGTTTATTGGGTTTGGTATTCAAGATGTACAGTGGTGGCTGGAAAGACTGGAAACTATTAGCTCTGTAAAGGCACGCGAGTTTGTTGGGTCAGGAGCCAGAGGGCGTGGATATGTCACTCAATGCAAGATCCTTTGTTCTTAGCTCATAACAACCGAGTTGATTTTTTTCGCCCCATTTCAGAGTGTTTCCATCTCTCTGGCTTGCTGCCATGTCTGATTGTCTGATTTCTAGTTCCTCAGGGACCTTGTTACAGTGCTGACAGTGCTGCCTTCCTTTCCTAGAACAGGCAGCCAGGTAGAAAAATGTCATCAAAACACCACGAGCTCCCTGAAATAATTTGTGAGCTGATTGCATTACCGTCGGGAATGAGAACATGAAGCCGCAAATGCTACCGAACAATTCGTTTTAATAACACTCAAATTCATATATTTTCCTCTTTCAACTTTTCCTCCCAAGAGTACCACAATTGCCATTAATGTGGTCTCAACCACACTTAGAAGTAGCAGACTTTGCTCCACTTGTAACAAACTGCTTTGAATTAGTACAAGGGACAGCCAATAAAAAGTGGCGACCAAAGAATGCCAAGATATCGCACAGGTTGCAGAACATTCTTGTTTTGTTTCAGACCATGACTAGCGAATAAAACCATCCCTCATGTCACTTTTTATTCATTGTGCCACAGACAAGACATTTTTAGATTTTGTGCACGTTTTATTCTGAAATATGTCAGAGCACAATTCATAATGTAACTGCAAGTAACTGTTGCATTCTCAGTGTTGCTGAATGATCCTAAGAGAAATTGCGGAATAGGTTGCGGAATAGCATTGATTTATTTTAGACTATGTCTAGCTACTACGCAAACCATCCCTCTGTTCTCTTTTTATTTGTTGGACCACAGACAAGATGTTTATTAGATACACAAAACATGGCCAGAACATACTCTAAGCAAGTACGTGAACATAACACTGAGCTTCGTTGCGTTCAACAATTTATATCGCAAAGCAAGTATGTGTTGCATTCTCAGTGTTGCCACAAGGGGCACTGTTGCATACATTAGCATAATATGTCATCTTATACAGTCAGTTTTCGCTTTCATGACAGAGCAAGAGTTTTAAATGAATCTTGCAAAGCGAGTCAGAGCCTGAATAATAACCCATACAGTTTAGCAGTTCAGGCATTTTGAAGGTAACTTTATTGCCCCCTTAAGTATTGTAGTTTGTTACCTCCATATCATCGCAAGAGCACACATAAGGACTGTGCACTCACAATGCATTGGCCAAGTATTTGTTTCGGTAGTTTGGGTGGTAATATACTGTATGTCAGTAAATTAATGTAAGGTTGATTTTGTGCACCATGCTTTGCAAAATTTGTTGTACCACAATTCTATATGCGTTATAGTTGCATTATCAGTGTTGCCACAAGGGGCACTATTGCTCACATTAGCATAAAATGTCATCTTTCAGGTAAAATTTTCACTTTCAGGTCAAAACTATCATAATGGAGCAAGAGTTTGAAGAAGTCATCCAAAGCGAGTTTGTTAAAGTTGATATTTATACTGTAGCTTATCTATTTGAATAATAAATATTTCAGACATTTGAAGGTAAATCTATCTTTCCCTTAAGCTGTGTATTACCGCCTCAGCAAGGCAAGAGCGTAAAAGTATGTTAATTTGGACTTCGCACTTGCAATGCGTTGGCCAAGCATTCTCATCTGCATTCGCGGACTTGCATAAAGTAGGTTTCTGGCCTTAGGGACCACAATTTCTCTGACTGGCTGAGACTCACTCTGGACTCTTGTGTCTACAGGAAGCTGAACAGTACTTGAGACGGCATAGGCATGAAATAGACCTTCTCCTTGTCGGCAGCAAAAACCTTGGAGTGCCCTACATTGAGGGGGTAAGTTAACCAAATGAGCCAGCTGTTCAGAATTGGGGCTTTAAAGGGAAAGTTCACCCTGAAGAAAATGAAAATCCTGTCATCATTTACACATCCTCATGTTCCAAACCTGTACCACTTTCTTTCTTGTATGGACCAGTTTTTCATCATATAGGACCAATATATCATCATAAAAGCATTCAAAAATATTGTGAAATAGTCCAGATGTAGTATACATAGGGAACTGGCCATAACATTGATCGATGATCAAGGTTTCAGTCTGCACTCAAACCAGAAGACAGAGAGGACAGGTGCTCCTATAAAATGTCAAATTAAAAACAAACAACCTACATCGCCCCCTTGTGGTGGGATCTTCAAAAAAGCCTAAAATATTCAACATTATAAATATGCTATTCTTCTGCTTCCTGTAACCCTGCAGCTCCTATTTTTTTAGTTTACATTTCTTTGCAAGTGGCCATAATAAGAGCTTCCTTCATGTTTGATTCTGAAGAGGACAGTCTGTGACATTTAGATCTCCTTTTGGCCTAACGTCTTTTTGAATGCATATGAAGGAAAGTGAATGGAATGCAGCCCCTCAACAGTTAGCTCAGTGTTGGTCACCAGTTAACATAATGGCACAACTTTTTATAATTAGAGACATTTATCTTTGTATTTAATGTTTGTGGTTGTCTTACTCTTCAGAATTATTGGAGCAGTTCAGGCGGTAGAGAAGATGCTAACAGGTGTGCAGTGTTTCTTGTTCAGTAGTTATCATTTTATGTGGTTCGTGAGTTCTCTGTGTTGTTCAGCACTCGTGTCATGAATTTTTGTCTTTAGCATTCCTTCTGGAACAGATGGCTGGATGGACTATGTGCCGATTTCTGAAAAGAAAAACATCACTTTGGCCGTGGTACAAGAGCTTCGCGAAGGTAATGTCCTGTTTAACTTTTTTAAACACACTGGACCTCCAATGTACAAATAAGGCTGTCCAAGATGATACAGTAAATATTTAAAATCTTAAAGAAAAATAGACTTAAAAATTTAATTTGGTGTAACCATAAAGTAAAAGGGATAAAAACTCTGTCCTTGCACATCTACTTTGAGTGTACACAACTTAAAAATAATAATAATAATTAAGTCTGACCTGAACAAAATATACCTTATCAAAATATCGTCATGGTTACTGTGTAACCTCCATTCCCCGATGGAAGGAACGAGACG
The DNA here is from genome assembly GCF_025860055.1 of Xyrauchen texanus. Taxonomy (NCBI): domain Eukaryota; kingdom Metazoa; phylum Chordata; class Actinopteri; order Cypriniformes; family Catostomidae; genus Xyrauchen; species Xyrauchen texanus. The sequence goes on from NC_068323.1 coordinate 17,223,321, forward strand.
TTGTGTCAAATGAAGTGATGAAGGGGTCTTCCTAGGATGCCAAACGTACCTCTGAACCTGAGAAAAGGCCAATGTCAAGTTGGCAGACAGAATTTGCATGCCCCGCCCTGGACATACAGGTATAAAGGGAAGCGGGGCAGCGAGTGCCAGTCAGGATTTTGCTCTGAGAAGCCCAAAATAAGTACAGCTGTACTGAAAAGGACGTTCAACGTTTGCTGTGTATTGCTCTTTTATGAGTAGGAACTCAAACTCTTTTAGAGGAAATAAACTCTTTTTAGGAGGAGAAACACTCTTTCAGGCAATGAAATCCCTGTCGAAGCGCCCATGGACTGCACAGCGTGCAGAGAGAGAAAAAACCAGCTGGAAACGCGCCGTACAGCAGTGCTTATCGCCAGTAGAGGTGAGTGAAACTGTGGTGAACTCAGCTTGCTGTTGCACAACCGTTCGGCTCCGAAGAAAAATTATGACTGGCACTCGCTGCCCTGTTTCCCTTTATACCCGTATGTCCGGGGCGGGGCATGCAAATTCTGTCTGCCAACTTGACATTGGCCTTTTCTCAGATTCAGAGGTACGTGTGGTGTCCCAGGAAGACCCCTTGTGTCACTTCATTAGACACAACGTCGAGTGAGTGACAGAAGGGGAACTCATATTTGTATATCTGATATTAAAAACGTAATGACTACATGGGTCCTCTTTGTTTTTTTTTTGTTTTTTTGTTTTGTTTTTTTTGTCACATGGCAACAAAATGGCACATGTTTGTTACATCACACTGACTTTGATTTGGTGGACTTTTGATTTTGGTTTTATCAAATATTAATAAAGGATTTAAACAAAATAGCCGAACAATGTTCAACGCCACGTCATTGACCCATACACCTTTTTGTTCCTTTCTAAAAATTCACTTGGCAAGTAAATGTATTCAAGTGTGTGTGTTTATGTGTGTGTAGGAGGTCCATTGTTGTATGAGAATGTAAGACTTGTTCAGAACTCTGCGGCTCTTAATGGAACTCAAAGAGTGCTTTTCGATGATGTCATCACCGAGGATGAGTGTGCTGAGCTCAAACATCTGGCACATGTGAGTGTACTTCCACTGTTTGTTTCGCAGCTAACAAATTTATGTTCCTAAAACATTTTCCAAACATTACATTGTGGTTGCGACAATGTGAAAATGTTAATTTGAGTATAACTTTAGCATAGGTAATGTTAGCATAACATTCCTGAAAACATAATACAGTAAAAAAAAAGGATGTACGTGGTGAGTGGTAAGTGAGGTGAGTGGTGGAAAGAGTACTGATTTTTTGACTTAAGTAAAAGTACTAATATTGAATAATTCACTTGAGTACTAGTAGAAGTGCCAAGAAATATTGTGACTCAAGAAAGAGTAAATAAGTAGTTTGCCTTTTGTAATTACATTACAATTTATTTATGAAAATGATGATACTATACTAAAATGATAAATAGTATTTACACTTCCATTTTTAGAACACAAAGGCTTTATTTTTCTTGAAAGAAATGTATGCGTCCTTTCACCAAGGATGCTTTCAATTATCATAAATACTGCCAAAATCATTAATTGGCAATAGTATTACGGTTTGAAATAATTGTTTTAAGTAGTATTTATTCCGTTTTCTTCTTTACCCATAATGGAAAACATATACTGTGTGACTTATTCCTTACAAAAGCATTCTAAAGTGCTAATCTGTTACTCAAGAAAATGAAAATGGTGAAATGGTGTGCTACTATCCAGAAATCACAATACAGGTTTTTATTTTCTCCATTTACTGAGTTTTTGAGTTCTTATAAGTTGCTTTACACTTGCAAGTTAAATTTTGGTTTTAAAAATAGGCTAAAAGAAACACATTTCTCCTGAAATTATATTTTCTTCTAAAATCTATTGTTTTAGAGAGATGAAGGCTATTCCATGCATTACTTTTTTGAACAAAGAATCTGTTACAAGGATAGAGAGAGAGGTGGATGGCCCAGATGCACTACAAAAAGTAAACACAAGTAAACACAGTCTCTAGTTTGAGAAACAGACACCTAACAGGTCCTAAACTAGCAGCTTCTAAATGCCTGCAATGACCTGCATTGCTGCAAGAGGATTCTTGGACAAACAGTATATTTTAAGAATACATTTATTTAAATAAAAATAGCCATTTGTAACTTTCTAGATGAATTTAAATCATCTCTAAACTACATAATGTGACATAAACACATTCCTATTTCAGGTTTATTCTCATTCACGTATGTACAAGTATTTTGGCTATAAAGTTAACATACTGTACAAAACAAATATAATGCAATATCATAAGAGGAGGAAATGTATCCCCAGTGATATTGCAGCAATTATCCAGATATGAAATGAGATTATTAAGCAAACATTTATCAACTTCTACATGCCAACCTATTTTTTGCCCCGATAGTTTGAATTTCGGGGATATTTTTGTAAACTTTGGTTGCGTTTTTGCTCCGAACCCGGTTTATTTCTGACACTATTGGCATTGTATCTATCTAAGGTATATAGATATTTTGTTTTTGACATAAAGTAGCAAGTAAATGTTTGACACAGTAAAACATCACCTACCTTAAAAACAAGTGAAGTTTGATCAGTTTATATGTGTTCAGATGATTCCCTTGTACCTGAATGAATGGCTCCTTTCCAGAATAAAATGAAATCATACTATTACAGTTCTTGTATAGTGACAGGGCAAAAAAGTATTGGAGAAGCTAGAGAAACATTTACTCAAGTACTCTTTTTTTGTTACTTTCAACCTCTGCACGCAATGTTGTACTAAGAATGTTTTTTTCTAACTGTATGAACTTTTATCAAATACTAATAATGTCATCGAATACTAATAATGTCATACGCATTTTTGAAGAATGTTTGCCCCTATATCTTACATAATTGTATCCAAAGTTGTAAAACATTCCAGATAGGTGGGTTGTGTGTGTTACGCCATTGTCAGAGTGCGAATCTAGCATGTACCTTAGCATGTGCTTTTACTGTACCTCTGTATTGTTGTATTTAATGTAATATTTACAACTAAATACTGTAATTGACAGGTTTATGGTATATTAATTGTTTCTTTATTGGCAGAGTGTCGCTGCAGCTGGTGATGGCTACAAGGGAAAAATGTCCCCTCACACACCCAATGAGAAATTTGAAGGGGCAACAGTATTGAAAACACTGAAGGTAAAATAACTTCCTTAGTTTTAACATTGGCTCATACTTATATTTTGTACAGTAAGCTGTTCCGATACCAAGTGAGCTGCCTTGCTGTGTACTCCCAATAAGCAGCTGCCTTGTAAGGCCACGCCGCACTTATTCATTGTCGGTTGAAAACAAAATTTTCCATTTCCTAAGGTCGTTGCTTACCAAAGTACAGTATGTGGTAATAGCAAGCATTACCGAAAAGCTTAGTTTTCGGTGAAGGAGAGAACTATTTTAGTGTAAACGTGGCTTACTACGTTGTCAGTTGACAATTTGTTTTCAGTTTTCTAACTTATTTTTCATAGTATGAAGTACTAGAGAGAGTTTTTTAAAGTCTTCTGTTTTCGGTGGAGGAAATTGCCGTTCCAGTGTGGATGAGAAGTGTAAACATAGCAACATCGGTGTGTTTTCAACCAAAACTCTATTAGTTTGAACATTGCTAAGCATGGGTGGGTCTAAGGGGATTCCCCCTAGATTTTCCTTGTGGGGCACTGAAACATTTGATGCTCCCAGGACCAAGGTTAAAACATGATCAAAGGGGACCAACCCAAGCAAAATTATGATACTAGAGGTGTGCCCCAAACCGTAAACTTCTGCACTATTCTACGGTATTTTGTAGTGTGAGTAGTGCGAGCAGTATGTTAACACCGAAAATGCAACAAAAAGAAGTGTAGGAGTGTGGAATGTTGGACACTTAATGCACTCAGCGCGCACAGCTTGCGGTATTTTGTGGAAAGGGCAGATTTACCTGGCTGTGTTGCTGTTCTGAAAAAGCAATTGTGAATAATGGAGAATATGGTTAATTGGGAAACTCAGTGAAGAGTGCACCTTACAAATGTAAGTTGAAAGTTAGAGTCGGGAGGCCTGGAAGGTGGCCACAGAGTGGGGACTGGGTCAGGAGGCCTGGGAGGCGGCCACAGAGCGGAGACCGGGTTATGAGGCCTGGGAGGTGGCCACAGAGCTAGGACTGGGTCAAGGGGCGGAGCCGCTGGAGGAGAAGTCTCTGGAGGAACGGGTGGAGCTGCTGGAGGAGCGGCCGGAGAGACTCTGATGGCAGAGCCAGGGAAGGCGGAGCTGGGGGAGGCTCAAGGGGCGAAGCCAAGGAAGGCGGAGCCGTGGGAGGCTCGATGAGAGCTGGCAGCGGCTGGGGGACGACCTCCATGGTCGTATGAACTGGCAGCGACTGGGGAACGACCTCCATGGTCGTGAGCACTGGCAGCGACTGGGGAACCACCTCCATGGTCGTGAGCACTGGCAGCGACTGGGAAACCACCTCCATGGTCGTATGAACTGGCAGCGACTGGGGAATGACCTCCGTGGTCTTGAGCACTGGCAGCAACTGGGTAGAAGGTGTCCTTTTCCTTCTTTATTTCCAGACCGCTAGGAGCGTAAGGCTAAAGGCGTTAAGGCTAAAGGCGTGGGTGCTAGCTTGTTGGCCATGGCAGGTGTGGGCGCTGGCCCGTGGGCTGTGGCAGGCTTGGAGCAAGGAGCCGTGGCAGGCTTGGAGTAAGGAGCCGTGGAAGGCTTTCAGCAAGGAGCCGTGGATGCAGGTTTTGGCCCGGGGTTCCCGCCATATCCACTGTGAAAGGGGAACTGCAAAGTTCCAGAGCCTTCTCAACATATTCACAGAGTGTCCAGTGAGGATCAGCTTGAGGCATTAGTTCCTATAGTGCACTATTCAGAGCGGTTCGGAAGAAACCACCAGAGAGCGGTCTGGATAGTGTACTAAATTAGCTAGTTCTAAGAACTCACGGACGTGATCCTCAACTGGACGGTCCCCTTGCTTGAGAAGCAGAATTCTGACAGCCGCTAGATCCATGTTGGTCAGGTCTTCTTTTCACAAGTATATATATATATATATATATATATATATATATATATATATATATATATATATATTATATATATTATATATATACATACATACAAGTGCTAATGAGGGAATGGAAAACAGGTGAGAATGATGGGGAACAGATGGCAGTTCATTATGGGAAATTTAGTCCGGGAAAACACTTCCAAATGGAGTCCTAGGAAACATTAGGGAGACAGACAGTGTGAATATGCTTGTTGTTTGAAATGTTGAACTGCGGTTGGCTAATGTGCTAAAGCTAGCAGCAACTTGTTGCATGCGTTCAAAACATCATTTTATCAGATGTAAAACAGTGAATGCTTCCGTGTAGTGGTGTGTTCCATTTGAGACAATACTACACTATAAACACTCATACACTACATGGCTGGATACAAATTCAAATCTGATTCCAATAGAGTTTGACATTAGCATGTTGCTAAGCAAACAACGTGATCTTACCTTTTGGAACAGCTTTCCTTCTGTCATGCTTTTTACGTAGGCATGTTACGGAACAGAGTTAAAATCATCTTACAAATGTTGTTTTTATTAATCTCCTCTTTTGATTTTACAAAAAAAGTCACAATTAATTTATTTTTCTCTATTTTCCCATTGCAGTATGGATATGAGGGACGTGTACCTTTAAGAAGTGCCCGCCTCTTTTATGATTTAAGCGAGAAGGCCAGGCGGATAACTGAGTCATACTTCATGTTGAATTCCACTCTGCATTTCTCATACACACACCTTGTGTGTAGGACAGCCATATCTGGTATGGCACCTCAGCTCTCTCAGTTTCTACATCAGGATAAACCACATTTTGAGCACTTTGGTTAGAGTATCCCACGCATTCCACTATCGTCAATTATTCTGGTACTAGAACACGAAAGTTTGACATGTGACAAGATTTATTGTGACAGTCTTAAAGTATTACTAATGCTGGTAAATATGGTCTACAACCTTTTTGCAAACTGTTACAGATTAGGAGTTGTGAACAAATTATTAGCAATACTTTTAAACTAACCTAACCCAAAACTTAAAATGTTATATACAGTATGCAACATTTAATGTTAAAAATGTATCAGTAGATGTAGAAATTAATATCAATAATTAAAAAAACTGGAAATATCAAGAGAAGTAAAGTCTTGGAAATTAAGAAATTCCTGAAAGTATTGGCAATTTTTTATTGCGAATTTACATTTTTCTTTTTATGCTCTGCTCTGAAATATTTCATTTTGAAGAGTAAAACGTGCTAGCAGGCAACACTGATGCCCAATATTTTAGTGAATCAGTTTTTGGAGTTGGTTCTTTATAAGTGAATCAGTTCGCAAATTGGTCTCACTGATTCATTAGTGAAACCGTCTTAATATGAATGATATTTAATTATCCTTAACCAGTAATCACTAACGACTGACACGTCATGGATATTAATTGGTTAGAAGTGTGGGAACCCTGATGTTAACTATTGCATTAACTAATGTTAATGTAAACAACCTTATTGTGAAGTGTTACAGTGTTAAAACACTTAAATATTGGCTGTGAAATTTGTTTTTTTGCAAGTATCAGTGATAAGCATATTTGATTTTATTATATTTTCTTCTGATTAAAGGTCAACAGGACCACAGAAATGACCTCAGTCACCCAATACATGCTGATAACTGTCTACTAGATCCAGAAGCGAATGAATGCTGGAAAGAGTCGCCCGCATATACCTACCGAGACTACAGGTGAGACCTTTTGTATGATGATAAGAAGCATTAGCTCTAACTAGAGTGTATTTAAAGGAATAGTGCACCCAACAATTACAATTCTCTTATCATTACTCAGCCTTATGCCATTCCAGATGTGTATGACTTTCTTTCATTTACTGAACTCGATTTTTTTTTTTTTAGAAGAATATCTCAGCTCTGCAGGTCTTCACAATGCAAGTGAATGTGTGCCAACATTTTGAAGCTCCAAAAATGACATAAATCAGCATAAAAGTAATTCATAAGACGCCCGTGGTTAAAACAATGTCTTCAGAAGCAATATGAAAGGTGTGGGTGAGAAACAAATCATTTTCACGTTCTTCTTCTTGTGTTTTTGGTGATTCACATTCTTAATGCTTATCGCCATCTACTGGGCAGGGAGAAAAATTTCTTGCAAAAAAGGATTTAATATTGATCTGTTTCTCACCCACATCTGTCATATCAATTCTGAAGATCAGGGGCATGTCTAGGGGGAGGCTGGGGGAGGCAGTGCCTCCCCTAGGATAAGCTCTGCCTCCCCTGAGAATTTGAGAAATAATCTGTCCATCTGATGATAAATTACAATTTAAAAGTGGATTGTTTTGTGCATATTTTTCCATCGCTAGCAGATGAGTGAGGTCTGACACAACAAAAATCCAGTTTGGCGCTGTTTCACACTGCGCGCGAGCTCGGCGTACGCGCTCAGAAAAAGTGCATTATGTCAGAACAGAACGGCAATGAAATGTTTACCTGGCAGAGCTTTAAAGCACGAGCAAACAATGAACTTTTGTGATTGCGAATAAGTGCAGTGTCCTGTGAGTGTAACTCTACCGCTGCATTAACATATGATGTGAATGTACGTCAAGTTTTCAGGGACTGATCGAGGCGCCAGAACTGCAGCTGATAGAATGTGCGGTGATGAGAAAGCAGTGTGCAGTGCACTGTATGCGGTGCACGAGCAGCGCGAGATGCTTTCACATATGCTGCGTTACTTTGTAGGCTAACTGATCCGCGGCTGTACTGTACCAGAAACACATAGGCATACTCACTATTTTTTTTATTTCAAATCCAGAAGTTATAAACAACTTTTATGTAAAAAAAAAAAAAGTTTTGTCTGCATTGTGATTCTCTTTGTACACATATACACTCTTTAATAGACGTATTCACTTTAAAACCCAATTTAATCAACGCATTCAATGCATTACTTCTATACAGATGTATATATTATTTTGCTCGAGCAATTAAGTGGAAAAATATTTAACCATGTATTTATATTAAAATCGCAAACATTTTAAATTAAAACTTAAAATTGACAAAAACAGCAGACTCATACCTTTTCTTTTGCATTTAAATTTTAATACAATAAATCTTGCATTTCACAAAGAACTTGTTTTTCCACCTCCACGAATGAGACTAGAGTCGTTCATTATCCCGCCTTGTTGAGGTAAATTTTAGTTTTCCTTGCTTTACCCCGGTCTTAAAGTAAAAATGAGACTGTGAAAAATAGTAGTATTTAATTAAATACATTTATCTAAGTCTATTTTGAATATAGGTCTCAAAACTCCTCCAGTAGCCCCTTAAATAAAAAACGAACAGTCCTAACTAGAACGTTCATTAAAAAAAATGCCGCATTCTCACCCCTCTCCGAAGATCAATGCTGCATTCAAGGAAGAGAGATTTGGTCATTTTGGCACACGAAAAGAAAATCACAAAAGGTCTGGACATGAATCAGTTTGTTTCTGACTTTTCCAAGACTAGCCGCAGACTGGTCCTGTAGATAGGATACACTGGATGTACTACAATAGTTCACAAAAAGGGTAAAATAAAAATAAAATAAATAAATAAATAAATAAAAAAAAGTTATGTTGCCTCTGCTAATCATATCATAATTTCAATTCTAATAGTTTCACAAAAATAGCTTTTATTTCAACTCTCTAGGTCTCCTGACCCCCTGTAGCCTAATATGTTATGTTTTCTTTTATATAGGCCTACTGTTTACATTTACATTTATTCATTTAGCAGACACTTTTATCCAAAGCCACTTACAACCAGAGAATAACATTAAAATAATGTTCCCATACCATTCAAATGAGCATATCAAAATGTTTTACCTGGGTCCGCAGTCACAAAGAATCTTATAAGAGGCTACAAGTAGCTTCATAACTTTAGACTCCTAATGTGTTTTACTAAGAGTAATTCACGAAGCATTTTAGCCCTAAAAGTAGCACCTAAGTCTGGAACAGCTTAGAAGAAGAAACAAATTAATTTACCTCTTGTCTATACAAACGTGACTTCAGATTCATTTAAAAAACTCTCTCGTCTCGGTTGCCTACTCGTGTAGCACGTCTTCTCACAAGCAAACACCTGTCACTCATCACCAGGCAATCACCGTGATCTGATATATGAATCTGTCAATAATAATAATAATAAATAATAATAATATCATCATCATATTATTAATGTTGACCTGGTTTAACTAACTTTTATGTGACAGCCCTATAGTCTAATAGGGGCCCTGTGCCTATCTCTGGGTTCCTGGCTTAGAAAAAGATATGCACTAAAACAGATTGTGTGTAGTATAGCTTAATTTTGCGCCGATTTTTTTCAATTGTTTATGTTGCCCCCCCAAACAAGCCAAATGCCCCCCCAAACATGATATCCTGGTAACCCCTCTGCTGAAGAGATGGATTAAAACACTGGAGTCGTATGGATTATTTTATGCTGCCTTTATGTGCTTTTTGGAGAGTCAACATTTTGGCACCCATTCACTTGCATTGTGAGGACCTACAGAGCTGAAATTGTTCTTCTAAAAATCATAATTTGAGTTCTGCAGAAGAAAGAAAGTCATACACATATGGGATGGCATGAAGGTGAGTAAATTATGAGAGAATCTTAATTTTTGGGTTAACTATCCCTTTAAAAGTTTGCTAACGATAATTATTTTCCTTCTGTCTTTTTTTGGTCATTCAGTGCCTTGCTGTATCTGAACGGAGATTTTAATGGTGGAGAATTCATTTTTACAGAAATGGATGGCAAGACTGTCACTGTAAGAAAGTTGCATTATTCAACATTTGCACACCGGTCATATCAGATTCAAAACAGTGTTTCCTGTTGTAGGCCTCAGTGAAGCCCAGGTGCGGCCGGATGGTTGGTTTCTCATCTGGTGGAGAGAACCCACATGGTGTGCGTGCGGTCACTAGAGGGCAGCGATGCGCTGTTGCACTTTGGTTCACTTTAGACCCCCTCTACAGAGAACTGGTGAGAAAATGTCAACGTTTTCGTTTAAGATCCATTTTGGCAGCAGTTTGTCTTAAAAATGACATGTCTGTTATCATTTCAAATGAGTATGACTTGCTCTCTTCTGTGGAATCCAAAAGGTGATGTGAGACAGAGTGGTAGTCTCAGATACCTTTTATTTTCACTGCATCTTTTTCCATATTATGAAAGTGAATGGTGATTGAGACTACCATTCTGCCAAACATCTCCCTCTATTTTGGAATGTTTTGTTCCTTCGGTTTTGTATTTCATTTGTCGGAACACAGAACAGCTATGTAATTGGAATGTTTCGCAATTTAAAGAAGAATTTTCACATTCCATCCGTTGTTGTTCTCACAACAAAGCAAAATGATGCCCAGTGAATTTACATTCACTTTTATACCTTGGCCTTTCACTCCATTTCTGTACGTTTAAATGAAGATCCTGCACACTATAAAACTTAGGTGAAAGGTGAAGTGTGTAATTTTGTCAATGTTGAAATATTTTCTCCTACCCCAGTTTAAAATGCAAAAACAACAGGTAAGCTATTATTAAGGTGATTTCCACACAAAAGTGTGTATCTTTGGTGCTATCAAAACATTGCTACGATTGAGCACCTACCAAACCTACATGAGTTTGGGTTAGGACTATGATTTTCGACCAATAACAGGCTGGGACAGTGTTTGGATAGTTTGTTGAAAGTTCAGTTTGGTGAGGCTAGTGGATCGGAAATGCCCAGTGTTGTGGAGTAACTAACTACAATTAGTGACACTACTAACTTGACTACATTTTGACAGTAGCTCAGCTATTTTCACAATTGTGACACTTTTCAAGTAACAAGCTGCATTTTCAACATGTAGCATCATAAAGTGCTACATACTGTATGTCACATTGTATTGCAGTAATGGAGCCAATGGATTAATCAAACACACCTACCTAAACTGTCCTTTTTTCTTATTTGTAGCACAGGGAAAACCAAATTATTTAAGTGAGAAAATTAAGGTAAATCTTGATAAGATTCTAAAACATTCAAAGTTGACTTAATATTTGTAAGTGTTACATATGATCATTTATGTGGTGTAAGTGTGTAGAAAATGTAAAAATGAATTCCAAATAATTTGTAGGGATTTTCTTTAGAATAAACTGTCACAGTTTGTCTCCACCGTGTTCAAGGACTCTTATTTTGAAGTCTTCTCCTGCACTATGTTTCCCAGAATCCACTGCCCTAATCACTTCATCATCATTTTCCCCACCTGTATGCCATTCCTTCATTAGTTTCCATGTCTATATAAACCCACTAGTTTTGTTCATCGATTTGTCAGTCCTTGAAGTGTTGTGCTATGTTTAGAGTTAGTGTTTGTTTGGTCCACTCCATAGAGTACTATTGTTGAGCCTTTTGTTTGTTCTACTCCAGTTTATGTAATTAAAGGATTTAAAGATTCTCCTCTCTTCCACTCCAAGACACCAATTGCTACATAAACAAATATTCTGGGATTTGGTCAAAAGAAGGTCTTCAAAGTTTCTTCTTCCCAGCATTGAGTATGTGAAAGTGTGTGATTGTGTATTTATTCCCTCAAGGCTTGCCGTTGAACACGTATGTCCATATGCAGCTTTTAGCGTGTGAGAAATTAAGTTAAATAAAAACAAACTGTTGACTGTGACTGCTTTCTGATATAAGTTTAGGCAAAAGAAGTAGGAAAAACGCTTTGAGACAGAATCACTTAGGATTTCAATCAGTGTTTGTGATGATATGCAGCTATGAAAACATTCAGAACAGTTCGATGTCTTCTCAGTTCTTCAGTAAAAGAAGCTCACTGGTCACTTGACGAGAACACAAGACCCTTCCGTGGCAACAGAACAATTTTTTCAAGCAAGCCTGATGTGCTTTTTAGTTTTTGAAGCCATTAACTCAGCAGTAAGTCCCAACAGTCAAGTAACAACCTTCCACTGACAGAGGCTAATACATGCGCCGTCTGTCAACTATTGGCCGGTTAATGAAGCACACACCTGAAAATCACTGGAAAAAACAGCAAGTGCGGTAGCAGCTTAACCGGTTAAAATAACTAATTCACTTATACTTGGCGTGGAGAATTCGTATTTATTTTATTGAGTTTGTTTGTTGGGACGGTTCTTGTAAATGGACTTATTCACATAAATGTCTCACTGTTTCACACTTAATTGCCTATAAATAACCAAGATATGTAGAGTACATGGCATGACTGAACTGTTTCAAACTCTTTTAAATGAATCAACAGGAGAGGCTTCAAGCTGATGAGGTGGTTCAAGCTTTGGATAACCAGCACATGTGGGATCAAGGTCTCCATATAAACCCAAAAGACGAGTTATAGTCCAGCAGCCAATGGGAAGACAGCACAGGGTTCATTTCAATGCCTATTTATTTAATGATAAGAATTATTTAATTTTTTTACGGTTTGATGTACAGGTTTTTTTATTTGGTTTTTGACTGTCTGTGAGACTATTATTATGATTATTTGTGCATAGTAAGACCTCAGTTCACAATTTGGCTCACGTTTTTGCTTGTTTGCAATAGCATCTCCTTTTTATACCTGAAAGTCAACATAAAATCAGAATTCACAGTGTTTACTTTCTTAATACACATTTCTGGTCTTTTTGTGCAGGATTCATTAATGCACGTTATTCCAAACATTGTTCGTTTTTAGTAATCTTTCATCAAACTGTAATAAGTTGCTCCACCGCTGTAATTACATTCGTTTTCGTTCTGATGTCATTGAAGATGTAAAATACTGTTATAGCTGATAGACAAATAGTTATTTAAGCATTGTTTAAGGCTTCTGTAGGCAATGCAGTCTTTTTTAAATCATATACTGTAGTTAACAAAGTAATTTAATGCTGTTATGGAATGGCCACTTTTCACAATCCAATCAATTTACAATGAATAAAATCAAGTCTCTAAATTTTTTCCACATTCAATATCCTCTTCACTAAGAAATACATCAAATTATGGAAGTGAAATGGGTTGTGACTGCATTTCATGTTGACTTCAAAAGAAGCAGGGAACATTGTTTTTATTGCTAATAAAGGACAATATGGTTTGGCGGTTTCAAATTTGGCTGAAACCAGTTTGGTACCAGTTAAGAGTGAATTGACACTGTACATCTATATTCTTAGCTGTTTTAGAATGATTTAATATTTAAGTTTGTTTAACATAGTTCAAGTTATCCATTGAAACAGACTATGAAAAATGAAGGTTTGCACAATTGTATGCTTAATGGACATTCTTCACTGCTATTAATATATGATTTATCCACCACAATGCTTTCAGATTACTCAATTTATCTCGTGTTTCAAAACCATGGCATTAGATAACTGTTTACAAATGAGCTGACTCCGAGCTGTGGTTAGGTTTGATTATAGACAGCTACAGTTAAATAGCAAGTGTCAGCAGCATTTGATATTGGGAACCTTTTTTAATAAAAGATTCTATTTGTTCCTGTTTGAAGGAATTTGAACTTAAATGTGGCAAATTAATGTCCTTTCCTTTCAAATTCATTGACTCGTGTTACATTGAGATGTTTGTAAGAAAATACATTGATACTATCTTACAGTTGATTTCAATCTAGACTGAGCTCTTGTTGAATTTTGAATAAGGAAGATGGCCACTTTTTGTCACTGATATTTAATTACATGAGTATTTAAGTGTGCTTTAATGTAATGTAAAATGTTGTTTCCTATACGGATTTTAAATTAAAGACTGAAATATATCCACTCCATCTGTGTCCTTCGTTTTTGTAGCCAGAAATAATTAAATATATATATGCAGTACACTCCACTACACAATATTCTTTTGTGAGAGTTAGTTGTCAAACTTGCGTGAATATTTCTGAGGGTTGCTTAAGTTTTTCAAGTACTCTTCTGCAAACCCACATACCTTAAAGTTTTGACTACAAAAAGCTATTTAACATTGAATGTATTATTTGACCTATGCAACCTCTGCTGGGCCTTTTTCACAGTAGAGTCAATGTGGATCTCCCACTTCAGGTCCTGTGAGACGGTAGAGCCCAGGAACCTGAATGACTCCACAGCTGCCACAGTGTTGTTTATAGCGGGTTCGATGCTGGGGCGTTGCTCCTAAAGTCCACTCTCATCTCCACTGTTTGAGCGTGTTCAACTCCAGGTTTTTATGACTGCACCAGACAGACAGCTGTTCATCCTCCTTTCTGTATGCAGACTCGTCATCATCTTGGTTGAGGCCAATGACTGTAGTGGTGTTTGCAAACTTCAGGAGCTCGACAGAGGTGTCCTTGATGGTGCAGTCATTGGTATAAAAGGAGAAGAGTAGTGGGGAGAGCACACATCCCTGGGGGACACCAGTGCTGATTGTACAGGCGCTGGAAGTCAATTTCCCCTGTCTCACTAACTGCTGCCTATCTGTCAGAAAACTGGTGATTCACTGACAGATAGAGGTGGGAACAGAGAGTTGGATTACTTTAGTCTGGAGAATAGCTGGGATGATGGTGTTGAAAGCCGAACTGAAGTACCAAAAAGGATCCTTTCATATGTCCCTGGTCTGTCCAAATGTTGCAGGATATGATGCAGACCCATGTTAACTGCATCATCCACAGACCTGTTTATTTGACACATATATATTTCTGGTATATCTATATCTATATATACAAATCTGAATGGTATAAAACCAGACAAATTGCAAGTTTCTTAACTTCATGACATAGTATTAAATTAAGTGAGTCAATTTAACAAATATTTTAGTAAATTCAGAATCTTTTACTTACAAATATGTAATACATAGTACTTGTTAAGTAACTTAAGTAAAAAAAGTTAAACAAACATATAATTAGAACACACATTTTTTTATTTTCCTTACAAACCATGTTTAAACATGTACCACATGACATTTGTAAGCCTCCCACTGGGAAACTTCATGCATGCTTTGAAGTCTATGAAATAACATCACTTTGCATTACTGGAGATGAAAACAAAACACGATGACGGTGGTAATCAACACATAAAATATGCACAAATTGCTGTAAAATGATGACCTACATCAAGCCTTTGAATAGCACTCTATTCACTCAACCTATTGCTGCAATACAGCTGATAACTGCAAGATCTAATCAAGTCACTTAACATAAAACAGTGTCGAAAATAAACATTATCCCATGCAAACAACATGCATGATGCTGGATTTGTAAAAAAATGCCAGTATTGTATTTGGTGTTTCAGTCTGAAGTTCAGGTTGACATTTAAACAGTGGTTTATGCTTGCCTTAGAGGTTTAATACTGAAACCACATCCAATCTGTGTCACTTTGCTCAGCAGGTTGTGTGTTCACTCACATATGGGATCTCAAATCATAACTGTATCGATCCAATGTAAACCTGTCAAACTGCAAGTATGTCTGGTGTGTGCAGAGTTTTTTGCAGTTTAGCTAATACTCATTTCATGTTTGTGTGGCTGACCTGCTTTCGTAGTTCTTCTAAACTCTGGCATGCTGCTTCAAAGTGACTCTCACACTTTTTCATCCATTTAGAAACTGGTAAGTGTATCATTTTAATGTTTGGAAAACGCTTTATTTTGCCAGGACAGCATATATTCCTGATCTTATATGTTCTATGATGCATTCTAAATTCAGAAGAAAAAAAATTCTTTAAGGCGTTAGTTTGAACACTGTCTTGTGAACACATAACTGTTTTTAGAAGCGAGTTCTGTTTTCTATGTGCCTCAAGGTCTGACAGGCCCAGTAGAATTACTGAGACTTATTTATACGAGTGACCACACAGGAACATGTCTAGATATCTCTGCCATGTTTCAAGTGCTTTTATCACCACAAACGAATGAGGAAGCGTCACACATTCGCATGTAAAGGCTCAAGGTGCTGTTGTGTTCCTTTGTTCATTTTAGTTCAGATTGATGAAGTTGGATCTGGCTTATGAGCTTTCTTCTTGTTTAGACAGTTTTTCTATTTACTGCGAAGGGTTTTGAGAACCGAGCACACTCTGTGCCAAATTGAGGCATGGATCGACTATACAGCGAAATCTTTTTTCTGTTAATCACAGGTAAGTGGGATAGCCCTCATACTATTTTGAAAGTTTGATCAACGTTATTTGGAAATAATTTACATTACTTAAACAGTGTTTGGGAAAGGCATGTTGTGATTTTTTACATACCTACTTGGATGGTAAAGACTAGGTACCTACCTGTTTCAGTTGTTCATTTAAAAAAGCTTTGGACCCACTTTATATTAGGTGGCCTGAACTACTATGTACTTAACCATTTGATATAATGTACTAATTATGTACATACATGTTGTTGCATTGTAATTACATTTAAATTACTTGCATTTAATCACATTTGTAGTTAATTGGTTAACTTTACCCCTAACCCAACCCTTACCCAAAATCTAACGCTAACCACTAACACCTAATCCTAGCCCTACCCTTACTCCAAACCTACCTCAACCAGTAGCAGCAAATGTGGGAACTTTGCAGAACAACATGAAGCTACACAGTAAATACAAAGTCTTGTATGTATTTAATGTTACTAAATAGTAGTTAAGGCCACCTAATATAATGTGTGACCAAAGCTTTTTAAATGATTTTTGATTTGATAAAGTAAAAATTCTTGTATCATTAATTTGAGATATATTATGTAAATGTACTGTTTTGATTAAAACTACTGTAAGTAGTTAATGTTGATAATGGCAAAAACTATAGTTAACAATTGTACTAAAGAGGTACTTCTACAAAAATTACAAATTACTGCTTAGGTAAATGCAAAGTAACTTCAGTTTTGAGTTTTACATTTCAAATGCTCTTTTATTAGTTCTTTTGTTATTATCTAGCCTCTAATGTCTAATAATAACTAATATCAAAAAATCTTTCTATCAAAATGTTTCATAATCGTTCATTATACGGCTTGTGTAATATCTCTGTGACTGTTTTACATATTTCTTTTATGAAATATAATTTGCCCAAACTTTTTGTCCAATCTTTATCTCTCTTTTCTTTTTATATCTTAGGAGTTTTCATTAGGAGTACTTTTCAAAAAGAAAAACTACATGTACATCTGAAACCAAAGAACATTAAAGTCCGTGAAGGGGCCTCGGTCACAATCAAATGCACTTTTCCGTCAAGTGACATGAAAGTGAGCTGGCACT
This sequence comes from Xyrauchen texanus, assembly GCF_025860055.1. Lineage (NCBI taxonomy): Eukaryota > Metazoa > Chordata > Actinopteri > Cypriniformes > Catostomidae > Xyrauchen > Xyrauchen texanus. The sequence goes on from NC_068323.1 coordinate 17,240,512, forward strand.
ATAGCCAAACATCAAATTCCATATGTGACTTAAACAACAAACTTCAAGGACAACATATTAATTCAGTAATAAATAGAACTTGGTCAACTCTACACATTAATAACATCAGGTCCAATGAAAGCGGATGGTACTCCTGCAACGTTATTAGAGACATTCCTTATCTTGAAGAGGTTTGCAGTAATGGGACTCACGTTATTGTTGGTAAGCATTTAAGGCATGAAGAATAGTGTTTATGATACAGATGAACACAACACAAATCGAACCAGTGAAGGCACTGTAAATTATAATTGATAACAACAAATGAAAAACTATTAAAGCAGGATGACATTGAGCCTCATTTGTAACAAATAGCTTGTTCTAGAAATCATAAAAAGTTTCTACTAGTCAAGATAAAAACCTGTTTGGACAATGAGACACACTCATACAGGTTCAATACAAGTTAAGCTCAATCAATAGCTTTTTTGGCATAATGTTGATTACCACAAAAAAATATTGACTTGTCCCTCCTTTAAAAAAAGATAAAGAAGCAAAATCGAGGTTGCAGTGAGGCACTTTCAATGGAAGTGAATGGGGCCAATTTTTGGAGGGTTTAAAGGCAAAAGTGTGAAGCTTATGATTTTCTTAAAGAATTTACATTAGTTTTTCCGTTAAAACTTACGTATTATTATTTTAAATTGGCATTTTTGCAGTAATTTTAGGGTTTTAGGGTTTACAAGGTTACGTAATGGCAATGAAGTTGTAAAATTGGAAATAACTTTACACAGAAAAGGTTGGTATGTGATTATATCATGCTAAATTCATGTTGAGATACATTTTGTTTATGTCTTGTGGCTATACATTTGAAACAGTCGGTATTTCAATGTTTACTGATTGGCCCCATTCACTTCCATTGTAAGAGCCTCATCTGGAAAAATCTGGAATGCATTTCAGGAATTGAAGCCGTAATTTATTTTTGTGGTAAAAAAAAACAAGATTATGCCACAAACGCTGTCGATTGAGCTCAACTTGTATTGAACCCAGAATATTCCTTGAAATAGCTTGTTTGATTTTAGCAAATACAGGCAGAATTGACTGATATCTAAATATACAGTTTTGGACAAAATGGCTAATTTATTTTTGTTTATCTTTCAGCATCTTTAGCCAGAGAAATTGTGACCACAAATTTTTCATAATCTTTGAATTCATTTTTTAAATAACATCGTCACATTTTATCAATTTTCTGTATGGTTTGGTTCTTCCACAGATGTCAACATCCCCAGCACCCACGACAACCAGGATAAGACTCGGAATACTAGGAATTTCAATCAAAATACCACAAATTTACCAACTACTTACTCGTCTAGTGGTAAACCGTTATCTATTTAAAATTCAAGGGTTTTTGTGTTTGTTTTTAACTTAAGTCAATTCAGCTTTAAATCTTCTATAAACTGCTTTCTTACATTCTTCAACAGCCTCCATAAGTTGCTGCAAATCAAAAACAATTATCCATAACTCATTACACTAAGCATTTAGTCCTCACTTTAAAATCCAATATGTAGGATACAAATCATGTTTACTTTTCCATAATTTTCCTGCATGATCTCAGTTACCTATGGACAGAGAGTAGTTACAGTATATAATGGTTGAATGACTTGTGCTCTGTGTAAACTGGCTCAGGTTCCAATTTCAGTAAACCATTGTTCTTTATGACAAAATACGGCAGCTACAAAAATGAAAGACAGGCACTTAAATTACATTTGTACAGCATTGTTTTTGTTGTTGTTGTTGTTGCTGAGTTTTATCATTTAAATCGAGGCCAAGAATACCTGAAACTCAACAGCTGGTCAAGCAGATTTTTACAGTATAGATTTATGATGTGGACGGCTGAAAATTGTTTTATGCTGTAACTCGGGTGGTATCCTTGTTTGCATCCTTTTTTTAGCCTTAAGGAGACAAAAAAGGTACTTTTTTTTTTTATAAATGTACCTTTAAAATTGCACAATAGTTCCTTACGGTACAATTATGTACCCAAAACAAGTTTTAAATTTAACAAGAGGTTCAAAAAGGTCCCCTTGTCCTTAGTGACGGCCGTTGTACCGGCTTGAACGATACCTTTTATACCACCATAACCATAAAAGGAGCCATAAATCTGAAGAAATTAACAAATAAAGCATTGTTCTTGCATCCTTTTTTGTGTTACAGCTACAACCTCCACATCTATTTCTTTCAACCTGGGTATATGGTGGATATGGTTGGCACTGGCAGTCGGATGTGTAGTTTTAGTTGTGTCAGTTGTTGTCATATGGATTTTGGCTTGCAGAACTAAAGGTATGTCTAAAAGTTACTCTAATGTAAATGTTACCTTTATCATAATCCACTGTATGTTTAACAAACTGACACATAACAGATCACAATTTGCAGTCATGTTGAATGGGGCCAATCCGATAGCATTGAAATACACACTTTTTCAAAACTCTAGGCACAATTTGTAAACATTATACATGTAAACATGATTTTAGTGTGATAAAATCAGGGATTTACTGGAGTTCGGTCGTTTAAAAGATTACAGAGTTTCTGTCATTTTGTCGTCATGACAAAATGTAATATTGGATAAACGTTACACATATAAGGTTAGTAAGCGGTCCCCATTCACTTCAATAGTAGGTGACTTGCTGTAACCATGGTGTTTGCTTTTTTTTATTTTTTTATATATATATATATATATATATATATATATAAACAAGGGATGAGTAAAATTATAATTTTTTGTATTTTTTTGTGGGAATAAGCATTATGCCACAATTGCTGTTGACTGAGATTAACTTGTATTGAACCCAGTACATTCTTATAAAGTTGCTTGGTGTCAAGCCCTGGTTAAAATCACTGTGAAGCACAGCATGTTGTGGCTTATTGCTTTAATAGTAAGAAATGCATGTTCATTTTTTACTTTTCACTCAAACTGTATTAAAAATGTGAATAATATTAAAAAAAATTATATTAAGTTATATTATAACAATCCAAAAAGAAGCATTCCCAATATTTGCATCAGACCTTTGGACCTCAATCTAAATCACATGTTTGAATTTCACACAGACTGATTATCTTCAACTGTGAAAGCCCAATAAGAAATGACAATGCCTTATTAAGTATAGTCTTATGTTAAGGTCAGACATTTATTTCCAGGGCCTCAGAGATGAGTGTGGGTGGTGTGTGGTTCAGAACTCTGAGAACTAGTTCTAGTTGATGACGATTAAACTGCCTCTCAGTGCTTGTGGTTAGACATGAGTGAGTGAGGTGCAGCGTGAGCATGCACAGCATAACCATTTCCCTCTAACGACCCTCAGTGTGGCCTGCTCTTTGCATTGTTAACCATTTGATGTAACTCAACAATGATCTGCAATTCTGTTTATTTCTAGAGACCATTTATGAGAACACCAAACCCCAGAAACCGGGCTGCTGGACATGTCCTTGGAATCGGACAGAGAGTTTTGAAATGCCTGCCTCCAAAAAAACAGAAACCATTAAACCACTGAGGAAATATGATAGTATTTCAACAAACAGAAACCACAGGCCATAGGTATTCCATAGGGAAGTATTGTCCTCTAAACCTTCTATACCAACATGCACTCAATATCTTGTACATTTTCTTAAACTCAAACTGTATAAATAAACTGTATTTAATGATGTAATGCAGTATTTCTCATAAGATGAGAAGCTGTAAATAGCTGAATAGTCCTTGCATAGTCTGTAGGATGTTTAGCATTTTTAAAGAATAAAGAGAGATCATAATTTTGTTGTAGTTTTTTTATACAGTTCAGCACCACCAACCCACCCACACAAATATTAAAGTGCATATTCTGGTCAATCTTTTCAATACAATGGCAGAGGATAGTGCCTCACTTTAAAGCTGTTAAAAAGGACCCAAAAAAATCATAAAAATAGTCAATGCGACTCATTTGTCATGTTCCAAGTCTTCCAAGACATTCAATGGTTTTTAGTGGGAAATAACCCCAAATTGTTGTCATTTTATAGTGAAAAACTTAACGTCCATTGCACTTTCACCAGCCTGGTCTTATGAACATTACGTGGCCTTGGAAACATTTTAGCTAAATGAAATTATGTGCTTCATTACACATTTTGCTGCAGTTTACCAATGAAATGTCCAGCGGGGGGCACCAAAAGCGAGTGAAATGGTTTTAAGTTGAATATTAGATGGAGGTAAAGTACCACACTAACCTAAAATGTTTACCTAAACTTAACCAATAGTGATCTAAAATCAAATTACAAAATCATAAAGCACACTTTCTGAAGCAACCTCATCATCTTGTGTCACCTCTATGACACTTTCTTGTCACATGTCAACATGTGTGTTTGGTTGGTCGCCAACCACGTTCTGCCGAGTCTAAAGTCCAACAGTCTATGAGGTGAGCTACAGCGGAACATATTCACATTTAAATAAGTGTGTAAATGTAGGTGAGTCTGCAATACAAACATTAAAATGTGTTGTTTTTCAAATGATACGTTACAGTAAAAGTATTTTGATATCATGACACAGCAGTGTGTGAATAAAAGAGCAAAAAACACGAGTTTTAAAGTCCATTGTAGCCGTGATTTGTGTGAAAGTGAATAAAACACACAGTTGTTGTAGCGCCTCTAGTGGTCATTTAACAAGGAAACTGCGAATTGTAAAATGTGGCACTTAAAAGATTTAGTACAAATTAAGTTACAGTAACGTTAATTTTATGAGACAATGAATTACATTTCATGTTTATAATGACATTTCTGTTAATGATACTGTTAAAAAGCGTACAGTGGCTGATTGAAGCCTTTTTTTAAATCACAAAATTCAGTTATGTATGTCTTGTAGATTTGTGTACATTTCTGTTATAACATAACATTTTTATCAGAGCAGTAATACATACACCTCTTACAGATTCTGGAAAGTGTAGAGCAGAACCGATACATGGTTATATGCATAGCTGTTACTTTTATAAATAAACCCAAAGTTTTTTCCTGTTGTTGTATGACTTTCAGTGGTATCATACTGAAAGATTCTGTGGTAAATTAAAAATAAAAATAGAGTTGCACAGTTGCCCATTCTATGACTGATCAAGTATAAATAACACATTTATCAGCTACTTTATCAGGTCATATATGAGGCTAATCAACAAATTGGACATGTAAGATTATAAAACAAAACTGCTTTAGCACTTGATTAATTAAAGGAATTATGCAGATGAGGCAAATGCACACACAAAATTTGTGCTGAACACTATTTGCAATATGTCAGTCCTTTTTTACTCAAAATCTACACTTTAACTTTCACTTACATTTGTGAAAGTGAAACTAAACAGGCAGCACATGTGACTTTCAGATGTAAAAGTTAAAGTGAAGATTTAGAGTGAAAAAAAAAAGATTTATGTGGTTTGGGTGAGAAGAAAATCAAAATATTTAACACAGCTCAGTAGGAGGCGATATGCATGAGAATGTGAATCGCCAAAAAGAAAAGAAAAAGAGCGTGAAAGTGAGAGTGGGGATTGATATTAAACAAGGACTTCAATATTGATCTGTTTCTCTCCAGAAAGACTGGCCTCACACGTTTAACACAATTACATTTCACAGCTCCATCTAGTGGCGACACACTCCATTACCGGTTGATTCCAGTTATATAGTTCATGATGGCACTTAGAAAAGGATCATTAAAATCAGTTTTACACCCTAGAAATAATTTTCAGATGCATTTTCTTTACCTTACCCAAGATATATTTTTTCATGCCATTTTACCAATCATATCAACATCAAATGCAAAAGCAGCAGTAGATAATAAAGATGTCTGAGCATTATGTTAGACAGTATTACAGTATGTTACACTATATATGTTTACTCTTATGTAACTGTTTTTTCAAGGTTTGTTTGTTTGGTGTTTTTCTTTTCATGTTCAGTGCAAAAGTTTACATAATATCATAATAACAAGTAATAGTATATACATAGGCCTATATATATTGCTATCAAATCTGTAATCCCGCTTAATCCTAACCCTTTCCTGATTAACCATAAATGAGTCAGTCAACAACTCGGAAAATTTGGAATCACACACCCCTAACTGCTGCTGTTGCTGATGGTGGCGAGTGGCACAGACGTAAGGTGGGTGGGGATAAACCAAACGCACGCTCGGGCGACAGAACGCTGAGCTCGCGCTAATCCGCGTTTCTGGGCACGCGCTGGAGAACATCAAATAAACAAAAGCGTGATTGTAGGTAAGGTTTTTCAACATCCAGCACGTATCTACTGACGGAGTTATGCATGGACGCGTTGAGTTAAAAGAAAACCGGAATAAATCTTTACTGCTTTGCATATGGGGGCCAGTCTGGGCATACCTACTATAAAATGTCAGCGAAATGACAGACTTCACATTGCATGCTAGTAAATGGGCCAGTAAAAGAAATGGCCAGATCGCTATTAGCAGCCGTATAGCTACCTAATTTTGTCTCTTTTGTATTAGTGCAACCGCTAGCAAGGTTATCTTGGTTTACAGTCCTGCATGGCACAAGTTGTCGCAGTACTTGCATGCAACTACTGTATTTGCATGCATCATAATAAATCAGGATTCGTTTCTTACAGGGCACATAATGCATGCAAATGATGATTTACCTAAGCAATTGAGATCAGTGGCATCGATTGGTGGTGGTTCACAATATTGGATGCACTTGCATTGTTGTTGATACTAGATATATTTAACATTGCAAGTCTGGAAATATAAGGGAATCTTAAAATGGAAATCAATAAATATTTCAATGCATATGTCAGATGTATTTCATAAACTGTATATATATAATGGTAAATATATATATATATATATATATATATATATATATATATATATATATTTCAAATTCTATGACAATCCTGACATACCTGTAAATCTAAGGCTAATTTACAAGTTATGAAGCACAGTTTTCTACAAGCTCCTCTCCTCGATCATTGTCCTTGTTCATAGGTGACCATCTCTCTCTTGTCTGTTTAGAAATCTGACACCACCATGACTGCAGAGGAGATTATAAACATTAAAGAAGCTGAGATCATCAAGCTGATCTTGGACTTTCTCGACTCCAGAAAGCTTCACATTAGCATGCTTGCTCTAGAAAAGGAGAGCGGTGTCATCAATGGTCTTTACTCAGATGATATGCTTTTTCTGAGGTGGGTAATATGCTGCTGCGATCAGCGGTGTCTTTTAAAACCTAAACAACTAGTTAGAGGAACAGTTCGACCCAAATAAAAATGTAATCTCCATTAACTCCCCCCTCATGTCGCTCCAGATCTGTATTTTCTTTCTTCCTTTGAACCCAAATTAATATTTTTCTAAGCATTTATTTTCAACATAACAAAAAATAATCTGAATTGGGGCTGTCGAGCTCCAAAAGTGACTAAAAAGCACTATAAAAGTACCATAAAAAGTCATTTTGGGAGTAGTTTTGCTCACTTTTGGTCCTTTGAGTTCTTTCATAGGCAACTTACATTAGATGGGCAATGGGAGGATGTTTTGCAGTTCATCCAGCCATTGGAGTGCCTGGATAAATTTGACAGAAAGAGGTGAATGATGTCAGTTTTGCTTGTTTGCTGTTGCGTAATGGCTGTGATTGTTCTGTACCTTTGCCAGAACATCTCTTAGCATGTTTTTCTTTTCTCATAGTCATTTGTGTGTTTTGCTTCTTTCAGGTTTCGATATATAATCCTAAAACAAAGATTTCTGGAAGCTCTCTGTGTAAACAATGCCATGTCTGCATCAGATGACCATGAGAATGTGAGTGTTTTCTTGTGTGTGTACAAAATAAGATAGACTTGAATATTGCTTTAAAGGTGATGTTTGTCATTTTTTCTATTAAAATATGTAACCTCAGCTTAATATACAGAGTCCACTATAAGGAAGCCATTCATAGGTACATTTTCTTAGAAAACACTGTCAATAGTCATCAAACTATTTTTCTGTTTTGTTGAAAGATCCAGACCAACCTGACATGGCAACATTGGCTCAACCAATGGTGTGAGTTTAGAGTGGGACTATCTGTTTAGCCAATCAATGGAAAACTGGGGAAATGTTTGGGAAACTTGTTTGAAAACAATTTTTGCAATTCCGTTTGGTGCCACTAGTGGTGCAGGAATTACTCAATTCACCTTTAATGTAATATGAAACTGGCGTATCAGATACAGTTGTCTGTAATAAAATAAACAATGTCCTAATATTAGATTCAGTACGTTTACATGCACTTAATTAGTTCAATTTCAGTCGGTCTAAAGCAATAATTCTATTGTCATGTAAACGCTTTTGTCCGACTGTCGGTTTATTGCATTTATAGCCAACATTTAGGAATGGATCATTTTGACAAGCTGTGCTATTTGAGTTGTAATATGATAAACATGTATCATCTAAAATTGCCACAGAGACCTGCTAGAGAATGCCACTCCCTAACTTTGAATGAAGTAAATGCAGACCATATTTTATAACGCACCCTCTTTCGGTTTAGTACTCCTGCAAGGTCATATCATGATTTAAGTCTTAATTCAATCAGTCATGCAGCCTTAATAGATATCATATGTATGTCTCAGAGGTTAATGTCTGCAAGTTTCAAAGAGTTTGGAGTATTTAAAAAGAGTATTTTTTCCTTTTCCATGCCCATTTTTAGACATCTGGGGCCGGTTGCATAAACATAGCCATTAACTTAAGACTGAATCTAACAATTAGTTTGACTAGCTAAAGACGCCATAGAAAGCATGTTGCATAAAACAAGCTCACAGTTGTCTTTAGTAAGACGGTCTAATTTGCATTGCAATGTGGGAAAAATAAGACACTGAACAGTTTAAAAACAAATGGCCGACAGTGGACACTCAATACATTTTTTATTCGCTGAGAATATTTCCTTTTTAGAGGACTACAGTGCTTCAAAATGTATTTTAATGAACACATTTAGTGATTTAACCCAAATAATTAAAAACACAACATTTTGTTACCATTTTTGAAGTCAAAGTCTTCAACCAAGTCTCAACTCAAGCCCCTTTCAGCCCCCACTGGCTCAGCTGACAGTTATTTTCAATGGCAAAATGGAATGTAAACAAAAGTTAGCCTGAGGTGTGCTGTCTTACATTTTGGTCTTTAATTAGACTGATCTAAGTTTTTATGCAACTGACTGAAAAAATTAAGACCAACATTTTAGACGACTAACTAGTAAGACTAGTCTAAAACAGTTTTATGCAACCGGCCCCAGGACTCTATCTGCAGGGGCTTATGATTATACATACAAATCGTTTGATATTGGTTACTGGTAATGAGTAGCCTACTTTCTATTAGAGGTGTGGCAGAACGACCCGCCCCTCCCTCTTGTCATTGTCGCCCCACCTCTAAGGGCTATCCTTCAGCCAGGCTCATAAAGGGAGTGGGCAGGAAAGAGGAAAGGTGCAAAATAATGAGCCTCGTTTGGGCAGAGGATGTTGAGGCACACCTGATATGAGTGGAGCCTTATCACCGCTGCCATTAAAATGCAGAGTGCACCTCTCCTCATGGAGCTGGCTTCTATCTCCTCGTGTGCACACATTGGCATCTTTGCAGGTCCAGGAATGGAGTGGAGAGGGTCTGGCATGAGTTAAATGTGTTGCCGGACTCACTATGTGAAGGAAATTTTATGCTGGGGATTGGAGCACGCATGCCGTCTTCAGTACGTTGGACAGAGTGCACCTGAAATGTTTTGCTGTCAGTCAGGGCAGGGAATCAGAAGTTACCGTGAGGGCAGTGGGGGTTGGGGACACAAGGCAAATTGAAGGGGATTAGATTAGATTAGATTAGATTAGGCCCCCTTAGACCCGGCCATGCTGCTCTAGCTCGATTATAACTATGCATGTAAACGTACAGACTGTAGTTGTAGGCAGCACTCACAGAATCTACCACTATAGATTTTCGCAAAAAGCTCCAAAGGTTTCTGCAGAATTCAAAGTTTGACACATCCTTGTTTGATTGTTTATTCAATATTTGTGATTATTATGCTATAATCTCTCTACTTTCTGCTCTCAGTAATACTAGTAGTACTCTCTGCTCTTTTTATACATTTAACCAAGTTTAAATCTATTCCACAGATTGTAGCAAAACAACAGCACTGTAAATGCAATAAAAAGTCAGCAGATTCTGTTTTGGCTTGTGTCCTGATCTTGAATCAGAATGTGCCTGAAATAAACTCTGTTTTACAGCCATTCCAGATCCTTTCCTCTGTTCTTCCCTTCTTTAGCTGGAGCTATCCATGCAAGAAGCGGTCAAGTCCCTCCATGCACTGGAAGAATTCTGCCCAACCAAAGAAGACTACAGCAAACTTTGCTTGCTTCTGACCCTCCCCCGCCTCACCAACCATACTGAATTCAAAGACTGGAACCCCAGTACTGCCCGCGTACACTGCTTTGAGGAGGCCTGCTCCATGGTGTCTGAATTTATCCCTGCAGACCGTAAACTAAGCGAAGCAGGTTTCAAAGCCAGCGGGGACCGACTCTTTCAGCTCCTCATTAAGGGAATACTGTACGAGTGCTGCGTCGAGTTTTGCCAGAGCAAGGCGACTGGAGAGGAGATCAATGAAGAGGAAGTTCTTCTAGCTGTGGATGTTCTTTGTGGTAATGGTTGTGAGGAACTGGACTTGAGTTTGCTCTCATGGCTTCAGAACCTCTCATCATCCGTCTTTGCCTGCGCATTTGAGCAGAAGACCTTGAGCATCCACGTGGACCGCCTCATCAAACCCACCCGGACCGGTCACGCAGACCTTCTCACCCCTCTCCTTACCAAACTTTCACCTTGCCCAGCTTCGCCCCTGCGCCAGCCCCAATCGGCAGATACGTACATGTCACGGTCTCTCAATCCTGCCCTGGATGGATTGTCGCATGGCCTGGCAGGAAGAGAAAAGAAAATCTTGGAAGCTGATGGAAAAACAACAGCCATGTCGCAGTCTTTTGCTAACTTTGGGTATCCTTCTGGGTCAAATTCAAGCCGAAATGCACTGGAGGGCAGCGTCCTTATTGAATCTCCAGACAGGTGATCTTGCTTTCTCAGTACTTGACTAATTTAGGTTTGTACATTTTCCATTTGTTTTATAGAGCGGAACAGTCAGATTGCGGAAGTAAAAATCCAATAAAAATGTTCCGTAAGGGAATTGATTATTAGCAATAACTTACAAATAGACAGACCTACCATGAGCTCTGACGTTTTTAATCGATGATGTATCCCTGATAGCATACGTACATTACCCAGGCATCTATTTTATGTGTGTTTACATCTGGAAGGTGTATTTTTTTAGGTTGCTTGCTCATCTGCAATTTGTCTTTTAATTCACTTCATCTATTTCCTCATGGAAGTCAACGAGATGTTCAGCAGATATCTTTGAGACATTTATGATTTAAAATTTTTAAGATGTTTTTCAGATGTTAATTAGAATGCGATGCTTTCCAGATAAAATGCTCTTAAACAGACATCTCAGAAACAGACATGTGCTGTCTGGGATGCTTCTGTTGAAGCCAACAGTCAAAGATATTCCAACTTTTTTATTTTCAATAAAAATTTCTGGTGAAGAACTACACTACCCATGATCCTGATGGAAAAAAATCCACCAATCAGAGCATCACAGAAAGCAAACTGCGGCAAAAGAGCTTTGCAGCAACAGTCCACTCCCATGATGCAATCTAGTCAGTCTTCCTACCTATACACTCATTATATATTTATGTATATTTGGTTATTTTACAGTATACTTTAAATATGTTTATTCTATACTTATTATCCAACATTTTAAATGAATGGTTTTATATATTTTATTTATTATTTAATTTGATAACATAATTTGCACTGCTTCATGGAAATGTAGTTGCAGTAGCACCTTTTTCTTTTGTCTGATTTTCAAATCTGCTTCAAATCTGAGGTTGTTGGTTTCGTTCATGGCTTTCAACTTTTTATAAAACTCCTATTGAAAAAAAATTGATGGGGAAAAAACCCTTCCAGAACCAAGATGGCTAAAACTGGGCGGGCACTGTTGTGCTGTATTGATAGCTTGCATTAACTAACTATTATTGAAAGCTCACTTGCATTAACTAAAGGTGAAGCAGAAATTTCTGTGCATCTAGCAGCACCAAATAAAATTAATTATTTACCACAAAAAAAAACAGGTAGTCCCACCGAGAATGTTGTCTCTGTCCCAGGCATTAACATATGGACAAGCTTAACATTCATAATCCTGTTACACTCACTGACCCAGTCAGTAAACCCTGACTGCTCTACTAGTGAAGTACAAAACAAACATTCTTGTAAAAAGACAGGGACTTGCAGAAAACTTACAGTACGAATATAATTTTTCTTTTGTCACATTCTAGATGTTACAGTCTTAACCAAAAGATAGCAGTATTCGATTAAGTTTTTGTTTATTTCACATCAAGGAACTTTGTTACTACTAGTGTAGTCTTTTGTGTTGACTGATGTCATGCTGTTCATCCAGAGCACAAGCACAGGTAGAGAAGATAAACTGCTCGGGAACCAACTCTCTTCATCCTCCACTGACCCCTGGGAAGGATGGTGGCAACGTGGCTGCAGGTGAAAAGTCTGAGGTAAGATCCGTTTCCTCAGTGTTTTAGTAGAGTGATACAAAAATGTATCCACAAATCACTATATTTCAGCAAGGACAAATATTACACGCATTAAAAAGAACACAAATTTTGTCTAATCATTTTTGTTCCTTAATGTATTAAATACATATCAACACTCAACAGTAAGATTTTATTTTCTGCTAGCCCTGCCAATAGTTCACTGGCCACACCACAGAAAACATCAGTTTTATTTATTGCAATTTTTACGTCAGAAATATATTTAGGTTTTTCATTAGATTTTAAGTTTACTTTACAAAAAACACTGAAGTAATTTCAATGAAACCTCAGGTATGTAAGGCAGCTAGATAACTTTAAATCAACATGATTCACAAAAACAATGATGATCCAGATGATGCTGTTGTGTTGTGTAAAACTTGCTTGCAATAAAGATTAGGGCTGAGCTCTTGATATAGATTTGTGCATATTAAAAACATGTTTAATTGTGTTTTGTCAATGAATTGCCAATTCCAGGAATTAAACAGGTCTATTTCCAGGCCTAAACCAGCGGCCTTTAGTTTACATGCACGGATCTTTAGCCTAATGTACCATTGCAGGAGCAGATTCAGGAGTTCCAGCGTCAGCGTTTGCGGGTGCAGCAGCATCTCGAGCAGAAGCAGCAGCAGAGGGAGCTGTATCATCAAATGCTGCTGGAAGGTGGAGTTCATCCTCCAAACCAGCCATCAGACGCCGCACAACACAACCTCACACAGAAGTTTCTGAACAGGTCAGACCCTCTGATGTGTCCCATAGGTATTAAATGTGTTGGAACTGCAATGTAGTTGATGACGTGGCTTCTACTAGCTAAGATTCTGTGATTGCTAGTAAGTGCTTCTTGGACTGAAACGTCTACTTGTATAATCTTGCTTACAACAGACTTTGTCATTTGTTTCACTTGTTTGTAATGCACATTAACGGTGTTATGCATCATTTTGCATCATTGCTGTGCCATTACTTTGTTTCAATACAATAGAATTGTACAAATATCTGCATGATATTTGCCATTTGCTACCCTGCTCTTCAGATATCAGCATTAGCTATTGGAAACCCCATGTTTCTCAGCCCCTAATGTTTTTATATTTTTGTAGGTCTATTCAGAAACTGGAGGAACTGAATGTGGCGGTGGGCATGGAAGACCTTGGAGAAGACGTTCAGGCTTTGGTCCAGCAGTGTAATGGAATGACAGCCCCCGCGGCTGGTAAACAGACACCTGATGCCGGGTTAGGCCAGAACAAGGCTTCGGTGGTCAGCAGCACCCCTCAAAAGGGAGGAGGCCGAGGCATTCCTTCACTGGACGAGTCCCCTGTGCTGGTCAACCAGAGGTGAGGGATGTTTCTTTAAAATCGACTACAATAGTAGCAAGCTTGAGTTTAACTTTAGTTGACACTGATGTATCTTCCAAGTCTTTCAGGGTGTTTAATGCTGATATATCATGATAGTGTGTTTCAGGACGAGAAACTAAAATCCCCATTCATCGCAGTACAGACGCTGGAGGACACACAGGCTTTGCGAGCAGTTGCCTTCCACCCTTCTGGAGCCTTCTACGCGGTGGGATCAAACTCCAAAACACTGCGTGTCTGCACCTACCCACAATCCCTCAAAGCTAGGCATGGAATCAGTATTTAAGATGCTTTCACTGTCTAAAACAAAATGTCATTTTAATATAGATGCCAATTATGATATTGCAAGCAGTTTATATAAACTTCTGCATACAAAAAAGTAAAAATAGACAATATATTGTTTTTTTTAAAAAAAAAAATAGTCCTTTAGAAATAGTCAGTATTTCATCAGAATCAGAATTACGTAATATTCATTAATTTTAGTCAGTGTTACAAAAATGACATAAGTTTAGTCAATGAATATAATATCTTTTATAATTTCTTTTGATGATGATGTGCAAAATGGACAAAAATGTGTCAAACTTTAACAGACCAAACTTTAATCAAATATTCAAATATTTAGAAAAAAATATATAAAAATGTTCTAATGTAAACATGTATCAAACATACAGTATAAATGTACATAGGCCTACTGTCCTTGCTGTGAAAAACCTTAGCTCCTGAAATAATAATGAAGAGACGGAAGTATTAGCTACTTTTTTGAAGTTGTAGCCTACTGTACTCTTTTCCATGAAAGGATATTACATTGCATGTGGCATGTTTCTTATGGAAACAGTGTATTCACAATGCAAGTTATGCAACGCAAATTAGGATTATTCTTACTAGTGCATCATTTAATTCAAGTTCACATGTTAATTCATTAAAGCGGTTAATTTTGCCGGTGTTCTACAACCCCAATTCCAAAAAGCTGTGTTTTTCAAAAACTTTTTTAAATGTGACTCATCTGACCTAAAAACATGGTTCCAATGTACTACTTTCCTTGTTGGCAGCGCTTCTAGACAGTGTTGATGTATGGCTTCTGTTTTGCACAGTAAAGTCTTAACTTGATGTTGACTAACATCTGATCGCCAAGGGTCGCGACAGCTCGTGTCGCTGGAAGTCGCCAGCTCTCATTGAAAATTAATGGGATGATGTCGCTGTCTCGCGCGTGTGTAGCTGGCAGTGTGTATGCAGCTTTAGCCTCACATCACGAGATTCATCCGCCAGAGCAGGAGTGTCAAAACATTATGGACGTAATGTATTCTTCCGAAAATTGCTTGCAATTTTAAATTTCAACCACCGATGTCGCTAGAGAGCACAAAGTTATATAGTGCAGCTTTAAATATAGAGCTTGTAACGGAAAAGTCATTTCAAAATAAAAGTCTCAAAAATACGTACGTGTATTTCTGGCTTGTTTATAGTTAAAAGTCCCATATTATGCTATATATATATTATTTGTGGTTATAATTGGGATTTTTTTACATTTTGGATTCTTGTTGCCTCTCCGTCTGTGACCATGATAGTTAGGAAAGATTAAGGGCTTTTTTGTATTATTCTATAAATCAGTTTTAAAGAATTATCGGCCGATTAATCGGTTATCTACCTTAGTTATCGTTATCAGAATCAGCTAAATCTGCCAATGGTTGACCTCTACAAAAATGTGTCCCTGACACTTTGGTGACCAGGGGCCAAAAATTATTACTGACCAGAAATCTGTAAATTTATAAGCAACTGCAATATAATGTATAGGTCAAACTGTAAGAACGATAGTCGGACCCTGGTGTTGTGAGCTATTCAAATTAAAGACAGACAAACCATATGTTAAAGAATGCATCTGTCATGATTTGTGCTTCTAACAGTTTACATCAGTGGAAAATTTATCTTAAGAAGTTTATCAAGGATGACTAATCTTTTTTACCTCCAGAACTCCACGTGGGGTCACATGTGGAATTTCGACTTAAACAAAAATATGAGGAATAAAATCACAATTCATCTCAATTGACACAGTGAACTGTGCTATTTTGTCACTAATATGCAGGGAAACAACAGCTAAATACCAAAAATATATTTTTAAATAAATAATTTAGTTTTATGACCAGTAAAATCTCTTTATGGCCAGTAAACTTTCTCAATTCTATTATTTCAAATGGCAAAATTAATTGTGTAATTGTGGATCCTTATTGTGATGGTATGCCAGGGTGCCAAAATACTGACTTTTGTCCTTTACCATGGTATTTACATGGTACTCCAAGTTACTTCAAATAATACCTTGGCACATGTTCAAAAACATGGTAATACTTTGTAGTACCCAATTTAAGTGTGCAGAGAGTTGGTCATCAACAAGCTCTTTTCTTCCTATATAGTGCTCAAAGTCCAGCAAGGCAGCCTGACATCTGCTTTAAACGTATTAAGCACCATAAGGGCTCCATCTACTGTGTTGCCTGGAGTCCCTGTGGGCAGCTGCTTGCCACGGGCTCCAATGACAAGTATGTCAAAGTTCTTCCTTTCAACGCAGACACCTGCAATGCCACAGGTAATGTGAAAATATGTATGATAATGTATGTATCTTGTGTAGTGTGAATATAATCATAAAGTGAAGTAAATTAAATCTTAATTATGAATAAGATATGTAATGTTTAGCGTGTACATTTTGACCGCAGGGCCAGATCTAGAGTTCAGCATGCATGATGGCACTATCAGAGACCTGGCGTTTATGGAGGGCCCAGAGAGTGGAGGCGCCATTCTCATTAGTGCCGGGGCTGGAGACTGCAACATCTACACGACCGACTGCCAGAGAGGACAAGGCCTTCATGCTCTCAGCGGACATACAGGTGGACACAATCTTGACAACTAATCTTTCATCTGTCCCATTAGAAATGGTTGACAATGACTTATTGTTTTCTCATATGTGTGCATATATGAATATGTTCTTACATGCTGACCTGTGTGTCTGTTTACAGGACACATACTCTCTCTGTACACCTGGGATGGGTGGATGATAGCATCTGGTTCTCAGGATAAAACAGTAAGGTTCTGGGATCTACGTGTGCCCAGCTGTGTGAAAGTGGTGGGGACAGCTCTGCATGGAACAGGTCTGTCCTTTCAGTCTGCTCCTTCTCGTATTAAGAAGTAAATAAAGTCCAAAATTTGAAAGTGGATAATTATTTGCAGCAATTTCACCTGAATCCATAAAACTACATACTTGATCATATGTATGTACATGTCTCTTTTGTTGGTTCAACATGAAATGAGATTTGCATCGCAATTAATTTACAGAAATATAAAGGCTGTCAATTGATTTTAAATTTGTAATCTAATTAATTACGTGATGTGCTGATTAACTAATCTAAATAATTGCATATATATAAATATTTGCTAAGAAAGGCCCCCAGATCATAAATAATGATAATGTAATAATTGTATGTAAATCATTTTAAATACTATTTATAATAAATCTGATCATTTAGATTTAACTGAAGGAACATTCAGGGTTCATTAGGCTCAATCGACAGCATCTTATAAAGATGCCTTTCCGTTTGTGTATAATTCCTGTTTGCGGTTGTTACCTCTCTGCTTCCGACGGCCAAGATCGCTGCCTCATGTGCCCGTCTCGCACTGCCAGTCCACGTAACACCGTTCAGCTTGTCATGGCTTTTGTATAGGGACCCCTAGTGTCACTACATCGACACAACATTGAGTGAGTGACATATAGGGAATCTCTAGGTTACTTTCGTAACCTCCATTCCCTGATGGGGAGAACAAGACGTTGTGTCCCTCCTGCCACAACACTGAACTACCCGCTGAAATGGCCGGGACCTTGTCTCGGCTCCTCAGCACAAAACCAGAGTGTGTGGTTGCGAGCCAGCTCCTTTTATACCCGTATGTCCGGGGGAGTAGCATGCAAATTCCACTCAACCAATTCCCATTGGCCTATTCTCAAAGATCAGAGGTGTTTGAGGCTCCCAAGAGTGACCCCTAGTGTCACTACATCGACACAAATCTCGTTCCCTCCATTAGGGAATGGAAGTTACTAAAGTAACAAAGACGTTTTCTTTCAAAAAAGCAAATAACGATGTTACAGTGAGGCACTTACATTGGAAGTGTACATTTTTGGTGGATTTTAAAGGCAGAAATGTGAAGCTAATCATTTTATAAAAGCACAAATTAATTCTTCTGTTAAAACGCATGTATTGTTTGAGCTGTAAAGTTGTTTAAATCATAATTTTTACAGTCATTTCAAGGTTTGTTGAGAATATTTAGTCATGGCAACAGTTTTAAAATTGTTTGTAACTTTACACCAAAAAGGTTTGCAAGTAATTTTATCACACTAAAAATAATGTTGACATGCATATTGTTTGCATCTTGTGTCTATACTTTTGAAAAAGTGAGTATTGTAATGTTTATGGATTGGCTTCATTCACTTCCAGTGTTGCTTATTTTTTTATGAAAAGGCAAGTCAAAATAGATTGTTTTGGTAATCAGTATTATGCCACAAATGCTGTTGATTGAGCATAACTTGTATTAAACAAGAATATTCCTTTCAAAAACATTACATTATTGTGGCATTATTGTGTAAAGCATTGATTAGACAATACAAAAAGTGGTTTTAGAAGTCAAGTGGTTTTTATTGTCGTTCAACCATATATAGTTAGTACTGTACACAGCGAAACAAGACAGTGTTCCTCCAGGACCATGGTGCTACATAAAACAACATAGGACAAACACAGAACCACATGAGACTACACAGACTAAATAATATTTCTACATAAAGTGCACGTGCAAACGTGTGCAAAACGTATGGGACAGTGCAATAAATTACTAAAAGGAACAGGACAATAGGCACAGTGAGAGACAGTGCAGCGCTGACCAGTACACATTTGTAATCTGAGTAGGGCAAAAAGATGACACTTTCTAAAAATGCCAAATGTAAACATAACATACTACGAGATAGTGTTCTATGGACATAGCAGTTATTGAGGTAGTAGCCAGGTGTGTGCGTGTGTCTGTGTCCAGTCCCTGAGTATTGAGGAATCTGATGGCTTGGGGGAAGAAGCTGTTACACAATCTGACCGTGATGGCCCGAATGCTTCGGTACCTCTTGCCAGACGGCAGGAGGGTGAAGAGTTTGTGTGAGGGGTGTGTGGGGTCATCCACAATGCTGGTTGCTTTGCAGATGCATCGTTTTGTGTAAATGTCTTTGATGGAGAGAAGAGAGACCCTGATGATCTTCTCAGCTGTCCTCACTATCCTCTGCAGGGCTTTGCAGTCCGAAACGGTGCAAGTCCCAAACCAGGCAGTGATGCAGCTGCTCAGGATGCTCTCAATAGTCCCTTTATAGAATGTAGTGAGGATGGGGGAGGGAGTTGTGCTATTCTCAGCCTTCAAAGAAAGTAGAGACGCTGCTGGGCTTTCTTGGTAATAGAGCTGGTGTTGAGGGACCAGGTGAGGTTCTCCGTCAGATGAACACAAAGGACTTTGGTGCTCTTGATGATCTCCACAGAGGAGCCGTCGATGTTCAGCGGAGATTGGTCACTCTTTGCTCTCCGAAAGTCAACAACCATCTCTTTTGTTTTGTCCACATTCAGAGACAGGTTGTTGGATCTACACCAGTCTGTTAGCCGCTGCACCTCCTCTCTGTATGCTGACTCGTCGTTCTTGCTGATGAGACCCACCACGGTCGTGTCATCGGCGAACTTCATGATGTGATTCGAGCTGTGCATTGCTGCACAGTCGTGAGTCAGCAGAGTGAACCGCAGTGGACTGAGCACACACCCCTGGGGGGCCCCAGTGCTCAGTGTGGTGGTGGTGGAGATACTGTTCCCGATCCGGACAGACTGAGGTCTCCCAGTCAGGAAGTCCAGGATCCAGTTGCAGAGGGAGTTGTCCAGGCCCAACAGGTTCAGCTTTCCAATCAGGTGCTGAGGAATGATTGTGTTGAATGCTGAGCTGAAGTCTATGAACAGCATTCGAACATATGAGTCCTTTTATCTAGGTGGGTGAGGGCCAGATGGAGGGTGGTAGCGATGGTGTCGTCTGTTGAACGGTTGAACTGAAGGCAATTGCCTGTTCAGCTGGAGTTGTGCTGTCTGCCTCCTGCTGACAGAGGCTTGTAAAAATATGAAGGTTAATATTTCTTATAATGGTCCTTTACATTTTTTAAAGCATTATTTTTTATATAGTTAGTCATTGTTAGTGAAACATTATATTCAACCTGGAAATCATGTAGTGTCCTTTCTATAAACACAGAAATAAGTGTAAGAAAGCAATTAGTAAGTTGATTTCACCATAAAGTGTAAACTGTGGCTCGATAGCACTTTCCAAAATTGTTTGAGTGGACCATTCAGCTTGATACATTGGTCAGCCAATACTGTGAGTTTGGGGTAGGACTATCTGTTTTTTCATTTTTGGAAAAGTTGTGAAATGGATTTTTGTTTAACTTGTTTTGTATTTGCTAAGGCCTCACATGTACCTCTACTGTACAGGTTTATCTCAAATATTAGAATATCATGGATGAGTCCTCTTTTCAGATGAAAGTAAATTTTGCATTTAATTTGGAAATCAAGGTCCCAGAGTCTGGAGGAAGAGTGGAAAGGCACAGAATCCAAGTTGCTTGAAGTCCATTGTGAAGTTTCCAAAGTCAGTGATGATTTGGGTTGCCATGTCATCTGCTAGTGCTGGTCCACTGTGTTTTCTCAAGTCGAGAGTCAATTCAGCCGTCTACCAGGAGATTTTAGAGCACTTCATGCTTCCATCTGCTTACAAGCTTATGGGGATGCTGATTTATTTTTCCAGTAGGACTTGGCACCTGCCCACAGTGCCAAAACTACTAGTAACTGGTTTGCTGACCATGGTATTACTGTGCTTGATTGCCCAGCCAACTCACCTGATCTGAACCCAATAGAGAATCTATGGGATATTGTCAAGAGTAAAATGAGAGACACCAGACCCAACAATAGACGAGCTGAAGGCCACTAACAAAGCAACCTGGGCTTCCATAACACCTCAGCAGTGCCACAGGCTGATTGCCTCCTTGCCACACCGCATTGATGCAGTCATTCGTGCAGAGCCCCGACCAAGTATTAAGTGCATAAATGAACATACTTTTCAAAAGGTAGACATTTCTGTATTATGAATACTTTATTCAAATATTTTGAGATACTGGATTTTTTTATTTCCATGAGCTGTAAGCCGTAATCATCAAGATTACAGCAAAAAAAAAAGGCTCAAAATATTTCACTTTATGTGTAATGAATCTAGAATATATGAAAGATCCACTTTTTGAAATAAATTATGGAAAAAACATTTGGTTATTTCCACGATATTCAAATTTTTTTAGATGCACCTGTACAGTATAGCAGTTAACCCCATTATACTTGTGCAATCCAACCCAAAAATTTGGAAATTATCCATTACAAATCCAATTATAGTTCTTAAGATTCAATTCTATGGTTATTGTACATAATGTACATGTGTGTGTGTGTGTATATATATATATATATATATATATCGGCTACTCGGCTCTTTAGATATTGGCATTGGCTATTGAAAAATCCATCTTTATTAATAAAGTAAATTGGGTCCATTTTCATTTTGTCTTTAGGGTTCTGCGTGAACGTTCAGAGGTCACCAAGTTATCTCATCTTGATAAGATTTCTATGCACAGAAGTATGCATCTAATAAATGTACATGTTTATGTGCTTTGAATTTTCTGATCACAGGAAGTGCAGTGGCCTCGGTGGCAGTGGATCCCAGCGGGCGGCTCATGGCCACCGGATTGGAGGACTGTCGCTGCATGCTTTATGACATCAGAGGTGGTCGAACCGTCCAGGCGTACAGCCCACACACCAGTGACGTTCGCTCTGTCCGCTTTTCTCCTGGTGCGCACTATCTGCTCACTGGTTCCTATGACAACAAAGTCATGATCACTGATCTTCAAGGTAAGTGGCGACAGTGAGAACATTCTGTCTTGTTTCAAAATGATGTTGTTGTCTAGGGAGGGAGCTTTATGTACTGTGTCTGCATGATAATGGCCCCTTTAAATGGTTAATCCATTTCGACAAATGTGTATTCTTTTCTCAACACGTTTTTCCAGGGGATCTCACCAAAACTCTGCCAGTTACTGTAGTTGCTGAACATGGTGATAAAGTTATCCAGTGCCGGTGGCACACCAGAGACCTCTCCTTTCTGTCCTCCTCAGCTGATAAGACGGTCACATTATGGGCGTACCAGCCTTAACCTACACCAGTCTGCAGACAAAAGAAAAGAAATAGCACAGAACAGCTGATTCTTCGGGACTCAAAAAGACACATTTAATACTGAAGAAAAAAAATGATTGGATGATTCTCAATTCTTAAACCTAGTCACGAGTCAACAAGAAAATGCATGTCCACTGAAGAAGCAGCTTTGTTGTTATATAAAAATCTCAGAAAAATGCCAAAATAGCTGACTTTCACATAATCATGTAGCGTTGATTCTGTGTTTTGCTGTTATAAATTCTTGATGAATGACAAATGTGAGCTAAATTGTGCCTTGGAGTTATTTTCTTTGTAGTTACACTTATTAAATTGAATGTCTTGTAAATATGAGCTTGATGAGCTGATCAAGGCACAGTTACAGATGTGTAGCACATTGCACTATGGACATTATTGTTCAGTTGATTTTGTCACATCATTATATCATAGCACTTGCGGATGTCTTCATGCAGCATGAATATTCATCTCATTATTTAAGTATATGTAAATAAACCAACACTGTAAATATTGAGGAATAATGTTTTGTTAAAGTCATCCTCATTAGGGTGTTTCATACATTTTTTTAGGAATTATTTTATTTTAGATCGTCATTTTTCTTGTGCATATTTTTATGCATAATATGCATCACTTTTGCACAAATCAGCACCTTTCCTGTTGAGTCAGATTAAAAATGATAGTACTCGCTCAATCATCTGTTGTACAAAGTATGTTTATTGCCGTTTCATGTGAACATGGAAATAAACATTTGTGAGGTATTATGCTTAATGAACAATTGCAAAAATAAAAAGAATTATAGAATTCAAACAGAAAAGCATGAAATCCTTTATTTATTAGTTTTTATGCATATCTTAAGTGAAAACAATGTTTAGGTGAAGGCTTAAGATGTTTAGCTTTTACTGGCATTCCTATGTAACGTTTTGGATATAAGATATAAAGTTTATAAACAGTCAAAATTTAAAATGAGCATAAAATATTCTCTGTGAATAAACTAAAATATATTCTTGTTCTTTATACATTACCAAGGTTTTGACACACTTGACACAAAGTGTGACCTCAGATCAAAAGGTCACACTTTGTGTCAAGTGTGTCAAAACCTTGACACAAAGTGTGACCTTTTGATCTGAGGGCTTATGCAGTACACTTGAAAATAATTTTGAAGACAAAAATAAGATGTGAAGTGCTTTAGAGCATTTTTGCATGGTAAGATCTGTGGAAGGAGAAATAGCCCCTATCCTAAATAACTGCACTGCCTGGCCAAAACAAAAGAAAGTTGCTGTTTGGATATAAGGCAGTATTATGGGGTTGCTTCAATTGATCAGGTCTAGGTTCAGCAACTTTATGCAGCAATAAAAGGAAGTCAGCTGACTACCTGAATGTATTGAATGACCAGGCTATCCCGTCAATGGAATTTTTCAGAAATGAAAAATTCCTCCATTGTTGCCTAGATTCATTGGGCTCAAATTGTGAACGAGTGGTTCAGGGAGCATGAGGAAGCATTTTCATACATGAATTGACCACCACAGAGTCCTGACCTTAACCCCATTAAAAGTCTTTGGGAAGTGTTGGAGAAGACTTTATGGAGTGGTTTCAATCTCCCGTCGTCAATAAAAGATCTCGGCCAAAAATGTACGTAACTCTGGACGGAAAAATTGTTTGTGACATTGCATAAGGTTGACGAATGTGCACTGTAATCAAAGCTAAATGCGGTCCAATGAAATTGAGTGTGCAATATTTTTTTAGGATTCACATTCATTGTCAGTTTAAATAAATAATAAAATCACTAGTTAAAAAAAAACAAATCTTCCGAAAATACATAATATTTATGTGAGGATCAGTCCTCTCAATTCAATAAGAGAACACAAGAGAACAATTCAAACCAACACACAAGTTGATTACATTAACAACTGACAAAAGCTGAATAGAACACAAAGCTATACACACACACACACACACACACACACACACAAAAACCAAGGATAACAATGTAGCAAGACAACCAAGGACACAACTGAATTAATTAACAAACATAATAAGACAATGAAACCAGATAAAAAAAAAGGAGGAACATGGCACATGATGAAACAGGAAGATCAGATGATTAAATTGGAACCAGGATGATAACAACAGATTTCAAAATAAGAGACATGACCAAAATAACAAGAACTGACTGAACAGTACATGATGTGTTACATAGTCAACCCCCCCCACCTAATTGTGGCTCCTGATGCCCAAAAACAGATCAAGGCAAGACTCTTAGAAAGGGACTGAATGTCTTGCTGAATTCTCAGCAGCCAGGAGATCACAGGCATGAATAGAAGGCAAATTAACAGGAAGTGTTCCACAAGGAGGGTTATTGAAATGAGGTTGAGTTTGTTGCATAAAACATCTAGACCAGGGCTTAGGTCTAGGTGAAGGCTGGGAACCAGGAGTACAGCGTAAACCCAAATGTCTTTGTGGTTGACGAGGGCTATGCACTGTAAAAGGTTGAAACAGTGTAACTGATGAATGAGTCAATGGATTAGGCTGGTCAAGGACAGGTGGCGAATCAAAGCAAGACATATGCTGAGGAACAGACAAAGGGTCCATATCAGTAGCAGATGCAGGTTTTTCCAGGGCAGGACCAGGCATGGAATGCTTAGAAGGCAGAGCCGCTGGGGCAAGGTCAAGGTGGCTGTGGACTCAGATGGGCTCTTGGACTCACAGAATACAAACTCCATAGACCCGGAGAGGGCCAATGGAAACTCAACAGATGAAGGTTCAGGGAGCTCGGGAGCAGGAGCAGGGCCCGGTGAGAGAAACTTGGGCTGTGGAGCAGAGCCTGGCGAGACAGCATGGCAGGTCACTGGCTCTGCACTGGCCAAGATTATTTATTTCTGCTTTTATTTCTTTCATCACATTCTCAGTGGGTCAGACGTTTGCATACACTTTGCAAACAGTATTTGGTAGCATTGCCTTTATTTGCTTAGCTTAGGTCAAACGTTTTGGGTAGCCTTCCTCCTGATGTTTTGGCCCATTCCTCCAGACAGAACTAGTGTAACTGAGTCAGGTTTGTAGGCCTTCTTGCTCGCACATGCTGCCCCCATATTGAGGTCAGGGCTTTGTGATGAACACACCAATACCTTGAATTTATTGTGCGTAAGCCATTTTGCCACAACTTTGGAGGTGTGCTTGGGGTCATTGTCCATTTGGAAGACCCATTTGCGACCAAGCTTAAACTTCCTGGCTGATGTCTTGAGATGTTGCTTCAATACATCCACATCATTTTCCTCCCTCATCACGTCATCTATTTTGTGTAGTGCACCTGTCCCTCCTGCAGCAAAGAACCCCCACAACATGATACTGCCACCCCCATGCTTCACAGTTGGAATGGTTTTCTTCGGCTTGCAAGTGGTGTTCTTTGACCCTTTATCCTCCAAACATAACAATGGTCATTATGGTCAAACAGACCAGATGGAATTTCTCTAAAATGTAAGATCTTTGTACCCATGTGCACTTGCAAACTGTAGTCTGTCTTTTTTTCTGTCGTTATAGGACTCGTTTCACTGTGGATATAGAGACTTGTCTACATGTTTCCTCCAGCATCTTCACAAGGTCCATTGCTGTTGTTCTGGGATTGATTTTCACTTTTCACACTAAACCACGTTCATCTCTTGGAGACAGAATGCATCTCCTTCCTGAGTGGTATGATGGCTGCGTGGTCCCATGGTGCTTATACTTGTGTACTCTTGTTTGTACAGATGAACGTGGTACCTCCAGGCATGTTGAAATTGCTCCCAAGGATAAATCAGATTTGTGGAGGTCCACAAATGTTTTTTCTGAGGTCCTGGCTGATTTCTTTTGATTTTCCCATGATGTCAAGCAAAGAGGCACTGAGTTTGAAGGTAGGCCTTCAAATATATTTACAGGTACACCTCCAATTCAGTACACCTATAAGAAGCAAATTGACAAATTGCCTAAGTTTTGACATCATTTTATGGAATTTTACAAGCTGTTAAAAGCACAGTTAACTTAGTGCATGTAAACTTCTGACCCACTGGAATTGTGATATAGTCAATTAAAAGTGAAACAATCTGTCTGTAAACAATTGTTGGAAAAATTACTTGTGTCATGACTATAATTTGCTATTATTAAATCCGTGGAGTGGTTAAAAAAAATCAGTTTTAATGACCTAAGTATATGTACATTTCTGACTTC
The DNA here is from genome assembly GCF_025860055.1 of Xyrauchen texanus. Lineage (NCBI taxonomy): Eukaryota > Metazoa > Chordata > Actinopteri > Cypriniformes > Catostomidae > Xyrauchen > Xyrauchen texanus. The sequence goes on from NC_068323.1 coordinate 17,266,967, forward strand.
AACTGTACATGCTGGAGCGGGCTTCTTCCTCTTTCTCCTTTTACCAAGCTTCACTGCTGGTGAAGGCAACTGAGAAGAGAGGCAAACACTAGAAATAGTTAGTTGGATGGGACTCTTCAGGTAATGATAGATCTGCAATGGGTTCAGGTGAAACACAGGTTGCTGAAGGTCCTCCTAGAGTTCCTCTTATCTTTAAAGTAAGGCATTCTTTAAAAAGTATACAAAATATTCTTACAAATATCTTATGACAGCTATTTTTTTTAACGTGTAGAAGCATGTTTGGTAGAATAGACGTGGAAAACCTGCTAGTTTGGTTTAGTCATCAGTGTGTACCAGGATGCAGAAATTTACATAACCTGTTTTACAGCTCTGTGCCTGAGTCTTCATGCAACTTTACCTGTTGCGAGTGTTTCTGTATTGATCTTTAACTTTTTACTTGTATTTTATTTATTTAAATCAAACCATTAGGAGTGATCATGAGGGTGTCAAGCTGTTCGTTGTTTGGATTTTGGAGTTTCTTTGTTTTTAGTGGTCTGTCAGTTATTACCTTTGCATATATCGATCATAACAATGAAGTATGGACTGATACGTTTGACCCCATAAAGGTGAGAGTTTTTTTTTATTAGCATGCAATAGTTATCACGTTTCTACATATCTTCAATTTATTACAATGTAAACACAAATTAAATGCCTCTTACCTCCTAACTATTTACAGTATTTACATATGAACAAAAAAGCATTCAAGGTATAGCTGTCTAATCAACAGCTAATACTAATCAGCCGAGCAGGTAACAAAGCAAGTGTAACAGTATATCAAATTACTCTAAACTTTCTTTACAATAATAATGAATTTCTGAATACCAATGGGCCTACGCAACTAGATTCGGCTAGGGAGGTGAAATGTTCATAATCCATGACATTTACATCATAAAGTGACAAATTTGACCTTACTTATACATTGACTGTGTACTTGTTACATTGCTTATCATATTATATAACATATCCGGTTAAGTTCTTAAAGTGTTTAAAATATTTAAATCACTTTAAATACAAAGGTATTTCCAATTTCTTTCCTTTTGAATTTATATTATACCAAAATTACTTTGAATGCATCAAAAATATAAGAACATAAAACATCAATTTTACAAATATGGAAATAATATTCCTTCTGGAATTTTCTAACTAAATCAACTTTCATCAGGTTCAAATCAATTGTCTGCATTCAGCCACCAATTAAGAGATGAAAACATTTAAGCATTTGATATGCTTTTATCCAAAGCGACATACAGTGCACGTATTACAGGGACAACTCCCCCGGAGCAACCTGGAGTTAAGTGCCTTGCTCAAGGACACAATGGTGGAGGCTGTGGATATAGAACCAGCAACCTTCTGATTACCAGTTATGTGCTCTATGTGCACATAATTGTGATGTAAGTGCACATGTATTTAAAGGAACAGTACACAATATACCTAAATGAAACCAATTCTGTAATGACCTCTTTTAAATAATAAAATACACAAACTGTATTCCTATTACCCATCTAATTCTCTTATCAGGGTTACACAAGCTACTACATGTTCAACAGCCATTTCAACAATTGATACAGCACAACAGATTTAGGATCAGCTCTTATGAGAAAGGTCTCTTTTTTTGCAGGGATGGATCTAGATATTTTTTTAAGGGGTGACATGCTGATTATGAGGTGTGGCAACAATAAAGCAAGCACCCATGCGTAGTTCTAATGGAAGAAGTTACCAAGCGTCATTGTAACAAGTACTAGGTCATTAATCGGAGGCACTATCAAATCACAAATGTCCGTGAATTTGTGATTCAACTGCATTTCCACAGAAACCACATAGTGACCATTTTGATACTGATTTGCCAACATAAAAAATCATCATAATATTTTTGCATAATAAAAAATAAGTAACAAAATGTCCAGAGCACCAAGACATTGTCTATTAAACACGTCAACAAATTCTAAATGTTCCTTAGCTCGACATTTAGAACCGGCAATCTGGACTAAACTTCACTATCTTTGTTAAGTGTAGCCATGGATGGAAAATGCATGCATATCCCATATTATTCTGCTAATAAAGTCCTGTTAGCCTATCACCTTTTTAACAGCTGGAATAATCCATTTAATTAACACAAAGTTAGGTCTAAATAAAAATAAAGTGTACAGAAAATTATACTGTGGGGGGCAGTGTTGCAAATCTCATGAATATTAATTATGCTATGCACAATAAAAGATTATTTTAAATGACCTATTTTGATCAACCGATTCAAGCACCCAAATAAATATTTCAAATAATATGGTAATTTAATTTCTACATCTGCAGCTATCAGTCTTGGAATTTTGCTAGTCAGTAGATGAATATATTGATCATCAATGTAATCAAGAACATGACTGACTGATCTGATTGAAAACAAGATTGCATCAGTGGATGGGTGTTACACTTTAAAAATAAAATGCAATAAAAGATGTGGGGAGATGTGAGTAAGGGAAACACAGACACATTTATTGACAGTTCTGTATATGAAAGAACAGCGAACTCCGAAATACAGACAGAGACAACCACAAACTCTCTGCTCCAGCAGAAGGAACCCAGAATGCACCTGAGCCCGCGTGAACGAGATAGCACAGTTCACAAACAACCATCTTTCACATTGCACAGCACAGTTCACAAACAACCATCTTGCACATTGCACAACCCAGCCCAGAAACACTCAGTTTATAGGGAGGAAACACACTGCGCACCGGTGCGCCCCATCAACAATTAGCTCACCTGGTTACCCCACACCTGAGAGCGATTAAAGGTGGGGTATGTGATTTTCTTTTTTGACCATTTTTTCAAAATAACTTGAAATCCTATTCCTAACCCACTTACTGGCTGTAAATTAGAAGCACTGAAATGAAAATTAAGCAATTTAATCATCTGTGGAACGGGCAGGACTCGAAAAACTCCAGCCGATCATTTTCAAGACCATCTAGAATCATTGGACAGAAAATGTGTCAATCAAACGGTCGTACCATGCCCCCCTCCCCCCACCACCCTGGCGCGCGTGTCCCGTTCGTCATCAGCTGCTTTCAGATGGAGCGGCATTTACTACACAGAGCTGTAGTTCATCACTGACAAGCTGGGCAATTTACCCTTCATTATCACGGCCCAGCTTGTTAGTGAACTACGGCTCTGTGTAGTATACGCCGCTCCATCTGACAGCAGCTGATGGCGATTTACTAATCAATGAATGCACTTTATGTTACGTGCTTTACTGACGAGATGCGCATAACAATCTCATCTGATAACGTTATATCGGTCAGCCCTATATTTAGCCATAAACTTCGGTGACAACCAGGACGTCCAATATATTTTTATATATTTTATATTTATACAATATATATTTACATTTCAAAAACATCAATTTTCTAACAATACTAATGATTTATGTGACTGTTGAATGTTAATAATATCTGGTGCAACATAACGCTGAATGTTGTGCCATGTTGACGGTCTTAGCAGGTAAATGGTGACGTCATGCAGAAACTCCAACCTATGCTAGCCTGGCTCGCTCTCGCGCATCTGAGTTTTCGCTCGTGCATGATTGCGCGTCCATGTTTTTCGAATGGGTGGAGTCAGGGCCAGCGTTGGAGGAGAGAAGGTAGGACCTTATGAGTTGTGTATTTTCAAAATCTGCCGGCCGTTTTGCAAATCACATACCCCACCTTTAAGAGAGACAAACACAGAAAAACAAAAAAGAGAAAAACACACACACAAACACACTACATACAAAGAATATGGCGTGAGCTGCAGGAAAAACTGCTGACACTAAACGACACTGATAATAACCACAACAAACACTTATCATAATATAAAAAAAATATAATAATTCCATCGTCGGATTGCCAGTCATAGATGAAATAGAAACTCCTAGTTAAGAACTGGAGATGTTTTATCTGGATTATACACATACCTGAACAGTGGCGGCTCCTGAAAACATTCTCTGTGGGGGGGGGGCAATTTTTCTGTTAATGATTAAGGTGTCCCATTCAATGGGTACAGATTTCCCCTGTAGCTACATACTTTAAGTTACAGGTGGAAAGCTATGTAAGAAATTAGCATCCAGGAGCCTTCATAAGCAAAAATAACATGGCTCCGCAATTAATTATTCCACTTATTCATTACTTACATTAATCCAATGTTGTGTGATGTAAAATAGCTAAACAGGACACATTTTAAAAAAGATATGTCCAGCAACAACATAAAGAAGGGGTAAGCATATAAGTATATACCGGAAGTATTTATTGACTGATCTCAAAAGTATTGGCTTACAAAAGCAAAATAAGTTATCACAGTACAAAATAATCAAGGGTGTTCTTTCACATTCCTCAACACTGCATAAACAATCTGCATTTCCATAAACAAATTAAATATCAGCTGAAAATACAAGTAGACAAATTGTTGAGAGAAGTGGATCTTTAGAACAAAATTTTCTGGAATGTAGGATATCACCAATGTGCTACTTAATAAAAGCAAAGTAACGTTGTCCCAATTAAGTTAATGAACAAGTGAGGCTTGACCTGGTGTGGTCTGTGCATCTTGGCTTTACACATTGAACACCAAACCAGAATGATGAGGTGCTGCCAAGATTAACTAAAGAATTCTGATATACACATTAATTACTTACTTCAAAAAGGCTTCATGGTTGAATTGGAAATATGTGCACCAGAGCATAATTCACAGCAAGCGAGCAGGAGCTTTTGATAGAGGCTACTGAAAACATTGATGCAAGTTATTGGTAATAAGCCATTTGTATAGATTTCCATATTCTGCCCTCTTGTATAGATTTGTGAAAATGAACATGAACAGTGATAGATATTTTGCCTGAAAACAGCATTTGAAAATAATTTCTAGAAAGGTAAACACAGCTATTTGTATGGCTTTGTAAATATGAACAACCATATTCTGGCCAATTGTATAGATTTGTAAAAATGAACATGAACAGATTTTTTTTTAAACTTTTTTTTGGAAAATAACTATTTAAAACAACATCAACCATGAACTGATTTGGTGTGTGTGTGTGTGTGTGTGTGTGTGTGTGTGTGTGTGTGTGTGTGTTAAAGAGACAGACAGGGAGAGAGGGAGAGAGAGAGAGAGAGAGAGAGAGACAGACAGAGAGACAGAGGCCACATTACTTGTACTGAAACTGTGCTCTTCTCTCTTTCAATGCAGCAAAGCGGTCAATGACTTTCTCGTTGAAATCAGGCATGTTGAGGACTAGTTCCCTGCATTCAGACGTTCCTGGCCCATTGAATTTCACAGGAATGTCTTAACTCATGTCAAAGTTGAGAAACATCTCTCAGCTTCTGCTGTTGTCATGGGAGTAGTTATGAGGATGTTCAACAGAGTCACAGTCTCAGAGAATATCTCCTGGAGGTTGTAGCTCATGAGAACCTGGTACAGTGCCAGTGCACCACAGCAGCCCTTGAATTCAGGATTCTCAAAGATCAGAGAGAGTTCTGTCTTGAGCTTTGCCTTGTTCAGCATGGTGTATGCATTCACAGTGGCATTCAGAGCCTCATCAGGAAATGAATGGCAGTACCTTTCAAACATATCTGCTTGCAGTAAGGTAGCACTCACAAGGTGGCCAGTGAAAGAGAACCTTGCTTTGGTGTGATCCAGGATGGTGTCGCAGACCTCTTCAGTCTCCTCTTCTCTAAAAGAGAACTATCGAATGATATTGTTTAATCTTACCTTATGGCCTGCACACTGCTTGTGAAGCTGTCGAGGGCCCGTTTGATGAAGACAGCATCGATGTCCTTCTTCTGGAGCTTCTGGTACAGAGTATCGACGTGGAGCATGATTTTGTGAAAAAGCCACAGGAAAAAAATTCAATCTTCATCATGTAGCATCCTCACATAGCCAGATGCCTCTCTCATGGTGGGCTGGTCAAAATGAACCCAATGAACCCGTCCTGATGGCTTCAAAACATTGTATGAGGTCGTCTCGATTCTCGTAGTCAGTGTTCACGACTCTACTGTTGAATTTCCACCGTGTGGATGAAGTTCTGGGCAGTCTTCGTGCAACAGTCTGGTCAAGAATGCTGGTCCGTTTGGGTGACCGGGAAAAAAAAGTTGCAGTCCCGCTCAGATCGGAAAAGAAAATATTCACTTTTTTGATGCGAGAAGCAGCTTGCTGCATGATCAAATTCAGCTGATGCACATAGCGATGCACATAATGGGCATTCTTGAAATGCTCACGCACATTTTGCTGCACACTAGCCCTCTCTCCCCTCATCACACTGGCTCCATCTTAAGCTTGCGCAATAAGTTTAACTTTCTCGTCGTCCGCAAAAGCCCATTCAGTCTCTCCAAAAGCACACTGGCAATTGAGATTGAGGTTGATTCCGAGATGGGAAGAAACTCAAAAAAGCGTTCCTGCACTTTATGGTTGCTATCGATGTACCTCAGCACAAGCACCAGCTGTGTCTGTGTAGAAACGTCCGTGGTCTCGTCAGCTTGGATGGCTACGAAGTTCACGACTTCACCTCCCCCACAATATGTTCCCTCACGACCGCTAGCATACACTCTAGTAGCTCGTTTCGAATTGTCTTTGATGTGCCCTTGAAAACTTTAGCATTTTTAAGATGATCATCAAACACCTCATCTAACTGTGTCACAAAGTTGACCAGTCCAAGAAAAATACCAGGGTTGGTGGAGCCTTCGGTTTCATCTTTGCCTTGCAAAGCTAACTGAAACACTCGGCAAATGTGGCGGTTCTTGCTAACCTCATCGTTGTGGCGATGGACAGCTAGCCTGTATCCCTCATCCAGTTGAGTGGCAATATTCACTCTCCCGAAAGCAGACAATCTCAAACAGCTATTTAGGGGGCCATTTTATAGGGGCCATTTTAAGCACTACTTTAGCCTGATTGGACATTTAGTGGCAGATCAGACGTCTAGATTAGAACACTGATAATGACTGTTGCCGTTATAGAATTGGTTAGAAAAAAAATCCCTCCCTTTTCCCATTTTGCAGTGCGTTGCCCATATCGCCCTAATGAACACTCTGCCCCTGTACCTGACGAAAGCTATTTCAAAAAGTGGTGAGGACACGTCTCACCCATCTCAACCCATCACTGACAGCGATGTATCTAATAATCATTCAGTGAATATTTGGAAACAACTGTAAAATTTATCTTTTACCTTTTTTATTTAATTTATTTGTCCATGAGTTCATTGTTGTTGAGGAAATAAGCTCATCAACCCACAAGAGCCACTGTTCATGTGCTGCAATATTAAGTATGCGATTGGTCGATGCTGTGATTGGCTGCCGCTATAATCAATAAAAGGGTCTGTAGTCATTTGTGCGTTCGGCAGTTTGACATGAATAAACCCATATAATATGTAAAAATAATTTATAATATACTTACATTTATATTTAATACATTTGGATACGTATGCTGGGGTTGCAATGCTTTTTCTTACGGTGGAATTTTCCACCCCATGACAGTATGGTAGATCCGCCCCTGCTTTTTTGAAAGTAGCAGGAATCTTTCCAAGGCCACACCAATCACAGGCAGGAAGTAATTTCACCGTCATGCAATCCCTCCTGCGAAAGCGGTGGAGACCAGTAGGAAGACAGAGGCTGCGTTCCCTGCTACATAATATGCCAAATACAGTGTGCCAATGGAGTGTGGTGCCTGAAACTTCAGTATTCACAAAACAGTATGTGAGAAATACTCAAATGATCTACTATGAAAAGCGGTACATACAGTATACGTCCGAAAGCTTATAAAGAAGCTACTTTGCTACCTCACTGCCCAGTCAGTCAATGCCAGTCAGTAGATTCTCGACCGTACTTCATCTGTGGAACTGGGCATCGTGTCGTGACATGCAACCACAACAACAACAAAAAAGATGAAAATTATTTATTACAGTTTTGTTAAACAAGCACAATTTAATCACATTGAACAGCTTTCTTGGTACAAATATCACTTACAGTTGAAAAAAACCTGTCCAACTTGCTGTTCTCCGCTGTTTTTAAAAATTCTGCATTTTGAATGTGACCTCATCCTGGTTTTTCTTGATGACTCTTTTATGAATACTGAGAATTCGGACACTCTACCCCATGAGCATACTGCTTTTCTTATAATGTAGTATGGAAGTATGCATAATTGGGCGAGGCCAATAACTTCACAGGCAGTGTTTTTTTTTTTATGGTACCTCCTAAGGACACTGGTTTCAGACAACCATAATGAGACAACTTAATGTCCTGTCTAATGAACTAGCACAAATGCGAGACTGCTTTAGAGATAACCAAGCAAATATTTTGAAACTATAAAGATTAATGCTTATTTTCTTTATGGAAATGGAGTTGTGGAATGCATGACTAAACAAATATTTCTTAATGCTACCTCTGTTTTAGGGTGAACATAAAAAGAGGGGGACTACCACCTGCCAACAGCCAGCATGTCTTCCAGTATTCAAGCGTTTCCTTTCCAAGCTTCTTAAAGAAACTGAAAAACTTGCCCATGTACATATTTATAATTTCTAGTGGGATTTGAGTTGGCATTGTGGAGGACTAGAACAAAAAACAAGGAAAATGGTTTATTAATTAAAAAATAAAGACATTAAAAACATAACTTTATATATTGATCTAATAAAAAACAATGTTGTACATTTTTAAGTTGCATTTAAAAATTTAGTAATTTATTATTTAATTGTTACTTACAGGCTAAGTACATTTTCAACATTAATTATATAAAAAAATGTCAATTTAGTGGCTAATTTGTTACATATTTTATATTTTCAAATTAATGAACTGAAAATTGATTCCTTCATTTTTAATGACACTCCTTGTTCTCCAAAGAATTGCACTTCAGGTTTCACAATTTATTTATTTTTTTATCTTCAGCTTGATGATGCAAACATAGTCATGCATTATGACACTGAGGTGAAGCTGTCCAAGCAATCAGTGGCAGAGATCCAGAAGCTTTTAAATGATGAAAACAGCTGGACCACTGGAGGCATGGATGAGGCTCTCAGTCAAATTCTGGTCAACTTCAAACTCCATGACCATGAAGCTTGGAAGTGGCGATTTGAAGATACCTTTCATGTAGACATTTACACTGTCATGGAGTTAAGTTATTACAAAAGTATGCTTGTTAAATGAAAAAGTTAGTTCACAGATCAAAATCAAAGAAATATTTCTTGCTCAGTTCTATGTCGATGCTTCAACATTTGTGCCTAGATTTCTTGAATTGATGTGAAGGGGTCATAGCAACCCAAACAAGCATTTTTAAAATATAAAAATGTTATATTATAGTACTTGTAATAGTACTTGATCCACTGGTTTGAAGAAGGCCTATAATATTTATATGATATTTTACTGTATATGCATGCATTTTGATAATACCTCTCCATATTTATTGTTCTACAGATTCTTATGTGTGTTCTGATTATCTGCCTTATAATGTTGGTTGTGTGGCCCTGGTTTTTCCAGTTCAAGAAATGGTTTACTGTCTGCTTTTTTATTAGCATTATCTGGAACTGGTTCTATCTTTATATGGTAATTTTTTTAATACTCTGTACTAGAGGTTCATATGTAGAAAGTACTGTATGTATACATCATTTTTTTAATATTGTTATTTATTTATTTAAATTTCTCACTAGCTTGCTTTTTCTGAGCACCAGAAAAATGTTGTGCAGATGGAGAGCTTCAATGAGAAATGTAGTGGGATGAAACAAATGGACTGGAAGGACAGTTTGTCAGGTGAGGTTAATACACCTCAGACAGCACAGTCAGTTTTAAATATTTTAATCTGGAAAGCAACCTATTCATATTAACATCTGCTAAACATCTTAAAAAGATCAGATTTACAAACTATCTAATCAAAAATGTCCTAAGACATCTGATAAATATCTAATTGACATCAGAGATGAAATGTCTTAATGACGTATTACAGATGAGCAAACAACCTAAAAAATATATCTTCCGAGTGATGTACGTGTGCCATCAGGGACTGCAACCCGTACAGTAATGCACTTACAATGGAAGCGACTGGGGCCATTAACATTAATATACACACCGGTTTAAAACTATAGCCACAAGATATACACAGAAGAAGTATAGACTTGTTAACATGATTTTAGTGTGATAAAATTGCTTACTTAGCTTATTTGTGTAAAGTTTCATCCAATATTACAAATTTGTTGTCATGATGACGCCACGTCAATGAACTCTGTAAGCCATTCAATCACAGTAATATCATGTAGAACAAACATTTTATCACACTTTAATCATGTAATTTATGTCAAGCCTCTATAGAGAAAATCAATGTGAAAAAAATATCCGAAACGAAGGCCGCTGTCAAAATCGTCAATCACTGTTGCTTTCCATAGCCGTTATGCTCAATTTTTCAATGCTTATTTAGAGTGGTATAGAAGTACATGGACTCTTCAAGACGACCCTTGCAAAAAGTACTATGAGGTCCTGGTGGTGGATCCCATTCTACTTGTACCACCGACAAAGGTGTGTACAGTATCTCTTATTTTAACATTAACTTTTTGACGAGAGATGTAATTAAATACATGCATGTGCTTTTTACATTTTTGTAGGCTATCACAGTCACCATAACCAGCTTCGTGACAGATCCCCTGAAGCAAATTGGGCAGGGCATCAATGAGTTCATAAGAGCGTCGTTGAAGGATCTGCCAATCACTCTCCAGATCCCTGTGCTTTTTATTATTGCACTAGCAATTGTGGTGAGAGCTGTGAAAAGCAAAGTTATTATAGTTGTATTTTTTAAATATTGAAAACAGTAATACAACCACACCATTTCCGTCCACAGGTTTTATTGTATGGAAGTACCCGAGCAACTATGCAGCATGCCTTACCTGGCCCCAGATTCAGGGACGTAGCTAACAAAGGTTGATTCTATAGGGTCCCACATTCACAGGGTCCCCAAACTTTTGACATAATGATCTTTTTTCTTTTTTTCTTTGGAGAGATGTGCAATGAAGGCTACAGTCACAATATCAGAAATTCAAATGCATGTGTATTATGTGTATTGTGAAGTATATTAGATCTGTACAAGTGTCCAATTGTGCAAAAAGAGAGATTTTTTACATTTCCACTTATAACATAAAGACTTCAATAATCAATAATTAAACAATAAGTAAAAAAATAGGCAACTCATGAAGCACATGCCTACCCATACGCAGAAATGTTCACATATAAGAAATTAAACAATACTGTGGCAGGGCGGAGGGCGGCGCCGGGTAGTGATTATACACACCCGGTCCCTTATCAGGCTAATTAAGCCTCCGAGAGGGATAAAGGCCGATGGCAGACGGTGGTGCGACGAGAGAGAGATGACATGTCCGTCATGTGTGTGTTTTGTCTTTTGTTTCAGTTTACCAATTAAACTTTTATTTATATTATCAAGCCGGTTCTCGCCTCCTCCTTTCCATCGAACTACGTTACAAATACAAACCAAAACAAATCCTAAAATAAAGGTTCAAATTGGAACCCTCTTTTAAGGTTCATTCAAGAACCATCAAGAATCCTATTTGAACCTTTTCTAGACAGCCTGCACAGGTCCGTTCTCTTCTTATACATTTTTCATATCAATTTATTAATACATAACACAGTATAATCAAATCATAACATTTTGTTAAAAATAAAAATTGAAAGAGTCTGTACAGAAAATCACAGTCCTTCAAACACAACAAGAGACACTTTAAAAACAGAAATATTTTCACCTTCTGCAAGAAATAAATGATATATTTATAACATATTTCATTCAACAAAATATAACTGAATATTCAGCCAATACAATGTCTAAAACAATGTAACACTTAAAACAAGACAAGAAAATGTGCAAAACAGGACAAAAGTTTAAGAGTGATTTATAATGAGTCTCTTTTCCACAAAGATAACACCAATTACATCATTTTTTATTTATACATAATTCCTTCAAAACATCCATCCATCCATCTTCTATAGACGCTTGTCCTATGTAGGGCCACGGTAGTGCTGGAGCCTATCCCAGCTGTCTCGGCTGAAGGCAGGGAAATACCCTGGACAGGTGGCCAGTCTATCACAGGGCAACACACACAGACAGTCATACTCACACTCTCACCTACAGGCAATTTAGTGTCTCCTATTCACTTGACCTACCTTGGCTTTGGACTGTGGGGGAATCCTTCAAAAGAGAATAGCAATTGTATTACAGTTGATGGTATTTTGGGTTCATAATATTACACATAATATATGCATTTTCGTGGTGGCCAGGGTCAGCGAGTATTGACACTGACTACCACCCCTGGAGTCACGCGTTTAAATCCAGGGTGTGCTGAGTGATTTTAGCCAGGTCTCCTAAGCAACCAAATTGGCCCAGTTGGTAGGGAGGGTAGAGTCACATGGGGTACCCTCCTTGTGGTCACGTTTAAGTAGTTCTCACTCTCAATGGGGTGAGTTGTGCGTGGATTGCGGAGAGTAGCATGAACCTCCACATGCTGTGAGTCTCTGCGGTGTCATGCACAATGAGCGACGTGATAAGATGTTTGTATTGACTGTCTCAGAAGCGGAGGCAACTGAGACTTTTCCTCCGCAACATGAATAGAGGTGAGTAACTGCCAGTGGCGGGCCATGCATTTTCAGTCTAGGCCTTCAGTGTGATTCATGCCATTAAGGAAACAGTTTCACAATGAATAAGACACCCTGTACCTTTGGGGATCATACATTATTTTGCAGATAACTAATAATATCAATTGACATTTTAAAAACAAACTAATCATAAACTATGATTTGCTAATATGAAATCTGTGAAGTGGTTAAAAATTAGTTTTAATGACAGCAACCTAAGTGCATGTAAACTTCTGACTTCAACTGTACACATCAAACCTAGCAAAACAAGTCTTGATGTGCCATATTTTATAAAGGGGAAGATTTTCAATGTTCAATGACAAATTTGTTCACTTTGTCTCACAAAGCCATCGTTTGGCTTCGAATTAATATAAAATGTGCGTCATATGGACTACTTTCAGCAGTTTTTTACCAACCAACTTTATATACTCTATACATTTTATTTTGGCTCGAAATGATGACGTCCTGTACGGGACAATTATTGTCCTGTATTGTATTGTCTCAAGGGGGACCCTGGGAATGAGGGACCCATCTGCAATAAAATCTACCTCTCAAGGATCGGATTTTACAGTCAGCATGCTTGTAAAAGAGGAAAAAAATAAAGAAAATCAACAAGAACTAAACCTTTCCCATACATTTTTGGCTCAAAGCCAAGCAATAATTAATTTCATTGTGATAAAAGTAGCTTGTGGTCCTTTTATTCATGAAGCATTCAACAAATAAAGTACCTAATATGGCATATCTCACTACTGTATCATTAAATAGCTTGCTAACACCTTTAAATACATAATGTATTTGTTGGTCCTGATAATAGAGGTCAACCTATATTTGATTTTGCTGATAGTGATAACTAATATGGTGGAAAAAGCTAATAGCCAATTAATTTATTTGATATTTTCTTTCTAAAAAATATTCTTAGTCTCACTGTGACGGGCAATTACATAGAGGCAACAAGAGTCCAAACTGATTGAAATCCCAGATGCCTTTTGTATGGCGCTAAAATCCCAATAATAACCAGAACAAAAATTACGATTTGGTGCATAACATGGACTTTTAACCAGTGTTGGGTAACGTTACTTTTAAAAGTAACTCATTCGTATGAGCTACTCCTTAACTTAATTGATTAAAAATTTATTTTTATGGAAAGTAAAGCATTACTTTTGTGTTTTTTCTCACAAGCCACTTTCTCTTCTATGCTATCCTATGCATTACATACAAATGCATTTGTATGCATTGCACACAAGAGAAATTACAGTTCATGCTAGCTACTGTACAACACTCATGTCAAAACAACATAGTAAACAAACAGATATTTAGAAAGTAGGCCATCACGTCATATATATAATAATGAATCAGTAACATGAATATGTATTATTTGTTTTTCCATCAACATTGCAGCCAATATGAATAATGAAGAATAACTACTGTCTTAACTAAAGCAGCAAAGTCCAACACTAGAACCTGCATCATATATGTCATTATATGCGGTGCCCATTGACAATGCCAGTCAACTTGTGATGTTCTTCAGAATTCAGGATAAAATTCAGTGGGAATGCCTGTATAACATGATCAAGGAATAAGTCTGATGAATAAATGTATATTTTCCACCTAAGTCATCTCAGTGCATGCTGTTTTTAATTGATCCATGGTGAGTACAGACACAAAAACTTCAAAGGCACATTTTGATACTACTTGAATGGAATCGTTTTTAATGCAACCAAAATGTAAAAAACGGTCCGTTTCTTGAATCAAACTACTTGTTTTTTATAAAACAAAAATGTAGAATCTTTTTAGGAACTAAGTCATTTTCTCTGCCACTGATCCAGAGATCTTTTCTCATCCCATTCTCCCAGTTACAGGGAGATTTAACATGGATCAGTTCGGCTGCACAACGAATATTTCACCCTGTGTATCATGTCGTGGCCAGAGGAAGACTCTATAGGACTAGTGATAGCTGTGCAGTATGTGTAAACCTCACTCCCCTGGCCACAAGAGGCGTGCTTGGTTCTGTAGCCTTTAGCCTACTCGTTAGTGGGCCCACCTCCCGTGCCAGCATACAGTACATCGGTTTGAATCCCGCTCTGTGCGTGTCAAGCAGGACCGTTTACAGTGGTGCTGTGACCAGAATGGGAGTGAGATTTAGGGGGGTGAGTGTAATGGGAGCCAGCTGGTACGTGATAGTTGTATGGTATGTGTAAACCTCACTCCCCTGGCCTCAAGAGGCATGCTAGGGGCTGTAGCCTTTAGCCTCCTCGTTAGCGCGCCTGCTTCCCATGTCGGCTGAAGCTAGTTTGAATCCTGCTCGGAGTGGGTCGAGCAGGGCCCGTTACACATGCATATTAATTAACCTCTAGCAATGGTTAATGGTTAAGATAATAGGTTACTTATTTTAGTAATTAAGGAGTACCAACAATTATATGTCAAAGAAGAATTATATCTTACCATTATTGTGAGGTGAAAATTACTCATGGAGACTGAGTTGCACTGGCAGAGTGAATCCTCATGAGTATCCACACTGCCAGTGTCACCAGTCTCCGTCTGTATGTACCTTCAGAAAACAGCAGGCGTGTTAAGAATTTTCTGACGTAAATAAATGTATGGATTATAAAGAGTATGAAAACTGGGACAGATAATGGACAATGTTGCATTCTCACCGCAAAACAAAATCTGGTTTTATATTTCTAGTATTCTAGTTTTGATAAAACACCTGTCATGTCATGTCTCGTCTCGTCTCGTCTCGTCTCGTCTCGTCTCGTCATGGTATGTCTTGTTTCTGTTCTTTCCTTTACTCTGTCGCCCTCTGCTGGCCTTTATAGGTTACTTTTCCTTTCCTTCCTCTCCTCCTCCAGCTGTTCCTCATCTCCCCTTAATTCCTCGTTAATTCTCTTCCCACCTGTTCCCATTCCCCGCTGATTAGGTCTCTACTTCTCTCCCTGCTCTTGCTGCTTTCGTTGTCTGAGTCTCACTAGAGTTTCACTCGCAAGAAGCAAACCACTGTCTCGTTTGTCACTGTCCTGTCCTGTCCAGTCCTGTCCAGTCCTGTCCAGTCCAGTCCAGTCCAGTCCAGTCCAGTCCTGTCCAGTCCTGTTGGCATCAGCCTTACCACACTACCTGTTCACTAACTGTCTCGATATTTGCATTCTGTCCAGTTCGTCCTATGCAGCGACTTGGTCTGGTTACTACAGTCTCGCCTCGACCCTTGTCTACCCTTGGAGAACATGCAGCCTGTCACCGCTTCACTGCTACCCCCGACTGCTGCCTAAGGACTCTCACTGAAAGTTATCAGAAGAAGTTTCCGTTATTTATCGCCCTCTCTGCGGGTAGTTTGTGTTTGCCTTTTACCTCTCAAGGAGAGGATTTGTGTTCTTCATCATTGCTGCATTGAACTGTCATTAAAGACTCTATTTTTGTTATATCGCTTTTGGGTCCTCACTTACCTGCACAACAACACCAGGGGTAAAACGTTTTTCATAACATGACAAGGTTAATTAAGGTAAACATGTTAAGTAGTGTTACTTAATTCACAAATTACAAAATTCATGATATTTGTAAGAAAAAGAAAAGAAAGGTTGTACATATACACTGGATTCTTAAGAGTAAAGAAGGTAAATCTGAAAGGGTTTGGGACATATTTTGACTTTGAATAGAATTCTGAGATGATATTCTTCTCACCACAATGGTACAGAGCAGTTATCTGAGTTACAGTAGACTTTGCCAGTTCAAACTAGTCTGGCAATTCTCTGTTGACCTCTCTCGTCAACAAGACATTTGTAACAATGCAAGTTAATGGTCAACAAAAATGTAAAGCTCCCACAAGCAAAAAGTCAGCATAGAAGTAATCCATACGACTCCAGTGGTTAAATCCATATCTTCAGAAGTGATATGATAGGTGTGGGACATAAACAGAACAAAATGTAAGTACTTTTTTTTTTTTTACTATAAATCTCCACCTTTGACCTGCCTCAATCAGTATGTTGTGATATGTATGAGAATTTTGTATTGGCAAAAACTAAAAAAGAATGGAGATTTTCAGTACAAAAGGACTTAAAAATGTATCTATTTCTCACCCACACTTATCATATTGCTTCTAAAGACATGGATTTAACCACTTGAGTCTTATTGATTACTTTTATGATGCTTTTATTTGCTTCAAAGTTAAAGCTTCAAACTTTTGGCCACCATTGACTTGCATTATCTGGACCTACAGAGTTGAAATATTTGTCTAAAAATCTTTGTGTTCTGCTGAAGAAAGGAAGTCTAACACAACTGGGATTGCATGAGGGTGAGAAAATGATGAGAGAACTATTCTTTAAACACAATTATATGCTAATTATTTTTAAATATATATATTATGAATGCAGGTTTTACACATACATTGTTGATCATTGAGCACCTGTTGCTTCTCCTTCCACAGAGACTGACTATCTATGATGTGTGAAGTATCTTCTTGGGCACTTCAACATTAATGGTCTACGTGGGGGTCATCTGATATCTTGGATACTCCCAAAAATACAATGTAAGTAAAAAAAATAATTTTTGACTACACGATGTATTTTATGCACAACTGTCATTAAGGTGGATTTTTTTTTATTATTGTATGAATGAGCTGGTTGGTGCAAAAGCATCTGCAAAGAATATGCATGTAAATTGCATAGGATAGTCTTGCCAGCTCTCGCCTCCAGCGCTTTTATGACAAGGTTAAGTGTGTGAGTGTGTTTTATTGATAAGATGTTATTTAAATGTGTTTATTGTATTACATTCTGTTGCTGTGCAGGAATGATCTTCCTGGGCTACACCTTCTTTGGATGGATCGTTCTGGTACCCTACCATGAGAAGATACCAACAGAAAGTGAAAAAAATCTCATCAAACTGACAAACAAACAAATTTATTGGAAAAGGTTTATTTTTATTTGTTTGGGAATGGAACCTTTTGTAGAGGATTTTCAAAGTAAGATTACTTGTAGTTTCTCATCCTAACCAGTAGATAGCAGTATTTTGACATATACCCAAAGTACTTTTCAAGAAAAGGCCAGTGTTTTGCTGGAGCAGTTGTTGTAACACAGCTTAACAAAGCTACTGCTTGAGGGACTCACATATTTGATTTGTATTTACAGTTAAATACCGGTATTTCATACTATTCCCATACACCCTTCCTAAACATGTTCTCTCCTCCACATTTACTGTCTTGTTTTCCCTGTGGGTCTGTTTGAAGGTTTGAGTCATGTGGCAGAATGCCTCTTCTCACTAGTCAATTGGGATGACATACTCTCAACATTTGCAGAGTTTGAGCAAACTTCAGCAGAGCATACCTCTCTACTCGTTCATCTCTCTCTTCATCTACATGGTGCTCAGTCTCTTCATCGCCCTCATCACAAATGCTTATGAGACCATCTAGGTCTCATCTACCTGTCCAAAAGCTTAGGCAGATACTGTGAGTTTCGTCAAAAGTTTCTTTTGTTTTATAAGAGCCGTGGCTTAGTGTTTAGACATTGAGTTGTTCACATGGGCGAACATTTCCCAATCCATTCCAACCTCTTCTTCCCATCATTGTCTGTCTCTTCTGACTCACCCTGTCAATAAAGGTTGCCAAGACGATAATAACAATACAAAGAAAAGGTTTACTTTTTTTGCATGATTTCTAGTTTCTACGCAATATAGTATTTATACTGTGCACAGTATGCACATTTTTCTGTATGCATGGAATACCTTCTACATTTCCTATAATGTGAAGTATACAACAGTACACACTGCATCGGATACTATATTCTACAATACAATACACTTGAGTTCCGTTGATTGGCCTTCCATTTCCAGTGTGATAAAATACATCATCTTCTAGCAATTTTTTGTGACAGTAATGGCTCAATTGTGAGTGTTTCCACCTTGTGGACCCGCTAATTAGTGCAAATAAATCCAGACGCATGCCTTGCGTTCAGGAGCCACACGCTTTATGCTCGAGCACCAGTGTTCACGTCTCACCTATTCATACTTTGGGCTTTATATTTATATAATTATATATTTTTATTAGAATTACGAGTTTTCCACTGGTAAATACGACTTTGATCATGTGCTGCTAACTTGTAACAACAATGTAAGATACTACTGTATGAAATGTTGTGTAAGGTGAACTGGCGGTTCACAGTATATACTGCGTATTAAGCAGTAAGCTTTTATTCCATTCCAAATTTAGCCATTGAGATGAAGGGGGATCTTTTTGTTCTCTTAATTACTGAATTGATACCTAATCCTCTGGTACTGTGCTACATACAGCAGAATGCAATGAATAAAGCCATGCAGTATTTGCTCACAGTGCTTTATATCAAATTCTCTATTTTGGCCAGGGTTACCAAAAGACTGACTTCCCCATGACTGAGCTCCAGCAGTTCCTGATGGAGCCAAAGGAGGGTTACCCCCTTCAGGTGCAGGAGGTGGGCGGCATGGAGAGTGGCATAACCAAGATAATGTACCCCTCTGTATTGCTGTGTTGATGCAAAAGGTATATAATCGCAGACGTGAGCTGCAGTGCTCCAGTGTTTCCTCCACAGCTGAGGTTAGCCCACTGTGGCATGAGAAATGGAGTTAGTGGTGGGAGAAAAGATGGACACACCCAGCAAAGGGCTGATTACAGAGAAATGAACTCTGAGTGGAGAAAGACAAGAAGGCTTCCCCTTGCTTTACAGGAACTTAAGCGATAAACAAGCAAGACTTTAGATGATAAAAAAAAGATGTGCCCCCTTGTTGCCCATTATGTTCAATGCCTCAGCAATAAAGAGATGCTCTATCTACTTTAATGTCAACATCTTTTTCCAGTAAATTTCTTCACATTGGAGTTCAGGGTTGCAATGTATTTCTTACCAAGTATAAAAACTTTTTTCATGATCTTCCATGGACTTTTTACTAAATTCATCATACAATACAGTAACGAAGGGATAACGGTGCATATTATGGCCACGTATACCTCATTAGTATTAGCGCCATGAATGCAGAATGTAAACACATTAAACATAATCTATTACTTTAAATCATTGTTGAGTGGTTAAAATAGCTTCTTTTACTGATTTCACGTGTATTCTGCTCATTAAGCTAGACAGGTGGCAAGACAAACGTTGATGTTTGCTTGACAAAGCCTTGTCTGAATGTTAAAAAAAATACATATAGGTCTTCAAATAAACTGCAAAATAGACAGATAAACCTTCAGAAAGATAGATGGATTTATTTTGTATTGTAATGTAAAGATATAACATGGCAGGTGTGTTACTTAGTTTATGTTTTAGTTGGAGTTTGAATTGTCTTGACCTGTTTGAAAAATCTGTCAATGTTAGTCTGTGGGATTTATCAGATATTTGATCGTCCACTGAACGAAAACCATATTTCTGATACATTTGAAAAGATAAACAAGTCTGAACAGTCTGAAGGTCTGTGCCTAATTTGGTGGGCATAGCTTGAAGGCTCTAGGAGGAGTTACAGTTCATCATTTTGGTCTTGGTTTAGGGATTTTAGAAAAACCCTAAACCAGCTCTGTCAAATAAAAATATGTTGCTGTTGTAAAGCCAACATATGAGGCATGTCTGTTGACAAGACGTCTTGTAATTAAATTGGTCTTTAAATGTCAGCACCAGCGGTGTAGGAGGTGTCCAAATGTTTTCAAACAGTACACTGTTGCTCGACTATTTTGGCTTTCTTTCAAGTTCTGTGTAAAGAACGAAGAAGAACTTCGCCAGAGCCTTAATTTATAGAGTTTCACAGTTCCTTCCTTTTTATAATTTTCATGAATTGCAAGACCACAGTCCGATATTTTAAACAAAAGAAGAAAAAGGGAAATAAACAAATGGGAAGGTAAAAAACCCTCTTGGGATGCCTGCTTCAAGTCCCCCAATATCCTGTTTTCATTTCTTTCTACTAGACAAAATCTAGTCATAACGGTGTTATGTCGTATTGTGAAGCCTCCATGGTCACGTACACTGCAAATAAACTTGTTGTCAGTTCACCTTTTAGTGCTTAATCCTGTTCTGTACACACAGAGTTCAGTAAAATACAGGAGTGACAACCGCATTCTACAAACTAATTAACCCCTGAAAAATTCAGGTAATGACATACCTGACATACCGCACTTTAGAAAATTAAATGCAGTGTTTATGGAACCGAACTGAACAACTAGTTGTTAATGACGTGATTAATGGCACGTGTGAGATGTGTCCAACTTATTTTGGTTTAAATCACATTCATTCATATATTACAGTCTGTCTCTCTCTTCTGTAGTTTCTCTCATCATCCCTGTGGTCTCGGGGTATCCTGTAAATTACAGTCCAGCGCTTACGCGCTGTTTAACAACAGCCGCTTAGATGTGCGTGACCAAAACACGATGATTCTGTCGACAGCAGTTAACTAAACATTGTCAGATGATAATAGATCTCTTGTGGATAATCTCTTTGCTCAAAAACAGCTAACAAAAAACGGGTTAAACTGGTGGCATTCATGTTTTACAGGTGCGAGAAGCTGTAGCATTGCTATGGCTACACATGTCAATCATCACAATTGCGGGAGTCAGTCCTGTATTCCGTACACACGTGGAACAATGATTTAGGGGATTCACTCCCGCATTTGAATGCGGTTCTCACTCCTGAGACTTTGTAGTCTGTATTGGGTTACATCCAGCTGGGCAGATGTGAAACTAAACTCCACAAGGAGCACTTACTTGTTTGCTTGCTTTGTGACTGTAATCCTCAATAGGAGTATCATATTCAAGGGGAAAACCATCTATTATTTGATGCTCTGTATAAATATCATGTTTATAGCCACTCACTCACTTAGTGATGTTCTTACACTACAGTAAGTGGATTTCATCATGGACATTATATCGGGATTGAATTGGGTTTTGCTTGAGCATTTGGCAGTCGCACCCTTCTCTTAATGTACCAAAATATTATGTGGATATCTTTGTCATCATGAGTTTGAGCTGAAAGTAAAACTGATTTTTCTCAGTTGGCTAACCACTGAGTGGGTGCCTTCCCTTTGCTTGAGGTATTCAGACCGAAATTGATGTGCCATCTTTTATCACCAATATGATAAATGCATGTTTGAAATGTGACATATTCCATTAAAATGTATTTTAGACCCTTATTTCGACGATTTATTTTCTTTTAGATGAATTGATTTGACTGGGATTATGTTTTAATGATTTGTCTATCATTATTTATGTATGTCATTATTCAACTTAATTGTGAAAATACATAATTACATGGAAAATTTGGTTTAGTAGATGACAAAAAAAAATTAAGAATGAAATCACATTTTATAAAAATCAGATGACAGCTTGGACAAGTTACCTTCTTGACTTAGGTTGGGGTGATCTTATAAAACCGACTTAACTTACACCGATCAGCCACAACATTAAAACCACCTGCCTATTATTGTGTAGGTTCCCATCATGCCGCCAAAACATCTCAGAATAGCATTCAGAGATGATATTCTTCTCACCACAATTGTACAGAGCGGTTATCTGAGTTACTGTAGACTTTTTCTGGCCATTCTCTGTTGACCTCTCTTATCAACAAGACGTTTCTGTCCACAGAACTGCCGCTCACTGGGTGTTTTTGTTTTTTGGCACCATTCATAGTAAATTCTAGGCACTGTTGTGCATGAAAATCCCTGGAGATCAGCAGTTACAGAAATACTCAATCCAGCCCGTCTGGCACCAACAATCATTCCACGGTCCAAACCACTGAGATCACATTTTTTTCCCATTCTGATGGTTGATGTGAACATTAACTGAAGCTCCTGACCCATATCTGCATGATTTGAGTATTTCACACTAAAGTTGCATCACATTAAATAGTAACCTACAAGTTATAGCAGTACATCTAAACCTCCAGAAGAATATAACTATTTGCTCTACAGTATACTGTCCACTGGATATGACTTTTAAGCATCAAGATCTAGACAACATTGTGGAACAGCTTCCTCCCCCCTTCATACTCATGGGGGATTTTACAGCCACAAAACTTTTTAGGGTTGTAATCAGTGTAACACAAAAGGCAAAAGAATTGAGGACTTTATCAACAGCCCTATGCCTTTTAAATGATGTGTCTCAAATTTATTTCCACCCTTGACATGGTACCTATTCTGCAGCTGACCTAACTATTAGCCAGTCTAACTAAGTTACTACTAGACCTTTCTTGGAAAGTGTGGAAGTGACCATTTTCCACTAATATTGACCTTCAATGGAAGAAGAGATCAAATGTACAGAGATGCAACTTAAAAAAAAAAATAACTGACTTCTGATTTCTAAACTTTATTTTAAGGTTCTATGCAGTTTCTGAAAGTGATATGTATCCAATACAATTTTTACCAGAATTTTAATTTCCATAGCTAAAGATACCATCCCACAAACACTAGAAAATACAAAATGCAAACGGCTGCCATGGTTTAATGACAACTGCAAAAGGCTATAAAAGAGCGAAAGAAAGCTGAAAGAAGATTCTACAGAAGTTCGTCAACCGAAAACCTAATTGAAGTAAAACAAAAATAGAGATAAAGCACATAGAGTAATAAACGAGGCAAAGATTGTTGTTGACTTATTGTTTGCTTGCTTTGTGACTGTAATCCTCAATAGGAGTATCATATTCAAGGGGAAAACCATCTATTATTTGATGCTCTGTATAAATATCATGTTTATAGCCACTCACTCACTTAGTGATGTTCTTACACTACAGTAAGTGGATTTCATCATGGACATTATATCGGGATTGAATTGGGTTTTGCTTGAGCATTTGGCAGTCGCACCCTTCTCTTAATGTACCAAAATATTATGTGGATATCTTTGTCATCATGAGTTTGAGCTGAAAGTAAAACTGATTTTTCTCAGTTGGCTAACCACTGAGTGGGTGCCTTCCCTTTGCTTGAGGTATTCAGACCGAAATTGATGTGCCATCTTTTATCACCAATATGATAAATGCATGTTTGAAATGTGACATATTCCATTAAAATGTATTTTAGACCCTTATTTCGACGATTTCTTTTCTTTTAGATGAATTGATTTGACTGAGATTATGTTTTAATGATTTGTCTATCATTATTTATGTATGTCATTATTCAACTTAATTGTGAAAATACATAATTACATGGAAAATTTGGTTTAGTAGATCACAAAAAATCAGATGACAGCTTGGACAAGTTATCTTCTTGACTTAGGTTGGGAGTGATCTTATAAAACCGACTTAACTTACACCGATCAGCCACAACATTAAAACCACCTGCCTATTATTGTGTAGGTCCCCCTCATGCCGCCAAAACATCTCAGAATAGCATTCAGAGATGATATTCTTCTCACCACAATTGTACAGCGCTGTTATCTGAGTTACCCTAGACTTTGTCTGGCCATTCTCTGTTGACCTCTCTCATCAACAAGACGTTTCTGCCTACAGAACTGCCGCTCACTGGGTGTTTTTGTTTTTTGGCACAATTTGTTGTAAATTCTAGACACTGTGGTGCATGAAAATCCCTGGAGATCAGCAGTTACAGAAATACTCAAACCAGCCAAACCACTGAGATCAAATTTTATCCCATTCTGATGGTTGATGTGAACATTAACTGAAGCTCCTGACCCATATCTGCATGATTTTAATATTTCACACTAAAGTTGCATCACATTAAATAGTAACCTACAAGTAATAGCAGTACATCTAAACCTCCAGAAGAATATAACTATTTGCTCTACAGTATACTGTCCACTGGATATGACTTTTAAGCATCAAGATCTAGACAACATTGTGGAACAGCTTCCTCCCCCCTTCATACTCATGGGGGATTTTACAGCCACAAAACTTTGTGATAAAGCACATAGAGTAATAAACGAGGTAAAGAAACAAAGTTGGAGACAATTTGTATCTAGTTTAACTTCAAAAACTCCAGCAAAAAAGGTCTGGAATCTCATTCGAAGAATAAAGGGTCGGAACAGTGGACCTCAAATTCAACATATTAAATGCCAAGGCTCAGTGTTAACAACAAATCAAGAAATTGCAAATATTCTAGCAGAAACATTTGAAAAGAACTCATCTATTGAGAATTGTCTTCCTGCTTTTCAAACATATCAAGCTCTGGAAGAAAAATCTAATAATATAGAACCTTATAATTTAATTTTTCACAATGGAAGAGCTGTTGCAGACCATAAACAGATCACATGATACTGCCAATGGACCGGACAATATCCACTATCCATTTTTTAAGAATATACCTCCTACTATCCTGTCCAGTTTTTAGTAATTTAGACATTTTAAAGTCAGGGTAGGTAATACCCTCTCTGACTCGCACAAACCAAAGTTAGGAGTTCCTCAAATAATTATTTTATCAGTGAGCCTTTTTATCATAAATATAAACAGCAATGAAAATATTATTGGATCGAATGTTCCCTGCAGCCTTTATGTAGATGAACTGTATTGAAAGAAAAATCCAGCTAACAGTTAATAGAGTCCAGGCTTGGTCAGTGTCTAATGGATTCAAGTTTTCAAAGACCAAAACAATTGGCAAAATATTTTTTGCCAATTATGCTCTCTTCATCATGACCCAGAGTTATTTATGGATAGAGATTGCATCAAAGCTGTCAAGGAGACCAAATTCCTTGGAATAACCTGGAATTGTATTTTAACCCTCATATAAATATTTTAAAGGATAAATGTTTTAAAGCCATGGATATTTTAAAGGTTTTAGCAAAGACGAAGTGGGGAGCTCAGTTGTTAAACCTTTACAGAACGCTGATAAGATCACGTTTGGACTATGGAAGCATAGTGTATGGCTCGGCCAGGAAATTATATATCCAGTTTTTGGACAAAGTTCACCATCATCGCATGCGTTTAGCACTGGGGGCCTTCAGAACATCTCCAATTCAAAGTCTGTATGTAGAGGCTAATGCACTTTCTCTGGAGAACAGATGCCTCAAATCAGTCCTACAATACACAACAAAGTTGAAGACCAACAAAACAATCCAGCCTATCTTGCAATCTTTTCACCCAGATATTCATGTCTGTATGAGAGTAAACCAAGGTATATTCAACCTCCTGGATTACAGATTAAACCTCATCTAGACAACCTAAAAGCTGATTTAAGTCTACTAGAACAGACACACTATTGCAAAATTCCTTCCTGGAACCTCAAAAACCCCAAAATAATCCTGAATATAACAAGAAACAAAAAATGCCAAACCCATCCAAATTAATATCTGCAACAACTCCTATTTATCAGAGAGATTTTTCCATCACACACTCCTACATATATACAGATGGATCAAAGTCTGGAGATCATGTGTCGGATACTTTTGCGATCAATCACCAAAAAAGTGGGATAAGGATCACCAGTAAAAGCTCAGTTTTTACAGCAGACATTAATAATAATCGATTCAAAATCATGTCTTCAAGCTCTCGCATCACCCAAAAATGACCATCCAGCTCTTAAACAGATCTTAAAAAATGCTCCATACCCAGAGTGGGGAGGGTTACTTTTGAAATGTATTCCACTACAGATTACAGAATACATGCTTTAAAATGTAATTTGTAACGTATTCGGTTAGATTACTCAAGGTCAGTAACGTATTCTAAATACTTTGGATTACTTCTTCAGCACTGGAAGATTTTTTCACTTCACTTGTTACTACTAGTCTGTGTGCAGGTGCAGGAGGATGATGACCGATCTGCTCTCCCTGACCTTTATTATACTTTTATGTTTTGTGATGCAAATGGTTTGAGAGCGTGCAGCCTGTGTATCTGCCATTACATTTGTGGAATACAGACTTTTGCTGTTTAGCTCCGTGATTTGTCGGACCATTTATCTCCGGGGAAAAGCGTTATGGTGCCTGGTAACATGTGCATGTAAAATGGCTAGCAATAGCATTTTAGCTTAGCATAAAGATGACAATTTACACAAGGTTTATTACTATTTCTTCTGCTCCAAACATAATTCAAACGTACTTCTCTGTCTGCTTGTGTGAATGTAACACATCATAAGAAAGTGTTTCACAAATGCACTTTGGATCACATCATTTCCATCTGAAAGGACTAAATATTAAATGAAACAAATGACAATAAAACGCAAAGTAATCTCTTCAGTTATCAAAATACTTTTTGAACGTTACTGTATTCTAATTGAAAATTATTTAAATTGTAACTGTAGTGGAATACAGTTGCTTATATTTTCTATTTTAAAAATGTAATCCCATTACATGTATATCGTTACTCACCAACACTGTCCATACCAACTCCAGACCTCAAACCAACCATAATCTCCTACATCATCAACAAATGACACACTGAATGGGATCAATGCACAAAAAACAACTACATGAAATCAACCCTGTAGTGGGACATATACAGATATTTTACTGGAGCAATTGCTGGGACCATATAAAAGGAAATTATTTTAAACAGCAGACACTCTTAAAGAGATTTTTAACAAAATCAACCCTGAATCAGTTAAATTTTATGAAAAATACATTTTAAAAAACATATATAGGTTTTTAATATAGTACCCAGAAATGTATTTCAACTAGTTTTTCGTCATGAAAATAGCCTTGGAAGCTGGCATGGCGTTAAATGACAAATGTACTCACTTACACTTACCCTTAACCCAAATCTCAACCCTAAACTAAAAACGTCATCTTGGAGGGAATTACAACTTCCAAATTGCAGTTGTCATTGCTTAGGTGAACAAAATTACTCCCTGGTTTCCATGGGGGACCAAAACTTGTGTCTCTGAGTTTACTGATGCAACACACTATCAGTCACTCCACAAAAAAGGATAAACACAGTTGAATTGATTCAAAAACGGCTAACGTGAGATTACGCTTGTCAATAACTCACCTGAAATGGGGTTGGAAATGGCAGAGCTTGTATATCTTCGGTTGCCCACTGAATCTAAGCAAGGTTGAGCCTTGTCAGTACCTGGAAGGGAGACCTCCTTGGGGAAACTAAGGTTGCTGCTGGAAGAAGTGTTAGAGAGGCCAGCAGGGGGTGCTCACCCTGCAGTCCGTGGGAGTCCAAACGCCCAAGTGTAGTGACGGGAACACTATACTGTAAAAAGGCACTATTCTTCGGATGAGACGTTAAACTGGGGTCCTGACTCTCTTTGGGCAGTAAAAATCCCAGGGCACTTCTTGTAAAGAGTAGGGGTGTAACCCCGGTGTCCTGGCCAAATACCCCCCTCCTAATAATACCCATCCATTAATTGGCTCTATAACTCTACTCTCTCCTCTCCACCAATAGCTGGTGTGTGGTGAGTGTACTGGTGTACTATGGCTGCTGTCGCATCATCCAGGTGGATGCTGCTCACTGATGGTGGTTGAGGAGAGTCCCCTGTTCACTGTGTAAAGCACTTTGAGTGTAGTGTCAGGAAAGCGCTATATAAGTGTAACATTAATTCATTCAAAGTGCACTACAATGCAATTAGGGCCAAAAAAAGAGAAGTGTTTTTGTGTTAAATTTCAAGTACATGAAATGTAATGCACCTTAATGTGCAATCTGTAAAAATATCCCTGTTAAATGTTGTAAACTGGAGAAAATATATTTTATTATTATATTTATTTGTCAGTTATCAGGGATTGTCTCTCTTGAGAACTGTCAATCACACCACAAAAAAGATAAACGCAGTTGAATTGATGCAAAAATGTCTAATGGCAGATTGTAAATAACTCACCTGAAATGCGGACGATTTCAGGGTACATAAATATTTGGTAGCAACATGTCGACTTTTCTTGTGATCATGATGGTAAAATCCATTATTATGAACCAAATATCTTTCAGCTGTGTTTGATATAATGGCAAGTGATTTTCAAGTACCAAATTAGAAATTTTGCATGGTTACTCAAGGATAAGGTGTTGGAGTGATGGCTGCTGGAAATGGGGCCTGTCTAGATTTTATAAAAAATTACTTTTTTCAAATAGTGAGGGTGCTGTTTTTTACATCAGTAATGTCCTGACTATACTTTGTGATTGATCGGTTGAATGCCACTTTGGTGAATTAAAGTACCAATTTCCTTCTGAAACAGCAAAATCTGTACATTATTCCAAACTTTTGGCTGCCAGTGTAAATCAATATTAGTTTGGAGAAGGTCTTTTTAGAAAGTCAGGTCACTTGGCGGCCATCTTTGGAATGTTTCCGGGCAGCCATTTTCTATGTAAACAAGCAGCATACAAGTACAGATCTTATCTACTTGAATGTGGAAAGACCAAATTCTCCAAAACAGCTGGTCAGGATTATGATCAAATAACATATTTCAACCAGCAGTAAAATCCGACAGCAGTGGTTTCATAAATTGTGCTTCTTTACCTCAGATCACGCTAAAAAACTAAATTTTACTGGCTTGTATAGCTAATGCGCATGCCCATTCTTGAGTTAATTGGCAGGCGATGTCTGTATCTAATATGTGTTTGGCTTTTTTACCTTTTAGGGCGGGACTTCCTTAGCAAATCCGTTGAGCATTGGACATTCAAATTTCTCCCATTCATATTAACAGAAGTGGCCCGTCTCTGCTAAATAGTCTCTGATATTTACAGTACTCTCTTAGTTTCAAGCAGTTCATGGAGCTCTACACTGCCCATGGCTTTCATTATTATCTCCGTTTGTGTACGTACAGTAAGTGAAACATCCTAAAATCCCATCTTATCTGTTTACTAACCATGTGAATTTCAAAATCCCAGCACAAAGTTTTCAGATCTTAAGTTAGATAGGAAGTTTTGGTAAAATGGCCCTTGGGATCTCCAATTTTATGATTTTAGATTAAGTTGGAGAGGCAGGAGTTTTTCATACAGGGGGTCCTCCACATACAATTGAATGTAAACAGCAACTCGCAGTGTAATTTACATAATTTGTGCTTTATCTCTTTGCAGAGTTCCCAAAGATGACACTGTTATTCTAATCGGCTGACAACTGCTACCAATTACACATTCAGTGTAAAATCTACTGCAAACCGTAATGCAAAATCATTGCAGTTTGACCAAAGGAGAGATTGTGGGACTTTGAACATGTTTACTGCTGCATGTACTTGGTTCACCTTCAATACAGAAATATGAGCATAATGAACATGCCAAAAGAATATGCTCAATATCATCTGAGTGTGAAATGGCAGAGCTTGTATGTCTGGCAAAGTGCACTACAATTGTCACGATTCCCCATTGTCTGCTCTGTGTTTGTCTCCTGTTCTGAACTACACTTCCCATAATCCCCTGCCCTCATCACTGCCAGTGTCATTGTTCTCACCTGAGTTTAATTTAATCATCATCACTGTGTATTTAAGCCCTGTTGTTTGTTAATTCGTTGTTGGTCGTTGTATGTGTGTTCCTGCCGTGCCCTCCGTGGTTGTTTCTAGTGTTTAAATTTTTGTTATCCCCTCGTGGATGTTTTGTTTGTTCCCTGTGTTTTGTTTTATTCTGTGTTTTCTTGTTTATTAAATAAAGAGCTGCACTTATATCCTCACTCCTCGTCTACCCTCGTCTGAATCCTAACAGAACGACCGACCACATAATGGATCTAGCAGCTCGATTAACGGCGTACTTCGCAGAACTACGCCAGGCGGATTTGACAATCCGGGAGTACTCCCATTGCTTCTCCACTGCAGCCATCCAATCTCGATGACAATACCCTGAAGGATATGTATCGAATCGGACTACCAACACACCTGTGGAAGGAGTTGCCTAACACCGGAGACTTTACATGGAAGGAGTATGTGGGGCTCATCTTGGAGAGATTCGCCGCAGGGGAACCACCTCTCTCAGTCCCGGGTTCGGCTTCTGAGCCAACGCCCACGACTGCCACGGCCAACGAGTTAGAAATCTTGTCCGTCCCAGAGCCGGCGTTGCCAGCCTCGTCCATCCCAGAACCAGCGTGCTCAGCCTCGTCCGCCCGGAGTAGGAGGAGAAGAGGAAAGGCTTCTGCTCTCCAGTCTCCACCTTCCATGGCTCCATCCACAGAACCTTCCATGGCTCTGCCTTCCACGTTCAGCGAACCAGAGCTCACGCATGCCACGGTCAACGAATCAGCGCCTGTAGCCTCTACCGTCAGTGAGCCAGCGCCTGTAACCTCGACCATCCCAGAGCCAGCACCTAAAGCCTCGACAGTTCCCATGACTTCCCATCCTGCTGGCCGAGGGAGAAAGAGAAGGAAGAGGGCACCTTCTCCGCAGTCTCTGCTAGTACTTGCGACCACTGAGGTCACTCTCGAGCCTTCCAGGGCTCTGCCTCTCGAGCCTCCCAGGGCTCCACCTCTCAAGCCTCCCAGGGCTCCACCTCTCAGAGCCTCCCAGGGCTCCACCTCCAGAGCCTCCCACGGTTCTGCCTCCAGAGCCTTCCACGGCTCCGCCTACCACAGCTCCGCCTCCAGAGCCTTCCACGGCTCCGCCTACCACAGCTCCACCTCCAGAGCCTTCCACGGCTCTGCCCCCAGAGTTCTACATAGCTCCGCCTCCAGAGCCTTCCACGGCTCCGTCTTCAGAACCTTCCACCTCTCCGCCTCCCATGGCTCTGCCTCCTGAGGCTTCCATGGCTCTGCCTTCCAAGGCTCCGCCTCCAGAACCTCCCACGGCTCCGCCTCCAGAGCCTTCTACAGCTCCGCCTCCTGAGCCTTCCACGGCTCCGCCTTCCATGGCTCCGCCTCCTGAGCCTTCCACGGCTCCGCCTCCTGAGCCTTCTATGACTCCGCCTTCCACGGCTCTGCCCCCAGAGTTCTCCATGACTCTGCCTACCACGGCCCTGTCTCCGGAACCTTCTACGGCTCTGCCTCCTGAGCCTTCCATGGCTCTGCCACCTGAGTCCTCCTCGGCTCCGCCCTCCATGGCTCCGCCACCTGAATCTTCCATGGCTCCGCCTTCTACAGCTCCGCCCTCTGAGTTCTCCATGGCTGTGGCCCTGTGGCCACCTCCCGGGCCTCCTGACCCAGTCCCTGTCCTGTGGCCAACTCCCAGGCCTCCTAACTCAGTCCCTGTCCTGTGGCCGCATCACAGGCCTCCTGACCCAGTCCCTGTCCTGTGGCCGCCTCCCAGGCCTCCTGACCCAGTCCCTGTCCTGTGGCCGCCTCCCAGGCCTCCTGACCCAGTCCCTGTCCTGTGGCCACCTCCCAGGCCTCCTGACCCAGTCCCTGTCCTGTGGCCACCTCCCAGGCCTCCTGACCCAGTCCCCGTCTTGTGGCCCCCTTGGACTGCCTGTTTACCCTGTGTGCCCCCCTTGGACTGTCTGTCTGCCCCTTGTGCCCCCCTTGGACTGTCTGTCTGCCCCTTGTGCCCCCTTGGACTGTCTGTCTGCCCCTTGTGCCCCCCTTGGACTGTCTGTCTGCCCCTTGTGCCCCCCTTGGACTGTCTGTTTGCCCCTTGTGCCCTCCTTGGTCTGCCCCCCCCTTCACTCCTTGGACAATTTTGTTTTTGTGGGTTTTTTCATTTTTTTTTAGGAGTGTCTGGAATCCGCTCCTTTGAGGGGGGTTATGTCACGATTCCCCGTTGTCTGGTCTGTGTTTCTCCCCTGTCTCCTGTTCTGAACTATACTTCCTGCCGTGCCCTCCGTGGTTGTTTCTAGTGTTTACATTTTTGTTATCCCCTCGTGGATGTTTTGTTTGTTTCCTGTGTTTTGTTTTATTCTGTGTTTTCATGTTTATTTAATAAAGAGCTGCACATAGATCCTCACTCATCTGAATCCTAACAACAATGCAATTAGGGCCAAAAAAGAGAAGTGTTTGTGTGTTAGATTTCAAGCACATGAAATTTTAATGCACCTTAATGTGCAATCTGTCAAATTATCCCTGTTAAATGTTGTAAACTGGAGGAAATATATATTATTATTAGATTTATTTATTTGTCAGTCATCAGGGAATGTTTTACATTAGAGAAGGGGTGGTCATTTTTTTGTGCGCTCATTATGCCTATTCAATAATCATGAAACGGCAAACAAGTTCATATGTGACTTTTTTGTAAGCAATAGCTCATTGGAAAAAGCCCTTGGGTGAGTGAATGAACAATAAAAAAAATAATATTTGTATTTGGAAATAAAAGTCCCCTTATTTATTTTTTTTTTTTTAAATAGGACGTTACTTGTTTGTTAAGGTTGCATTTGTAATAAAATTAATAATATTAGATATCACATTACCAGTGAGTACTGAATCAGTGAATATCTAATGGCTTGTTGAGGTGCTATCTAGAAACCTGGTAGTATTTTTTGCTTTATTAAAAACAGTCAGGTTTGCAGAAGGTACTTTCTTAACCATTTAAAAAAAAAAATTCCTAATTCAGAAGAAGTTGGTTTATGACCATGGTTTCACTTCTTCTTTCTATAAGAAGTGAAATAGCATCCAGGCACAAGTAGTTTAAGTTACCTTGTTCATTAAATCATTAATTTGTTGTACTTGACATCTTTTATGAGGGAATGAACAATTTTTTTGGCAGATTAAAAAGGCACATTTGATTTTCTTTTTTCTTTGAAATTAAAATTCTCTTATCATTTACTCACCCTCATGTCATCTGAGATGTGACTTTTTTTCTTCAGTAGAACACAAATGAGGATTTGTGGAAGAATATTTCAGATCTGTAGGTCCATAGAATGTAAGTAAATGATAGCCAGAACTCTGAAGGTCCAAATATCACAAAGACAGCATAAAAGTCATCCATATGACTCCAGTGTTTTAATCAATGTCTTTTGAAGCCATCCAAGAAAGTAAGTCAAACACACCTGGGATAGCATGAGGGTGAGTAAATGATGAGATAATTTTCATTTTTGGGTGAAATATCCCTTTAACGCCTGTTTGTCACTATACACTGCAACATTTTCCTGATCATTGCGTGCAGTGTCTAAAGTATGATTTTGAGGTAATTTTATCTATTTATTAACTACTAAATTAACAGGAAATGCCACACACCCTTTTCTGAAGTGGTTATTTTGAATATGCATTTTCATAATTTGTTACTCAAAAAAAGCATCTTGCTGTCTCAAAAGTATATGCCTAAGTTGAGATATTTTGCCCTATAACTATTGTCCCTATATTTACACAAATATATTGTGGTGTATAAGGTCCCTTTCAAAAAGTTTTATCAAATGTATTTCTTATTATTATTTATTTTCACATAAATTGTGTTGCTCCATCAGTACTCAATATAAAAATTAAAAATAAAAAATGCAATCTTGATACACTTGTGACCATTTTTCTTAAGGTGTGCCTTTAGCCCTGTTGTTCCCTCTTATACACTCACTGAACACTTTATTAGGTGCACCTGTACACCTACTTATTCATGCAATTATATAATCAGCCAGTTGTGTGGAAGCAGTGCAATGCATAAAATCATGCAGATATGGGTCAGGAGATTCAGTTAATGTTCACATCATCCATCAGAATGGGGAAAGAAAATTCTTTCAGTGATTTAGACCATGGCATGATTGTTGGTGTCAGATGGGCTGATTTGAGTATTTCTGTAACTGCTGATCTTCTGGGATTTTCACACACAACAGTCTCTAGAATTTCATCTGAATCATTGGTGCCAAAACAAAAAACATCCAGTGAGCGGCAGTCAATGGTGGAAAAAGTACTGATTTTTTTTACTTCTGTAAGTGCTACTGAAGAAATAATTAACTTGAGTACAAGTAGAAGTACTGTGAAATATTATGACTCAACTAAGAGTGAATTCTATTCACTCCTAAAATCTATTGTTTTAGAGAGATGAAGGCTATTCCATGCATTACTGTTTTGAAAAAAGAATCTCTTACCAGGATAGAGAGGGAAGTGGATGGCCCAGATGAACAACAAAAAGTCACAGTCTCTAGTTTGAGAAACAGACTCCTAACAGTTCCTAAACTGCCAAAGACCTGCATTGCTGCAAGAGGATTCTTGGACAAACAGAACATTTTAAGAATACATTTATTTAAATGGAAATAGCCATTTGTAACATTTTAACATTAACGTCTCTAAAATACATATTGTCCATTTGTGGACAATATGTACACATTCCTATTTCAGGTTTATTCTCATTCCTCAGTGATATTGCTGCAATTATCCAGATATGAAATGAGATTATTAAGCAAACACTTATCAACTTCTACATGCCAACTGAACAAAATAAGACAAAAATAAACATTTCACACAATTAGTTAGTGAGAGATATGATTTATTCAAACACTAAAAGTGGTTGTTCTGTATACTGCACATTAAATGTGTAATAATAAAGTCGTAATTAACATTATGGTTACTTAATATATTGAGATATTATTATTAAGTACAGTGTTGCATTTGGTTACATGCCTTCTTTATATAACATCCATCCCTTTTGCACTTTCGGCTTCTAGTGTGTGAGGATTTATAGACAGATAAACAGCAGCACAGGGCAAGGAAGTATAGCAAAGCACTGTGAGCGAGAGTGTTACACACTTTCCATCCATCCATCCATCCATCTTCAACCGCTTATCCGAAGTCAGGTCGCGGGGGCAGCTGCTCCAGCAGGGGGCCCCAAACTTCCCTATCCCGAGCCACATTAACCAGCTCTGACTGGGGGACCCCTGAGGCGTTCCCGACTATAGCCCTACAGGCTTCCGTCATGCCGTGCACAGCGCATTTTAGTTTATAAACAGATTTAGTGCTTATAACTTTCTTCTTCCCAGAAATTCAGAAATATTATGTATTTTTTGTACTTTGTAACTGTGGTGAAAAATAACTATAGTGAAGTTCACTACTTAATCTTTAATCAACTCAAGTAGAAGTACTAATATTTATTTATACTTAAAAATGTAAATAAACAATTTACTCAAGTACTGTGTACGAGAGTAGTTGTAATTCATTACTTTCCACCTCTGGCGGCAGTTCTGCGGACGGAAATGCCTTATTGATAAGTGATAACCGGAGAATGGCCTGACTGATACGAGCTGACAGAAAGGCTACGGTAACTCAGATAACCCCTCTGTACAATTGTATTTAGCAGTAGTGCATCTCAGAATGCACAACGTGTCCAACCTTAAGGCAGATGGGCTGTTGAAGACCACATTGTGCACTTTAATTCTGTAGCACCACAGTGTTCCTAATAAAGTGCTCAGTGAGTGTATATTCCTTAGCAGTTGAATTGAAATATGCATGCTCAAATATGTGAACTAACAGATTATAAATGTCTTAATATATGTCCATATCAGATTTCAGTATGATAACATTCAGAAGTAACATTTTCTTTTTTACCAATTATACTTTTTTATATATTTGAGTAGATTAGTAGCCTATATTGTTTGGAGCAGGAACTGGTTTCCCCCTCCTGATTACTTGTTTTGGCCCACCTTTACTTTACACACCTGAGTTATTGCGTAATGTTACGCAATAAAACCACACTTGATAACACTCCAGACTTTAATATCAGCGCGTCATTTATTTTCATACCAATGTCACGTGTAACTAGGCTTCTTGTTTTATCCATCGGCTCGCGGTTAAGACAAATTCACAATTCTCCGTTATTTCTGAATACCATAACACTTTAACGTTTTCTTTTCTTTATTAGCACAACTGAAACCAGAAGTATAGTTGCGGCCAGTGCGCGCTATCCACGCCCTGAGCTGCAGTCTATTCCTCCCTCTCTCCTCCTTAACTCACGGTCAAACTTCAGCAGACTCTTGGATACTTCGCCAAGAGTCGCGTTGGGATCGAGTGAAACTGCGGGATTCGAATGGAGAGCGGACTGAGAAACTGACGAGTCATTGTCGCTGGTAAGAGTGCTTTAAAAATCTCTGCACATTTCCTATAAGCTAAGCTCTTATATGTAGTGTTAACACTTTGTGAAAAGGCTCTTTGTGTTAACACTTGTAAATCCATTAGGTATCATGAGCCAACAATGTTTTACAGCATTTATGAATCTTGCTTAATATTAGTTCATTTGAAATACGTTTGTTCATTGTTTAGTTTACTCATTCAACTTGTAATGTACAATTAAATGTATGAGTATATGTAGAAACTAACTTTAACCAAGATTAATAA
The DNA here is from genome assembly GCF_025860055.1 of Xyrauchen texanus. Lineage (NCBI taxonomy): Eukaryota > Metazoa > Chordata > Actinopteri > Cypriniformes > Catostomidae > Xyrauchen > Xyrauchen texanus. The sequence continues at coordinate 17,303,578 of NC_068323.1, forward strand.
ATGCTGTTAAAGTAGGGTGCATTGTTAATGTAACTTCCATACCGGATACATTGGAATATCTGTAAAATGTATGTTTGTATATGGTTTTCACTGATATACATATTTGTTCATATCTATAACATATATTTTCTCAAATACTAGTTGAATATTAATATGTACATATATGCTCAAATATATGAACTATAAATGTATTTATGTTCATATAATGCTATATATCTGATTTATGCATTGCATTAACTAATGGTAACAAACAACGCCAGTCCTAGCCTTTTGGGGACCCCAAGCAAAAATGTGTGTGGGGGCCCTCATCGGTATATAATAATTACTTTGACAGTGTGGGGGCCCCCTGGTGGATCAGGGGCCCTAAGCAACTTGCTTAGTTTGCCTAGGGAGGACCGGCGCTGGTAACGAATACAACTTTATTGTAAAGTTTCACTCATTTGGTCATGTATTAAGTATAGATCAGAGTCAAAGTTTGAAATCCCCCTTCATTTTATTGGCTTTGGCAGTGTCTCTGTTTTTGAAATTAAAGCTATTTGTTTTGTATGTACCATAAAAATAGCTTTGAATACTGTGTTTTGTTCCAATAATAGCTCTTAATCATTTCAATCTGAACAACTCATATCAAGTCATAAACACATCTTATATCAGAAGGCTCAAAGTCCAACTTCATGTATTCAATTCTTCAGTCTTTTACATTATATAGCAGGCTACCCTATTCTATATTAAGTATGGTATATCTTTTGAATGACTGAAATCTTTAAAGGTTCGTTTTGTTCCAAACAATACCCTTATTTTTGTCTCCTTTCCACCGACAGTGGGTTTGTCTAAAGATGGCCAGGTACAACATTTGCTACCATGACCAGCCTATGGGCTTTTTCTACAACAACAGCAACATAACTTCGGACGAATGGGACCAAACACAGCTCATCCTGGTTCAGTGTGTTGGATTCATCTGCTGTTGCTTCATCTTAGTGGCCAACGCTATGGTAATCACCGCAGTTATCACCAACAGGAGATTTCACTACCCTTTCTACTATCTCCTCTCCAACCTAGCTGCCTCAGACTTTCTCGCCGGGATCGCTTATGTGTATCTCATGTTCAACACGGGGAAAATATCCCGTGAACTGACCGTGCAAGGCTACTTCTTCCGGCAGGGTTTGCTGGATGCAAGTCTCTCTGCATCGCTGACCAACCTCTTGGTGATTGCGCTTGAGCGCTACATCTCAGTCATGAACTGGAAAGTTCACAGTAACCTCACCAAACGCAGGGTGACCCTACTGATTGCCCTAGTTTGGGGATTCTCTATATTTATGGGAACGGTGCCTAGTTTGGGCTGGAATTGTATTTGTAGTCTGGACCTATGCTCCAAGCTAGCACCAATCTTTAGCCGGAGCTATCTGATCTTCTGGTCTGTGTCCAACTTAGTGCTTTTTCTCATTATGGTGTCCATATACTTAAGAATATACATCTATGTGATGAGGAAAATGGCTACCATGAAGGCGCACACCTCTGGATCTATGCATCGCAAAAGGACACCGATCAAGCTGATCAAAACTGTGATGACCGTACTGGGTAAGTTCTAATGAGGTTTACTTGGTAATAGGGCTGCACAATAAATCGAACAAAATAATTGGAATTACAATTACGGCTGCCGCAATTAACTAATTGTGAAAAGTGTTATGGAAATGTTATTAACTGAAACCAATTATCATAGAAACTGAAAAATAATTGTATATGTTAGATGAATATCCAAGACAATAACTAGCACTTTGTTATAACAGAATTGGATTAGTGTCTTATTATGGGGCTTAACCACTTACAAAGTATATTTCTTACTACAAGCAGCATGACAAAACATGGGAAAAGCCTTGATTTCACAAAAACAGCATGTTGAACCCCCACACACATTCCAGACTCTGAAATGTATCAGTCAGGATGAGGTGTTAACCACTGAGGAAAACGTGACTCCTCAGTCACTCAAAGTTCAATAGCAATTACTGGGTATGTTCCTTTATAGTTTTCCCACATGCCACCAGAACTCTGATGAGCTGTCCAAAGTCCACACCTTATTCTTTTAAACATGATAAAGACTCCCAGACTGCTGAATATGTTCATTTAATCTTAACTCACAAAGATCTCACATTTCTTGCAAACTTGCCACCCACCCATAAAAAAGTTTGATGCAAGACAGAGTGGGTAAAAAATATCTCTTCGACTTTGGTCCAGACATGGCAAATATTTAGATTGAAGTAGTACACTCTTTTCCTGTTAAGTAAGGACAGAAAGAAAACATTTACTGTAGTTGTGTGATACACATCTAGTCTTCGTGAAAGTTAGGATTGAGCACGAGATGTTAAAGTGCCTTTGAGCATTCTTTACTACACATTGATTACGTTTTGTATCTGCTGTGAAATCTTTTAATTAAGGAATGCTTTTTTTCATCATATCACTCACCAGACAAGATAACCCATCTGAGTTGAATGGGGTTTTCTGAAGTGTTAATCCACAACGAGACACAATGTACGAAACCCCTCCCATTCTTGTATTAGCTGATGTTATCAAAATATGAAAGGGTGGTTTTCGGCTACTTTTTGTATTGCTCTGTCTTTAAGTAGAAATCTAAAGCAGTGATTCCCAACCGACGGTGCACATACCATGGGGCAACTTTGGAAGATTTAGATTTAGCTTTGTTTAACATAAAATAAATGACAACTTGTATTAGGGCTGCCAGTTGATTCAAACATTTTATAACATTGTTTTTAGTCTAAAATCATAATGATAATGTGAAAATATATACTTTATAATGTGTTAAAAGGAGCACATTACTGATCTGATGCTGATAAAGAGGTTCCTGACTATGAAAGCCAGATCCTGCCACGGAATAAAAATAAAACTGGTAATTCTGACTTGTATCTCACAATTGTGAAATAAAGTAGAAATTGAGAGATATCCAGTGCGTACTATAAACTCTCAGTTGCAAGGTATAAAGTCTGTAAAACTTTGCAAATGCAACCTTATTTCATACAATTTCAAGTTTATTTTTTGCAGTTGCGACTTTATTTTGTGCAATCACAACTTAAATTTTGTACTTTATTTATTGCAATTGCAGGCTATGCGCTATGGCGTAAAGTGCTTATTCTAATTGAAAGGGCGTGGGTGTATGCGCACAAACTGTGGGTGTTTTGTATGTGAATGAAGTGGCGCAAACCGCAATTAGCTGTTTTCCTGAGAAATAGGTAATTGCGCTAAGACGTTTGAAAACCACGTCTTAACTCAGCACGCAAAGTTTAAGCTCAGTTCCTGCATTTGCAGTTTGGAGATTCCACCAGCAGACGGTAATAAAGTTCATGTCCAAACTCCGTTAATGTAGTGAAACATCAAATTAGTTCCTGACAATCACTGCCATAGATATTTTATAAAGATCTATGTTAAACTATCTATAGGTCATTTAAATGTACAGTTGTATTTATAGTCTAATTTGTAATTTTCCACCTGTTGTCATAAAGTGATTGTTGTGAAACGTGCCAGGCATTCAACAAGGACACAGTTAATGCACTACGTCATTTTCAATTCTTCTAATTACGAGGAATAGTTGCATTTGCACGAATTAAGCACACAATTACGACTTTCTCTCACAATTTTGAGTTAATGTCACACAATTGTGACTTTATATCATGCAGTAGCCACTTCAGATCATGCAATTGCAAGATATAAAGTCAGAATTGTGCGATTTGTTTCATTGCATGGCAGGACCAAGGCACCATATCTGAGCCTTACTGATTGGGCTGTGTGGAGACAATGGATACAGTCCACAATCACAGTTTGGAAATCATTTTAAATGGATATCATGTTGTTCCAAACTCATATGACTTTCTTTCTTCAGTGGAACTCAAAAGCAGAAGTCAAGCAGAGATTCCAGTAGTGGGGAGGAAAAGCTGGTTTTAGACTAGTTTTGAGGAGTTACTATCTCTTAAGGGTTGCAGATTGGGCCAAAGTGGAGAAGTTATCTCTTCCCAGCAGGCTTTCTCACTGGCTGTATAATTATCTTGCACAAGGTCACTTTTTACACTGCCTGGCATCTGAATCAAACCGTCTTGATGTGTGTCCTTTCTTTAAACCAATTGCTTACTTGTGGAATTTCTTTGTTTTTAGATGATTGTTTTTGATGATACAGAGAATGTCTGGAGATTATATAATTAAGATACGTAGTGCTGTAGTCATCGTGAGGTGGAGTTTACAGCCAAATACTCATCAGTTGTGTTTTTAATGAACTGCAGATAAAAGCAGGTGCCTTGGTTTCAGCAGCATGCAACATGGTTTCTTTGTCTTGTGGCATGTCTGGAGGTAAAGGTTCAACGTGATCTCATGAGAACTCGTATGTACTATTACGGAAAGTTTGGTTTTAGCAAACATAAATTCTTTTATGTTTGTATAGACACCAAAACGCACAATATTGACAGCATACAACATTACAAATGTTTACGTGTAATGTTTGAATTGATTAATAGTGAATAATTCATAAAATTAAATAATTTTAACCAAGTTTAAAATGTTAAAATGAATAAAAACTCTGTAATCATTTAATCATTTATTAAACATTTAATTTTATTTTTGTTTGCCATGGGACACAAAAGGAGTTTTCAGAATATGCCAAAAAACTAAATAAACCACAAAAACCTCCATAAACCTATAATCAAATGAATCCATAAATGATGGTTAGGTTTTGGAGTAGATGTGGGAGTAGTGGCTATAAAATATATATAAATGAATATAGTGTAACAAATGATTGCTACTGTACATTAATCAACTTGTTTTTATATTGTTGAAATGCGGTTATGTTTTGAGGTTGGGGTAGAGTTAATTGATTTGACATATCTATAACAGTAAACATTTACAAATACATTTATAATCGATTCGTGTACTCAAATATATTTTTAATGGATTATTTAAATGGTACAAATATTAACGATATTGAGATCATGAAAGGTTTCATTAATCTTTTGTGCATCTGCTCTGTTTAAAAAGTTTTGAATGAGGAAAGCCTGCCAGTAAAGCAATATTTAACCTCTATACTGTACATGTACATGTATCACAAATTTACCATGGTGTCACTATAGTAAAACTAACCATGCTTTTGCTTACCATAGTTTTGGTTTTCATGGTTTTACTACAAATATGATTAAATTATGGTTACTGTATTAAAACTATGGTTAATTGTAGTAATGGAAGGATAAGCTATTGCGTGGCAACCCAAAATTATTGTGAGGGAACTCAAAACTTATTGTGAGCTAAAACAAACTATTGCGAGGGAACTGAAAACTTTTTGTGAGAGAACAATATGTACACAGTAAGTACATTTTATAAAATGTTTGGAATTTTAATGTAAGCACTTAGTAGTTAAAGACACCTAATATAATGTGTGATGCATTTTTATCTTTTTATACATTGAGTAGTGTCATCCCAAGTCAAAGAAATGAAACCATTATTAGGTCTTTCATTTTAAAACATTTAAAGGCCTCTTTTAAATAGTTGTGGCCATTTTGAAATCCTTGGCCCTGCGGTACACGTTCTTTTCCCTACTGTTGTTCATTATGCTTAGGAAAACATGCCATGTAATAAATGCATATATGCTAAAAGGCACGTAGAACATTGTTTCACATCTGCAACAAGTATGGCATACCCTCCTCTTCCAGATGTGTTTAGATTTGATTAGAGGGTGCAAGTGTTCACTTAAATGGGGAAAATTCCAGAAACCATAGAGGAACCCCTATTTGATGAGGTTTGTCATAGCATCTTACCAAATAAGCACAGTTATCACACTTTCAAATTACAGGAGGAGGGTTTTGGTAGAAGAAGCTCCACAACAATTTTACCATCTGAAAGCAACCATGGCCACCATTGATTGATATGGTCAACAGAAGCATGTGTCACTGCATGCTCAACACCTGAAAAGAAAACTTTGTGTCCTGGCTTGTTTTGTTGTGCAGACAGGATTTCACGTTAACTTAAAAGAATTACGTGGAAATGCAACTACTGGCAGCTTTGTTGCTGTGAGATGCTTTATCTTGGCTTGAAAAAAAAAGGTTTTTGAACATGTTGGGGCAGGATCGCATTCTTTAAAAGTGGTTAAATCAAACAACATGAAAAATCACTGGTTGCATAGAGCAGGGTAACAGGCTATGAGTTAAAGGTCGGGCTTAGGGGTGCGGCAAAGCCATATTATAGCCATCAATTGTGGCCCCCTTGAAGGATTTGAACACTTTAGTCACACTTTAAAATGAAGAAAAAAAATCTGTGTCATTGCATTTGACAACAATTATGCCAGTGTGATGCTAGAGCTTCTCTTAGAATTAGCTAACTTAGTCATTTTTGCAATTACCTTTAACCAACTGGTCTCAAGCTCATTTTTACTGGATGTTTAAAGTCCCCTCAAGTGCACACAGGTATGCTAAAGCAGAGTAACAGGCTTTTTCAACACATAATTTTCCCCCTAAGGCTCATACATGCAGTTTATTTAGTTAGTATAGAGTTAGTATACATTTGTTCTTTTCATTTCTCTAGAGCTGTAATTCACAGCCTTTCGTGACATACTGTATTGCTTTGAAAACTTGAGACCATTAAAGCCCAGATGTTCTAAAAACAGTTCCATGTATTTGTCTCTTTAGGGGCTTTTGTGATCTGTTGGACCCCTGGTCTCGTGGTTCTGCTCCTGGATGGACTAAACTGTGAGCGGTGCAACGTCCTGATGTTCAAACGTTGGCTGCTCCTTCTCGCCGTCCTCAACTCCGTCATGAACCCCATCATATACTCTTACAGAGACGATGAGATGTGGACCACTATCAAGAACCTCATGCGTTGTGTTTGCAGTGGAACCAGACGACAGAGGTCGTCCAAGGCCAACATTCAACGCGGCTCAGTTCGGGAGACCAGCAGCAGCCTCAAAGAAAATACAACAGAGGATAATAAGGTCTCCACGCAGGAGATGCTGAAGTCTTGAAGCTTCAAAGACATTATTTTGACTCTATGAAGACCATGAGGCCATTTTCATTAACACAACGTGGGATTTCTCTGAAATCTCTCCAGTCCACTCCCAGAGATAATAATGTAATTTTTATGCAGGTTACACTTTTAGAATTTACTTGTATCCCAGCTTTATATTCAGTCACCGATAAGTCCTGAAAGTATGAACACACCATCAGAACATTGCTCTGTACACAGCATCCCGATCGGCCAGACATGGCAACATTGGCTCAACCAATGGCTTGAGTTTGGGGCAGAACTGTCTGTGTTGGCCGACCAATAGCAGACTAGAGGAGGGTTCAGGAAATCTGCTTGATAGCAGACATTCACGTTTGGTGATGCTAGTTCAACAGAAATTACACTTCAGCTTTAAGTTGGAGTGATTGCCACTTTTATTGGTACAGTAGGACAGACAGTGGAGTGGTGTAAGTAAATTACTTCTCAAGTAAATTAAAGCTAATACAGTGCGAATGGGAAATTACACAAGCCAGATTTCAAATGGGATTACCCACAAATAACATGTCAGAGCATGCATATTACACTCCAGCCCATTTTCCTGACAGCAGCGCACTTCTAAAATTGTATTTTACCTCAATAATTCAGCTTTTAACAATAGATACTACCAGTGCATAAGAAGTAATCCAAAGTATTTAGAATACATTACTGACCTTGAGTAATATAATGAAATACATTACAAATTACATTTTACAGCATGTATTCTGTAATCTGTAGTGGAATACATTTCAAATGTATCACGATACCATTTTAATCGTTTTTGAGCCGCCCGCTGGACATTTCACTAGGAAACTGCAGCGAACCATGTAATGAAGCACATCATTTCATTTCATTTAGCTAATACAGTGTGAATGGGAAATTACACAAGCCAGATACCAACTGGGATTACCCACAAATAACATGTCAGAGCATGCATATTACACACCAGACCATGTCCCTGACAGCAGCGCACTTCTACAATTTTATTTTACCTAAATAATTCAGCTTTTGACAATAGATACTGTAAATTTGCTATGAGATTTGTTTTCAGAATGATCAACACAGATTGTATCAGTATACTCTGTGTTGTTGATTTACCTTTTACTGTAAATATACTGTACTGTATTTGCAAGTCTTAAAAGAAGTCTTGAAATCTTTGGAAATCACATCATGTATTTAGTATGTTCATCATGCTTATGTTGTAAATATTAATGTAAAACATTGTTGTAGCATGCTGTCAACAACATACATCATTTAAGTGAGTTTTTCAGAACTGAAGAAATAAATAACAAAACTTCTCAGAATGCATATGCATTTCAAACATCTTTATTTGTAAGAATAATTCATTTTTTTTAGATAAATTCTTTGTATTCAGTAAGACAAAATGAGGATTATATGGTCTTATTATGAATAAAATGGATTATGTATAGTCAGGGTTGGGGAGTAAAGGTACATGTAACGGGATTACATATTTAAAATAAAAATATAAGTAACTGTATTCCACTACAGTTACAATTTAAATAATTGGTCATTAGAATACAGTTACATTCAAAAAGTATTTTGATTACTGAAGAGATTACTTTGCATTTTATTGTCATTTGTTACATTTAATATTTAGTCCTTTCAGATGGAAAACATTAATACATATAAATGATGTGATCCAAAGTGCATTTGAACAGCGCTGAATCACTTTCTTATGATGTGTTACATTCATACGAGCAGACAGAGAAGTACGTTTGAAGTAAGTTTGGCGCAGAAGAAATAGAAATAAACCTTGTGTAAATTGTCAGCTTTACTTTAAGCTAAAATTTGAATTCTAGCCATTTTACCTGCACATGTTACCAGCATGATCATATTTATTTATCAAGAAAATTCACATTGGATCATAATTTATTTTCCTCTTATAAGACCTTAGATATTAGGGCAAAAACTGTATTCTTGAAAATTATTTATTTAATTTTTTCCTGTAAAAATATCTAAAAATCCTTAAAAGAAGATAAATTAGATTAATATTGTTTTAGAAACAACACTGCATAAAATATTTTGATTTTCAGAGAATGTATTTTTAACATTTTGTCTTACTGTACTGCGTTTTTATAGTCAAAACAAGTGAAAAATCTACCAGTGCTGAAGAAGTAATCCAAAGTATTTAGAATACATTACTGACCTTGAGTAATCTAATGAAATACATTACAAAATTACATTTTACAGCATGTATGCTGTAATCTGTAGTGGAATACATTTAAAATGTATTACGATACCATTGTAATTGTTTTTGGCGCCCCCCTGCTGGACATTTCACTGGGAAACTGCAGCGTAATGAAGCACATCATTACATTTAGTAAAAGAAAAGTTGCCATAGTCACGTAAATTCATTTTCTATGTGTTGGACCCAAGAGTCACTTAGTGACCATTCACACCGAATTAATGCTTTTTTTCTTCCATCTGCTCTGTTTTTCTACATAAACGTACCAGATGGACACCTTTGTAAGTTGCGTTTAGCATTTTTTGCCATGTCAAGTTAAAGGACTTAAACTTTTAAAATTTTGTCTCAAGACACATGCGTTCTGTTCTATGCTTTGGGGTACGTGGCTTTTTAGCACCTCAAGCAGGAACACCACATGTTTTAAGAAGACATGCCAATTTAAAAAGAACTTCAACATTTAAAAAAGTATCCCGAGACACCTGCATTGTGCAGCTCTTTTTTAGTGCTTTGCGCAGGTGTGCCACGTTTTTGAGGCTCCATGTCAATAAAAAGACATCAACTTTTAAAAGCATGGCTCGAGACACCTGCGTTCTGTTTTTTGTTGCACTCGTCTAGCTTTTTTTAGCCCCTCGTGCAGGGACACCATACCATTTTAGACGCTTCAAATCGCAATTTGAGAATCCTGCATTCTGTTCTATTCGTTGCGCTGCGAGATTTGCACAGGAAGGAGGGCCACGTTTTAGACGCTGTGTTAATTTATAAAAACAAATTATTTAAAGCGTGTCTGAACACACCTGCATTCTGTTCTCTTTGTTGCATAGCAAGTGCCTTGTGTAGGAGTGCCACATCTTTTTAAACGTCAGGCCAGTGTCCATGTCTTTATACGCCTGCATTCTGTTCTATTCATTGTGCTGATTCTTGCTTTTTTTTAGCGGCTTGCGCTGGAGCGCCACATTTGTTTCGATGCCATCACAATTTAAAAAGAACTTAAACTTTTAAAAGTTGTTTACGAAACATCTGCATTCTGTTAATTTAACTGTATATATAAGTTGATTGTATTCTTGGACTAAAATACAAACATAATTAAAACTACATTATGCCACTTTTCGTCTGTACAATTAATTATAGACAGAAAAAAATGAAATTAGTAAATGCCCCTTAAGTGTTAACCTGATTAACATTTGTTGGGCCCTTGTGGGACCTGCATATTGTACAGGTTATCATTATATCTAAAGAATTTCTCCCTATATGCATTGAACTCATAGGCTGAAAAACAAACCAGTATGTCACATGTACAACTGGTTTGTTCTCTTCACGTCTTCGAATGGCCGGATACATCCCCAACCCATCTCACCTGAGATCCACAGGCATGCTTTTGGAGTTGCGACACAGGTTAATTCCAAGTGTGCCTGCAGCAATATGATGAAACAACTACAGGCTTAGTTCTGATGATTTGTCCTGGGAAACCAGCATTTCCTGTTAACTCTGGCAAAAGTGTTACATACAAGATGCCTCTAAATTATGTGTAGGTTAATTGATCCTCTTGTAAAGCGTTTTATTGCCATTGAAATGCCACGTATTTTTGCAGAAACAGGATGATTGATACATCTGTTGTGGACACTATTTCACAGATAAATGTTCACTGCAGAGGGAGAACAGGCTCCAGGCAAACATTGGGATCATATCACTTCACCACAGTAAACATAAAATGTACACATTGCCCATGCAAGTGCTTTTTGTTTGAGTAGCTTGTACTGATCTAGTGTGATTGATATGTCATGAGTTTCTAGAGGTTTTCAATGGGGATCAGGTCTGGAGCTGGCCATAACAGGGTCTTGATCCGGTGGTCATCCATCCACACTTTTGAATGACCGGTTACACCCCCACCCCATCTCACATGAGTTTCACAGGCATGCTTTTGGAGTTGCGACACAGGTTAATTCCAAGTGTGCCTGCAGCAATATGATGAAACAACTACAGGCTAAGTTCTGATGATTTATCTTAGGAAACCAGCATTTCCTGTTAACTCTGGCAAAAGTGTTACATACAAGATGCCTCTAAATTATGTGTAGGTTAATTGATCCTCTTGTAAAGCGTTTTATTGCCATTGAAATGCCACGTATTTTTGCAGAAACAGGATGATTGATACATCTGTTGTGGACACTATTTCACAGATAAATGTTCACTGCAGAGGGAGAACAGGCTCCAGGCAAACATTGGAATCATATCACTTCACCACAGTAAACATAAAATGTACACCTTGCCCATGCAAGTGCTTTTTGTTTGAGTAGCTTGTACTGATCTAGTGTGATTGATATGTCATGAGTTTCTAGAAGTTTTCAATGGGGATCAGGTCTGGAGCTGGCCATGACAGGGTCTTGATCCGGTGGTCATCCATCAACTCCTCGATTGACCTCTCTGTGTGGTAGGGAGCATTGTCCTGCTGGAAAATCCAATCCTCAGAGTTAGGAAACATTGTCAGAGCGGAAGGAAGAACGTTTTCTTCCAGGAAAACCTTGTATGTGGCTTGATTCATGCATCCTTCACAAATATGAATCTGCCTGCTTCCAGCCTGGCTGAAGCATCCCCAGATCATTCCACCTGGTCATCTAATGGTTAGACTGAGTCCTGTAGAGGCCTTCAAGCCACAGTGTCACGCACCCTCTGTGAAATTTGGTGGAGGATCAGTGATGATCTGGGGGATGCTTTAGAAAGGCTGGAATTGGACAAATATGCCTCCTGAATAACCTTAAATTATTTGATAGTTGTGGTATTGTTCTTGGATCATTTCTCCTAGTTTGTTTGAGCTTGTTTTGTTTTGTTTCATTAAACTCCCAGCATTTGGGTTCTATTATCTCCTCTGGTCCACTTCTTTCATAAATTATTTTCCATTTCTCATTCAGTAATATTTGTAAACACTAAAAATATGACAATTTTAGTCCTGTTTTAAAGCTGAAGGTGGCTAATATTTGTATTAAAATAGCAGAGCTAGCCTATAATGTTAAACTCTTTATACGTATATGTGTATACTGTATAAAGGGAAATTATGGTTACGGATGAGCCTGTAATTTTCACTTAATCTGAAACTTTATTGTTGCTCAACTGTAAACTCTCACTCCTCTTATAATCTCAAAAATGCTCTGTAAATCCTTAACAGTTTACCAGTTATGTGCTTAGACCACTACACCACCGCCATATTTTGTGCTTCATAATATGCATCACATTCTCAGTTAGAGACAGGTCAGGACTGCAGGCAGGTCAATCTAGCACCTGCACTCTGTTTATGTAGCCATGCACATGTAATCCATGCAGTATGTGGTTTGCCAATTTCCTGCTGGAAAACCACTTCAAAGAGCACATGATCTCCGATTCCCTCAAACATCACTGAAACATACAAAAACCATCATTGGTCTGTAATGGTCATGTATGTAAAATCATGATGTGGGCTCTAGAATCCTTCGGTAAACCTTTGTCAGTTAACGCTATTCACAGCTAAATCCACAGATGCAAGTTAAGGCTATACTGTGCAAAGGAGAAGCTATACATCAACACTGGCCAGAAGCGCCACTGACTTCTCTGGGGTTGGTCTCATCTGAGATGGAAAGTGGAACAGTGGAATTGTATTTTATGATCAGTCAAGTCCACACTTAAAATAGTTTTTGGAAAAAACAGATGTCACTTTCTCCAGTCAAAAGAGGAAATGGACCATCCAAGCTGTTATCAGCATCAGGTCCAAAAGCCAGTGTCTGTCATGGTATGGGATGTCAGTGCCCATGGCATGAGTAACTTGCACATCTGTGAGGACACCATTAACACAGAAAGATATGTACAAATCTTGGAGCGCCATATACTGTCACCTAGATGCTGTCTTTTCCAGGGACGTCCTTGCATTTTGCAGCAGGAAAACAGCAAATCACATAATGACGAATTACAAGTGCATGGCTGTGTAAGTGGAGAGTGTGGGTGCTAAACTGACTTGCATGCAGTCCTGACCCATCTCCAATTGAGAATGTGTATACAGTATATCAAGAATCAGTATACTGTCATCATTCTGTAGGTTTCAAGTGGAGTCTGAAGGTGAGTTGGATCTCCTTGGGAGAGTGGCAGGGCAGAAAGTCACCATGTTCATGATTAGCAAGGGCTCTCTGGCTGATTGAATAATTAGGGGGCTATTGAAGCCACAAGGAAAGAAGAAAAAAAATAGAGAACAAGAGGCAGCCCCTCTTATTAAATCAGTCTGCACAGGGCATCCAAACAGACAAGCAGTACAAGATGAGTCTGTGTGAAGTCTGGGCTGTTTCTTTCCTAATGGTAAGCACAAACGTTTCTGGCTTTATATTAAGTTAATGACAATTTTAATTATTCAATTTCAATATTCTTTTTACCACTTTGAAGGCTTTTGGTTAAAATGTATGGCATTTTTTATGTAAGATATAATGTTTTATGGGGGATAGAAATAGTATATTAATCAGTTCCTCGTCAGCTTACATGCTAAGAAGGTGTCTGTAAATGGACTGTATCGGACAGTGTCGTGCTTTGCTTTTGTGAGTATGTCAAAAACACTTGTCAGCAGTCAGAATAAGGGAAGCCTTAATTGGTGAGCAATGCTTTGAGAGGATCAACAGACCTGAATTCACCAAAATGATGGATGTATGAGTTTGATTTTTACTTACAAAGATGAACCATGGTATTATCATGCTTTTTGGACAAGGTACCATGGTAATATAATGTTTTATTTGAATGTACCATGTTAAAACCATGGTATTCACTAAAGTACTTAGGAGTGCCATGTAAATACCAATCAGTGCCATGGTATATCTTAATGAACCATAGTAGTACCATCACTATGCAAGGGTATGGCCACAGTAAATTTTTTTGCCTAAATAAAAAGGGACGAGTCGAAAGTATTTATTGTGGTAATCAACATAAGGGGTGACCTCCCTTACAGTATTCAGTTTGTCACCTTGTACAGCTCATTGCCGACTAATCGAAAATATTAAATGATTCCAGATCCTGATTGTTGAAGGTTGGCATGATCTGGACAACACTGAATATGACTGCTGGCCCATAACAGAGCCAAACGATTACAACATGATCAGCTGTGGTGGTAAGTGCATCTTTTGACTATTGAGTCTAATCAGCTACGGTCGATTGATTTAATGGCAATAAAATTAGCATTTTTAGGAGAACTACCCCTTTACAAATTTAGAAAGAGAGGCTAAAAGGAGGGAAAGGAAAGGGAAGAGAGAATATTTGATCAAGGTTTACATTTTGAAACCAACAAATTTATACTTGCATAGGGGGATTTTGTCAAAAGATAAACATTTGCTTTGGTAGGTTCACTGAAATGTTGGATATTTCCTTATTCAGCTTCCTCAATGTATGCACATTTTGTTTTCACAGGTTTAGAAATGGCTTGGGTTCAGCGTCCACCTGAAAAGGTCACTGATGGGGAGGAGTTTAATGTTACCTATTCTGTTGCTGCTTCCGATTCCTTTTATGAATACGCCATTAAAAACAAGATTTTCCAGTTCAGGTAAGAGCAACTAACAAAGCTGGCTTTTTCAATTTTAGCATCCCTTGAGCTGTACTATTATTAGGATCCTTACAATGCCATCACATTTCAACACTGAAATCCTCTAATTTAAAAATACATATAAAGGGGAGACTGTGCTAGTAGTCCCACTTGTTGCTCCAGTGACTATGTTGTTTTTTTTTTTCATTCAGTTTCTGCCTAGACACCAGTGATAGGAATTACTGGGAACCCTTGGCAACAATGCCTAATATTGAACATAGTTGCACCGTGAACATACTTGCTTTAAAGGGACTTTGTGTACCCCTATTGACACATTCTCCAAATAATAGCTAGCCCTGATCTCCTCTACATGAATATACTTACATACAGTACCTGCATACAATCTACAAATATTCTGCACTTTCACCCCCAATATAGCATATTCTGGATTTCTGCTCGGATATACTATGTTGACAGTGAATGTAGGAATCCTGTTTTACATTACAGTGGTTACAGTTTACATTTCTCCCATTGCAGTAATGCCTCAGAGGCTAAAAGATTCTGCCTCGAGCACGAGTGTCCCGCTAACTGGAACAATGCCAATGAGCACAACTGCTGCGTGTACCACGCCAACATTCACTCCTGTCCCCTTGCACTCATGGTTAGTATTATTGTGCCAGTTTGAATCCTACAACCAATACTATCTTATTTAATCACATGCATTGGCACTTTAAAAATAAAAGTAGGATAAACATGATATATTTTGGCACGACATCAGAGGCCAAGTTATGACAGTACTGCTGTGTTGTGTATAGACGTCTTTATATCTGCCCTGTATGTTTAAATTAATTGGAGTATTTCTAATAAATTATATATTTTAGCAACATATTTGGGAATGTGTTGCTAAAATAAGGGAAAAGTAGTTAAATCAATTAATAAAAAGCAAATACTATTTTTATATTATTTCCTAATGTAAAGTTTGTTTTTTTAAGGGAGTAGGTTAGGTCTACACAAAAAAGTCTATGGTATGTGCCCATGTAAACACTTACTAAATGTGTGAGTCAGGTTTTATTTACATTGTTGTAACCAAATGATGACTAAATACAAATTGAAAAATGCCAAAAAGAGGTTTGTGTGAGTGTTAGGTTTAGGGGTAATACAATTAGCTCTGAATCAAAACGATAGAAATCAAAAAGAAAAAAGTCCCCAACTTAGCCTCTTTTCCCCCATCGGGCTGAACAGTTCTGAGCATGATACGGAACAGATACAGCAGCATTTCCACAACTCGGTGTGACACGGCACAACTATAAACCGTTCTCGGACCAGAATTCTCAGCATGGCTAACATTGCACAACCGTTCCAGACCGTGCTGGTGGAATGGATTTAGTAGCCTGCATGGCGACTCACGATAGTCAATTTGCCAATGCCAAGGTAACTTATATCACTTTTAGTTGTTTCTAGAAAAAAACTAATAAACATTAGAAAAACGAATGTGTGTGTGTGTTTGTGGGTTGGGGAGTGTGGAAGCTAATCAGTGAAAGTGGGCCAGCCATGATGAGCACTTTTGCAAGTTCCAATTTATCTAGTTTATACAGTACATTTTTCAGTGTGGTAACCTGTTATTATAATTTGCACATGTTGTTTGACAGTCAATATTAGCCATGATTGCTCCATAACCCATTAAACCTTTTAAAACAGTTTGAGTGGTTATATTTATCTGTTTAGAGAGGTGGAGGGATCTGTGGTCCTTGGATTCCAGATGATGGTGAAATTGTAACCCACACTGTCTCTAAAGCGGGCAAGATGAGCCAACTGCTCTGGACTTCAAAGGTTACAAGCAAAGCAATACAGTCAAATTCTTGTTTCACTTTCTAAGAAAAACATTCTGGCAACTGTAGGTAGTGGTGCTAGTAGGCCAGCATCACTTTATTATAGAGTAGGAATTTGTTCTAAACGCACAACTTGTCCTGCACCATTTGTGCTACGGACGTGCTACATCCTCATATCATGTGACTTAGTGAGTAGAGGTGAGCTCTTCTTTTTCTAAGTTAATCTTTTCTAAGTTAATCTTTTAATAGGAATGACAATGAGGCTGTGATAGGTAGACTTACAGTCTCTTCAATGGGCTGTACACTTAACAACCACACAGCGATGTCCTGACAACCAACAAGACAACATGTTACCATGGTGGAGGTTTTTTGGACAGTTTGTTTTTCTTCAGAAGATATTATAACTGTTATTTGACTGTTGTGGCTATTATAATGCCTCTACAATGCTATTCATAGCAAATAAATGATGGTATTTTTCAAATCAAGTTAAAGATATTGTAGGAAATAATGGTGTTTTATTATGGTAATTTTGATTCTTCTTATATAGGTGGTCCTGGTCCATTTAGGAGTTACATCTGTTATTGCTCATATTAAAGTGGGACAGATGCATGCAGCATTAGAGTCAAAGGTGCTGGTAGTCAGCACTCAAGGTTAGTAGTCCATTGTTTGTTATATACATTATATATTTGGCGAAAAAGACATCAGGAATATAGGTGTTGGACAAAATATACCTATATAAAACAAAGTGTTTGATTAAATGATATTTTTTAGATATTCCAATACTAGTCCAGGACATAAATTTATATATACATTTTCTCAAGAGAACAGAATTAACATTGTTTGTCTTGTGTTGCACTTTCAATTGTATGTGTGTGTATGTCAGTGTGTGGAGATGGTATGTGCGAGTTGGAGGAGAGCTGTCTGACGTGTCCTGCTGATTGTGGGGTCTGTCCTATGGCCACATCCATCAAAGTGGCCATTGGTCTTCCTGTGGCCTTGTTCTGCAGTGGCTTCATCTTAACACTGGTGGTGAGACTGCCTGCACAAAACCTGACAGACATTTGCTAACATGACTCAGTAAAAGAATAAATCAAGGATTTGTTTAAATATTTCATGATTGGAGGACGACTGAGCTTTCAAATTTTCAACACATACAGCATTTGCACACTTAAAGTGATAGTTCACCCTAAAATTTTAATTCTGGTATAATGAACTCACCCCACATGTGGTTCCAAACTTTCAGTCTTCTGTGGAATTCCAAAGGTAGTTCATACAAAGAAACCTAAATTGAAGTCTTTATTCACTTCAAATCTTGCTTGACAGCTGTGGTCACCATTCACTTCCATTGTATGAAAAAGAGCTGCTTGGACATTCTGCTGTAAATTGCTCCTTCAGTGTTTCACGGAAAGACATTTTATTTTATATAGTTATAATCAATATAGTTATATTGATTTTGAAAGTGTGGCTTATGTGTCCAAATATGTTGTGGCTACAAGTGAATATGATTCCTTTTGGTATTAAAGGAATGTTCCGGGATCAATTCAAGTTAAGCTCAATCAACAGCAGTTGTGGCTTAGGCTTATGTTGATAACCACAAAAGCCATTTTCATTTGTTTCTCCTTCTCTTTCTTTAAAAAAGCATAATGGCACTTACAATGGAAGTGAATGGGGCCAATCCGTAAATATTAAAATACTCACTGTTTCAAAAGTATAGACACAAGACATAAACAAGATAACTTACTAAACTTTTCTGTGTAAAGTTGCTTGGCCAGTTTTATAACTTCATTGCCATGACGATGTAATGTCAGAAAACCCTAAAATGACTGTAAAAATGACAATTTAAACAACTTTAATGCTCAAATAATACATGAGTTTTGAAACATTTTTCAGAAGAATTAATGTAAGTGCGTTTATAAAATTATAAGCTTCACATTTCTGCCTTTAACCTCCTGAGACCTCCGTACGACTGCTGTGTGCATTTTTTATTTCCCTTTTTGATTTGTAACTAGTAGAGCCTAATAAACGAGCAAAACTAAATTAATAAATAAATACATTCTAAAGCAAATAGTTTTCCTAAAAATGTATGTCCACATATGTGGACAGTGGGACTAAGTTTGAAATTTTAATAATAAAAAAATAAACAATTATTTGTGTTTATCAAACAGTTTATTAAGTGTCCAGGATTGTTGGTTATCCATGTTTTTGAGACGTTATAGACATTACAGCTGATTTTACATAAAGCTGAATTAATAATTCTGATAAAAATGATTGGCCAGCATCATCAAATCACTATGTTAAAATTAAATTTAGCATTTTAAAATTCTGAATCTATGTACTGATTATCATTATTTCATGTCTGCCAAACATGTCAAATGGTCCACATCGTCTGCAGCCTGAAACTGAACTTTTGGTTGGATTTTAGGAGTGAATGCACTTAGCTGCATAGAAAGCTATAGGATGGACCCTTGCTCCCTTGCTGCCTTGCTCCTGATTTAGTGAATGATTTGTCTGTCTGCACTGGTTTCAGAACAGTTAGAAATCCACCTTATTTTCATCCTAACTCCACACAAGCCTCTGAAAGCAAAATTTTTCAGCTTTTTCATGAACACATTTATTCTCAATGTGAAAATGCATAGTAAATATATAGGAAAGCATTTTATTTCATGTTAATGTTAATGAATAGAACAGTATTGTACAGTGACAACATCTTTTATAATAAAATGAAGCAATGTTAAATTAGAAACATATTCAAAATAACTAACACGTTTTTTCAACTTTTGAGGGAACGCAATCCCTCAAAAGTTAATATCAAATGAAAAAAGAGACTCTACTCTTTACAACCAAACAGTTTTCAATCAAAAAACTTAAAGAGATTTCTTACCAGAGGCACTTTTGTTGGTCCTGTGCCTGTAGCAGCACTTCCTGGAAATCAACGTCATGCTGTTATGTCACATGACGCAGTGCGCCAGAAGTTTAATCCTTAAGTGGTGGTGGCGTAGTGGTCTAAAGCACATAACTGGTAATCAGAAGGTCACTGGTTCGATCCCCACAGCCACCACCATTGTGTCCTTGAACAAGGCACTTAACTCCAGGTTGCTCCGGGGGTATTGTCCTTGTAAAAGGTGCACTGTAAGTCGCTTTGGATAAAAGGGTCTGCCAAATGTATAAAAAAAAAACCCCAAAAAAACATTACATTGATGAGTCTTGCGAACAGTATTCAGTCGGGTTTATTTCATAAAATTTTTACGCTGCATATAGCATAGCCAAAATACAACATACACACATGTGGACGTGGGGTCGCAGGAGGTTAAACTCTCCAAAAATTGGCCACATTCACTTCCATTGTATGTGCCTCACTGTAACATCGATTTTTGCTTTTTTTAAGAAATTGAGGGACGAGTTGAAATTTTTTTTTTTTTGTGGTAATCAACATAATGCCACAAATGCTGTCAATTGAGCTTAACTTCTATTGAACCCAGAAATTCATTCAAGGGGAAGAGGAAGTTTTTCACAAATCACGTTATTATAAAATGTTTTTTCATTAAAAATGGCTGATTTACATTACTTACTTTTCCCAGTGGCTGCAATACCAAAAGCAAAAAATGTTCTGGGATGAGAGCTGGATCCTCAACTACAATAACATCTTGTTTGGTAAGAGATTTTAGACTCAAGTCTTAAAATATGAGACCATCGAATGAAAATCCCTATATCAGCCATAAGTGAAAGTCACAACTTTAGTAATCATTACAGAACAAAAGTTTAAACCATGTTGAAATCTTTTCAGGTAAAGTGTGCTATACAGGTTTTTGTAGCACCACAAGCCTTCAGACAGTAAAAAGGAACTCCGGTGTAAGTAGAATCACAGGTGTAACCGAATACACTGCAGTAAATACCAACTTCAAACCACGCTTCATTCAGGCTGGCATCTAGTGAGTGTCTCCCAGCAATTGTTATACTACATCTTCAATGTCTTCAGTGACTAATACCTCTGCATCATTTTGACAGTGACGGAAGGACTGTAGCTGTGAAACACATACAGAAGAAACATTTCACTCTTACCAAAACAATCAGAAAAGAGGTGAAAGAGGTCAGGTGAGTAGCTGAACCCACATTTCAAACCACCTGAAAACCACCTTCAATACTTTATTTATTGGGGCAACAAGTGACTGTGAATTACCACGTTATTGTGAATTAAGCAGGATAAATATTTGGCTACGGAATAAGCAATTATGTCTGGCTCCATTCCATGTATATGGAATGGAGTTATATAGATATATATAATTATAATTATTAGTTATATAGATTTAAAAGTGGTCCCCCTCAACATGTATATTAGATTGTTGCTTTTGAAGTTTTTTTTCACAGAGACATTTTTATACTAGGGAGCTAGACCACCCAAATATATCCAAGTTTATTGGAGGCTGCATTGAAGTCCCCTTCTTGAGCATCATCACTGAGTACTGTCCAAAGGGAAGCCTGGCAGATGTGTTGTTAAATGAGGATGTCCCCATCAACTGGGGTTTTCGGTAAATCTGTTTTGAGGTATTTTGGGAAAGCTCTTTTTGATATTTTTTCAGAAATAAAATGGATTTTGCTTGTATGCCTCTACAGATTATCTTTTGCTACTGACATTGCCCGTGGGATGGCTTACCTGCACCAGCACAAAACATTCCATGGCCGTCTTCACTCACGTAATTGTGTAATTGATGACCGATGGGTCTGCAAAATATCAGGTAAAAAAAAAATAATCAGCAGGTAAAGAGAAAAAATACCCCTTCTGTCACTCACTCGACATTGTCTCGAGGAAGTGACACTCGGGGTCCCTCTTGGGAATCCCAGACATCTCTGATATTTGAGAAAAGGGCAATAAAAATTGGTGAGTGGAATTTGCATGCCACTCCCCCAGACATATGGGTATAAAAGGAGCTGCAATGCAGCCCCTCATTCAGATTTCATCTTCGGAGCTGAGCGGTTGTGTTCAGCGAGCTGAATTACTCTGCCATCCATTCATCTCTGTGACTCTTACAAGCTGTTGGATTCGATGGCGCATTGCAGCAGTTCTCCCCCTCTTGCACCGGCGTTGTACAGAGAACAACCCTGGGCACTTCAGCAGCAGAAAATCACACTGCTAGTCCACGTAACACAGTTCAGTAGTCATGCCAATTTGTATCGACACAACGTCGAGTGAGTGACAGAAGGGGAACGTCTTGGTAGAGTTGTAGCGGTATACCGGTTTCACGGTATACCACGGTTTGAAAATTGACGGTTATCATACCATGTCGAGGAGACCCGCATCATGACTCTTTTAGCATGTAAACGGGTAATGCTTTGGAAAAAAACATGTAAACTCGCCCGCTTTGCGACAAACATGAAAAGTTCGATAAATTTCATTTTTTTTATTATTATTATAACAGACCCCCGATGTAGATATTGTTGAATTCAATAATAAATTAACAGGGAAGTAGAGATGGCAAAATACATTTGTAATCTCCGCCTTTATTCAGTTTTTTAATGCCTGAAAAGTATCTACATATGTAGATCAATACAGAAAACAATTGCAGAATAGTCCCATTAGTCACAGATACACTTCAGAAAATTGAGTACACAACTATTTCTGGGCTTAAAAGTTACAAAAACCAAATCAATGCAGAACATTTTATCTCAAAAGTAATACAATGTACCCCCCATGCACTACTTAAAGCCCGATGTGGCCCCTTTACCAAAATAGTTAAACATATTAATAATTCACACATCACCTTTACAACTTTGTTTCACGATCTTACAGGAGTAAAATTAACTGTTATATTTTGACAAAATGTTTCAGTTTCATTTTAAATAATCTAAAGGTAGAATCTATTAGACCTCATTTTATATCAACAGAGGCAGCTGTAGTTAAAGTTTCAAGATGTGTTTCAGCTAGTATTTATTTTTCATAAATATCTTAATTTATTATTATTATCACTATTATTTAAGACTAGCACACTGACCTAACCATGGTAATGAGGAGCCTTTCCTTCTGTGTAATATGTGTATAAATATGTAATATTAGATAACAAACAGGATAATAATGGGCTCATATAAGTAAATATGCTCTTCAATTTTTAAAAGGGGGGCATTCCTGTAGATTTTATTGTTGACATCAACAACAAAAATAATGTCACTTGATGCATGTCCTTGTACTGGAAAACCATGAACAAAACTATACAACATAAAAGGAAATGCAACCCAGGATACATTAAATACAGGTTATGTTTAATCTATGGCAGATTTCCAATGTAAAATCTGTCATGAAGCAAAACCAGTTGAGAACCGCTGAGATAAAGGTACAGACAAGAGCAGTATATGTTAACTGTTAATAATCATAGGACATTATTTTAAAAGCTCACACAGCTGATGTTATTTTTCATTTATTACATGCTTTAGTGATATAACATATTGTAATTACATGCTATTTTTTATCATGTTTATAATTCTGTTTATTATAATTCTGTTAGCTTTCTTATTTTTTCTATTTATTTTATTGTCAAAAGGGAGACTTTTTTTAAACATACTTCAATAAAATAAATGGTTTCAAGTTTCAATTATAATAAAGTGTTTGCTCAAAAATAAATAAATAAACCTTCTGTTTTCACTAATAATAGTAATTGTGTAATACTGTAAACCGTAAAACTGTGATATTTTCTGAGACGGTTATCATACCGTGAAAATCTCATACTGTTGCAACCCTATGTCTCGGTTACTCTCGTAACCTCCGTTCCCTGATAGAGGAAACAAGATGTTGCGTCCCTCCTGCCACAACACTGAACTACCTGCTGAAATGGCCAGGACCTTGTCTCGGCTCCTCGTTGTGAAACCTGAATGAGTGGCTGCATTCCAGCTCCTTATATACCGGTATGTCCGGGGGAGTGGCATGCAAATTCCACTCTCCAATTTTCATTGGCCTTTTCTCAAATATCAGAGATGTGCCTCAAGAGTGACCCCAAGTGTCACTTCATCAACACAATGTCTCTTTCCCTCAATCAGGGAACAGAGGTTATGACAGTAACCAAGACGTATTATGGTGTCAGATGCATCTGTATCTGATACATGGGTATGAGATTTTTTCATTGAAATTAAGATTTTAGGTTTAAATGTATATTAATGTGTAAGTATAAATGTATACTTTAGGTGCTGCGATTGGCCACCATTTCGCTTACGTATTTCCCCATCATTTTTTATCACCTTATGGCAATTTAATGAAGTTTAAAATGTTAGCACGGGAGGAGCTTGCCTGTAATCATATCCCAAGAATAGACAAGTGGCTGCTTTCCTCAGACCGGTGATGATCCTTACCGCATCCCGTCACTCCCCATCTCCACCTTTATATTTAAAAATGCCTGTATCAGTCATTATTGTCTTTCTATTTCTTGTTTTAGTCATATATTCTAGATGGGGGGGTTCCTGTGCTCGAGCCCCTTGAGTTTACTTTAATGCATTCCAGGAATATACACTCACCTAAAGGATTATTAGGAACACCTGTTCAATTTCTCATTAATGCAATTATCTAATCAACCAATCACATGGCAGTTGCTTCAATGCATTTAGGGGTGTGGTCCTGGTCAAGACAATCTCCTGAACTCCAAACTGAATGTCAGAATGGGAAAGAAAGGTGATTCAAGCAATTTTGAGCGTGGCATGGTTGTTGTTGCCAGACGGGCCAGTCTGAGTATTTCACAATCTGCTCAGTTACTGGGATTTTCACGCACAACCATTTCTAGGGTTTACAAAGAATGGTGTGAAAAGGGAAAAACATCCAGTATGCGGCAGTCCTGTGGGCGAAAATGCCTTGTTGATGCTAGAGGTCAGAGGAGAATGGGCCGACTGATTCAAGCTGATAGAAGAGCAACTTTGCCTGAAATAACCACTCGTTACAACCGAGGTATGCATTTGTGAAGCCACAACATGCACAACCTTGAGGCGGATGGGCTACAACAGCAGAAGACCCCACCGGGTTCCACTCATCTCCACTACAAACAGGAAAAAGAGGCTACAATTTGCAAGAGCTCACCAAAATTGGACAGTTGAAGACTGGAAAAATGTTGCCTGGTCTGATGAGTCTCGATTTCTGTTGAGACATGCAGATGGTAGAGTCAGAATTTGGCGTAAACAGAATGAGAACATGGATCCATCATGCCTTGTTACCACTGTGCAGGCTGGTGGTGGTGGTGTAATGGTGTGGGGGATGTTTTCTTGGCACACTTTAGGCCCTTTAGTGCCAATTGGGCATCGTTTAAATGCCACGGCCTACCTGAGCATTGTTTCTGACCATGTCCATCCCTTTATGGCCACCATGTACCCATCCTCTGATGGCTACTTCCAGCAGGATAATGCACCATGTCACAAAGCTTGAATCATTTCAGATTGGTTTCTTGAACATGGCAATGAGTTCACTGTACTAAAATGGCCCCCACAGTCATCAGATCTCAACCCAATAGAGCATCTTTGGGATGTGGTGGAACGGGAGCTTCGTGCCCTGGATGTGCATCCCACAAATCTCCATCAACTGCAAGATGCTATCCTATCAGTATGGGCCAACATTTCTAAAGAATGCTTTCAGCACCTTGTTGAATCAATGCCACGTAGAATTAAGGCAGTTCTGAAGGTGAAAGGGGGTCAAACACAGTATTAGTATGGTGTTCCTAATAATCCTTTAGGTGAGTGTATAACCCAGTGAACCTGTGAAATGGTCCTCTGGGGTAAATTGTTTTACAATAGAAAATTCCATGTACTGTAGTATATCAATTAATATGGTCACAAAAATTGCATGCATATTAATTCTAAAATAATTAGCAAAATGCTGTTTAAAATAGTTTTCGATATAGTATGGCATTACACAATGTCAACTTCCCCAAAGTATTTAATGTCAAATAACCACATGCATTGCATTATACAGTATGTGAAACAATCAGTTCTATTTTTGTTCCTCAAGGAGAATTGACACATATTGTTCCATCATACAGATTATGGGCTAATGGCATACAGAAAGGAGGACTTTGAAGATTTCCAATGTCAAAATGACAATCGCATTTACAGAGCCCCTGAAGTTCTGCTGAGAATCAGCACTAGTTGCACAGCCGCATCTGATGTGTACAGGTGGGGGCAACACTTGAACTCTATGAACCTCATCACATCCGGAAAGCTCAATTTCTTCTTATATGTTCTTCTCATCTGCAAATGCACAAATGTTGTGTATAATTTATGCACTCGCTTCAAAAAAGTTTTTGGACACTTTAAAGCCACACTAAAAAATGCATGTATTTGCATTGTATAACCAAATATCAAACCAAGTGCCACATAGTTAAAATAAATATAGCATATGGGGTTTAAATTCAGAAGAATACTCCAGCAAAGATTATTTACCAGAGATGGGCCACTTCTTTTAAAATGAATGGGAGAAATTGGAATGCCCAAAGGCCAAGTGATGCAGAAAGGAAGTCTTGTCCTAAAGGTAAAACAGCCAATCACCTTTTAGGTACAGGCATCGCTTGCCAATGAACTCAAGAACGGGCATGTGCATTATCTATATAAACAGGGAAAATGTAATTTATTTGTGTGATCTGACGTAAAGAAGCACAATTTATGATACATGTGTTGTCAGATTTTACTGCTGATTTTAAATAGAGTATGTTCTTTGATTGTAATCTTGACCAACCATTTGGAGATTTCGGTCTCTCCCCATTCAAGAAGATGAATAAAGAGCTTCACTGTCATATCTTTTGTTTATATAGAAAATATCTGCCTGGGAGTGTTCCAAAGATGGCTGCTGAGTGACCTGACTTGCTAAAAAGACAAGAAAGAACAATGACAAGAAGTTTTATAGAGTCACCACAAAATGATGTGGTTGCTTCAGAAATTGTGTTTTCATGTCACATTTGCATTTTAGGACACTACCGGTTAGGTGTAGGTTCAAGGTTTAGGGAAGGGAGGTCGGTTTTGTTCATTTAATACTCAATAGAGCATTAAACTTAACCTCATCTCTTAATGTGAAAATTGAACATTTCACATCGGAACTACAACAATATGTGTATTGAACCACGCAATGTAATTTTCAAGAGATCAGTCCAGAGAGTATTTAGCAGAGACGGGCCACTACTATTTAAACAAATGGGAGAAACTGGAATTTATTCTTCCAGTATTATCAAATTGTATTGCTGATTTAAAATGTGTTATTTGATTGTAATCTTGTCCAACTCTTTTTGAGATTTCTGTGTTTCCCTATTCAGGTAGATAGAGGCTGCACTGTCTTGACTAGAAATAGCCTCCTGAGATCATCCCAAAGATGGACTGACTTGCTAGAAAGACTTTAATCAAGCTCACTACACCTATGGTTACTAGGGACATGTTTCTGAACTTGAGAGGAACTACAGTAACTCAATAATAATTACTTCGGGACCAGTTGATTAAAAGTAATTGCAAAATGGCTCAGATAAGTGAAGATAGTTTTGAGAAAAGGTTGAGAAAATCATTTGTATGCTACTTGGTTTGATAATTCGATAACTTACTTCAATGACATTTGACAATTTAAAGTGTGCCTTATGTCCGATTACTTTTTGGTGCCATCGTTTTTGCATCCCAGAGCAACATTTGCCTTCTCTTCCCTATCTGAAGCTACTCTATTATCTTGGTGGAAATCGCCACTCGCAGTGATCTAAATTCGGTAAGTATACAAGGACCAGGAAGACAGATATTTGACTTTTCAGGCAGTTTTTTGAATATGAGAGGGTGATAAGAAGTGCAATTATTGTCACATGAGCAGGAACAGGCCAACTCAGACAAGGTTGATGTCACATGGCGTCCATCTCTTCCCAAACTCAAGGCTGGGAAATCAGACGATGATTGCCCAGATCTAGACGATTACTGTGAGGTTTGTAACTGATGGATGGTTCTTATTTACTCTTGAGTGGTATTTTTGATTGCTCTCTCGATCTGCTCTTGATAACAGTGTTTATTTTGTTTGGTTAAACAATGAGAACTTTTGACAATTTAAAGCACTCAGTGTTCATAGTCAAATTCTACACAGCTGATAAAGAGATGCTGGTCACACAATCTCACCATGAGGCCAACGTTTGAGCAGGTGAAGAAGATTCTTGATAAAATGAACCCACACAAAGTCAGCCCGGTGGATATGATGATGAACCTGGTATGTGTAATATCTTATCAAGGGTTTCTATATTTCAGTGATTTGTTTTACAGTTTATTGAAATTAAAAAGTATTGTCGCCCTTATCCCAAGCCCAACAAACTGACACAGATTGCGCAATGAATTAAACTGGTATTTTGTATAATGGCATTTCACATAACTATTGATTGTAACATTTGCTTTTTTCTTGATTATGTTTGCTAGATGGAAAAGTACAGTAAACATTTGGAAACCATTGTAGCTGACAGAACTCAAGATCTACTGCAGGAGAAGCAGAAGACTGACCGTTTACTCTACAGTATGAATAAAGCATATATGAAATGACATGCTCAAGCAATCAGAAATGGAAGTGGAGCGTAGTTCTAGCGGGAAGACCAGCAGGTGTACATCACATCATTAGCTGGGTAAATCCTAGCCAATCGCACGTAAGCCAATGCTTTATAAGTCAGCTCACAATCTATCACATTGCTGTTTCGGCGTGCTAACACTGCAACCTCCACCTCCCCACCACCACCAGTTGAGCCCTGTCCCGCAGGGGGGTAGGCTCCTCACCCCTGCCACCTATCTCCGGCAGGACATGACGGTTCCGGGTACAACTCCCTCGGACTGCCGGACGGGGCCTACGCCAAAGAGAGAGACATCACCTCCCGTTTTACATCTATCAAATAAATGGCATCTCAAACTTCACTCAAGCCTGCGTGTCTTCCCAATAGAAATGTTTTGATAGCATCATAGAGCCACAGTGTTATACTAAACTTTAAGGAAATCACTGTACAAATGGCTTACTTAAAGTTGTCTTTAATTATTTAGCTGGGATAGGTGAAATGACACACATGACCTTTAAGACAACTTTCAGTAACATGAACCATCATCCTTATGCTTCCCCCTACTGAACATTTAAAGTAGCTAATTCTAAGTAACTCTGTTCAAGATTGCTTGTACTGTATTGCTTGTGTATGAGATGTGGATAAAATACAGAATACATGTACATATTGGTATTAGTATTCGTGTATCATTTCTATTTGTTTCAGGCATGTTACCGAAACCAGTAGCGGATGATCTTCGTCAGGGATGCACAGCAGAGGCCCAGAGTTACTCCAATGCCACAGTATATTTCAGGCAAGTAAAATATATCAAAGTAATCTGGTCTTCTACAGAATTTGCTTCAGTTGGCTCAAATTTTTGTTGACTTTGTAAAACATTTTGTCTTATTCAATTGGCTAGTGACATAGTGGGATTCACCCAGCTCTCTGGGTCCAGCACCCCTCACCAAGTTGTGGATTTCCTCAACAAACTTTACACCACATTTGATGACATCATCGACAACTATGATGTTTATAAAGTGGAAACTATTGGAGATGCTTGTGAGTTGTGTTGCAGAAATCCTGAAATATGTGCCATAAAAAGTGCATTAAAGTGATAATTCACCCAAAAATGAAAATGCTCTTATTATTTACTCACCCTCTTGCCGTCCCAGATGTGTATGACCTCCTTTCATCTGCAGCACACAAATTAAGATTTTTTGAAAATATTTCAGCTCTGTAGGTCAATACAATAAAGGTGAATTGGTGCCAAAATTTTGACACTCCAAAAATCCCATAAAGGCAGCATAAAAGTAATCCATATGACTCCAGAGTTTAAATCCATATCTTCTGAAGTGATATTAAAGGTGAGGGTGAGAAACAGATCAACATTTAAGCCAATATTTGCTTGAGATTCTTCTCCCTGCCCAGTAGGAAGCATATTCATGCAGAGTCTGCATCATCAAAAACACAAGAAAAAGTGAATGTGCAGTCTGAATGAGCAGTGAGGAGAATTTTTCAAGTAAAAATGTACTTAAATATTGATCTGTTTCTCACCAATACCTATCAAATCGCTTCAGGAGTCATATGGATTTCTCTAATGCTGAGGTGTAATTTTTGGAGCATCAAAATGTTGGCACCCATTCACTTGCATTGTATGGACCCAAAGAGTTGAGAAATTCTTCTAAAAATCTTCATTTGTGTTCTGATGAAAAAAGAAAGTCATACACATCTGGGATGGCTTAAGGTTGAGTAAATGGTGAGAGAATTGTCATTTTTGGGTAAACCATTCCTTTAAAACTCAATTACAACCCTCTTCCTCCTCAGATATGGTTGTCTCAGGAGTACCAAAAGAGAACGGGATCAACCATGCTGGGGAAATTGCCAGTATGGCGCTGGATTTGATCAGTGTTTGCCATGCCTTTAAAATCCCACACAAGCCCACCACACAGCTGAAGATACGAGCTGGCATTCACTCAGGTCAGCATGGCTTCCATGAAAGACCACATAACATTCATTTAAGTTAAGTCTCTTTTAGTCCATTTCTGTTAACTTTAAAGCCATCTATATGAAAGCATACTCCTTAAAGTTGATGACAATAACCTTTAAGTCTTTAGTACTGGGAAGACAGACCAAAAATATTGATGACTCATCCTACACAGCTCAAATTTTTGTTCAGTCAAATGCAATCTAAAATTAGAAAGTCCCTTCCCCTATTACCACCTGTAACTGACTAGCTAAAAGCTAATTATCAAGCAATATCACAGGGTCTTTAATGATCTGTCCCTTAAACTTAGCTCCAAATGGACTGTAATCAATACTAAGAACCTTTGTATACCATGTTTAACAATTATTGTACATTGTTTTTTGGATAAGACTTGGCAGCATGTCGTATTCTATCAGCTTTTTGTTGTTGTTTTTTTCTTACACAGGCCCTGTAGTGGCTGGTGTGGTCGGCACAAAAATGCCACGATACTGCTTATTTGGTGACACTGTGAACACAGCCTCTCGTATGGAGTCCACCAGTGAAGGTATTATCTGAGCAAGTTGTTACACAGTGTCAATTAGTAACTGATCTTGGCTGACAATTCTGGCAATGGAATCTTGTAAATATTTGTCTTTGGGCACTGTTTTATTCAACATGATCACATGGGAAGTCTGCATACCAAATGTTCCAGGACTGTAACATCAACCCTATTCTGCCAAGTTGCTGACAAGTGGCTTCTCCCATCAGACTTTTTTTTGCATCAAGTAAAATGTTTACCTTTTCATTTGACACTAATGAGAGTGTGTTGGGCAAGCAACCCCAGAGGCACAGGTTCTGGTGGAAACCAGGAAGTAATCACTTTCACCTAAGGAATGATGAGTGTGGTTCAAAGCTGCATTTTTCCTATAAGATTACATTTTTACTCCATTGGTGGTTAGATTTAGGGCAGATGATTAATAAAATATGCATTCCTGTTGACTGCATTACATAATTTACAATTAAAAACAACTTGTATTTGAAGCCACTCTGTGGACATTTCACCTGGAAACCGGAGCTCACATGAGTCCCTACATTCAACAAAACTTCCAGTTTCGACCACTGGGGGCAGTGGTTAGAATATCAAACAGTACAGACCGATTTGCGTGGAGGAACTTTTAACCTTCTGTCTCCCAATTCACAATTAAATCAGTCTGGTTTTGCTAGCTATGATGAGATAAAGCAGATGATCAGTTTTTGTTGGATTTCTTGCCTTCAGACTCGCAAACAATAAAACAGGAGAAGTTGGAGGGGTCCGGGCCATAGGGACCGGAATATCATAGATTGAAGGTGGTCTCTTTTGACTTGTACCAGAAAGCAACCACCATAACATTGTAGTAACCACCTAGCAACACCCTTAACTACCAATCAGAACACCCTTGCAAGTCTAGGGTTGAATTTTTGTCATGCAAATATGGGATGTTTCCCCATAGAGCATTTTTAATATGCCACTTCAATGAGGAACACAATACCTTCAATTGTCTGCTAAAATATGGGACAATTGACTTCCACTGCGGAATGACTTCATTTTGGCCAGAATAGCATAACAACATAAAATCTACTCTGAACACCATAGCAACTCATAGTAACACCTTGGCAACCACCCAGAACACCCTGACTTTGTGGTAGCAAACTTTGCATCCACAAGCACCACTCAAATGTTCTTCTGAAAGAGAAAAAAACAAAACAAAAACAAGTGTTTTAACTGATAAATCAAGAAAAATATTTTTTATCTGTTTACTCAACATGTTTGTCACTTCTATCCCTTGCCCTATGCTTCCTATTGTTTTTTTGTTTTGTTTTTAATAGTTTTTAGTTTTTTAAACATATTTTACACTTTTAGCTTTAAAGATCCAGTGCAGTGGATCTACAGCAGCCCTGCTGCACACACTTGGAGGATATGTCCTGACATGCCGTGGGTCTCTCAATGTGAAGGTAAGTCGTTCAGTGTTGATACAGCACTTGGATATCGACAGTAATTGAAAAGTAGCCACCCATATATATATATATATATATATATATATATATATATATTATTTGCTATTGTTGGACTGTTGTAAATTTGGCAATGCAAAATATTTTAGTTCACTCACCATGGTTGGCATTGATAACTGACATTTTCTCACAAAGCCTGACAAAATGATTAATGTGGCTAATAGTAAAAACTACAAATAAAGCTCTATTACTGCACTACATTTGTAAAATAATAGATTA
This sequence comes from Xyrauchen texanus, assembly GCF_025860055.1. Classification (NCBI taxonomy): domain Eukaryota; kingdom Metazoa; phylum Chordata; class Actinopteri; order Cypriniformes; family Catostomidae; genus Xyrauchen; species Xyrauchen texanus. The sequence goes on from NC_068323.1 coordinate 17,335,862, forward strand.
GATATAAAAACATCAGCATTGAACAATATGTAATTCTGTTGTGGAGCAGGCTGTTATTAGACGTGCTTGCGAGTTGTGCTGTTATATTTTGAAACTGATCAGACTTACAAATTGCACATGGAAGGCAATTCAATGGTCAAAAATGTAAAGATTACAACTTACATTGAAGGAGGGACCCTGGCCATATCTAGGAGCCACCAACTAATTCCCTTCTAACTAACTATTGCAACATCATTACAACATGCTAAAACACCAAGAACAGCCAGTTCCCTGGCAACCATCCGCAACTACCAAGCAACTTTTGTACAAGCAAGCACCAGTCAAAAAATCTGAAATAAAGTGTTACAAAACTTTAATCAGACGAGTTAAATAATCACTTCATAACTAAATAACAACTAATAGATTTTCGCTCGTGTAATTGCCTCACTGAGAATTTACATAAAAGTCTGATTTGCACATCCTCATTATTTTGAAAGTCTTGAATTCTTAAACAGATCTGCATGTTATAGACCCTTGTACCAAATCGATCAACAATTGATATTTTTCTTCCGGTTATGATGGTATGTACACAAGAGAATAACGAATGGTCCCAAGTGACTGAACTCAAGACCTAATCTCAGCAGAGCCAGGCCGCAATGAGGGCTCAGCCTCAGCTGGCTTTTGTGTTTCCACTGAAATGATGTCTGTTCATTATGCACAAGCAAAAACACACCACTTGTCTTATTCTCTCTTGCTCTTTCTACCCCCCACCCCTCCCCCTCTATGTCTTTTGTTGGATATTGTGCTACAGAGCATTAAGTTCAGGAGGAGATTTACTGATTGTGATTTTTTTGTTTATCAGGGTAAAGGAGAAATGACAACTTGGTGGCTGGAGGCGAAAAGGAGCCCCAGCACAGACCCTCTGTTTCAGGAAGATGAGCTTCTGGGTCTTCCTATCCCTGTTAGCAATTAACTTCGTGGTCAAAAACAAGCAAAGTTTTGACTCAAAATGTCACAATAAATAGACATATTTTAATACCGTCATTTAGCATTTATGGTTACTGACATTGTTCAAATGTATAACTGATGTATGTGTAAATGTTAGTATTCGATTTTTATATTGCTGCTCTCATTGTTACAGTCATTTTGTGTAGACAAACATGTTGTTAGAATCTGCTGTAAGCTGTCTTACATGTCATGGTTTTAGTCATGTGTACGTGTTTGTAGAGACAAAAAGGGCAACATTGAAAATGTTTGTGGTAAGCACTTTAGCTTCATAGAAAAATATTTGCTGCACATGTAATTTATCATAAGTAAAAATCTGTAATATATATATATATATATATATATATATATATATATATATATATATATATATATATATATATATATATAATGTATATTCTTATACAAATTCAGTTTATTCTACATGTGAAATGTTCTTTGCGTTTGCATCTGTTGTGACAATGCCCATTGGTGGATTCTGCTTGAATTAAAGGCCTAAAAATGTAAATTCTCTCATAATTTTCTCACCAACTTGCCACCCCAGATGTAGATGATTTTCTCAATTATAGAAGAATATTTCTGCTCTGTAGGTCCAGGTAATGCAAGTTTATGGTGGCCAGAACTTCGAAGCTCCAAAAATCACAAAGTCAGCAAAAAGTAATCCATAGGACTCCAGTGGTTTAATCCATGTCTTCTGAAGTGATATGATAGGTGTGGGTGAGAAACAGATAAATATTTAAGTCCTTTTTAAAAATTTAAATTCTCCTCTCTGCCCAGTAGGTGGCGATATGCATGAAGAATGTGAATCACCAAAAACATAAGTAGAAGAATATGAAAGTGGACATTTATAGTAAAAATACACACACACACACACACATATATATATATATATATATATATATATATATATATATATATATATATATATATATATATATATGTATATTATATATATATAATATATAGTGTATATATATATATATATATATATATATATATATATATATATATATATATATATATATATATTTATGATGATCTGTTTCTTACCCACACCTATCATATCACTTCAGAAGACATACATTTATACACTGGCGTCGTATGGACTACTTTTTGTTGACTTTGTGTGATTTTTGGTCCTTCAAAGTTCTAGCCACAATTTTGGGGGTATTGTGAGGACCTACAGAGCTGAAATATTAATTTGTGTTCTGCAAAAGTAAGAAAGTCACACCCTTGGGAATGGATTACATAAGGGTGAGTAAATGATGACAGCATTTTTATTTTTGGGTGAACTATTCCTTTAATAAAAGAGTCAGTCAATGACACGCCTTCGCATTCGTTGCTTGGCAACGTATTTGCTTGCGACCGTTCAAGATTGAGCTGCGCAGAACGCTTCTGCATCAATGTAACTGCTACAAAGACGCCTTTTTTCGCAGATGTTCCTGGAAAAATGTTTCAATTTGTGCCGCATGTTGGTAAATGAGAGCGCCAAAACCTTGTAAGTAATATTTAATACCAGAAGTAAGTGAAATGCTGCTGGTTTTCTTGATACAGCCCTCGACATTTGAGTCTATTATGCTAACTCCAAATAATATTATATATTTAAATATCGCTTTATCGCTATATATCGATATTATTTATGTAAATATAATTTACATTGATAAATCTAATTGTTGTAATTTGGTATATTATTTAGTCTGCGTTGTATTCAACACTTGTTAAAGAGTCACTGTTTGGTAGCCATCACTGTGCAAATTGATCTATGAAGATAAAGCAAATTACTGACAGTCTATGGACACTGATGTGTATTTGTATGTTCATTAATACATCATAGTTGAGGGGTGTTTCATTTGCATACAGAAGGTTTTACTCTGGTGCTCCACTTAACCAGAGTCTTGGGAGAAGGGAATGTTATTAGACTCAAAATAACACTGGAAAGTTATTTTAAGGACAGGTAACCTCATTTAGATCAGTATTCACATACACACTAAACCATAACCTTATGCAAAAAGTAATCTTGTCTGAACCATCTTCCCTGTACAATTTTATTATCATGCAATATTGCACGCATTGCATATTTTTAATTATTACTGTAAATGAAATTGGGTATGTTTCCAGTTCTTTTTCCAGGAAATATAGGCAATATTGTCTAATATGTCTCCTTCAAGGCCGTACACTCCATCTGTGGCACCTCCTCTGCCCTTATGTAATTTCAACATCTCAAGCAACTTCTGCACAGAAGAGAATATCTCTGAGTGCATTCTGTACATCAATCAGGTTTGTGTGCTATATTTGTCTGCAGCTTGCCTTGGGTGACAATTGAAACCTGGAAGAATTGTTTAGAGCATGGGTAGGTTTGACTGTGAACATTGCCTTATCATTGGTCAGCAAGTTTAGATATCTGTGGTTTTCTAAAAAAAATCATGTAATCTCGGCTCACACTAAAAATTGAGTCACAGAGGAAGAATTTTTAAGTAGAGTCTTTCAACTTCAAATGCACTTCTCCTTAAATGTTAAAACATGTGGCTCATCTGCATGGTCCAGTTTGCCCCTGCCGGAATATGCTGTAATTACACTACAAATAAATACAAAACTCCTTTCAGATGAGAGTGAATGCTGATGGATGGGTTAGTCCAGGCATTATACTGTAAATCTACTTTTTGTAAAACCCCAATTTCAAAAAAGTTGGGACAGTATGAAAAATGCAAAAAAAAAAAAAAAAAGGTGATTGGTAAATTATATTTACCCTTTGCTATATTGAAAGCACTACAATTACACATTATTTGATGTTTTTTACCTTGTGAATGTTTTTTTATTTACTGTTACGGCACACCTTCCTTGGTCTAGGTGTATGGGAAGGTGGGTAACAAATGTTTTTTGGTGAGAGTGCAAAAGCGAACAGGTTAACAGGTGAGTCAATCGTGTCATAGTATATAAGGAGCCTCCAAAAACAGCCTAGTACTTCAGGAGCAAGGATTATTCGAGACTTGTCAATTTGCCAACAGATACATCAGCAAATAAACCAGCACTTTGAGAACAATGTTCCTCAAAGGCAAATTGGAAGAATTTTGGGCATTTCACCCTCTACAGGGCACAATATATTTAAAAGTTTCAAGGAATCTGGTCAAATGTCAGTGTATAAAGGACACGACGAAAACCACTTCTGAATGTGTGTGATCTCTGATCCCTGAGACATCACTGTCTTAAAAACATAATTCATCTGTAATGGATATCATGAACATGGGCTTGGGATTAATTTAGTAAACCTTTGTTAGTCAACACCATTCGCCGCTGCATCCACAGATGTAAGTCAAGACTTTACTATGTGAAGGAGAAACCATACATCAACACTGTCCAGAAGCGCTGCCGACTTCTCTAGGCTCGATCTCATCTTAGCTGGAAAGTAGAACTGTGGAACTGTGTTTTTTTTTGTAAATTTTTTAGTTGGAATCATCTGCATTTAAATTACTGTACATTTAAAAGAAAAAATTAAATCACAGGGTAAAACATAATTTTATGTGTAGTTGAAGCGCTTTCAATATAGCAAAGGGTGATTTATAATTTACAATTCACTCATTTTTGTTTTATTAGCATTTTCCATACTGTCCTAACTTTTCCAGAAATGGGGTTGTATTAACAGGAGCTGTCATCCCTGGGCTTTCCACCGATCTTCTGTAACTCAGATGGCACCCAAGATCTGGATGCTATTGTTACACTAAACAACATATATGAACTTCGGCAGCTGCACTGTCGAGCTATTGGAATGATGGAGGAGCTGGAGGTAGAACAGCTCAAGTCCAGCAGTGACCTTCACTTACAGCATCTTACTAACTCTAGACTGAAGGTTTGGCTTTTTTTGTTTATGTATGCCAGTCAATGTGTATTGAATTTAGGGTTGTCAATCGATTCATTTTTTTAAATCAAATTAATTACATGATATGGCAATTAATTAATCAAATTAAAGTGATAGTTCACCCAAAAATGAAAATTGTCATCATTTACTCAGCCTCATGCCATCCCAGATGCAAGACCTTTCTTTCTTCTGCAGAACACAAAGATTTTTAGAAGAATATCTCTGCTCTGTAGGTCCATACAATGCAAGTGAATGGTGATCAGACCTTTTGTAGCTCCAAAACTAACATAAAGCAAACACCGAAGTAATCCATATGACTCCAGTGGTTAAATCCACATCTTCAGAAGCAGTATAATAGGTGTGGGAGAGAAACAGAGATCTAATTCCTTTTTTTTTCTCTAAATCTCCATGATCTTTTTTACATCTTAAAGTCACATGTGATGCCTTTTTAGTTTCACTTTCACATCTGAACATGATGTGAAAGTTAAAGTGGAACAAGTGGAGATTTATCGCTTCTAATTATATGGATTTAACCGGAGTCATACAGATTACTTTTAAGCTGACTTTGTATGATTTTTGAGCTACAAAAGCCTGATCACCATTCACATGCTTTGTATGGACCTACAGAGCTGAAATATTTTGACATGACATTAGGGTGATTAAATTATAAGAGATTTGTAATTTTGGGTGAACAATCCATTTAATCGCAGTTATTGAATTTATCAAATTAATCGCATTTATAAATATTTGCTGAGAAAGGCCTTCAAATAACAACAATTCAATAATGATAATAATAAAAAATAAACAATGATTAAATAATTATAAATAGTTATATTTAAAGAATTCTAATTACTATATATATATATATATATATATATATATATATATATACAAATTTGGATAATCAAAATGCATTACATTATTGTGGCAGATGAGTAAGGCATTGAAAAGGCAATTTAAAAAAAAGTCTTTAGAAGGCAATATATTGTTTATTTCCATATTATTGAACATAAGCGGAGTGGTGGTGGTGTAGTGGTCTAAAGCACATAACTGTTAATCAGAAGGTCGAGCCCCACAGCCACCACCATTGTGTCCTTGAGCAAGGCACTTAACTCCAGGTTGCTCCGGGGGGATTGTCCCTGTAATATGTGCACTGTAAGTCGCTTTGGATAAAAGCGTCTGCCAAATGCATAAATGTAAATGTAAATAAGCCTATCATTGGACTACAGTCCACAGCATTCCATTTTGCAATTTAATTCATTAATTTGTCCAAGATAAATGTATTGTTAACATGTTTTTCTAAGGACTATTACTTATTAATGCCCGGGCATTCTTAATTGCATTAAATAAATTTAACACATACATTTTTTATTAAATTAATCACACTGAATTAACGCATTAAATCGAAAGCCCTAATAATAATAAAAAAGAATAGCATGTTACACTCTAGGAAATATCAACCGTCCAAAAGGATTTCACTCACGCTATTGTGCAATGAACATCTCATGTCCAATATGAACATTTGTATTTTCACTATTATTAAGCTGAAGTGTGATTTGGATAATATGAATTTTCAATGTTTTGCAGGACCAGCTTGAACTTTCAAAAAAGGAAAATATGCGCTTGCACGAGAAAGAGCGTCAGCTCAAAACAAATATAAAAACTTTGCAAAACAGCCTTAAAGAGACCAAAGTAGAGGTATGAAAAATTTATGGAAATTGCTTTGATGTAGGTCATCATGTATAGTTTGTTCACTTTTAACCTCAATCTTTTGTCAAATAAAATATGCTTTGTCCTTTAATAGGTACAAAGGCTTCAGGGTATCATTGCGAGCCGTGCTACACAATACAACCACGATATTAAAAGAAGAGAAAGGGAGCACAACAGAGTGAAGGAACGCCTCAGTCAGCAACTCATTGCCAAAAAGGATAAGAAACAAGGTAATATGTGTCATTTAAACATCTCTTATGGGGCTTTTCCACTGCACAGTACAACTCGACACTGCTCACATTTTGGGGGTTTTCCACTGTGGATAGTACCTGATACTTTGTTTTTAGTACCACCTCGGTCGAGGTTCCAAGCAAGCCGATCCGATACTAAATGTGACATTAAAACCCTGCAGATCACTGATTGGTTAAAGAGAATCGTCACTACCAGCGTCACTGGATTTTCGACACCCGCTAGTTTTAAAGCAAGCAACAGTGATAGCAGTATAATTTGTTCAGGCAAATTTTGAATTGTAAAAAGAAATGGCTGTGCTCAAAACCACGCTTGTTCAATAAACGAGGTGCAGACGTTCCTCTCGTTAGCAATGAACAAAACGAAAAGACTACAGAACCATCAAGGAAAAGTGGAAGTGGTTCGACCAAATGGACGCTATCTAGACTGTCGAGCAATGGGAGGGAGAGTGCCCTGGACTCAGCCACGGCTGGAGTCCACAATTGTTATGTTAACTCTATACTCTGCTTGAAAGATTCACTTTATTTAGTTGACCAGCTACTGGAAGCTTGCTTTTAAAACAACCAGGCAAATTTAACTGTTACACTTGTGTAAAATCACCATGCAACAAATGCTTTATGCAGCACAACGAGCTAGTTGTTAACAGCTAGAAGTCATGTTATTGTTTATGGTCAGTAATGTTTGTGTCGTGTTTAAGATGATTAAGCCGTGACGGCAGTAGAGGTGGCGCAACTATGACGATCAGCCTATAATCCCACCCATATTGAACTAAACAGCAGTGGAAAAGCAAGCTCAGAAAAGTAATGCAAGTAGAGTTGAGTTGAGTTGAACCATAACGTGCAATAGTTGTGCCATTGTATGTCAGGGTAGTCGGGATGCTCAAAGTGTTTTGATAGCACCACGGAGCCATAGTGTTTACATTTCACACGATTCATAGTTGCCATACATTAAGCTGAGATAGGAGAACGTATGTTATATTGAAAAAAATTACACACTTCAAGTTCACTTCATTGTTAAATTTAGTGCTGCCCTGAAGGAAATTTAAAATGTTCACTCATTAATTAGCCTAAATGCTCATGTGCATGTCTTTGTCAGGAATGGAAGTTTTGAATTATGTTGGAAGGCCAGATGGGAGGAGATGTCTTTGGAAAACTGGAAAAACTGAAGCCAGGTACAAGGCATCAGTGCTTTTGGAATTCTTCTGAATTCTTTAATCAAATAATTGTTACACAAGGCAAATCTTTGGGTTGAACATTCTTTGTTTTTATTTATTTATTTTTTAGACATGAAGGACAAATGTACAGAAATCTTCTGAATGAATTTGATAATCGACAAAGGGAGCTGATGTTGGAAAACATTGAGCTGAAGAAAGTTCTTCAGCATATGAAACGAGAGATGGTGGGAGTTTTAAATTCAAAGAGGAATTGCCCAAAGGAAGAGAAACAGAGCAATAATGTAGATCAGGTAAGTCTCCCACAAAGGTTTTGTATGGCTGCAAAATGCATACCAAAGAGAATAAATCAAAGCATGATTGATTTTTGTCTTTTGTACCAGACAAATTCAGATGATGAGGAGAACTCATTGAAAGGACCTTCTGAGATGTCCTGTGATTATGCTCGGGAGAAACTCACCAACAGCATTCGTCAGCAGTGGAGGAAACTGAAAAACCACGTTGAGAAACTTGACAGCCAAGGTACAGAAATGCATATAAAAAACCCAAGGATGCAATACTATAAATTATGTTTTATTCATCTTAAAGCACAAACTCACAGACAAGGTGCCTTCAATGTGTATCGATCTTTAAGAAGAACATAAAGACAAGGCCAGGCTGTCATTTAATAAAATGAAATTTTGTGTTGCAGCATCCTTGGTGCAAGCTGGAGACAGTGAGCAGGTGATCTCCAAACATATCCACAAGGAGGAGATAGAGAGGCTAAAATTAGAACTTCAGCAATGTAAAGAATTCATTCAGACTCAGCAGCAGCTTCTGCAAGTAAGTAGAGGCACAATTTCTCTCAGAATAGTCTTGCTGTATCTGAATTATTAAGTCTGTAAGCAGAGTACGCTGAAAAGTATTTACATTAAAAAATAAAAAAAATATTTTTGAAATTTGAGGCCTTAAGTATTACATTTTGTACAATAAAGGTTTGAAATATTGCTTATGGAGGTCTTAAAGTTTGGGAATGGAAAGACATTTTATTTTTACTGTATTTTAGTTCATGCATTATTCATTTTGAATAAACTTGGCCACAGTTACTAATAGGTCCAAATGATGGTTCAACTGATTTCAGAGCAAATGCATAAATATAAGTAAAGGCAGGGCCGTAGCCAGGGTTTAGAAATTAGTGAGGTCGAGATTTTCTCTTCTTTTAATAGATCTTATTTACGGCAATTCATACCAAATTACATCTAAACACAACCAAAGTTATACAAAATCCACAAAATCATTATCTATTATGAAATACATACAGAGGGGTGTGTGTGTGTGTGTGTGTGTGTGTGTGGTTACAGAGAGGGAGAGAGAGAATAGAGATAGATAGTAAATTTTAAAAAAGGGGGTTGGCCTTTCAACCAGGCCAACCCCCTCTGAGGTGTTAATAGGTTGATCTGTGCTGGAAACCCTGTATGACACACAATGTATGACATTCCTTTGTTCTGGTTAACAGGGAGAAAAATAAGTTGCAATTTACAGACTTTCAAAAGTGATCTCGCTTCAATCACAGAGAAATTATTGCTCCAAGAAGGCCATAATTATATTCAAAGTGGCTCTTTAACATGCATAAGCACTTGTCCTGTGAGCCGTTCATTGGACATGCTGGCTCTGAGCCATGATTTGAGCATGGCAGAGATTGACATTTCACAGGCACGTGTTGTCACTGGAAGTGTTAGAAACAGTTTCAACATACATTTTATGTTGGAAAAGAAGGTCATTTGTGTTGCATGCAGAGTCTCCAAAGCTGATGTAGGCAAGGGAATCATCTTCCGAGTGAAACTTGTGCCTCCAGCATTCTATTTTCTGCTTCACTGTTTCTGGGTCAGGTAGGTCTTCTCGGTACCAGTACTTCCTTTTTTAGAGCTTTTGGTACTAGAAAAAACTGCTAGCATCGCAAGCTCATTCCTTTGAGAGAACCTGGCATCCAGCTTAGACCCCGAAGCCGCCGCCAGGCGCCGCCATTTGCGCCATTTAGAATTTCAGCCGCCGCCAGCCAATAATTTCGTAAGCCAAATTGAGCCGCCATCTGATAAAGTTTGGCTGAGCTGGCTAGAATTATTTGCATCAAATAATAATTCTATCACATAGTGACATACACACACGAAATATATAAACAATACACGAGATCTATTTTCCCACTGGATTCATAACAGCACAGTCTTGTGCTCGTTGCTACTGATACACAGACTCACAGTGAATTGACGACCAATTAAAATTGCTCGTTTTCCGTACAGAAGAAGCGATGCATGTTTTTCTCGCACTGAGGTGAAATGGCGGAAAGCAGCAAGCAAGGTAATTTTGATCTCACTTCTCACATACTTTCCTAATTCCTACTTACTTTTTTTTTTTAACTTAGGCCTACCCAGACTTTTGTTAAATCTTCAGGGCACGGTTGCACAAACACCTGAATCAAAGATTGATGTTATGAACCAAATATTCTTGAACGGAGAGATTTATAGCACTGAACGTGATATTACTGCAGTAACAAACCACCGTTTCCACATAGCTAATTCACGACGCATGCTTCAGTGTACATTGAAATGAAATGTGCAAAACTTTGTCCAAAATAATACTGATAACAGTGTGTGTTTATATTAAGGCGAGACACGGCAGGTAAAAACATCGTTTTTTTTTTACTGGTCAATTTTGAGATTTGTGGATATTTGTCTTCAATAGCATGTCTTCTTTCAGACTTGTGGTGAAAAAAAGTCCGAAATACACATTTACTACACTTCGTCTGTTTGCGTCTGTAGATTTCTCATAAATTCAACAAAAGTTTGCGTTCTTAATCAACATACTTCTCAGCGATCTCTGCCGTCACTCACCCTCTCATCACATGCACCGTTAGGAAACTCTCTCTCTTCTGTACAATCCTGTTGGATCCAAATATGGTCATTTCCTTTTTATCAGCAACCAATCGTGAAAGTAAAAAGACTGAATGCGCAATCTCATTGGCTGATGATAAATCTTTAAAGCCCGTTTTCTCAAAATGACCTTTCTCTCATACTCCAAGTCCGAAACCTCCACTTCAGTAGTACCTAGTTATATTATGAAGACATTTACAGAGGGATTTGTAAATATATTATTCCTAGCCGGATATATATAACATTTTATTCCAAAAAACATGGCGAAAATCATTATATTCTGATTTACAGGATAACAAAAGTAGATATCCATAAATCCCTCTGTAATTTTTTTCCCATCTAATATGTGAACACAATGAAAAAAATATTTTTAACCTGGCTTTATCCAATACTCAGATTTCGTTTTTTAAAATATATGCAAATTAGCACATATTTAATTAGATATTGCCTAATTTGCATATTTAAACATTAAATTAAAGAAAACTTGTAATACATTGTTTTCTCATCTTAATGTAACTAATCAACTGGGAAAGTTTCATGGTGATATCTGCTAGTTAAAAATTTTACCCTATTCACCCTTAGTGTCTCGCCTTAACTATAAAGTTGAACAGCGAATTACTGTACATGTCATAAATATATGCATAACGTTACTCCATGAAGTTTGACAAGTGTGCATTCTTACACAGCATCAGGGACATTATTCACTATAGCAAATATGTACATACGTAGTGAAAGTAAAATCTGGTGTTTTCTTTATTACATTGTATTGCATTTTGTAGAAATATAGTGTAAGCCATGCATTGCTTGGAAATATTGAGATCTAGTAAATCAGTATAACATAGACCAGGCCCGCCGACAGGGGGGGACAAACGGGTCTGTTGTCCCGGGCCCAGGGTAGGGGGGGGGGGGCCCAGAACTGGGCCCTCATTAAATTATGGAATAATTGTTAAAAAATAAATAAAATAGGCATATTTGTGGAAAAAATATCTAATATTTGAGTTACATAAAAGCTTTTTATTTGTTTTCTTCCTAATTGTCCTTGAAATAGTGGTCAAGAACCCCGCCCACCCCCAAAACAAAAATGGTTTGGCCACTGATCAAAATTTGATGTTGTCATTTGATTTGAAGTTCAGTAGGCTAACGTTACGATCAAAATGTCCGGTCAGCACAAGTCTGGTGCTCAGAAAAGAAAAGAAAAGAGAAGAAGGGAAGAAGAAAATAGAGGCCTTCGAGATGTCCTAAACAAATATTTTAAAAAAGGTGGTGACGGAGAAGCTGGAACTAACGTTAGTAAAGTCAACGTAGAGCAAGGTAAGAAACAGCGCAGCCAACGTTTATGAGTGTTGTCAAAGACCCGGTACTTCGGTACCAAGTCGGTACTAATTTTGTTTTAAGCGTCACGCCACGGTACCAGGTTTTCTCAAACCCGGTACTTGATGCGCGTGCATGCCAGCGGCGTGCAGTTGCGTTCTCTTCATAAAAGTGCTGAGACATTGCGACCGGCGGTGCTGCTGATGTGGTGGCTGTAAATCCACTTGTTGATAAGAAAGGAGGAAAGAGACACATATGGAAATATTTTGGATATTAGCTCATAATAGCGACGCGGCGCTTCGTTTTACAGGCGCGCAAGTTCATTGTTGCATAGCAGCGACAGACGCCACGGGAGAGCACGCGCTTGTGGAAAGGAGAAAGCGGTGCGAACTGCGCTCTCCATGATGACGAGGAAGTATTAGCAAAGAATTCATTGATTTCTAGCCCTTGCATTAGCTTTACTGTTTGGCAATGCTCTCCATAGAGCGTCAACTTGCCAAGAAACTGGACTTTAAAGACATCATAGATGATTTTGCCACAAGGAAAGTTCGGCGCATGGCATTTGGAGTTCAAATCTAAACGTCACACCAGCAGTAGCCTAAAATACAATGGTAAATATTAATTTATTTCCTGTTAGTGTCAGAATTCCAATACATAAGAAGAGTGTATTTGGCAACAACTTATGTGTAGTTAATGTTAACCATTATTGTCAATGCATTGCACTTGTCTTTTGCAGAGAGGAGAGGAAGAGCAGAGGAGAGGAACAGGAGAGGAAGAGCAGAGGAGGGGAACAGGAGAGGAAGAGCAGAGGAGGGGAACAGGAGAGGAAGAGCAGAGGAGAGGAACAGGAGAGGAAGAGCAGAGGGAGGAGAACAGGAGAGGAAGAGCAGAGGAGGGGAACAGGAGAGGAAAAGCAGAGGAGAGGAACAGGTGAGGGAAGAGCAGAGGAGGGAGAGGAACAAGAGAGGAAGAGCAGAGGAGAGGAACAGGAGAGGAAGAGCAGAGGAGGGGAGAGGAACAGGAGAGGAATAGCAGAGGAGGGGAACAGGAGAGGAAGGGCAGAGGAGGGGAACAGGAGAGGAAGAGCAGAGGAGAGGAAGAGCAGAGGAGGGGAACAGGAGAGGAAGAGCAGAGGAGGGGAACAGGAGAGGAAGAGCAGAGGAAGGGAGAAGAACAAGAGAGGAAGAGCAGAGGAGGGGAACAGGAGAGGAAGAGCAGAGGAGGAGAACAGGAGAGGAAGAGCAGAGGAGGGGAGAAGATCAAGAGAGGAAGAGCAGAGGAGGGGAACTGGAGAGGAAGAGCAGAGGAGAGGAACAGGAGAGGAAGAGCGGAGGAGGGGAACAGGAGAGGAAGAGCAAGGGAAAAGGAGAGATCTGGGCATGGGGGGGCCCATCTAAGATTATCTTGTCCCGGGCCCAGGCAAGACTGTCAGCTGGCCTGACATAGACATCTGTAGACATGAAGTGGCAGCTTCAGCCATTTGCAGCTATGAAAAGTTTGGCGGCTGCAGCAGCCATTTAGGTTTTGGATGAGCTGGCTAGCCAGCCAATAACTTCATCAGCCAGCCATTATTCTCAAAACAAATGGCTTCGGGCTCTAATCCAGCTCACTAGTGATGTGGTCTATAAAAGGATAAAATAAATTTACCCTGTAGTGGTCTTCCACTGACTCTGTGGGTAAGTTAGGCCTAGAGTTCTGATTCACAGGAATTCTCCACTTGGCAGGGACCACATTGACAGAGTTGGCCAGGGCTGTGGCTAAATGAAAACATGTACTAAATCCTTGAACACATCTCTATTTGGTTATGACTTCATGTACATTTCTTGCCTCCTAATATGCTGTGACAATGTCCAAGTTAGTAGCCTGTAATTGTTTGGTGAGGGGGGTGCATGTAACCTAGGACATGGTTGGTCATCACAGCAGTAATGATAGTCTCAATTGATTCCATACTATGCTGGAAATTACTCTCCTTTCCAGAGATGGAGGTTGGTTCTGTCTCCATGCTCTTCAAAGCAGAATGTGCAGCAGTGATTTTTTTGCACAAAAGCGCATACTGTGGTTGCTCTGGTGCCCCATCTGGTGTCCGATATCAACGGGATCCCTGCTGTTCTTGATTGGCCATCTTCTCTTCTGTTCTCTTTCTGCAAGGCATCTTTCCTGGGACCTGTTGCTGAGAAGAACACCGCAATCCTTTCAATGATTGGCATGGAGTTCCTCACTAAAGTAATGTCAGAACAGCCATGTACCACTACTAAATTGAGAACATGGCTCCTACAGTGGGTGTACACTGCCCTGGGGTACAGTTCCTGGATTGTCTTTTGCACACCACACACTTTTCCACTCATTGTAGGGGCCCCATCATAGCCCTGACCCCTAAGGAAGGTTGCATGGAGACCCCACTTTGCGAGCTGCCTGGGAATGGCTTCAGTTATTGTTGCTGCATCTTGTTTTTTTAAGGGACAGAAACCAAGAAAATCCTCTCTTATCTCAGTTTTATCTTCCTTATCACTGGCGTAGCGGACATATATTGACATCTCTATAATCCCACTTATGTCCATGGACTCATCTGCTTATACAATAACGTACTTGGCCTCCTTTATTTTCTTTAACAGTGTCTCACTGACTTCTGCACAGCATTCTATTAACTCATTCTGGGTTTGTGGGGAACGGTACATTCCATTTTGTGGTGCTGTCTACAGATGTTGCTATAGGGCAGAATCAAATTCTGCTTTCCAACTAACAAAGGGCTTTCTCCCTCCCAGCTCCTCCGAAATGCAACATTTCACTGGTCAAGACACACGATTATGTCAATGATGGATAAGAGACTCTTACGATCGGCCATAACCTTTTCATCATATTTTTGGCTAATAACTGAGCCAAAGTTCTTTTTATTTGCTTGGACTACAGACAGGAAGTTCTCTGCCAGTTCAGTGGCTCTTTGATGCCCCACTGTAAAGCTATGACTTCGGATAATACCTCTCTTTTCACCAATAGCATTCTTCCAATCAGTGAAGCCCTTTGTAATGAAGCTAAAGTTGGAATCCTTAACCTTATTAAAGGCGAGGCAATGAGCACAATAGGCTGCATCTTCATGAGGTGATAGCGAAGCCATTCATATTTCTTCTCCCATTGGATATTGTATTTTAGCTGCTTTCCTCTAAATGCTCAGTGGTGATACCTATGCTGCTCTGTTGGCACCCACTTATTTAGGAGCAAACAGGGGTTCTCTGTATCTATAAGTACCTGAATCTGTGTGACTTTATTCTTTAATTTCACAGGACCAAAAGGATGTAAATTGCCTCCTGTTTCCCTGTCCTGCTCATCTCAGTTCTCTTCTCTGCAGCCCTCCTCTCTGTTCTTTTGTTGACCATCTCCTCTCTGTCCTCCTCCTCTCTGTTCTTCTGTCTGTCCTGCTCCTCTCTCTTCTCCTCCTCTCTGTCCTCCATGGTCAAATTTTTCTATGTTTTCTTCTTGTTTTGTTTTTTTATTTACAAATAAATCTAGTGTATTCCGTAGTAACCTTTTTGGCAGTCTTCTCACTATTCTATCTGGCTGTTTTCTGTGGGAGGAAATGTATTACATCACAGCATGTTGCTTGAAAGTTATTTACTAAGGGTTTGAATTAATTGAGTCCTGCATGTGTTAACAAGCTAGATAGCCATCATAACCTCAAACCAGCTAGCCTCGCTTTGAGTCCTTAACTCTAACTGTTACTACTTCAAATATATGAAATGCTGCATATTGTATCAACACTGATGCTCTAGTTAATGAATGCTTCTTAGCAATAACTTATCTTTTTACAGAGTTTGGGTACCTGGCTGTAGTGAGATTTTGATGCCATGGGATTAATCATGCAAACGAGCAGTTGTGCACTTAATCACTTGCACATATTGCACTCAATTTAGGGTCCCCTCATCTCCTTCTCTCTCTTTTAGCTCCTAAACATACCTCAATAAACTCACCCGGAATAACAGAGTTGATAAATCATTATTGAAAACATGCATAGTATTAGTAGCTAGCTAACTAGTTGCATAGAAAAAATGTATGCCATTGTTTTAGCGTTGCTTGCTTCTCTCGTGCCATGCACTTAAGGATAGCTTAATGTTTACTAAGTTACATTTATTAAAAACAAATATTAAATAGTTAGTTAATAGCAAACATTCTGGGTTACTTCATAACCAGGTAATTCATTATTGTTAGCTGTCCTAGTCACATACCTTGGTTCATGCCAATTCAGTTCGACATTAGGCTGTGGCTGGATTGCTTGATCCCGGCTGGCTGTGAACTTGAGCAACTATCCAATAACCGCATAGATAAGCATCACGCACCAATCAGAGATTAATTTAAGATGCAGCTCCATGGAAACCCCGTCTGTGAGGATAGACCAAATGTTTTCAACTCCTGATTATACAGTTAAATACGCTGATTGTTTTTTTTTTATGTATAATTTTTTTTATAGATAGACATATTTGTTGGTCCAGACCTCGGTGACCTGATAGCTTGCTACAGCCCTGAGTAAGGGATAATGTACAGTCAGCTGGTTGTTATCGCACAATAAACTCCGACAGGGAGATCTGGTCTTGCATCACCCTGAAGGGGTTTATTTTGTGATAACAATGGGCTGACTGTACATTATCCCACTTATTACATGGCTTCTAACCAAATAAATAAATACATGGACATAAGATATTGATTTGCATTGAAATTATGTAATTTGAGAAGAAATCGCTGAACAGCTTGAATCAACCTTCTGTTGGTGTTTACTTTGTCTGACTCCTTATTATTCTGGCTATTTCAAACTACTAGCCAAATAAATAAATAAATGCACATTAAAAATTGATTTGAGTTGAAAGTATTTTATTAGCTTACTTGTAAAGATTGCTAGTACTTGCATTGATCCAAGATGCAGGAGAGACGGCTTGCAGAACCCAAATGAGTGGTCTGATGTGTCTAAATCCCCAGATGTGCAGTTGTTACAGAGCAATATTTGACCTCCTAGATGTCGCCATTGACCAATCATAGCCAAGTATTCCAAAGAGCTGTGTAATAAAGACGTTTATTGAATGTCATGAAATATCAAGGTATATATTTTTACCCATGTTGCCCAGTCCTAACCAAGAGCTATTTTACAGCAACAGCTCAACACACCCTGTGATGAGGAGACTGCAGCTGTCCTCAGTGATTGCTACATGCTGGAAGAGAAGGAACGCTTAAAAGAGGAGTGGAGGGTTTTTGAAGAACAGAGGAAAAACTTTGAAATGGAAAGAAGAAATTTCACAGAGGCTGCCATCAGATTGGGCCATGAGGTTCTGACTTAGAATTAAGAATTTCATAAATGATTATCTTGAGCAATGTCATTGATTTTAACTGCAGCTTTCCAAGTATAAAATAAAATAATTATTTATTTCAGAGAAAATCATTTGAGGATGATCGTGCACTATGGCTCAAACATCAATTTCTAAACACAACATTTGCAGACCAGATAAAACCACAAAGTCGTATAACTTATGAATTATTCAAGTGTGAGTGTTTTTTTTCTGTACTTTTTTAATAGCTTTTTAATTTTTATTTTTTTATAAAATACACTTAAATGCTTTCTGATTTTGCAGACTCAACTCATGAAGAGAAACACATGCCAATGTCTGCTAAAGTTAGCAAATCTCATCTTTAGTCTTTAATCCATGGAACACCATGCAGATGATCTTGGATTTTATCTGGCACCAGATGTGAGATTCCTTGAGCCAATGTGAATGAGAAGCTTCCAAGTCCATAATGAACATTCAAAATACAGACCTGAATATTAAACCAATGATAATATAATAGATAATATGTTGTAATCACATACGTTCTATTAAGCTTTTTATTTGGTTTTGGTACTAAATATGAAATACAGTCTCATCCAATTAAAATCTGTAATAATGCATTTGACAACATCAAATACTCTATGGTTCAAGCATGGGCACATTTTATTTCTTATTGTGCATTCGACTTTGAGCTTAAATTTTATTTATTTTATCTTTTGTAATTTAAGCAGTTAATTAACATACCACCATAATTATTTTACACAGTCTCCAAAACCACAAAGTTATGATTTCTTTGTTGCAGGTAATAATATTGTGCTAATAACTTAAAATTAACTTATTTTATATTTAAAACATACTCCGTAAGGAATAAGCTTCAAATATATAAAATGCCAAACTTAAATGGAACTTGTATTAGGATGCTTTAAGATTTATTCATATAAAGATAGCAATCTCAAGACTGGACTCGAACTCTTGTCAACCATATTTTTATGTTCTTGGTCTTGTCATAGACTCTGGAGCATTTGGATTCCGCCACATCACGGACTCGAACAAGTTTTAATTCTAGTGACCTGTCGAGTCCCAACACTTCAATAAATATTGCGAGTTCAATACAAGTTAAGCTCAGTCGACAGCATTTGTGCCATACGTTGATTACCACAAACATTTATTTTCTTAAAAAAAAAAGCATAAATCCAGGTTACAGTGAGGCATTTACAATGGAAGTGAATGGGGTCAATATTTGGAGAGTTTAAAGGCAGAAATGTGAAGCTACACAATAATTCTTCTGTTAAAATGTATGTATCATTTGAGCTGTAACTTTTAAATCATGTTTAGTCATTTTAGGGTTTGTTGACATTACATTGTCATGGCAATGAAGTTGTAAAATTGGCACATTTACACAGAAAAGGTTAGTAAGTGATTTTATCACACTAAAATCATGTCAACAACACTTATAATGTTTATGTCTTGTGGCTATACTTTTGAAACGGTGAGTATTTTAACATTTACAGATTGACCCCATTCACTTTCATATTCCTGACTGGAACCCAGATTTATTTTTTTTAAATCTATTTTTAAATAATCAATATTATGCCACAAATTCTGTCGTATGACCTTAACCCAGATTATTCCTTTAAAAAATATTATTTGTGCTAGCATGTACTGTACATGTACATACTGTGTGTAACATGAGTGTTCCGATTTACCTGGAATAAAAAATCCCTATGACATTAGCAATAATGACATGTATCCTGTATTTCTGTGGCTGCATAGAATCAGAACGTCATGGTTACTGTTGTAACCTCCGTTCCCTGATGGAAGGAATGAGACGTTGTGTCGATTGTAGTGACACAAGGGGTCCCACTTCCAAACGCCATGCTCTACCTGTGTTACGTGACTGCCGAGCCAGGTGCAAGCAGGCTGCTGCATGCTAGAAGCAGCTGGGTTGGCTCCACGTAACCCTCCCCAACGCCCCCACTTAAAGGTGTCATGTACCGCTCTTAGGTTCCCAGTACCCGTACGGGAAGAGGCGACACAACTTGTAAGGGAGCCAGCCGTGATCTTTTCTCTCTCTATGATTCTCGTCATAGAGTTAAAAAGTCTAACACAGAGGTAAAAAATCTTAACGCTATAGATGCGTCGGGGCAGGCGTCCTTTCCTGTTCCTATTCTTTCAGGGGGAAAAGACCCTACGGAGACCACGACCTGCCCAGACTGGGTGGAGGTAACTTGTGGCCACTACACACGGGGGAGGTCAAGCCACCCGTGGGAGGTCAAGCCACCCGTGGACATGGTGCGGTGGTAGATCCTGCCTGACAAGGGAGGATTTGCTACAGACACGGCGACCGGGGGGCCGTCTTCAAGGAGAGGGCTTTGAGCTCGATTGACTCAAGCGGCTCGAAGGGGGGTCTCTGAAGGCCTAAGAGGACCACTGAGAGATCCCAGGAGGAGAACAGGCTTGGCCGGGAAGGTTTCAACCTCCGGGCGCCTCTTAAGGAACCTGATTCTGGTGCATTTCATATTTATCCATGAAAAAATCACTTACAGCAGTGGATCTTTACCTACCAGTGCCAGTGCCATGGTACTGCTATATTAGGCTACTTAAAAAGTAAGAGTAATTTTGAGAAATTTCAATGTGTTGTAAAATGCTTTCAATTGATATTTAATTAATTCTTTTTGGTTATATGACTGTCATTGGGCATTTTGGCAGAAATTTGCATGACCAAAACCTTGTAATACGTATTGATTGTTCTTGCAAGCTGTGGTAGTGTCCAGTGTTTTTTCCTTTCTCTTCATAATAGTTGATAGTTAGTAGTGATAAAACATTGGAACCGGCCCTGGTTTGTAGGTTAGCTAGCTATTAAAAATCCTACATAATGAGTATTGCTGGACCTTATTGTAAATTGAAAACTATTCACATGTTCATACATTTACAGGAAATGTATTAATGTTACATAACTAAGGTAACATTCAATAAACGGTCAAAACAACAATAAAAAATTAATCAAAACTGCTAACAATGTTTGTAGAACATGTAAAATCTGATTTTTAATTAGTTATTGTATCTAGAAGTAGTTCTGGGTTCTGCAGAGTTTCTATATCAATATGAATAGAAAACGTTCTGGATTGATGGGAACAGCAACGGAGAGAGGAACAGCCATCCTTGACATTGTCATCTAGAGCAAAAGATACAAAAATAATTAATTGTCTTTTTCTTATCACATCTATTATAAATACTTTAAAGACAAACTATTGGCCTCTGATCACTGGAATCCTAACAATGATATTCAGGGTCCTCTTGAGTTGGCAAGGCCACGGTCAGTTCAACCTCTTTCTCACAGTTTGTGGCTCTTTCAAGCTTGAATTCAGCCTGGAGAGCTGCCATAGTGATGTGTTAGTCAGCCTAAGTGATGCCCCAGAGAAGAGAAAATAATTAACACTATTTTCCATTTTAACATATCAAAAAGATTTCATGTGAAGTGTTTGATGAACTATACTTTTTGGCATAGGTAGTGACAATTATTGGAAGCCTCTCCTCAAGGCCGTAACCAGGATTTTAAAAAAACAGAGGTCAAAAATAACAACTGAAATAACAAAAATAGCGAACTGTGTAGTGTGTGTGTGTGTGTGTTTTCCCGTATCTGGGTGTGAACTGTTGAAATATAACCTATAGGTAGTTGTGGCTTCTTATGCAACCTCTGAAATGGTGGAGATCCATTTGTAGTATACACTACATTATATTATATTATATTATATACTATATTAGGGTGTATGCATCCTCTGAAATGGACTTGGGTTCTCACCACTAACTGTAATTGATAGAAAAATATTTCCATTATCAGTTCAGTTGGCTCAACTGTTGATACAACACCTGTACTGCAATGCATACATACAATACATAAAATAATAAAGAATACCTTTAGCTTTCAGTAATTCAGTCTCACCTTTTATCAAAACAAGTAACCATTCTTCTGTGGCCAGAAGCATCCCAACTTTGCAGGACTCTTTTGGGATAACGCAACAAAGTGTCTCGCACAGCTCACATAAACTTCAGTTTGAAGTTAAATTTTAAGTTTATGTGAGAGTTTATATGAGCTGTGCGAGACACTGGTTTTTAATTTTTAGGAAAAACTCAGCTACAGCCGACTACTTTCGTTTTGACATGACAGCAGTATCTGCAAGTACGTTGTGGCAGGGCGGAAGAGTCGCCTACCGGCCGCTGAAACGCGCCAGGGTTTAAGACTGCCGATCGCGAGCGGGGAGGGGCTCACTGCCGACCGCCTGGAGCGAGAGAACCGCTGCCAGGGGCGGGGGAGATCCCTTCTGTTCCCCGAGAACGCGGCGGGGTGTTCCGTCCGCCAGGGGCTGGAGGACTGCCTCGGATCCGCCCGGAGAGGCGCGGCTGTCGTCCGATAGAGGGTGGAGGAGTGGCCGAGGAACAAGCGGCGGCCGGGGGCTCCCCAGCCTGAGAGAACGAGGGAGGAATGTGGCAGGGAGGAGGGCGGGGCCGGGTCGTGATCATACTCACCCGGTCCCGTATTAGGCTAATCAAGCCTCCGAGGTTTAAAGGTCGACTGCAGAGTATCGTGCGGGAGAGAGAGATCGTTTACGGACATGTCCGTCATGTGTGTGTTTATGTGGTCTTTTGAGCTTATCATTAAAACTATTATTTATATTGAAAAGCCAGTTCTCGCCTCCTTTCCATTGATCCCTTTACATACGTGTCACGTGACTTTCCGTTGATGCAAGGATAATTGTCTCGTTGGCTATTTTCACTTCCCAATGAAACGACACTTCAAGAAAAAAATACAGAGCGTTCTCAATATACCGGTGTCCTCAATGGTAGTTACGGACATGCCTCTCCCATTCCAGCTCTAGACGGACAGCAGGGAATTCTCCAAGAACACCGGCCTCAGCTTTAGCAGTAACAGCATATTGTTGACACTCTGGACCCCAAGCAAACTTGGCCTAAAAAAAGTATGTTTGTGCTTAATTTTAATGAAGTCAATTTGCTTTAGTATGAAGTTTTTTTGTTTTTTTAGTATCACAAGTTCCAGTCTTACAGACTTCAGGACACCATAAGCTCAAATCTTCAAGTTGTCATTTTCAGCAATTGAGGAAACAATGATCTGCACTCTTGCAGTTGGCTTGTTAAAGTAGGCAGCAAGTTGGTAGCCCATCAGCTTTTGGTCAACTCTTACGGCACGGGCAATGATAGTAAAACAGGTGGAATAGAATTTCCGAGGAACTTGCCTGAAAACATGAACAATAACCATTGAACATTTTAGTAGTTCACCAAAGTTCACCTTTGGGTTTTGTAATATAACGCACAAAACAATGTATTAACATTTTAATAAAACAAATTGATTCACCTGTTTCTGAATATCCTCAAAGCTAGATCCAGTGCTTCCACTGCTAACTGCCGTTGAGGCTCCACGGGGTGCCCTGAACTGCAAGCAAAGTCAAGTTTTATTTTCAAGCATTTCAAGATAAATAATAAAAACATTGATGACATAGTGGGTCCTGCACACTCCCTGAACTCCAAAATTAGAAAACAAGTAGAAAAGTGAGAATGCAGACCTTTTAAATAGATACAGTTTGTACTTAAATCACTTTCTTACCTCTTGCAGTTCATAGATGTTCTGGGTCTTCTTTAGGTTGAGCTGAAGGATGTTGAGGATTCCTCTGTGCAAGTTATTGACAGTAGGGGAGGCTCCTGCAGGGGCAAATACCTTTCCAACCACACCATTAGCATACTCAAACTTGATGGGAATCTGGAGTTGAGGAGCCAGTGCTGAGGTGAGTTTAGTGGCTGGAACAAAAGAATCCTTGGGCCAGATGCCACTGTACTCATAAAGTAGAGGATCCAGGAGCAGCAAGGGAGCATTTGCATTTTAACCGATGATTGTTGCTTTTAACAGCTGGTGCTAGCTAGCACGTTTAGTATTGTCTCACAGTGGAACACTAACAATTAATTGCTTCAGAGCTTAGTAGCGTCAAATTGTACTACTTACCAAGGTTGATCTGTTGACTTGCTAAAAGAAACAAATATGACAATATAATTTAGATTTCAAGAGATATCATTTGTTCTTATGAGAAGTCACCCTTAAATAAAAAAAAATGTAAGTCGGACTGAGATTTTTTTTTTTTTTAGGGCTACAGTCAGGGCAAGCACAACAGCTCTCTTAGTACTTTTTCTGACAAAATATTAATTCTTTAATGAATTATTAACAGATGTTTTTACGTATTTGAGAATGTGTGAGACAACAGTTTTCATTGGTCATCATTTTTGTACATATATTTAAATAAGAAGTTAGGTTACCCTGGTCATCATGTCATCCTCCAGGTCAATGTCCACTGTGAAACACTGATTGTTTGTCTGATTGTTTGATTACATTTTAGGTATGGCAAGAATCGAGCTAACTGGTGACTGTACAGTTTAGATTGAATGCATTAATGTCCTATTGATGAAGAATAACTTTTTCCAAAAAATACGCAAAAATATTTTTTAGAAAGCGAAAAAGATGAAAAATTGTGAAACTGTTCCATTCCGTCAAACTAAAATCACTTGAACACTCATTACTTTGAAACTACGACTTCTGAACTTGTAAGTATGAACTTTTCTGGAGGACAGTTTAACCCACAATATAACTGAAATAGTGTTTGTATTGACTATGTGTTAAACATATGTGGATTAGACATAAGATGATACAAAAAATTCAGTCCACAACAGAGTGTAATATTGAATGAGGAAGCTGAGACATTTTTATTGATCAGAACAGAAACTTGTGGAGTGGGCTCTCTTCATTTGGGCCAAATAGTAACCACCCAGAACACCCTAGCAACTGCATGTTTTCACAATATATCAAAAGCAACCTGACAACCACATACTGTAACAATGAGCCCAAACACACAGCAGATCACCTTGACAACTGCATAGCATGCCCCAGCAACCATAGAGAACACCCTAGTAAACACATAGCCTACTGTAGCATTAATCTGGCTTGGGCCAATTTATTTTTTAATAGATAGTGCTCGGGTCGGACTCGGGATCCTTTAACTTCTCTCCTTTCATTGTGCCCATAATCGTGCTCCAAAATAATACAAGTAATATATAGCCTATAATTATAAATAATATCACATATTATATAATATAATACTAGGCATCCCTGCGGAGGTTGGGGACATTGAACCGGAGTGGCCAATGTTCAAAGCTTCCATTGCCGAAGCCGCGGTGGAGAGCTGCAGCCTCAAGGTTTTAGGTGCCGCAATGGGCGGTAACCCTCGAACACCATGGTGGACACTGGTGGTCAGGGAAGCCGTCCGACTGAAGAAAGAGGCCTTCTGGGATTTGTTGTCCCGGAGGTCTCTGGAGGCAGTTGCAAGGTACCGACAGGCCCGAAGGGCTGTGGCCTCGGCCGTGAGGGAGGCAAAGCAGTGGGTGTGGGAAAGGTTTTGAGAAGCCATGGAGAAGGACTTTCGGTCCACACCAAAGTGCTTCTGGAAAACCGTCCGCCACCTTAGGAGGGGGAAATGGGGAACCATCCAAGCTGTATACAGCAAAGATGGGATGCTGTTGACTTCAACCGAGGAGGTTATTGGGCGGTGGAAGGAACACTTTGAAGAACTCCTAAATCCCAACATGCCCTCTATGCTAGAGGCAGAGCCGGAGGCTGATTGGGGATCAGATTCTATTTCCCTGGGGGAGGTCACTGAGGTAGTCAAACAACTCCTTAGTGGCAAAGCCCCGGGGATTGATGAGATCCAACCAGAAATGCTGAAAGCTTTGGATATGGAGGGGGTGTCATAGATGACATGCCTGTTCAACATTGCGTGGAAATCTGGGACAGTGCCTAAGGAGTGGCAGAACGGGGTGGTGGTTCCCCTCTTCAAAAAGGGGGATCAGAGAGTGTGTGCCAACTACAGGGGTATCACACTTAGCCTCCCTGGTAAAGTTTACTCCAAGGTGCTGGAGAGGAGGGTTCGGCCGATTGTCAAACCTCGGATTGAAGAGGAACAATGCGGTTTTAGTCCTGGCCGTGGAACGACGGACCAGATCTTTACTCTCGCAAGGATCCTGGAGGGGGGCCTGGGAGTATGCCCATCCGGTCTAATGTGTTTTGTGGATCTGGTGAAGGCGTATGACCGGGTCCCCTGGGAGGTGCTGCGGGAGTACGTGGTGGGGGGGGGTCCCTTCTTAGGGTGATCCAATCCCTGTACGTCTAAAGCGAGAGCTGTGTCTGGGTCCTCGGCACGAAGTCGAGTTAATTCCATGTGGGGGTTGGTCTCCGCCAAGGCTGCGCTTTGTCACCAATCCTGTTTGTGATCTTCATGGACAGGATATCGAGGCGTAGTCGGGGTGGGGAAGGTGTGCGGTTCGGTGGGCTGGGGATCTCATCGCTGCTTTTTGCAGATGATGTTGTCTTCATGTTTTCATCAGTCCGTGACCTTCAGCTCTCACTGGATCGCTTGGCAGTCGAGTGTGAAGCGGCTGGGATGAGGAATAGCACCTCTAAATCTGAGGTAATGGTTCTCAGCAGGAAACCAATGGAGGGCGTACTCCAGGTAGGGAAGGAGGTATTGCCCCAAGTGAAGGAGTTAAAGTACCTCGGACTCTTGTTCACGAGTGAGGGGATAATGGAGCGGGAGGTTGGCCAGAGAGTCGAGGCAGTGAGGGCGGTATTGCACTCGCTCTATCGCACTGTTGTCACAAAAAGAGAGCTGAGCCGGAAGGCAAAGCTCTCGATCTACTGGTCAATTTTTGTTCCTACCCTCACCTATGGTCACGAAGGCTGGGTCATGACCGAAAGAACTAGGTCGCGAGTAAAAGCGGCCGAAATGGGCTTCCTCAAAAGGGTGGCAGGCATCTCCCTTAGAGATAGGATGAGGAGCTCAGTCATCCGTGAGGAGCTCGGAGTAGAGCCGCTGCTCCTTTGCGGCGAAAGGAGTCAGTTGAGGTGGTTTTGGCATCTGGTAAGGATGCCCCCTGGCCGCCTCCCTAGGGAGGTGTTTCAGGCACGTCCAGCTGGGAGGAGGCCTCGGGGAAGACCCAGGATTAGGTTGAGAGATTACATCTCCACACTGGCCTGGGAACGCCTTGGGGTCCCCCAGTCAGAGCTGGTTAATGTGGCTCGGGATAGGGAAGTTTGGGGCCCCCTGCTGGAGCAGCTTCCCCCGCGACCCGACTTAGGATAAGCGGTTGAAGATGGATGGATGGATTATATAATACTATAATTCATATTATAAATATAATACATGGCCTATACGCATGTACATGTGCATTAGCATACATGTGACAGTTCATAGTTGACCATGCAGAGCATCAGGGAGAAGTTGGAGCGTGGGGAGTTTCTAAAACTTCCTAATGCTTCTGGAAAAGCTTCATTTTGGAAGAATTTTGATTTAAATACCACAACAAACAAGGAGCCAATTGGTCACGTGCAGTGCAGAATCTGTAAAACTATTCTTGCTCATGACAGCAAAAAAATAGGAACATCTAATCTGCAACGGCATGTCGAGCACTGCTGCGCTACAGCTAGCTCTACTAGCACGAGACAGTTATCACTGTCCGAGTTCTTCTCGAAGCCAGTGCCAGCTAATGCCAGATCCCAAGTCAATGAGAAGTGTGTTGATTTCTGCTGCAATTTCAAACGGTGGCTGGAGGCAGATTTTTAAAGTTAGCCCAGGAACTAATTAACGCCGGAGCAGCCTATGGCCGCCTGTCTGCTGAAAAGTTGCTGCCTGACCCCATGACTGTCTCTCGCAGATGCCACGAAAAGGCAACAACAAAAAGAGAAGCGATTGTTGCTGAGATAAAAGAGGTAATGTGTTCAGTTAATGTTGGGATGACCACAGACATGTGGACTGATGATTACCGCAAGGTCAGTTAAATAGCGATTACATGTCACTATATAACATCAGATTTCAAGTTGAAGAGAAATGTACTCACAACTGCCATGTTCCCTCACAATGATGCTAAAACAGCTGAAAATATTAGCAAGGAATTTCAGAAGCAGCTTGTGTCATTTCTGAAATTTGATCCCTTTGTAATGACTAAGGTGGTGTGGGTAACAGACTGTTATGAATTGTGGAAGTAGGAGAAGGCAGAAGGGAGTGTGGATCCAAATGTGGGCTTTATTGAAACAAAAGAACAGAATAAACAAAACACAGGAACAAAAGAAAGTCCTCGATGGGAAAAGGGCAAACTAAATACAAGAGGAAACGGAGGGCGGAGAACGACAGGGTAACCTTGGACGGACAGATAACGGGGTAACCATGAACGGGCTGACAGACAGGCAGGGAACACGAAGAGAGAGTCAAACAATACATAAGCGGAGACATGGAACATCAACGAACGACAACGGGAAGGGGAGAAAGCGGGGTTTAAATAAACAGACAAGGTAATGACAAAATAACAGACAGGTGCGGACAATAACACAGTGATCAGGGCTGGGAGCGTGATCCGGGAATTGTGGGAAGTGCGGTTTCACACACGGACAGTGAGACCCAGGGCGGACAACAGGGAAAACGTAACATGGAACGGGATCGGTGATGGGTGAAATGGAAAACAAGGAGCGGACAACAAGGAAACGTGACATAAACGTGATTAGTGAAACAGAGAATATAGGGCAGACAACACAGGAACGTGACATAGCCCCCCTCAAAAGGACCGGATTCCAGATGGTCCTAAAAAGAATAGAAAAAATAAGCAAATGTTCAAGGAGAGAGGGGCTAGAAAAGGGGGAAAACATATAGACCAAAGGGGCCACAAGGGACACAAAGACAGACTAAGGAGGCACAAGGGACACAAAGACAGACTAAGGAGGCACAAGGGACACAGAGACAGACCAAGGAGGCACAAGGGACAATTAGGCAATCCATGGGGGCAATTAGGCAGTCCACGGGGGCACAAGGGGCAGTTAGGCAGTCCACGGGGGCATACAGGGCAGACAGGAAGTCCGGGGGGCACAGAGGGCAAGAGGGTAGTCCAAGGGGCAGGGACAGGTTCAGGAGGCCTGGGAGGTGGCCACAAGACAGGGACAGGTCTAGGAGGCCTGGGAGGCGGCCACAAGACAGAGACGGGTCTAGGAGGAGCCCTGGAAGACTCGAGAGACTTGAGTGGCGGAGCCCTGGGAGGCTCGAGAGGAGGAGCCCTGGAAGGCTCGAGAGGCGGTGGCTCTTGGACGGTCATGGCTACTGGCGCTGGCTCTTGGACGGTCATGGCTACTGGCGCTGGCTCAAGGACGGTCATGGCTACTGGCGCTGGCTGAAGGACAGTCGAGGCTACAGGCGCTGGCTCAGGGACGGTCGAGGCTACAGGCGCTGGCTCAGGGACCGTCGAGGCTACAGGCGCTGGCTCAGGTACCATCGAGGCTACAGGCGCTATCTCAGGGACGGTCGAGGCTACAGGCGCTGGCTCACTGACATCGGGGGCTAAGGGCTCGGCTGGTTGACCGTGGCTGAAGAGGGCTCAGGCTCGTTGACCGTGGCTGACGAGGGCTCAGGCTCGCTGACCGTGGCTGACGAGGGCTCGGGCTCGCTGACCGTGGCTGAAGAGGGCTCGGGCTCGCTGACCGGGGCAGGCGTGGGCTCGGGCTCGCAGACCGGGGCAGGCGTGGGCTCTGGCTCGCAGACCAGGGCAGTCGTGGGCCGGGAGGCGGAAGCCCGTCTTCTTTTCCTCCTCCGGGCGGACGAAGTTGACCGTGCAGGTTCAAGGGAAGCAACTGGCATGGGGGGTTGCGCGCTGACAGGTGGGGCTGGTGTGACAGGGAGCTCCAGGGATGGCTGAGGGGTCTCCACTGTGGGTGGTGAGGTTGTAACCTCCTCAGCAACGCCCACAGTGAGCAGTGAGCCACACACTAGCAGGGTCGCCTCCAGGAAGTCGCAGAGAGTCCAGCCGTGCGTTGCCTGTGGCAACCACTCCCTCAGCGAGTTGTCCCTGAAGAAGACCACCAATGCTGAGTCCGGAAAGTCTGTAAAGTTCGCCAGATGGAGAAAGTCGCGAATGTGGTCCTCTATTGGGCGGTCATCTTGCTTCAAACAGAGGAGCTGGTAACTCGCACGTAATGCCGCTGGATCCATTTTTGGGTCATTCGTTCTGTTATGAATTGTGGAAGTAGGAGAAGGCAGATGGGAGTGTGGATCCAAATGCGGGCTTTATTGAAACAAAAGAACAGAATAAACAAAATACAGGAACAAAAGAAAGTCCTCGATGGGAAAAAGGCAAACTAAATACAAGAGGAAATGGAGGGCGGAGAACGACAGGGTAACCTTGGACGGACAGATAATGGGGTAACCATGAACGGGTTGACAGACAGGCAGGGAACACGAAGAGAGAGTCAAACAATACATAAGCGGAGACATGGAACATCAACGAACGACAGCGGGAAGGGGAGAAAGCGGGGTTTAAATAAACAGACAAGGTAATGACAAAATAACAGACAGGTGCGGACAATAACACAGTGATCAGGGCTGGGAGCGTGATCCGGGAATTGTGGGAAGTGCAGTTTCACACACGGACAGTGAGACTCAGGGCGGACAACAGGGAAAACGTGACATGGAACGGGATCGGTGACGGGTGAAACGGAAAACACGGAGCGGACAACAAGGAAACGTGACATAAACGTGATTAGTGAAACAGAGAACATAGGGCAGACAACACAGGAATGTGACACAGACCAAGATTATTGTTGCTGTATTATGACCTTACGACCTAGTAACAGTCTCAGAGGTTTGTGCAACGTTGCTGGCTGTCAAGAAAGTAGTCCGGTTCGTGAAACAAAGCGGTCTGGCAAGCCACTTATCCAAGTCTGTTCTGCAGATGGGAGAAACATGTTACAGCACTGTATTTCTCACGCTCAAGTCTGTCAAGGATGTGTATGCTGAACTACTGGAAAAGCTGGAGAGCTGTGAAGAAGGCCAAAGAATGGCTGATGTGTCCCCAGATGTTCTGGATTTTTTTGGTACTTTTTCTCCAACCCTTCTACGAAGCCCAGCGGGAGTTGTAAGGTGATCAAAATCCAACTTTTTAACCTTGTTATGTTGTGGCATGAAAAGGCAACAAATGTAATAAAATAAAATCAGACAAAACTACTCGTACTGAATGTGACAAACACAAAATGACAGCCAAAGGAGCATTTGTCATTAAATTCTTCAAGGAAGTACCTGGGCACCGCAGGAGGACTAAAAAAATGCTAATTGTAATACAGACAGGTGCAGACTGGCCATCGGGGGCACAGGAAAACAAATAATCAATAAAAATATAATAAGGTTGTTAACATTAATGACTTTTATTTTGAATTTGACTTCTGGCACATTTCTTTTAGAGCAAACGTTTTCATGCAACATGTGTGGACCTGATTATTTGACATACAAATCACAAAAATGGTGACATCCAAAAACAACATTTCAGTAGTTTGCAAGTTAATGTAATCCTGTAATGAGGATAGTGTAAAAACATTTGGCTTGCTGTCCCTGGAGAAGGGCTCAAGGATCGAGACTTCACCCAAGCTCAGAAACACCCCTGAACTTGATAGATGGGAGGAGTTGGGGTGGTGGAGGGATGCTGGAGGAATCGTTGCAGCATGGATGTAAGTAGCTGTTTAAATATGCTTACTTTGGCGATGTGATTTTTCGGATTAAATGAATATGACCCTCCTGATCTTTGTTATGAAACTCCATATTACCTAAAAGATGAGCTCTGAGCACAAAATGACAAATCACTGCAAGTTAAAACAAATACAATTACAGCAGCATAAATAAAATCAGCAAACAAAAAAACTATGAGCAGTCGTTGTCATTTGCATAATTTATTCATACTGCAAAGCATTACTGGGAACTGGATCACACCTTCTTATCACAGTATTATAAGACACAGATTGCACACTTTGCTCACACCTCACAGAAATAATGCTTATACCAGACAGGAATGCAGGAATTCAGTTTTACTGACTGTGGCTCTTTGAGTCATTGAGGCTTACTTTGTTTAAAGGATGGCAAAAACGGCACTTGTCAAAGTATTTGGCGTGTCACGTTCTCTCAAGAATAATCTAAGGGATTCAGACACTGCCGATATAAAAACGCAACAAACTCATACTCAATATGAGCAATTAATCTGCAAAATCACCAAACTATTCTATCTGCTCAGCTCTTAGAGCTATGTTTATACATTACATATAGTTTAACCCTTTCCAGCCGGAGCGTTCAAATTTGAACAGTTATTCCCATGTTTCCTGTCTCAATATCTTCATCGTCCAATCACCGATTTTATTTCTGAAAACTGCCAGATACTCATGACTATATAAGCTAAAGGCACATATGATTGGTTAATGGGTTACTAGACATGAATTATAAATGTATCTTCATCTGCATCATCCTCCATTTGCCTGAGCGGAGCCATGGGAGATTACCTCAAGTGTTGGATTTACTGAATCTAAATGAAAACTGAGGTGATATTTCAAGGTAAGACAAGTTATTTAACATGTGTTGTCAATATTGTCTATTGAAAGTCAAAACGTTTTAGATACGAAGCATTTATTTGTAGGAGTAATGCTATTTTTTTCTGGTAAAAATTACGGCATTCATCGGACAGGCAGTTAGCCTCTATTTTTAAGCACATTTCTCTGAAACTTGTAAAATAAACATTAGCTAGCAATTTTTTTGCTAAATATCAATAACTTTTTTAACAATTTTGTTACTTGTGGAACATAGTCAAACCTTTTTAGTTACAAATCATTTATTTGTAGTAGTGCTGCTAGCTAGTTTTTTGTCTGGAAAAAATATGACAGTCATCGGCAAGCCTCTTTTTATATAAATGTTTTTTGGCAGTTTCTGTGAAACTTGCTATATAAACATTAGCTAGCAATACTATGTAAATTTTTAACTAAATATCAATAACTTTTTTTGCCAATTTTGTCGCTTGTGAAAAGTCCACCTGACTGTTCAGACTTTTATTTATTTTTTAACTGCCTGCTAGTCAGATAATTTATCTAGCTTGTTGATTTTCCCATGTAATAAATAATGGTAGATGGTCCATCACACAGTAAAAAAAAATACAAATAAACAAACTTTCAGTTTGAAATTCACATATGAAATTCCTTCTCACTAAACCCTCTGACAGGTTTAGTGAGAATCACCCATTCTACATAGAAATACATTTTGTTTAATAGATTTCTTTGACTTTGATTTATTTAAAATTGCCTGCACTAACCTTTCACTCTCTGTTTTCAACATGTCCAGAGCAAGAACTCCACACACTGCAGCGACTGCATTTAGATTGTGTGTAGCTTCCTGTTCACAAGGAAAGTGTGAGAGGGCTGTCTGCAGTTGGACATTCTGGTTAGTCTGCAAGCCTTTGGTGACTATTCAGTGTATGGATTTATGAAGAACACACTGCTGGCTACCAATTGTTGTACTTTTTTTCTGTTGTAGAGATGGATAGAGACTATGGCTCCCTGCTCAGCACCCTCAAGAGGAGGAGGGAGCTGACTGCTGATGAGCCTAGGTTCATAGCAGAGGAGGACAAGGCTCATGAGGGCTTGAGCACATAGGAGGAAGATCTGCTGGACCAGGAACTACTGCAGGAACACCCGTACCACAAGGATATGGAGGATGAGATGGAAACCGATCCCCAGCTAAGACCATCAACTGGGTATGCATGAATGTGTATGTATTGATTGTTTCTATTTCTCATATGACTGATACTCATAGTAACACTAACACTGTTACTCTTATTATTTTGGGTATTGCTAGTCATTCTCGCACAGGTCCCAAGTCAGCTAGAAAGCTCAAAGTCTTCCCTGACTCTGATTCTTATCCCTTGTACTCTGACATTGATTCACAGGCACCAAAACCTCACCCATTTAAGCCTAGCCATGCAAAAAATAGCAGGTGCATCAGACTGCATGTAACTTTCCCCAACGCCCCAAAAGACGTCATGTATTTCCCCACATCCCAGAGGTGGGGAAGCGACGTAACTATCATGGGAGCAGGACGTGCCAGCTGCTGCCTTATCTCTCTATATTTTTCCCTCCATAGAGTTTTAGATGCGGCTGGGGCCATCTAACACAATAACATACACGCTTTAACTTTCTTTTCCTATCCTATTCTTTCAGGGGGAAAAGACCCCGCGGAGACCACATCATGCCCAGCAGGGGAGGTTAACGTGGCAAAATACATCACATGGGCTTATCATCCACATATGGAAGTGGCGCGGTGGTAGGTCCTGACTTGATGTTGATGGTCCTATCTCTCACAGAACAAACTGCTGGATGACAATCAGTCGGGCTTCAAAAGTGGACACTCCACTGAGACTGCCCTGCTGTCTGTCATCGAGTCACTGAGACAGGCGAGAGCTGAATCGAGATCGTCTGTTCTGATTTTGCTGGACCTTTCTGCTGCCTTTGACACAGTCAACCATCAGATCCTACTCTCCACCCTCTCTAAACTGGGTATCACTGGAACTGTGCTTGACTGGTTCAACTCTTATCTCTCAGAAAGGTCCTTTGAGGTAGCATGGAGAGGGGAAGTATCCAAGCCACACAAGTTACTTACTGGGGTACCTCAGTGATCAGTGCTTGGGCCACTTCTCTTCTCCATATACACAACATCACTGGGACCCATCATCCAGTCACATGGTTTCTCTTACCACTGCTACGCTGATGACACGCTAACTCTACTTGTCTTTCCAGCCCAACGACACCACAGTGACCGTTCGAATCGCTGCCTGTCTGGCAGACATCTCGGCCTGGATGAAGGAACACCACCTTCAACTCAACCCTGCCAAGACCGAACTCCTTGTCTTTCCAGCCAACCCGGCTGTTGAACACAACATCACCGTGCAGCTGGGTCCAACTACAGTTTCGCCTTCCAAAACGGTCAGAAATCTAGGGGTAACCATTGATGATGAGCTAAATTTCACAGACCACATTTCAAAAACTGCAAGATCTTGTAGATTTACACTCTACAATATCAGGAAGATAAGACCCTTCCTCTCTGTACATGCCACACAACTGCTCGTTCAGTCCCTTGTCATAACTAGACTGGACTACTGTAACGCTCTCATCCTTCCTGCATGTGCTATTAGACCTCTCCAAATGATCCAGAATGCAGCAGCACGTCTGGTCTTTAATGAACCTAAGAGAGCACATGTTACACCACTCTTTGTCTCTCTCCACTGGCTGCCGGTTCATGCCCGTTTTAAATTCAAGGCCCTGATGCTGGCATATAAAACAGTCACTGGGTCTGCTCCAGCATACCTTAAAACATTTATGCAGAGCTACGTTCCCACCAGAAGCCTGCGGTCGGCTAAGGAACGTCGCCTTGTCGTACCAAAACAAAGAGGCACCAAAACACTTTCCCGGACTTTCAGTTTCATCATACCACGGTGGTGGAATGACCTTCCCAACTCAATCCGGGAAGCTAACTCACTCTCTATCTTCAAAAAACGGCTAAAAACACATCTTTTCCAAAAGCACTTAACCGGTCAATAAAAAAAATTAAATAAAAAAAAAAATAAAAAAAAAATAAAAATATATATATATTTACATTTCTTGTTGCACTTAAATCTGTTTTGTATACTATTATGATGATAGTGAAACTTTGTAATATGGCACTTTTTTGTACCACTGTCTCCCTAAGATGATTCGCTGATGTTCTTCCTCTTTTGTAAGTCGCTTTAGATAAAAGCGTCTGCCAAATGAATAAATGTAAATGTAAATGATGGGGAGGAGCTCTACAAACACAGCGACTGGGGGTATTGGGTGTTGCCCAGCCCGCCGCTATGCAGATGTCTGCTAGAGAGGTGCCATTGGCCAGTGCCACCGAGGATGCCACACTCCTCGTAGAGTATGCTCGAACCTGCAAGGGGGTGGGCACGGCCTGGGTCTGGTAGGCCGACGCAATTGTGTCCACGATCCAGGGGGCAAGCCTCTGTTTGGAGACAGTATTTCCTCTTCGCTGTCCACCAAAGCAGACAAAGAGCTGCTCAGTGTGTCTAAAGCTCTGCGTGCGATCCAAATAGGTGCACAATGCATGCACCTGACACAACAATGCTAAGGCTGGATCTGCCTCCTCCCAGGGCAGTGCTTGCAGGTTCACTACCTGATCCCTGAAAGGGGTTGAAGGAACCTTGGGCACATAGCCCAGTCGGGGTCTCAGGATGACTTGAGAGTCTGCCGGATCGAACTCCATGCAAGTATCACTGACAGAGAGTGCTTGCAGGCCCCCAACCCTCTTGAAAGTGAATGCAATCAGGAGGGCCGTCTTCAAGGAGAGGGACTTTAGTTCGACTGACTCTAGCGGCTCAAACGGGGCTCTCTGAAGAACCGAGAGGACCATGGATAGATCCCATAAGGGGAAAAGGCATGGCCTAGGAGGGTTCAGCCTCCGGGTTCCTCTAAGGAAACTGATGATCAAGTCGTGCTTCCCTAATGACTTACCCGCCACTGCATCGTGGTGAGCCACTATGATGGCTACATAAGCCTTCAAGGTGGAGGGGTACAGCCACCCCTCCAGCCTCTCCTGCTGGAATGAGACCACTGACCTGACAGCACACCTCTGTATGTTTTCAGATTGGGAAGAACACCAATTTGCAAATAAGTGGCACTTTAGAGCATTAAAATGCCTGGTAGAGTGATCTCTGGCTTGCGTGATCGTGTCTACAACGGCTGGTAGTAGACTGTTTAGATCTTACGCATCCCATCCAAGGGCCAGACATAGAGGTTCCAGAGGTCTGGGCGCAGATGCCAGAGGGTGCTCCGTCCCTGAGAAAGAAGGTCCTTACTCAGGGGAATTTGACATGGAAGTGCTGTCGTGAGGGGCGTGAGATCCGAGAACATAGACTTAGTGGTTAAGTAGGGGGCCACGAGAGTGACTTGTTCCGCGTCCTCCCTGACCTTGCACAGGACTTGTGCTAGTAGGCTCACTGGGGGAAATGCATACTTGTGCAGCCCCCGGGGCCAGCTGTTTGTCAGCACATCTGCCCCAGGAGCCTCTGAAATTGTTTCAGTGGAAATGCTGTGCCCGGTCTGAATGTACCAAGGCAGTTCAGCACAGACTGCACGTGCTCGCTTGTGAGGCCCGCTGTCATTGATACATTGAGACTGAATCTAACTCCTTTCCGAGAAAAGAGATTGGACTGGGGAGAGCTTGCTCTTTTCCCAGTTTACCCAAAGCCCTAAACGGCTGAGGAGCGTGAGCACCAGGTCCCTGTGTGCACAGAGCATC
Source organism: Xyrauchen texanus (assembly GCF_025860055.1). Taxonomy (NCBI): domain Eukaryota; kingdom Metazoa; phylum Chordata; class Actinopteri; order Cypriniformes; family Catostomidae; genus Xyrauchen; species Xyrauchen texanus. The sequence goes on from NC_068323.1 coordinate 17,372,572, forward strand.
TGTCGAGAGTGTGATGGTTGAGTATGCAAATGCTGACTTCCTTTAACAGGGCAAGAGCTGCCTCTGCGACTGTCATGAAGACACGAGGGGACAGGGACAGACCGAAGGGGAGGACCTTGTACTGATATGCCTGGCCATGGAACGCAAACCATAGAAAGGGTCTGTGATGGGGTAATATTAAGACGTAAAAGTGTACGTCCTTCAGGTCTACTGCCGCAAACCAATCTTGATGCCGTACGCATGTTAGAATACGTTTCTGCATCAGCATCTTGAACGGGAGTCTGTGTAAGGCCAGGTTAAGAAATTGCAGGTCCAAGATTGCCCGCAACCCACTGCCTTTCTTGTGTATGATAAAGTAAGGGCTGTAGAATCCCTTCTCTATCTCGGCTTGAGGGACAGGCTCTATCGAGTCCTTGCGCAGAAGGGTTGCAATCTCCGCATGCAGGGCGGAGGCATTTTTGCCCTGCACCGAGGTAAAGCGGATGCCGCTGAAGCAGGGCGGGCGCCTGGCGAACTGAATCGCGTAGCCGAGTTGGATGGTCCTGGCCAGCCACCGCGACGGGTTGGAAAGCGTAACCCACGCGTCCAAGATCTGGGCGAGGGGCACTAAGGGGACAATCACGTATGATGTTCCTGGAGGTGTGGCCTCACGGTGGGGGGAGCAGGCGACGTCACGTTGGGGAGCGTTGCTTCGTACCGAGGTGGTTGTGCTGAGGGGAAGCTCGAAGCACTTACCTTGCTCCACGTACCCGGCCTGGGGCGGGTATGCATCTGAGGAGGAGGTTCTGTAGAGACGACCTCAAGACTTGTCACCACCTGCCGACCTGAGGTACGAGTGTGGTGCAGTTGGGGACGTGAAGGTGGAAGGTTCTTGTTCATGGGGGCCTGACTGCAAGTGCTCGGTGTCTGATCGCCATGAGAACAGTGGTTGTGGGCACCGGCTAAGTTACCCAGGGAGTGAGGAAACTGCTTTTTTTGTGACAATGTGGGTCCTGCAGCCCTTTGAGGGCACGGAAAACAAATAAAAGGAAACACAAGATTCATCACCCGGCCCTCCACTGGGGGATGGAGTGATCTGGATACCAGCTCCGTGGCAGATGTCTCTCTCCCTGGGTTGCCCGTCTCAGGAGTGCTTTGGAGTCTTAATCTCTAAATCATTTTAGCAAAATTTGTTATTTTCAAAGCTAGAGTCACTCAAAAAAAGCCTTTTTATAATAATTTTGCAACACTGATCTTAGAATTTATATTTAAATCCTTTTAATTGTGAAAAAAACTGAACCCTAGATTTGTAAAAACTATAAAAGATTTAAAGCTTTTAAAATGTATTATTTTTATTTATTAATTTTTTGGTGCTTTGTATCTTCTAATTTGTTGTATTGTCTAAACTTCTTGCACTTTTTATTTTTCTACATATTGTCATGGCAAATAAAAACTTGAAAAGAAAGAGACAAACGTAAGCTGCGTCATAAAGGTTTCTGCCTCCGTGGTGACGCTTCTCATTTTCTGCCCTTTTTTAAAATAATTTGGGACACCCGATGCATCCTCCAAAATATGGCAAATGAAGGCTGCAAAATGAAGCTGTCTTCCAAGTGTCCTCACAATTGAGACAGCCTTCGACAGTGCTTGATGATGTGGCAGCCGAGATATCCAACCTAACGATCCTGAAGACTTCCGATTGAGAAGCACCCACTTTTTTCATCATTGCACCCTTGGCTCTGCCCACTCAGGTAAAGAGGGGAGAGGTACTGTCATGGGAGATTCATCAACACTTTTAAGGGGACTTACACAGGACACCTTCATGTGCCTATCTGGATGTAAATGTCTTTTTCTACATAAACATGCACTAGATGAACGGCTTTGTCCATTATCATGCATATTTGCAGTTTTTAAAATAAGTGATGCCAAGTTATAACTCTAAAAATGACCTCAAAGGCATCCGCGAAGGTGCGAACAAGTGCAAAGTAAAATTAACTAATTATAAGATTAAGACACATTTATATCTTTCTTTTTACAGTATTATTAGACACAGTTTGCACATTTTGCAGAATAATGCATATTGTTGACAGAAACGCAGGAAATTAGTAATTCAAAATATTGCTTTGTGGAAATTTGAGACTTCTTAACAGAAACAGAGCTCAACAAATCATTAGAGCTTTTCAAAATGACATTATTTGAGGTGATGCATGATGTTAGACAATCATAAAAGTGGGTGTTTACATTGAAGTCTTAAAGCAAGCATTTCAGAGAGAGGGCCAGAGACAGGTTGGAAAATTATTATATTACTGAGTTATGACTGTTTTGGTGCAAACAACTTCACTAACATTATAAGTTGGCCTCAGGGAAGATAATAAAATATATATATATATATATATATATATATATATATATATATATATATGAAGTATGAATATAAATTAGCTGCAGATAAACTTAAAGCTACACTATGTAACAATTTTTTATTAATAAAATAACAATGTTATTAATAAGAGAGTGCAACAAAAATCCATCTTATAAACCATGTCTTTACCCAAATACACTTTGATAAATCTATAATAATGATTTTTATTTTAGATCTGTCTGGACGGATTTCAAGGGAAATTGCATACAAAGTAATTTGCCCGTGTGTGTGATGTCATATCCGTACACAGAGAAAATATTCTTTGGCTACTGTAGCGTGTGTCTAGTGTGTAAGTAGCGTGAAGCTGAAAGTTTGTTGTCACAATGAACGAGAAAAATAGACCACGGATCATTCAAAGCAGCAAACCTCCGGGGAATCACTGGTTGTAAAAACAAAGTGAAAACGACAGTGTGGCAGCAGGGGTGTGGTCAAGTGCCCGTCCAGAGAGAGGGAAGAGGTAAGGGCACTTACACCTGAGCTAAATTATGTCTAACACCTGTCTCTAATTCCAGTAAGCACGGGGAGAGCGGATAAAAGACCCACCCCACCAACACTTGAGAGAGAGAGTCTGGGAGTGAACTGGTTGCTATAAATTAAAAGCTGTGTAAAATTGAAAATAAAAGAGTTACCTTGAGAGGAGCTACTCGCCTTCGTGTCCTCCTTATCAACAGAACCCCTTACACTGGTGCCGAAATCCGGGTTTTCCAAGATGATGCGGAGGCCTTCATCGACCTCTTCGAGAGAACGGCGGAGATCTGAGGCTGGCCGTGTGAACAATGGGTGGCCAGGCTCCTTCCATTACTGTCCGGGGAAGCCCAGCTTGCTGCCCAACAGTTGCTGGCAGCTGATCTCCTGGCCTACGTGGACCTGACAAAGGCTATCCTGCAGCGGGTGGGTCGCAGTGCGGAACAGTATCGCCAGCTGTTCCGGTCCTTGAAGTTGGGGGAAGATGACCGCCAGTTTGCTTTCTCCAAGCAGCTCCAAGACGCGTGCCGGAAATGGCTGCTGGCAGGGAATCCTGACGTCGGGGGAGTAATCAACCAGGTGGTACTGGAGCAGCTGATTCATGGTCTGATTCACAACTCTGTGGCCCAAAGATGTCTTTTTTCTTACTCAACAGGTAAGATATTTTATTGATATGGTTTATGTATAGTTGTGTAATCACACATCTGTTTATATTATAATATATAATAATTATACTGTAACAGGTACAGAACTTTTCAATTGCTAGCACACGTGTGTATTTTTCTTTATAACAGCAATAATTTATATAAATAAATCCTTTGGTTCTAAGCTTGCCAAGGACATGTGAGTCTTGAAATGATGTTGACCACTGGTTGGTAACAATGACAATCTATAAATTACTACTGTGGTCTATTTGGCCAGAATATCCTGCAGTTATAAAAACATTACAACGTGTTACCTTATTAGACTATTAATCATTATGTCTAATGTTAACGAACCTTTCCTGACTTTTGTAACATCATTTATTTCAAAACATCAATGTTTCCAATAAGTCAAAACAACAGCATAAGATATGGCACTTACCTGCTCAAATGACATGTTTTTGGATATCCGTCCTTCATTGTCTTTCGTTATTTATTTGTCCGTTCACTCTGATAAGATTTCCTGTATCAATGTTTACACCGGTGCCTCAAACCACATTCATTCACTCAGTGGAGCAGGGCTGAAGCACAAGCTTTCTTTTGTATGATCAAAGAACAATTCTTCAGATGTCTTTGAGATGTTTATTAGTTAAAATGTTTGCAAATCTGCCCCTTTTAACATTATCAGATGTGAATAGAAAGCAATGCTTTCCAGATTAAATGCTCTTGAATCATCGGGTATATTCCAAGGGATTAACCTTTAAATGAATGTAGAAATGCTTGTGCGCACTGTATTAACATTAATTAATAGTAATACAGCATCAATTATGTATTTTCTTTTTAACCTTATTTTAAATATAGCCAATTGGAGAAATTTCATGTAATTTAACTGTAGTCATAAATTGGATGTGGCCCCTTTAAGAGCGGAGTGTCCCGACTCTGGAGTTTGGTGACACCCGCTTTCCGGCTGTCTCATGCTGGTCAGAACCTGAGAACATGTATTGCACAAGTGAGCTCCCAGTTTTGTTCATCGTTTGAGTATTCTTTGGGTAAATATCAAATTTTACACAAGCTGCTTAATTCTGTAAATTCCATTAAATATGTTTTCAAAAGAGTTGTATGTTAAAATGTAGTGCTTGTTATGGGTTATTTTTGAAGGATGCATGTGGATTGCATATGTGAAGATTGACTGTATTCTGTGCAGAAATGTGAGAACTGGGAATGTAAATTTAGTATTAATCATATCTCATTTAATGATTTATTGCCCAGAGTGTTTTCCAGTTTAGTGAATAACTGTAATATGTGTTATATGTGAGAACATGTGTAATGAGAATTCTATTGTTTTAAACTACAATACATGCATTTAAAGCCTGGCTAAAAATGCATAAAATACTGTGAGTATTTAATCGAGTACTTGAATGTATATAATGCTATGAATGATATAAGCATGTTTTAAGGTGATGTAAGCTGAAGCATATGGGTAAGCTAATGTTCTGATTGTATTTTCTTTTCACATTAACCCCCCCCCCAAAGAAAAAGAGTTTTGTGTACTTCACGCATCACTAAGATATGCAAGACATTTATTAGTGTTACAAAACATCATTAAATGGTCAGAATGTGGAAAATGTAGAATCTACTTCTTAATTAGTTATTTTATCTAGAAGTAGTTCTGGGTTCTGAAGAGTTTCTATATCAATATGAATAGAAAAAGTTCCGTCTTGATTGATGGGAACAGCAACAGGGAGAGGAACAGCCATCCTTGACATTGTCATCTAGAGCAGAAGGTACAAAAGTTAGGAATGTAAAATTACTTTTTTTTTATTATTGTTGTATCTATTCTACATAATTTAAAGAAAAACTATTGGCCTCTGACCTCTGGAATCCTAGCAATGATATTCAGGGTCCTCTGGGTTGGCAAGGCCACGGTCAGATCAACCTCTTTCTCACAGTTTGTTGATCTTTCAAGCTTGAATCCAGCCTGGAGAGCTGCCATAGGGATGTGCTTAGTCAGCCTAAGTGATGCCCCAGAGAAGAGAAAATAATTAACACTATTTTCCATTTTAACATATCAAAAACATTTCATGTGAGGTGTTTGATGTGAGGTGTGAGGTGTTGAACTATACTTTTTGGCATAGGTGGTGACAATTATTGGAAGCCTTTCCCATTCCAGCTCTAGACGGATAGCAGGAAATTCTCCGAGAACACCGGCCTCAGCTTTAGCAGTAACAGCATATTGTTGACACTCTGGACCCCAAGCAAACTTGGCCTAAAAAAGTATGTTTGTGCTTAATGGTAATGAAGTCAATTTGCTTTAGTATGAAGAAAAAAATATTATTTTTGTTTTAGTATTACGAGTTCCAGTCTTACAGTGACTTTGTGTTTACTGAGCAGAACACCATCAGCACAAATCTTCAAGTTGTCATTTTCAGCAATTGAGGAAACAATGAGCTGCACTCTTGCAGTTGGCTTGTCAAAGTAGGCAGCAAGTTGGTAGCCCAGTAGCTTTTGGTCAACTCTTACGGCACGGGCAATGATAGCAAAAACAGGTGGAATAGAATTTCCGAGGAACTTAGCCTGAAAACATGAAAAATAAACATTGAACCAGGAAATTTTAGTAGTTCACCAAAGTTCACCTTTGGGTTTTGTGATATAATGTACAAAACAATGTATTAACATTTTAATAAAACAAATTGATTCACCTGTTTCTGAATATCCTCAAAGCTAGATCCAGTGCTTCCACTGCTAACTGCCTTTGAGGCTCCACGGTGTGGCATGAACTGCAAGCAAAGTCAAGTTTTAATTTCAAGCTTTTCAAGATAGATAATAGAAACCAGACAAATTAAATATAGTAAAAATCTTAACAGTATACATTATATATATATATATATAATTACCCGATCTTTGTGGAATTTCCTGAAGGGCTCAATCATGGTGGCAGTCTGTAGATCAATACAAAATAACTCAGTGCAAAACAAAATACTTCATGAAGATATTTATGATACAAATAATGGCTGTCACCAACAATCAACACTCCGTGTCCTCACCTTAGTTATACGAGAGCGGGACATGGAGGAGCTTGAACTGCTGGAACTGATGCTGCGGCTGCGGCGGCTACTGCTGCTTTCAGAAGAAACAGGAACTTTTTTCGCTTCAGTTTCCAGGATTTCCCTCAGTTTCAACAGGATGCTCTTTCCCTCTGGAGTGTCCTCATCAACAAGGTTGTTTTGCTTAAGGAGCCTCTCAGCAGCTCTAGGGCCAACTTGAACCTCAAGCTCAAGTTTTTCAACTGCAGGACCTTCACCTGAAGCCAGAACGACAAACCATTAGCATAATTTTTTTATAACTTTTTATAACTTTAAATTTGTCTTTAAGAATACCTCTTGCTACTGAAACATGGGCTGAGTGCTGTCCAATTATGTACAATAGAGGAACATTCTCAATAAAAGCAGCATTGTGAGAATGGACCTCAATGCATCCCTTCATTTCAATGTATGGGACAGCAAGACAGAGGGTCTTGTGGAATGGAGTAGCAGTTCTCACAGCAGGCATTTCAGGATCAGTGTTCTCAGAGGACTGTGAAAATTAATTAAAAAGAAAAATGAATGTCAAAGAAAGACAATTGTAAATGTTAAGCATATGTTCAACATTTTCTCCATCGCCATGTGTGTGTTTAAAGCTTACACGGTCACCAGCATAAGAGGTCTTTTGCATGGACAATTCAGGTACCAAAGAAACAATTCTCTCTGCAGAGGGATCTTCAATGTTTCTGACCACAGCAAGAGTCTCAAAGCTTTTGGAACAAGAACAGGATAGGATACCAGACCCACAGGGGTTAGCTATTTTTAACCTTTTTAATCTTTCAAAGAATCTTCCAGAAATTCATTTAAAATGTTTCCTATATCAATATCATTTACATTGCATTACCTCAAAGTAGCAATATGTTCAGGAACCTCAACAGGCAGAGCCTCCACCTTGTAATTGCCCTTGAGAATATCTGCTCTTGCTGAAACTTTTCCAGGGACAATTGTACGGATCTTTCCTTTGGCCATAACAGCAGCTTGAATCAAGGCAGTGTTAACTCCCATCACAGCAAAGGTCTGCAGAGCAATGCTGGAGGAAGAATTAGGGAGATTATGTTTGTTGTTCACATTTTTTTTATCATATCTTTAACGTGTCAGTGAAAGTGTACCTTGGTTTAACTTCTGCTTGGAATTGAACATCAGTCCTCTTCAGCTGCTCAAGAGTGATGGTCTCAGGCTGCTCAGGGAGAGGAGGTGTAATGGTAGCCTGAACTAAAAGGATGAACAGAACAATATCAAAGTAAGAAGTGTCCCTTTTATAACTGCAGAAGACTAATGCTGAATGAAAAATAACTCACTATTGACAGATGCAGCAGCAACTGCAGCAGTGTAGAAACTGAACTCCATGGGCACACCAACTGCTGTTGGAAAGATGCGACGTACTTCAGCTGCTAGTAGGGGTTTGGCATACTGCAATGCAATTCCTTCCTGCAAAGCTTTCAGGGCCTCCTTCAACAGTTCACGTGGTTTGGGTCCAGTAGCAATCTGGGAATAGGTTTCATTTAACAGTCATCTAATTTTGAGAACTGCTAATGTGGGAGAAAACATTAAGTATAATACAATACCGGTATTGCTTGTTCAATGATGGTTTTGTCAATGTTCACATAAGCCACTTCCTGTCCAAAAAATTTGATGTAGACAGAAGCCAAAGTCTGATTGTTTGGCAGAGCCTTCCAGTTTGTGAGCTTTAAGGAAAAAACAGAGAAATTATAAGTATTTTACCAAGTCATGTTTTTAAAACTACTTATGATTTCCACTTTATTGTTTAATTTTAACTTACTGCTCTTAGGGTGCGCTTTAGCTTGGTGATACGGTCAACACTTGCATCTGCTGCTGGAGATTGCAAAAGAGCCTCCTGGATTCCTTCAGTTCTTACACCAATCTGTTTGAGAGAAACCACAAAGTGAAGACTATTAAAATAATTAAAACAATACATCATTTTGTTAAAAAATCATCCCCTTTTTGGTGACCCACCTCAAGAACATCAGCAGCAGCTCCAGCAAGGTAGGCACGTGCTTTTGCTACTACAGCTCTAGGCAGGATGGTGGCAGCATCATTGATTATGTAGGCACTACCAGCAGCTCCAATCATAAGAGGAGCTTTACAGGTAAAGAGACATTGATGAAATTAAATTCTGCTATTTATTTCCAAGAGATTTTTTAAACATGTTAAGAAATGTTCACTTTGCCCTCTCTTAACTGACTTCTGAAAATCAGCAAGACTTACTATGATAGATGTCCAGCTGAAGGGCTCTGCTGAAGTGGTAGCTAAGCTTGTCCAACTTGTTGTTCAAGAGCTTTTTGGCAACATTAGCTGCCCCAGCACTAAAATGGATACGCATAATCACATTAGGCTTGTGCTTATGTAAAGTGATAAATAAAACATTTGTAAAATGATTTGCTATTCTTACACAGTTGCCATATCAGGAGCAGTGATTCTGGCCAATGACTTGATGTGGGAATAGGCAAAGCTTGCAACCTGCATATTAGTCTCAATCATTAAAGCACCAGCAAGACTGGAGATGAGAGCCACTGAGGGTCTGGTCTCAAACAATGCAATACAAGCAACCATACGCACTTCAGGGTGGAGAGCCCTGTCCAATAAGAGCTGCAGGGCCACTGGCTGAACCTGAAGTAGGAAACAAGGCTAGTTATATATCTGAAGAAAACATGCACAAAATGTTTTTCATATTGAATCCAGCCTGTGTCTGACACTTACCAATTTGGGCTCTTTTTTGGCAATGTTCCTCATGGCCATGATGGCATCAACCTGGACTCGAATGGGCAGAGAAGCACCTGCAGTTCTCAGTCCTGGCAGGAGTTTCATGATAGTTTTAAAACTAGCAGGGTGACCAGCATTGCCCAGAACTTTCAGGGTCAAAGTCATTTCATGAATATCATTCTTGGCAATGGCTTCTGCCATAGTGTCATGGAGGGGCTGAGGAGTGTGATGAACATATACAGTAATTAGAAAGTACAGTAAAACAAACTGACCCCAAACAGAAATTTTTGGAATGGATTAGGCATTTACCCTGAGGAGCTCTGCAGGGCAATTAGGAACTTCAACACAGTACTTGGCAATCATGGAACCATATCCAAGCATGACAACTTCACGCAGAGCTGGAATTGTAGCGATTTTCTCGTGCATTGCCAGACTCTGTTCAAAAAGATATGGAAATGATTAGTTTGTTGTAGACAACATTTGAAGAACTGCACTTTGAGTAGGGTAAGATGCACCCACAGCAGTCAACTGGATGGTGTCCAAATCAGCTGTGACCATTTGCAGAGCAACCACAAGAGCCTGAATGAACTCAGCAATGGTACATTCACCAGACAGGAATTTCTCCTTGAGGAATTTTACAATTACTGGTGTGCCAACAGCAGGAAGAGCATCCAAAAGCCAGTGCCTAACAGATGAATATTGTTTTGTTAAAAAAAATAGAAGCATTACATTTTATCCATTTTGCTTTCAACTGTCCAACGCTTTACCTGTAAACGGGTTTGTCCTTGAACTGAGCCCAGATAGCCTCAATATTCTCCAGGGTGGCAAAACGCAGGAGCTGGACGAGCTGAAGATACTTAAGCGGAGCATCATCATGGACCATGGCCACATTGTTTTCAACCAGGTGCTTTAAGACCTCAACAATCTAGAAGGCATCAGACCAATGCTCAAATAAAGTCTTGAAAGTTCAATAGATACAACTGTAGAGGTTACATGTAATATTTTCCCTTTATATCAAGGGGTTAAACTTATTTAAGGTTAATTTGATTGAAAGAAACAATTAATTAAACCTGGGCTTGTGCATCACTGATACTCAGGAGTTGGATTGGAGTCTGAAGAATCTCAGTTGAGAACTCATACTGCAGGGATCCACGGGCCAAATAATCAGATTCTATGGGAACAATTGGGGTCTTCTCAATTTCAACAAAAGCCAAGGTTTGTCTGAAACAGAAAAAATATATATTTCTCAACTCTCACTTGATGAAATAATAAACTGTGTAATCAATATTGATTATTATTTTTTTTCTAATGGAAATCAAAGAGGGTCAATCATACTTTGCTTCCATCTGGGCAGCACCATGGATCTCATTGAAGGGTGAGTACTGATACAGTTCCTGAACTGTTGCCTCTGAGATCAGTACACCATTGGCAGCTGGTTTCATGATGTAGTTGTAAACTGCTGCTTCAACCAAACTCTTGTCCCTCTGTTAAGTAAAGATAAGAAATATAAAAAAGTACTGGGTACCCATTTTCCATATATTGAGCAAACCTCTTATTTCTTAGCTGTCTATTGCATTACCTTGGTGCATTCAACACACTTCTCAGTGTACGTCAAGCCAATATCTTTCATGATTCTCTCCTTGCAGTGGCTCAGATCCTTAGACTTGGTGACAATAATGTGGTTGGCCTTTGGATCCTCATTGATGACATAGTGGGTCCTGCACACTCCCTGAACTCCAGCCTTAGAGAACAAGTAGAAAATTGAGATTGCAGATCTTTTAAATAGATGACATATTTACTTAAATCACTTTCTTACCTCTTGCAGTTCATAGATGTTCTGGGTCTTCTTTAGGTTGAGCTGAAGGATGTTGAGGATTCCTCTGTGCAAGTTCATGACAGTAGGGGAGACTCCTGCAGGAGCAAATACCTTTCCAATCACACCATTAGAATACTCAAACTTGATGGGAATCTGGAATTGAGGAGCCAGTGCTGAGGTGAGTTTAGTGGCTGGAGCAAAAGAGTCCGTGGGCCAGATGCCACTGTACTCATAAAGTAGAGGATCCAGGAGCTGCAAGGGAGCATTTGCATTTTAACAGATGATTGTTGCTTTTAAGAGCTGGTGCTAGCTAGCACGTTTAGTATTGTCTCACAGTGAAACACCAACAATTGCTTCAGAGCTTAGTAGCATTTACCTTCATCAGGTAGGTATTCTCTGTCACAGCACTGAGGAGAACCTTGCTGCTGACTTTTAAACCAGCTCTTGCCAGACCTTCATGAGGGAGACCGCCCAAAAGCAGAGCCTCATACTTGTACACGTAGGTTTTATCGAGGGCAAACTCAGGAACTGAAAAGCGTTCAAGATTATTTTCGTTATTTATTTGTTTTAGTTTTTTATTTTGTTGAGTGCATTAGTATGATTATTACTTTTTTAAGCAATAACGAAGTAGGTTTATTGAAGAATTACCACTAATTTGGAATAAAACATGTCAAATTGTACTACTTACCAAGGTTGATCTGTTGACTTGCTAAAAGAAACAAATAAGACAATATAATTTAGATTTCAAGAGATATAATTTGTTCTTACGTGAAATCACCCTTAAATAATAAAAACAAATCTCAGTCACTTACCCACAAGGGCTACAGTCAGGGCAAGCACAACAGCTCTCATTGCTGATGGAATGTGAAGAACTTGACAGAGAGACAGATCTTTTATAGTACTTTTTCTGACATAATATTAATTCTTTAATGAATTATTAACAGATGTTTTTACGTGTTTGAAAACGTGTGAGACAACAGTTTTCATTGGTCATAGATTTAAATTAGAAGTTAGGTTACCCTGGTCTGTCATCATGTCATCCTCCAGGTCAATGTCCACTGTGAAACACTGATTGTTTGTCTTCATATCTGAGAATGTTTGTTAAAGAAAAAAATGTTTCACTTTTTTAATGTATTCATATTTATAAATAATACAGAAGACCTATTCAGATTTAACTTATACATGCTACTGTTTATCTATACAATAAACAGAACAAGATTTGTTTATTTTTCTATGCCGTAGCATTTGGATTAATCTTAACTGGAATTAAAAAGGCTTGCTAATTACAACGTTGTGTCCACATACTGTACTTTTGTCCATGTAGTGTATGTTGACAGACTTTATTTTAGGTTAGGTTACCCTGGCCCCTAACCATATCATCGAAAACATCAAAGTCTCTATTAGTTTATTTATTTTACTAAAAGGAGGAGAATGGAACAGTTGATGAACTTTGCTACTAGACCATGTCAGTTGTATAAAAATATTTAAATAAATGTAAAATAAGTTACTTTATCAAGTATCTTATTTTAATAATGTGATGTAATGCGTATATTAAGTATCAAAAGTACAAATAAATCTTATAAATTATGGAACAGCTAATTAAACCCATGGAAATATATTAATTGCCAGTGCTCAACATTTACTCACTCTCATGCCATCCCAGATTCTGCTGAACACAAAGAAAGATTATCATAAGAACTTCTCATCCCTTTTAGTCCAAACAATGCAAGTGAATGGTGACCAGAACTTTGAAGCTCCAAAAAGGAATTAAAGGTAGCATTAAAGTAATCCATCAGACTCCAGTGGTCTTCTGAAGAGATCCAGTTGATTTTGGGGGAGAGGAGACCAAAATATAACTCCTTTTTTACTCTACATGTTACCATTGCAGTCTTCAGTCAGGATCAGAAGACATTGATTAAACCACTGGAGTCGTATGGATTACTTTTATGCATCCTTAGTTTGCTTTTTTAGAGCTTCAATTGTCTGGCCACCATTCACTTACTTTGAAAGGACCTACAGAACAGAGAAAGTCATACATATCTGGGATTGAATGAGGATGCAAAAACGATGAGAGAATTAAAATTTTTTGAGTGAACTATCCCTTTAAACTTAAAAGATGGATAGAGCACTACAACGAGCTACAGTATATGGAGCAGAGGGAAACGCCGTCAGACTCTCTTAAACCTGCCTCAATCTCAAATCCGTAATCACCTTGATGATGAACCTGACATTGCTGAGGTGTTATCCACCATTGAAAGTATGAATAAAGGAAAGGCACCAGGTGCAGATGAAATACCAAGTGAGCTGCTACAAGCGGGTCTAATCCCATTAGCCAGTCATCTTCATCAACTCATTCTGAAATGCTGGCATGCCAAACAAGTACCACAAGATTTCAAAGATGCAACGATCACCACTCTTTATAAGAACAAAGGCGATCGTGGTGACTGTAACAGTTATCGAGGTATTTCATTGCTGTCTGTCACTGGCAAAGTACTAGCTCGTATTCTACTGAAACGTTTGCAGGAAATCGCTGAAGATGCATATCCAGAATCGCAGTCCGGGTTCCGACCACAGCGATCAACTACTGATATGATCTTTGCTGTCCGACAACTGCAAGAGAAGTCACGAGAGCAGCGGCAACCGCTTTACATGGCTTTTGTTGACCTAACAAAAGCTTTTGACTATGTGGACAGAAAATCTCTTTTCCAGGTCCTTGAGAAAGCTGGCTGTCCACCTACTCTACTCCTACTGATTCAGTCATTTCATGACGGTATGCTGGGTAGGGTGAAGTTTGATGGTGAGCTGTCTGATACGTTTCCCATCAAACGAGGTGTAAAACAGGGCTGTGTATTAGCGCCTACACTGTTTGGTATTTACTTCTCATATGTAGTCAAAAGAGCATACGAAGACCTGGACAACAACACTGGTGTCTCTCTATTGTCACGTAACGATGGTAATTTCTTCCATCTGTCTCGTTTTAAAGCTAAAACAAAGACCCAGCAATTTGTTGTGCATGAACTACTCTACGCCGATGATGCTGCGTTATGCCCGTCATCTCCAGATCAGCTTCAAATCCTGATAGATCGATTAGCCGAATCATGTGACAAATTTGGACTCACCATAAACATGGAAAAGACTGTTACAATGTCACATGTCCATGACTTTCATACATTTACAATCAATAAGACCCCACTTAAAGAAGTTGAGAAGTTCACTTATTTGGGTTCTACAATAACTCGAAGTGTGACACTTGATCTTGAATTGGGTGCCAGAATTGGTAAAGCGGCTTCTACCTTCGGAAGACTCACTAAACGAGTTTGGCGGAATAAGTACCTGTCCGTCCGAACTAAAGGCAGAATCTATGAAGCCTGTGTCCTGAGTATTCTCCTCTACGGAGCAGAAAGCTGGCCAACCTATCGCCCACAAGAAAGTAGACTCAGTGCTTTTCACACCAGAAACCTACGGTTCATCATAGGAAAAACCTGGGAGGACAAGATGACAAACGAGGAACTCTTTAAGATAACTAATTCAGAACCTCTATCATCTAGGCTCAAATTTACTCTTCTTAGATGGGCAGGACATGTAAACAGAATGCCACCTTCCTGCATCCCTCATTCTATCCTCCATGGCGTTCTGGAAGAGGGAACTCGTCACACTGGTAGACCAAAGCTTCGCTTTAAAGATGTACTCAAAAGAGATCTTGTGGACTTTGGCATTCAACCTGAATCATGGACCGTAGCATCAAGGAATCGGGATCAGTGGAGGGCTCAACTTCACAAAGGAAGACAACTAGACTACGCCAACAACCTTCTAAAGTTGAGGGAAAGACGGATGAAGTTAACCAACATGGACTAATGTGAACTACCCAAGCATTGTCATTCTTGACAGACGCATGCCTAAACTATCCCTTTAATGAAGCATTCAAGTCACTTCAGAATGATCATATTTATCAGATTTGTGGATATGAACACACCACAAAGTCGTAAATCCAGTGAGAATTTCTTGAAGTGCAGATTTTCTGAGATGGTGGCATGTCAATTTAAGAAGCATGGCAAGAATCGAGCAAACTGGTGACTGTACTGTTGTATTGAATGCATTTGTGTCCTATTGATGAAGAATAAATCTTTCCAAAAATCCGCTTTTACAGAACGTGAAAAAGATGAAATATTTTGAAACGGGCCCATTCGGTCAAACTAAAATCACTTGAACACTCATTACATTGAAACTATGACTTCTGAACTTACACATTTTCCTGGAGGACTTGGACACAGTTTAAACCACAACATTACTGAAATAGTGTTTATATTGACAATGTGTTAAACATATGTGGATTAGACATATTATGATTTAAAAAAAACAAAAAACAGTCCAAAAAAAGTGTAATTTTGAAGGAGGAAGCTGAGACATTTTTATTGACCAGAACAGAAACTTGTGGAGTGGGCTCTCTTCATTTGGGCCAATTAGTAACCACCCAGAACACACTAGCAACTGCATGGCTATGTACTAAAAACACAGTTAAAAGACCTTAACAACAGCAACCTGACAACCACACACTGTAACAATGAGCCCAAACACACAGCAGATCACCTTGACAACTGCATAGCATGCCCCAGCAACTATACAGAACACCTTAGTAAACACATAGTCTACTGTAGCATCAATGACCCCATTCCACCTGATATTACGATACTTTTCTGGTGATTGGATCACATGTGGTCAGCAGCACTAAATACAGACCTAAATGGGGACTGCATCCTGGCAGCAGCAAAGCACCTCGCCTAGCCTGTCAATCAACCACTGCACTAAAACTAAAGTTTAAAATTCACCGGTTCAGAGTGGTTTAAATTGAAAACAATATAAATTAAATAAATTAAAACAAAAATAAAATGAAAAATCATATTTAAAATGAAGGAAAAAAAAGCATCCGATAAGACATTTTTTTAAATGCGGTTATATATACACACAATATGCGGAGAACTTCACAGATCCTATCAGTGTGTCTGATATCAACATGTAGGTAGAGGTCTGCAAGCCCGTCGGGTCCCGACGGAGCCTGACGCGCTGAGTCAATTCAGGTCGGGCCAATTTATTTTTTAATAGATAGCGCTCGGTTCGATCTTGGGCTCCTTTAACTTCTCTCCTTTCATTGAGCCCATAATCGTGCACTAAAATAATACAAGTAATATATAGCCTATAATTATACATAATATAATATATTATAATACTATAATTAATATTATAAATATTATACATAGCCTATATGCATGTACATGTGCATTAGCATACACGTGACAGTTCACAGTTGACCATGCAGAGCAATGAAATAGCTTCATTTTGGAAGAATTTCGATTTAATTACCACAACAAACAAGGAGCCAATTGGTCATGTGCATTGCAGAATTTGCTAAACTATTCTTGCTCATGACAGCATAAAAATAGGAACATCTCAACTACAACGGCATGTTGAGCATGGCTGCGCTACAGCTAGCTCTACTAGCACGAGACAGTTATCAATGTCTGAGTTGTTCTCGAAGCCAGTGCCAGCTAATGCCAGATTCCAAGTCACCGAGAAGTGTGTGGATTTCAGCTGCAAAGACATATGGCCATTTCAAGCGGTGGCTGGAGGCGGATTTATAAAGTTAGCCCAGCAACTAATTAACGCTTAAAAGTTGCTGCCTGACCCCATGACTGTCTCTCGCAGATACCACGAAAAGGCAACAACAAAAAGAGAAGCGATTGTTGCTGAGATAAAAGAGGTAATGTGTTCAGTTAATGTTGGGATGACCACAGACATGTGGACTGATGATTACCGCAAGGTCAGTTACATGGCAATTACATGTCACTAGATAATATCAGATTTCAAGTTGAAGAGTAATGTACACACAACTGCTATGTTCCCTCACAATGATGCTAAAACAGCAGCTTGTGTCAGTTCTGAAGTTTGATCCCTCTGTAATGATTAAGGTGGTGTGGGTAACAGACCAAGATTTGAATATTGTTGCTGCATTACAACCTTACCGGCGCTTGGACTATCAGGATCACATCTACAACACCGTCCTCCGACATGCCTTGGACACCACTGAATTGACAGTAACAGTCCCAGAGGTTGGTGCAACGTTGCTGGCTGTCAAGAAAGTTGTCCGGTTCATGAAACAAAGCGGTCTGGCAAGCCAGTTATCCAAGACCATTCTGCAGATGGGAGAAACATGTTACAGCACTGTATTTCTCACACTCAAGTCTATCAAGGATGTGTATGCTGAACTACTGGAAAAGCTGGAGAGCCATGGAGAAGGCCAAAGAATGGCTGATGTGTCCCCAGATGTTCTTGATTTTTTGGTAGTTTTTCTCCAACCCTTCTATGAATCCCAGCAGGAGTTGGAAGGTGATCAATATCCAACTTTTTACCTTGTTTTGTGGCACGAGAAGCTGACGCGTCATTCCCAGCCAGTAAGCACTGACATACCTTATCAAGCCACCATCTGCCAGTGCCACTTGGATCGCAAGCTATCAAGCAGCAAAAAAAAGAACAATGTCAGAATTGGAGTGGACAAAGCTGTGGATGAGGTTCACATATACCTCAACCTTGACCCCAGCACGGAATATGAAGACTGAGATTTGCTGGGTTGGTGGAGTGAACATGAGAAGAACCTTCCTTTGTTGTCAAGACTCGCCTGTCATGTGTTGAGCATACCTGCAAGCAGCAGTAGAAGCAAATGCGTTTTCAGCACAGCAGGGAGGACGCTGGAGGAGAGGAGAACAGCAAGTGAAGCCTTCAATGGTGGATGTGATTCTTTTTCTTCACAACACTGCCAATAAACTGTGACTGTTCAGCCTGTACACAATTCAATAGATTATTATTTATTTATTACAGAGCCAGTTGGCAAAGAGTTCTTTGAAACATTGTTCTCCAGATTCTGTAAAGTTACTTCACATCAAAGAAAGTTAGGCCATACATCCTCGCACAGGTCCCAAGTCAGCTAGAAAGTGTAAACACTTCCCTGACTCGGTTTCTTATCCCTCATACTCTGACATCGATTCACAGGCACCAAAACCTCTCCCATTTAAGCCTAGCATCCATTTGGTATTGACTTAGATGCACCTGCTATTTTTTGCATGGCTAGGCTTAAATGTGAGAGGTTTTGATGCCTGTGAATCGATGTCAGAGTATGAGGGATAAGAAACCGAGTCAGGAAAGTGTTTATGCTTTCTAGCAAGTTTCCCTTTGCAAACACTAAAGCCTGTAGTCGCTCCTTCGTCATCATTCCACACAGCCCATGTCCCTACATTTGAAGATTCCTCTAAGAGATTTTGGATATGCTATCAGAAAATTAGGACTGAAAATATAACTAAAGTAGCTTGTTGCCGCGCCGAAATGTAATGGCAAAAGGCTTTGCTTGGTTTGCGATAGGAACTGTTTTCAGTCTTGGCAATCTGCTGAGTGTGACCAGTTTCGCAAAGAGGCCTAGACTGAGCTGTGTTTACTGGTGTTGTTCTCCCCCTCCCCTCTTTTCTCCCTCTATTCTCTCCACAGGTATTGCAGTTGTTGAGTATTTATGGATTCCTGCACTCTTTATTATAAATGTATTTACTGTAGAAAGTTCAAAAGTTTGATTTTGTATGTTTTGCTGTGTAATTCGTGTGTAATTCTAATGTTCAAATTAAATAAAGTGAGTGTTTTATAGAACACATACAATGTACATATCAGTGTTTGTGTCCTTCAATTTCACTGTCATGTGTCCTTCAAAATTCACTTTTAAATAATAGATTATATTTCTAATCTGTCTGCTATTCTACATTGTCCACAAAATTCTGTGTATTTTATAAACTCTAGGTTTCCCTCTAGTTTGTAATTAAAATGGTTGAAAATGCAGTTGTCTAAGGAAGTATGGTGGCCAGAGAAGATTTTTGTAAAAATTGCTGTGTGAAATCTTATTGAAAAGGATGATTAGCCTTAAATAATCATACATATATTTATTTCATTTGAAAGCCCTAGTTCACTTCAAAATGGTATATAGAGTTCAGGTGTGTAATGTTATTTGAATATGAATATAATATGAATTTGAATACATTATTCTGGCACATGAAATCTTATTGAAAAGGATGATTAGCCTTAAATAATCATACATATATTTATTTCATTTGAAAGCCCTAGTTCACTTCAAAATGGTATATAGAGTTCAGGTGTGTAATGTTATTTGAATATGAATATAATATGAATTTGAATACATTATTCTGGCACAGAATATAATTTTTGGGATTTTGGGCTCAGGCTGGAAAGGGTTAAATATATGCACACACTGTTAAGACAAAACTTCATTTGTTTACTTGTTGCCATATTAACACTGTGTAGAGAAAAACATTTGGCAAAATTGAAATAACTTTTAAAAGTGAATTTTGTAGTTGCAAAACTAAATGGAAGGAATGATGAATCACTAAAAAATGGGGCTATATATCACATCAATAATCAGAATCTGTGGAGCATCTGTTCCAGTACAGGCAAGTAGGTGCCTGTGGTGGGTCTGGCTGCAAACTTCCTCCACTGAGTTCGGAGCCAGAGGGGCTGTGTTAGGCTGTGTCCTTCCTAGACCAGTCCTTCTGAGGCTTTAGGCTAGACTCCTCCTCAGGGTTCAACACTAGAAAGAGACAGTCTTGCTTTGTCTTCTGGGTCTGGGAGGTGGTTTGTGAGACGGGGGGTGTCCGCTTCCTGCAGGGAGCTCTACGCTGTTGCTAAGAGCTGGGCCCCTGCCTGGGGTTTCACCGCCACAGGGGGACGCCCTCGGCGAGCAGACAGAACGCGCGATCTTGAGCTGTGGTGGGGCAAGATGTGTCGAATGGCCTCCGGCTGTTTCTTGCTTAGAACCATGTGATATTTTAATTAAGAAAACCCTTATACTTCAGAAAACGAGAAATATGTCCTTAATCTCTAAATAATTTTCTCTAAATCTAAATCGCGTTTTTATTTAAATCCTTTCAATAATAAAAAAAACTGAACCCTAGACTTGTAAAAACTATAAAGATTTTAAGCTTTTAAAATTAATGTAATTAATTATTATTATTATTATTATTTTATTTGGTGCTTTGTATCTTCTAATTTGTTATATTGTCTATATTACTTGCACTTTTGTATTTTTCTAGATATTGTCATAGCAAATAAAAACTTGAAAAGAGAGAGAAAAAAGTAAGCTGCATCATAAAGTTTTCTGCCTCCGTGGTCATGTGTCTCATTTTCTACCCTTTTTTTTAAAAATAATTTGGGACATGTGCAAAAGATTGTGGGTGATTGAAGGCAGGCATAAGCGAACTAAGCGGCTGCTTAGGGCCCCGGTGGCCACCAGGGGGCCCCCAAGAGCACATGAAATGACAGCTTAATTATTATTTATTTTTTTTGGTGATTATACTGTCAGTGGACAATGGTAATTATACAACACAATATTAAATGCAATATTATGTTAACGGGCTGCAGGATGCAAGCACATTCAGACAGCAAAACAGCAATGTCACAAAATGGACATATCCCTCTGGTGCAGAGAAAAGGAAAAAGTAGAAAACAGAGGAAGAGAAAAAACATCACGATAAAGGTATGGAAAGTACCTAGTACATAGTAGGCTTTGTTACGAGCTAACATTAGCTGCCTATGTAGCATATCTTCTTTTTTAGGAAAGTTTGATTAATCATCCGTAAATAGCCTTGACATCTTAATATATTATCAATACAAGTTTTTGATTAAAGTTTTTGTCTTCTGTGTAAAAATTATGGGTATATATTTTGTAATAAAAATAAGCTTCTGTTCCATAAACTTGGTACTGATAACAACTTAACATTATTTACATTAGTCTACCATTTTGAGGTCTTTGCTATTATATTCCAATATCATCATGCCTCAGTTAGCTTGTTATAGATTAAGAGTTGTTGTTTAGGTGTACAGATGGCTTGCTGCTGTGTATAATAATTTGTGTTGAGAAAATAACATATTTTGTCATATATTCTGTCAAATATGAACTCTTATGAAACTTCCCTAGAAGCACTGTTGAAATATTTTGGATGTGGGGCACAACCAACGCCACCTGCCCCGAGTGCCAGTGCTACATCTGATGATGATTTTTCAACAATCCCAGATCATTATATTTATATGGATAAACCATGCCTTTGTTTTTGACAGACAGTTGCATTACCTTCTAATATGACATCTAACATGGCTAGCTTTTATTATTATTATTTTCATCTTTCATCAGGTCCATCCTCTGCAGGCGAGGAGCACTTCCCAGCACGTGCATCCACTGATGTGGTCATCTATTCTGTCTGACTCAGAAAGGACTGA
Source organism: Xyrauchen texanus (assembly GCF_025860055.1). Taxonomy (NCBI): domain Eukaryota; kingdom Metazoa; phylum Chordata; class Actinopteri; order Cypriniformes; family Catostomidae; genus Xyrauchen; species Xyrauchen texanus. The sequence continues at coordinate 17,394,010 of NC_068323.1, forward strand.
TCTGGTAAGCAGAGGGCCACTGCCTATAAAGGAAAACTTCACATTCCCTGAAAAACCTGATGGCCGAAGCTTCCACTACACCTACAGAAAGTTAATTAATGGGGAAATAATGTAAGTGGAGCTGGCTCACTTATTCAAAAAGAAATGATACTGTCTACAGCTTTTGCTGCAAATTGTTCTCTAGGAAGTACACAAAACTGGTAACAGAGGATCAACAGGATTGTGTAAATATAGGTGTGCTACTGTTACATTTAAAACCGTAGAAGGGTAAAATCATGCCAGGCAGACATTGGTATGTTGTAAGCAACACAGCTACAACTAATAAAATTGCACAAGGGGCCCCCGATACAAATTCAGCTTAGGGCCACATAAAGGCTTGGGCAAACCCTGATTGAAGGCCACGAGGATGCACTTGATGCACCCTCCAAAATATGGCAAATGAAGTCTGCAAAACGAGGCTCCCTTCCAAGTGTCCTCACAATTGAGACGGCCTTCGACAGTGCTTGATGATGTGGCAGCCGAGATTTCCAACCTAACGAGCCTGCAGACTTCCGATTGAGAAGCACCCACTTTTTTCATCATTGCACCCTTGGCTCCGCCCACTGGTACTCACAGTCAGTCACACATTTAAAGAGGGGAGAGGTGCCTGTCATGGGAAATTCATCAACACTTTTAAGGGGAATTACACAGGACACCTTCATGTGCCTATCTGGATGTAAATATATTTTTCTACATAAACATGCACTAGATGAACGGCTTTGTCCTTTATCATGTATCTTGTGCAGTTTTTAAAATACGTGATGCCAAGTTATAACTCTAACTCGCAAAGGTGTGAACAAGTGCAAAGTAAAATGAACTTCCTGCAGGAATAATTCAATATATTGATTAAAATGAGTAAATTTTATATTTTTGTGAGTTTTATAAATTTTTATAATAAGACAATAATTTAGAAGTTTTTAATATGTACAACAATAGTATATAGTAGAGCAATAAATATCAAGTAGCTGCAGATAAACTTAAAGCTACACTATGTGACTTTTTTTTTTAATTAATAAAATAACAAAATGTTATTAATAAGAGAGTGCAACAAAAATCCATCTTATAAACCATGTCTCATGCGTGTTAATGTCATATCCGTACACAGAGAAAATATGATAAGATCTTTGTTGGGAGAGAAGGGTGTCATGCTGACACTTCCTGCAGCCCTTGACAAAGTTCTTCACATTAGTCCACATTGTTGGTCAGAATGCAACCTTGTTGAGCCACTCAGTGTGATAGTACTGAGCGGTGGTGGTGTAGTGGCTAATGCACAGGGCTGTTAATCAGAAGGTCACAGGTTAATCAGAAGGTCACAGGTTCTAACCCCACAGCCACCACCATTGTGTCCTTGAGCAATGCACTTAACTCCAGGTTGCTCTGGGGGGATTGTCCCTGTAATAATTGCACTGTAAGTCGCTTTGGATAAAAAGCGTCTGCCAAATGCATAAATGTAAAATGGTTTAAGGTTTGCAGTGATGTGAACCCATTGTTTAGGAACATCTGTCTGGTTGAGGAGTACGCCTGAGAGTTGGTGGTGGCATGACAGATGACTGGAAGGTTGTGAAAGCATGACTGCTTGTTGATGAAGGGGAGGAATACAGCTTAGAAGTGAGAAGATTTGGTTGGAACTTGTGAACCTGGTAGGTTGCTGGGCTGATGATAGGATGGTTTTGAAAGCTGGAGTCAAGTGCGGGCAATTCCCTGGTGAGTGTGGTTGTAGGTTCCAAGTGTCTCGATGAATCTCCAACTGGCACTACATTAGAATCACATCCACCTCATACAGCAAGGTAGCCTTGACTCTTTCAATTTCCTTTGAAATCTTTAATTTGACCTCTGTCATGAGTTTGTCCATTTCTGATTTCAAGGTTGGAAATTTTCCACTTAGGTCTTCCTGTATGATTGCAGATGAAACCTTGGCCACAGACTGGGTAGGAGTATGGAGATAGGTAGATATGTGAAGATTTGAAGACAGCTAATGGCAAACAGATGGCCTGACTGATGTTGCATCTTCAGAAGCTTCAATCATCATACAAGTGGATGTAGGGGTGGGAGTGGCCGTGTTAAATGTTGGGTTTGTGTTAGTGGATGTAGTGTGTAAAAATTTTAATGTACAACGTTAATACAAATTGAAGTGATTAACCTTGCAACACACTTCCAACACCACTTTTACAATAGTCCTACAAAGTTTGTTTTTTCAAAGAGCAAATTATGGTATTTTTTTAAGTTTAGTCCATCAAACCACTGGTTTTAAGTAAGAGTTAGATATCTACCACAGTTTTTCTAAAGCAAACAAACAGGTTACTTGTTTAAAGTTAAATTCACAGGTTACAAACATCACACCAATTTTACAAAGTCTTCAGGTACCAATAATTCCAAAGTTTAAATGTTCAGGTTTCAAAATGATCAAGGATGTGTTTGAGTCCTGTTTCAAATTATCAAGTTCATGTCCCTGTTCTGGGGACACTCTCAGTTGCCTGACTTTTGTAAAGTCATTTATTTCAAAATTTCAATGTTTCAATAAGTCAAAACAACAGCATAAGATATGGCACTTATCTGCTCAGATGACATGTTTTTGGATATCCGTCTTTTTTTTTCTTTCGTTATTTATTTGTCCATTCACTCTGATAAGATGTCCTATATCATTGTGTACACCGGTGCCTCAAACCACATTCATTCACGCAGAGGAGCAGAAATGAAGCACAACCAAAATAATGGTCTTCCGCATGATGCATGCAGTTTTATTTTTTAACTGCTAGAATGTCAAAAGCTACATAGTGTGGCTTTAATTCTATGTGGGAAGGGCTGTCACTATTTTAAAAGCTTTTACTTTTATGGCTTGCATATATATTGTATTTACGTATATTGAGGGATGGCCTGGTCATCAAAGGGAATGTGATTATGGAGACAAGTTAAGAAAAGTTATTAACACAATCTCTAAAGGAATAATCCCTGATGAGGTAGCACACCTACATCACCGTGATGTCTATTTTATGTGTGTGTGGACTTATTTTTTTTAGATTGTTTTAGTTTTTTGTAATTTCCTTTTGTTTTATATAATATGGCCCCATCGATCACTGTCCATTTTCTGAAACAGCTGTCAGATAACCCCCCACACACACACACAACAAAAACAGTTTTTTGCACTTCACGCATCATTAAGATATGCAAGAAATTTATTAGTGTTACATAAAAGTGATAACATCATTAAATGGTCAGAATGTGGATATTAGTTAACTTAATTAGTTATTTTATCTATAAGTAGTTCTGGGTTCTGAAGAGTTTCTATATCAATATGAATAGAAAAAGTTCCATCCTGATTGATGGGAACAGCAACAGGGAGAGGAACAGCCATCCTTGACAGTGTCATCTAGAGCAGAAGGTACAAAAGTTAGGAATGTAAATTTATTATTTATTTTTTTTTATTATTGTATATGTATTCTACTTAATAATAAAAAAATAAAAAACTATTGGCCTCTGACCTCTGGAATCCTAGCCATGATATTCAGGGTCCTCTGGGTTGGCAAGGCCACGGTCAGATCAACCTCTTTCTCACTGTTCGTGGCTCTTTCAAGCTTGAATCCAGCCTGGAGAGCTGCCATAGGGATGTGCTTAGTCAGCCTAAGTGATGCCCCATAGAAGAGAAAATAATTAACACTATTTTCCATTTTAACATATCAAAAACATTTCATGTGAGGTGTTTGATGAACTATACTTTTTGGCATAGGTGGTGACAATTATTGGAAGCCTCTCCCATTCCAGCTCTAGACGGACAGCAGGGAATTCTCCGAGAACACCGGCCTCAGCTTTAGCAGTAACAGCATATTGTTGACACTCTGGACCCCAAGCAAACTTGGCCTAAAAAAGTATGTTTGTGCTTAATGTTAATGAAGTCAATTTGCTTTAGTGTGAAGAAAAAATATTATTTTTGTTTTAGTATCACGAGTTCCAGTCTTACAGTGACTTTGTGTTTACTGAGCAGAACACCATCAGCACAAATCTTCAAGTTGTCATTTTCAGCAATTGAGGAAACAATGAGCTGCACTCTTGCAGTTGGCTTGTCAAAGTAGGCAGCAAGTTGGTAGCCCATCAGCTTTTGGTCAGCTCTTACGGCACGGGCAATGATAGCAAAAACAGGTGGAACAGAATTTCCGAGGAACTTAGCCTGAAAACATGAACAATAACCATTGAACCAGGACATTTTAGTAGTTCACCAAAGTTCACCTTTGGGTTTTGTAATATAACTTACAAAACAATGTATTAACATTTTAATAAAACAAATTGATTCACCTGTTTCTGAATATCCTCAAAGCTAGATCCAGTGCTTCCACTGCTAACTGCCTTTGAGGCTCCACGGTGTGGCGTGAACTGCAAGCAAAGTCAAGTTTTAATTTCAAGCTTTTCAAGATAGATAATAGAAACCAGACAAATTAAATATAGTAAAAATCTTCACAGTATACATATATATATATATATATAATTACCCGATCTTTGTGGAATTTCCTGAAGGGCTCAATCATGGTGGCAGTCTGTAGATCAATACAAAATAACTCAGTGCAAAACAAAATACTTCATGAAAATATTTATGATACAAATAATGGCTGTTACCAACAATCAACAATCCGTGTCCTCACCTTAGTTATACGAGAGCGGGACATGGAGGAGCTTGAACTGCTGGAACTGATGCTGCGGCTGCGGCGGCTACTGCTGCTTTCAGAAGAAACAGGAACTTTTTTCGCTTCAGTCTCCAGGATTTCCCTCAGTTTCAACAGGATGCTCTTTCCCTCTGGAGTGTCCTCATCAACAAGGTTGTTTTGCTTAAGGAGCCTCTCAGCAGCTCTAGGGCCAACTTGAACCTCAAGCTCGAGTTTTTCAACTGCAGGACCTTCACCTGAAGCCAGAACGACAAACCATTAGCATTATTTTTTTATAACTTTATATAACTTTAAATGTGTCTTAAAGAATACCTCTTGCTACTGAAACATGGGCTGAGTGCTGTCCAATTATGTACAATAGAGGAACATTCTCAATAAAAGCAGCATTGTGAGAATGGACCTCAATGCATCCCTTCATTTCAATGTATGGGACAGCAAGACAGAGGGTCTTGTGGAATGGAGTAGCAGTTCTCACAGCAGGCATTTCAGGATCAGTGTTCTCAGAGGACTGTGAAAATTAATTATAAAGAAAAATGAATGTCAAAAAAAGCCAATTGAAAATGTTAAGCATATAGAAGTTCAACATTTTCTCCATCTCCATGTGTGTGTTTAAAGCTTACACGGTCACCAGCATAAGAGGTCTTTTGCATGGACAATTCAGGTACCAAAGAAACAATTCTCTCTGCAGAGGGATCTTCAATGTTTCTGACCACAGCAAGAGTCTCAAAGCTTTTGGAACAAGAACAGGATAGGATACCAAACCACAGGGGTTAGCCATTTTTAACCTTTTTAATCTTTCAAAAACCTTTTGGATCTTCCAGAAATTCATTTAAAATGTTTTCTATATCAATATCATTTACATTGCATTACCTCAAAGTAGCAATATGTTCAGGAACCTCAACAGGCAGAGCCTCCACCTTGTAATTGCCCTTGAGAATATCTGCTCTTGCTGAAACTTTTCCAGGGACAATTGTACGGATCTTTCCTTTGGCCATAACAGCAGCTTGAATCAAGGCAGTGTTAACTCCCATCACAGCAAAGGTCTGCAGAGCAATGCTGGAGGAAGAATTAGGGAGATTATGTTTGTTGTTCAAATTTTTTTATCATATTTTTAACATGTGTCAGTGAAAGTGTACCTTGGTTTAACTTCTGCTTGGAATTGAACATCAGTCCTCTTCAGCTGCTCAAGAGTGATGGTCTCAGGCTGCTCAGGGAGAGGAGGTGTAATGGTAGCCTGAACTAAAAGGATGAACAGAACAATATCAAAGTAAGAAGTGTCCCTTTTATAACTGTATAAAACTAATGCTGAATGAAAAATAACTCACTATTGACAGATGCAGCAGCAACTGCAGCAGTGTAGAAACTGAACTCCATGGGCACACCAACTGCTGTTGGAAAGATGCGACGTACTTCAGCTGCTAGTAGGGGTTTGGCATACTGCAATGCAATTCCTTCCTGCAAAGCTTTCAGGGCCTCCTTCAACAGTTCACGTGGTTTGGGTCCAGTAGTCATCTGGGAATAGGTTTAATTTAACAGTCATCTAATTTTGAGAACTGCTAATGTGGGAGAAAACATTAAGTATAATACAATACCGGTATTGCTTGTTCAATGATGGTTTTGTCAATGTTCACATAAGCCACTTCCTGTCCAAGAAATTTGATGTAGACAGAAGCCAAAGTCTGATTGTTTGGCAGAGCCTTCCAGTTTGTGAGCTTGAAGGAAAAAACAGAGAAATTATAAGTATTTTGCCCAAGTCATGTTTTTAAAACTACTTAAAATTAAACAATAAAGTGGAAATCATAACTTACTGCTCTTAGGGTGCGCTTTAGCTTGGTGATACGGTCAACACTTTCATCTGCTGCTGGAGATTGCAAAAGAGCCTCCTGGATTCCTTCAGTTCTTACACCAATCTGTTTGTGAGAAACCACAAAGTGAAGACTATTAAAATAATTAAGACAATACATCATTTTGTTAAAAAATCATCCCCTTTTTGGTGACCCACCTCAAGAACATCAGCAGCAGCTCCAGCAAGGTAGGCACGTGCTTTTGCTACTACAGCTCTAGGCAGGATGGTGGCAGCATCATTGATTATGTAGGCACTACCAGCAGCTCCAATCATAAGAGGAGCTTTACAGGTAAAGAGACATTGATGAAATTAAAAGAGATTTTTTTAAACATGTTAAGAAATGTTCACTTTGCCCTCTCTTAACTGACTTCTGAAAATCAGAAAGACTTACTATGATAGATGTCCAGCTGAAGGGCTCTGCTGAAGTGGTAGCTAAGCTTGTCCAACTTGTTGTTCAAGAGCTTTTTGGCAACATTAGCTGCCCCAGCACTGAAATGGATACGCATAATCACATTAGGCTTGTGTTTATGTAAAGTGATAAATAAAACATTTGTAAAATGATTTGCTATTCTTACACAGTTGCCATATCAGGAGCAGTGATTCTGGCCAATGACTTGATGTGGGAATAGGCAAAGCTTGCAACCTGCATATTAGTCTCAATCATTAAAGCACCAGCAAGACTGGAGATGAGAGCCACTGAGGGTCTGGTCTCAAACAATGCAATACAAGCAACCATACGCACTTCAGGGTGGAGAGCCCTGTCCAATAAGAGCTGCAGGGCCACTGGCTGAACCTGAAGTAGGAAACAAGGCTAGTTATATATCTGAAGAAAACATGCACAAAATCTTTTCATATTGAATCCAGCCTGTGTCTGACACTTACCAATTTGGGCTCTTTTTTGGCAATGTTCCTCATGGCCATGATGGCATCAACCTGGACTCTAATGGGCAGAGAAGCACCTGCAGTTCTCAGTCCTGGCAGGAGTTTCATGATAGTTTTAAAACTAGCAGGGTGACCAGCATTGCCCAGAACTTTCAGGGTCAAAGTCATTTCATGAATATCATTCTTGGCAATGGCTTCTGCCATAGTGTCATGGAGGGGCTGAGGAGTGTGATGAACATATACAGTAATTAGAAAGTACAGTAAAACAAACTGACCCCAAACAGAAATGTTTGGAATGGATTAGGCATTTACCCTGAGGAGCTCTGCAGGGCAATTAGGAACTTCAACACAGTACTTGGCAATCATGGAACCATATCCAAGCATGACAACTTCACGCAGAGCTGGGATTGTAGCGATTTTCTCGTGCATTGCCAGACTCTGTTCAAAAAGATATGGAAATGATTAGTTTGTTGTAGACAACATTTGAAGAACGGCACTTTGAGTAGGGTAAGATGTACCCACAGCAGTCAACTGGATGGTGTCCAAATCAGCTGTGACCATTTGCAGAGCAACCACAAGAGCCTGAATGAACTCAGCAATGGTACATTCACCAGAAAGGAATTTCTCCTTGAGGAATTTTACAATTACTGGTGTGCCAACAGCAGGAAGAGCATCCAAAAGCCAGTGCCTACCAGATGAATATTTTTTTGTTAAAAAAAATATAGAAGCATTACATTTTATCCATTTTGCTTTCAATTGTCCAACGCTTTACCTGTAAATGGGTTTGTCCTTGAACTGAGCCCAGATAGCCTCAATATTCTCCAGGGTGGCAACACGCAGGAGCTGGACGAGCTGAAGATACTTAAGCGGAGCATCATCATGGACCATGGCCACATTGTTTTCAACCAGGTGCTTTAAGACCTCAACGATCTAGAAGGCATCAGACCAATGCTCAAACAATGTCTTGAAAGTTCAATAGATAAAACTGTAGAGGTTACATGTAATATTTTACCTTTATATCAAGGGGTTAAACTTATTTAAGGTTAATTTGATTGAATGAAACAATTAATTAAACCTGGGCTTGTGCATCACTGATACTCAGGAGTTGGATTGGAGTCTGAAGAATCTCAGTTGAGAACTCATACTGCAGGGATCCATGGGCCAAATAATCAGATTCTAAGGGAACAATTGGGGTCTTCTCAATTTCAACAAAAGCCAAGGTTTGTCTGAAACAGAAAAAATATATATTTCTCAACTCTCACTTGATGAAATAATAAACTGTGTAATCAATATTGATTATTATTTTTTTCTAATGGAAATCAAAGAGGGTCAATCATACTTTGCTTCCATCTGGGCAGCACCATGGATCTCATTGAAGGGTGAGTACTGATACAGTTCCTCAACTGTTGCCTCTGAGATCAGTACACCATTGGCAGCTGGTTTCATGATGTAGTTGTAAACTGCTGCTTCAACCAAACTCTTGTCCCTCTGTTAAGTAAAGATAAAAAAGTACTGGGTACCCATTTTCCATATATTGAGCAAACCTCTTATTTCTTAGCTGTCTATTGCATTACCTTGGTGCATTCAACACACTTCTCAGTGTACGTCAAGCCAATATCCTTCATGATTCTCTCCTTGCAGTGGCTCAGATCCTTAGACTTGGTGACAATAATGTGGTTGGCCTTTGGATCCTCATTGATGACATAGTGGGTCCTGCACACTCCCTGAACTCCAGCCTTAGAGAACAAGTAGGAAATTGAGATTGCAGATCTTTTAAATAGATGACATATTTACTTAATTCACTTTCTTACCTCTTGCAGTTCATAGATGTTCTGGGTCTTCTTTAGGTTGAGCTGAAGGATGTTGAGGATTCCTCTGTGCAAGTTCATGACAGTAGGGGAGACTCCTGCAGGAGCAAATACCTTTCCAATCACACCATTAGAATACTCAAACTTGATGGGAATCTGGAATTGAGGAGCCAGTGCTGAGGTGAGTTTAGTGGCTGGAGCAAAAGAGTCCGTGGGCCAGATGCCACTGTACTCATAAAGTACAGGATCCAGGAGCTGCAAGGGAGCATTTGCATTTTAACAGATGATTGTTGCTTTTAAGAGCTTGTGCTAGCTAGCACGTTTAGTATTGTCTCACAGTGGAACACCAACAATTGCTTCAGAGCTTAGTAGCATTTACCTTCATCAGGTAGGTATTCTCTGTCACAGCACTGAGGAGAACCTTGCTGCTGACTTTTAAACCAGCTCTTGCCAGACCTTCATGAGGGAGACCGCCCAAAAGCAGAGCCTCATACTTGTACACGTAGGTTTTATCGAGGGCAAACTCAGGAACTGAAAAGCGTTCAAGATTATTTTAGTTATTTATTTGTTTTAGTTTTTTATTTTGTTGAGTGCATTAGTATGATTATTACTTTTTTAAGCAATAACGAAGTAGGTTTTTTGAAGAATTACCACTAATTTGGAATAAAACATGTCAAATTGTACTACTTACCAAGGTTGATCTGTTGACTTGCTAAAAGAAACAAATAAGACAATATAATTTAGATTTCAAGAGATATAATTTGTTCTTATGAGAAATCACCCTTAAATAATAAAAACAAATCTCAGTCACTTACCCACAAGGGCTACAGTCAGGGCAAGCACAACAGCTCTCATTGCTGATGGAATGTGAAGAACTTGACAGAGAGACAGATCTTTTATAGTACTTTATCTGACATAACATTAATTCTTTAATGAATTATTAACAGATGTTTTTACGTGTTTGAAAATGTGTGAGACAACACCTTTCATTGGTCATAGATTTAAATTAGAAGTTAGGTTACCCTGGTCTGTCATCATGTCATCCTCCAGGTCAATGTCCACTGTGAAACACTGATTGTTTGTCTTCATATCTAAGAAGGTTTGTTAAAGAAAAAAATGTTTCACTTTTTTAATGTATTCAAATTTATAAATAATACAGAAGACCTATTCAGATTTAACTTATACATACTACTGTTTATCTATACAATAAACAGAACAAGATTTGTTTATTTTTCTATGCCGTAGCATTTGGATTAATCTTAACTGGAATTAAAAAGGCTTGCTAATTCGAACGTTGTGTCCACATACTGTACTTTTGTCCATGTAGTGTATGTTGACAGACTTTATTTTAGGTTAGGTTACCCTGGCCCCTAACCATATCATCGAAAAACATTTAGTTAAAGTCTCTATTAGTTTATTTTACTAAAATAAGGAGAATGTAACAGTTGATGAACTTTGCTACTAGACCATGTGTCAGTTGGAATTTTACAATTGTTAATGCTAGTCATTTTTAATTAAACAGAAAATATTGTTTTTAAAAGATTAATAAAATAAAAAATTCATGAAATATAACACATTTAATCACAAATACTGTACATACTATAATATTATATTTTTTAGTTTTTCTTTCCCTGTTCTGGAGGCACACCAACAGTACACCTTTTCAATGTACATTTTCCTAACTGCATTTTTTCACCCTTGAAGAGCACTTCGGGAAGAGGATGCCACTTGATAAGTCATTCCAGATAAAAGTAAGACAGCTTATTTTTTTCTCAAAAGGGCCCTTTTACAAGGCATTTGGTGAAGAGTATATTCAAACTCTAATGCCATGTCCTCTTTAAGAGCTTTTTCCTTTGTAGTGAGTATGGAATCAGGACGATCACTTTCGTTTGGAATTTTCCCAGTGTCTCCTTAATCTAACAAACCTGATTCAACACATCAGCTACTTAGAAGAGTAATTCAAGAACTGAAATGGATGTGTAAGATTAGGAAGACATCCAAAACGTTAACTGTTTTGTGCCTGAAGTAATTGAGTTGAGGAACACTGAAACAGAACCCACTTTTAGAACACACTTATCCACTTCCCTTACCCTAAATTTATACCTAATCACTTCTCAACAATGTTGCATAAAGTATCCATTCATCATATTTAAGTAAAAATTGTATAAATAAATCGTATAAATTATGGAACAGCTAATTAAACCCATGGAAAGATATTGATTGCCGGTGCTCATCATTTACTCACTCTTATGCCATCCCAGATTCTGCTGAACACAAACAAAGATTATCATAAGAACTTCTCATCCCTTTTGGTCCAAACAATACAAGTGAAGGGTGACCAGAAATTTGAAGCTCCGAAAAGGAGATAAAAGCAACATTAAAGTAATCCATCAGACTCCAGTGGTTTAATCAATGTCTTCTGAAGAAAATATAACTCCTTTTTTACTCTACACGTTGCCATTGCAGTCCCCAAGCACGATCATGATTTCATGCTCAATATTTATAGTGGAAAAGGGGTTATATTTTGGTCTGTTTCTCACCCAAAACCAACTGAATCGCTTCTGAAGACATTGATTAAACAACTGTAGTCGTATGGATTACTTTTATGCACCCTTAGTTTGCTTCTTTAGAGCTTCAATTGTCTGGCCACCATTCACTTACATTGAAAGGACCTACAGAACAGAGGAAGTCATACATATCTGGGACTGAATGAGGATGCGAAAACGAGTGAACTATCCCTTTAATGAAGCATTCAAGTCACTTCAGAATTATCATATTTATGAGATTTGTGGACATGAACACACCACAAAGTTGTAAATCCAGTGAGATTTTATTGAATTGCAGATTTTCTGAGATGGTGGCATGTCAACTTAAGAAGCACGGCAAGAATCGAGCAAACTGGTGACTGTACTGTTTAGATTGAAAGCATTTTTGTCCTGTTGATGAAGAATAAATCTTTCAGAAAATGAAAGAGATAAAAAATGTGAAATGGGCCCATTCTGTCAAACTAAAATCACTTGAACACGCATTACATTGAAACTACGACTTCTGAACTTGTAAGTACGAACTTTCCTAGAGAACTTGGACAGTTTAAACCATAACATTACTGAAATAGTGTTTATATTGGCAATGTGTTAAACGTATGTGGATTAGACATATTATGATTTTAAAAAAATAAAAAAAAACTGTCCACAACAAAGTGTAACATTGAAGGAGGAAGCTGAGACATTTTTATTGACCAGAACAGAAACTTGCGGAGTGGGCTCTCTTCATTTGGGCCAAATAGTAACCACCCAGAACACCCTAGCAACTGCATGGCTATGTGCTAAAAACACAGTTAAAACAACTTAACAACAGCAACCTGACAACCACATGAGCCCCAACACACAGCAGATCACCTTGACAACTGCATAGCATGCCCCAGCAACCACACAGCACACCCTAGTAAACACATAGTCTACTGTAGCATTATTGTCCCCATTCCACCTGATATTAAGATATTATTCTGGTGATTGGATCACATGTGGTCAGCAGTGCTAAATACAGAACTAAGTGGAGTCTAAAACGTTTTGTGATCAGATCACAAAAACCACGAGTGTAACCGGCAGAGTAGACACTGTCTGGGTGAAGTTTGTCCCTCTGCAGCTATGGTAGCCCCCTGGCGTCACTGTGCTCAGCTAGTCGCTGAGTGGCTAACAATTCATTTGCAGCTAGGCCAGTTTCTAGAAAACCGTTTTTACAACGGGCTAAGAGAGATTCCCTGGTGTCCAGATAAAGTCTACAATCTTGTACTGTTTCGATACGTGGTTCCCTTGTGCAACCAAGGTGTCCGATCGATTGCCAGGCGCTTCGGGTAGTCGTGCTGTGTACTACCGAAGGTCTTGGGCAAGGCACCGCCTGGTAGCTGTATCAGCGATTACAACGCTAACATCTAAAAGGATTGTGAAGACCGGTGCAAGGGCTGTTTCTCCACTGTGTCATTTTATGTCACATTGAGATTGCTCCTGCTGCTTTGCCTTGCCTATTGTTAAGTGTAAATACACTTAACTATCAATATCAATAGTTTTGCCTTTCTTTTATATTTTCTTTTGTTTGGTTATGTTGCCGTGGCCTTCAGCCTAGTGCCTCGATCTGACTGAAGTGGTATTGGCTGTTCCAGTATTTTACATAGTCCTGTTAAGATTTTGCCCAGCTGTATCTTCTATCCACCCTGCTAGAGATAACAACCTTTTCGTCCCTGTCTCTCTCCTCTAGAGTACTAGGGTAGCTGCTCACAGGAGAGGTTCCTGGTAAACTGCACCTCACAGTATTGATTGAATCACTTGCTTGTAGTGGCGGTGCCTATGTGTGTGTGTGTGCTGGGTGTGTATATGTATTTGATTTGTAGGCACCAGAGTTCAGAGCACGGTTGGTGAACTTCACGTTTATCCCGGACCGGTAGCCTACCTTGACAGTGAGTCAGTATTGCCTTGTTGTGTACTGTCAATTATATTGTCTCTAGTAGCAGCCAATACCAGTCTTGGTCTTTTCCTTTAGGCCATGCCTTTTTGTTTGATATTAGGGACTCATTACATTGAGAAGGATGCTACAGACTTGTATCACTCCCTCACGCGTGCTGTTCAAGAGTCAAAAGAAACACCCATTCAGTTTTTAGTGCGAGCCATGGATCTGAGACAACAAATTGTCTTTGCTTCAGAAAGAGTTAAATCTGGTTTGAAGAACAGCGCAGAGCTAATCCAAAATCAATTCCTACAAACAGTACTCACTGCAGACATAAAGCCATACTTACAGAATCCGAAAGTTGAAGATGAAGTCCTTTTGGAAAAAATGACAGCTGCATACACTCTGGAAATGGAAAGAAAGAATAAGTTGTCAACTACATCAAAAGCAAATATGATCAAAATTGCAGCGGTTAGTGAGGAAAGTGAGGAATGTGGAAAGGAAAGCTATGTGAATAAACCAAACAATAAGAATAAACACTATGAGACAAACAAACGTGATACACTGATGGAAAAGGTTGATCAAGGTAATAAAGTTATATGTGAAGCTATTAAGAACCTCACCACTCAAATTGTTAGTCTCCACCAGACCTCTAAGCCCCAACCAATGAGAGTGAGTGAACAGCCGAACCGAAAATATCACCCACAGCCAAAGACTGTAAATAGGAAACAGTGTCAGCAGTGTCAATTGTCCAATCCGGATGGAAGGTGTAGTCACTGTTATAAGTGTGTCAGCGCAGAACACTGGGCATCAGGTTGTAGAATGAGAAATACCTCAGCTAGTACAAACAAAATTGAAATTCTGATTCATCCTGCCGAAAACACAGACAATGTGGATCTGTTCAGCTTAAGAGCACCACTCACTGGTAAACAGCGACAAACAGCCAAGCTAGTAGGGAAGAGATGCCTAGTTCGAGCCTCCCTAGGGGGAGTTGACACTTCAATACTGTGGGACACTGGTTCACAGGTATCAATAGTGGGAACGAACTGGAAAAGAAAATACCTGCCAGATGTTAAGGTGAGACCAGTGGAGGAGCTGCTTGAGGAGGGAGCATTGGAGCTTTCAGCTGCAAATGTAACAGACATTCCGTATGATGGATGGATGGATGGAAATCAAATTCACCTTGTCTAAGAATGCTTTGGCTGGGATGAGTGACAAACCTGTCGTGGTCCCAATCCTGGTTGCCAGCAGTGATATTGAATTTAAAGCCCCATCATTGGCTTTAATGTGATTGAAGAACTAGCATTGACGAACGACACCCGTGGAGACTGTACTTCTTCTGGTCACATGGTGGAAAGGCTGTGCTCAGCACTGGAGGTAGGACGCAAAACGGCAAGAGCTGTCTTGAGAACCAACCCCACATAGCCAGAGCAGGCAGACAACCAGTGACCATCCTGAAAAACAAAGTGGTAGCGGTGCCATGCGGCCGGCTAAATAAGAGAGTGTTGAGTGCGTCACATGTAGTGTTGGTGCCGAACCGTGAGACACCATGGCCAACAGGCTTAGTCATCAGAGAGCAGTTAATTCAGCTCCCTACAGAAGATAACGGTAAAATAGAGGTTACCGTTGAAAACCTAACTGACAATGACATCATGCTGTGTAGTCGCACGACACTTGGATGGTTGCACTGTGTTGATGCCATCTACCCGTCGCAGACAAAGTCTATGGTTGATCAGAGACCTGAGACACGAGACAGCAGCAGTGTCACCTCACTTGCACAGCAATCCAGCCGGATGCCACAACCTGAGCCCTGGAACCCACCTGTGGACCTGAGCCATCTGTCAGATGACCGACGGCAACAGGTACAATAAATGCTCAGAGAGGAATGTGAAGTTTTTGCAAAGGATGATTGTGACACGGGGTGTATTGAAGATTTGCAAATGGACATACAATTAAAAGACAATGTGCCTGTGCAAGGAACATACAGTGCAATCCCTAGACACCTCTACCAAGAAGTGAAAACTCACATACAGGACGTACTCAGTCGAGGCTGGATCCATAAGTCTTGTTCTTTATATTCTTCATCTTTAGTATGTGTCAGGAAGAAAAATGGAGGTCTACGCTTGTGCATAGATTACAGATTGCTGAACGGAAAAACACAGCCGGATCGTCATCCAATCCCAAGGATACAGGAGATCCTGGAAAACCTGGGGGGGCAACTCCTGGTTCACGGTGTTGGACCAGGGCAAGGCTTATCACCAGGGCTTCTTGAGTGAGAACAGCAGACCCTGCACCACATGCATAACACCATGGGGACTGTATGAATGGGTGAGGATCCCGTTTGGGCTTACTAATGCGCCTGCAGCTTTTCAGTGCTATATGGAGGGATGCCTGGGAGATCTTAGAGATGAAGTGTGTGTCCCGTATTTAGATGATGTTTTAGTTTTTAGCTCCAGCTTTGAAGAACACATCCAAAACGTGAGACAGGTACTGCGACGGCAAAGAGAGCGTGGTATAAAGCTGAGGCCAAACAAAATTGACTTTTTCAAAAGTGAGGTCTGTTATGTAGGTCAAGTAATCTCTGCAGAGGGATACAAGATGAATCCCAAAGAGGGGGAAGCAGTTCAAGCACTGAAGCATGAGACACCAACCACTGTGAGAGAGGTGAGAAAGTTGATGGGTTTCCTCAGTTACTATAGATCCTATATACCAGACTTCTCCAGGATAGCCAAACCTCTTACTGAACTGTTAGCAAAGTTTAAGTCTGAACAGGCGCTAAAGCCAAAAAAGAAAGAATGTGAGCCGTAAGTCTGCTCAGTTGCCACTGTCCTATCCTGTCCAGTGGACAATGATTCACCAAGAAATACTGAACAGAATGGTAGATCAGCTGACAAATCCACCAGTGATGGCATATCCGGACTTGGAGAAACCCTTTGTACTTCACGTGGATGCCTCAGAAGAGGGCTTAGGTGCAGTTCTATACCAGTGCCAAGAGGATGTTCTTAGGGTCATTGCCTATGGCTCACGGACATTGTCAGCAGCAGAAAAGAATTACAAGCTACATTCTGGCAAATTAGAATTCTAAACACTAAAATGGGCCATCACAGAACGTTTTCGTGACTACCTGTTCCATGCACCTGACTTTGTTGTATATAGTGACAATAATCCTTTGACCTATGTCACGAGGTCAGCAAAGCTCAATGCAGCAGGGCACCGCTGGGTGGCAGAGCTGGCTGATTATAGATTCACATTGAAGTACAGACCCGGAACAGCAAACAGAGATGCAGATTTCCTGTCACGAAGACAAAAGCCCATTGAAGAGATCATGCGAGAGTGTACAGAGGACTGCCCTCAGGAAGCAATCAAATGCATCGGTAAAGCTCTGGAAAGAGATAAAACCCAAGATGTTGATTGGATCTCTGCTGTCTCTGCACTGCCAGAAGGGTGTAACATCTCAGAGCCAATCCAGCCTCTTGCAGTGGAAGATATCAGAGTTGCCCAGAGTGCAGATTTAGCCATAACCAGAGCTCTGGCTTTGAAAAAAACACATGCATTCTTGAAACATAAAGACAAGCTGGCTGAAAGTGAAGCAGTGAGACATCTTCTCCGAGAGTGGCCCCGTCTAAAGATTGATGGAGAGGGCATCCTCATAAGAGAGACTGCAGCGAGAAAGCAGCTAGTTGTTCCTGAGTCCCTGAAGCCTACTGTGTACAAGCATCTCCACTGGGAAATGGGAAATGGTGGCTCTCGCAAGAGAACGGTTCTTCTGGCCAAAAATGAGACAGGAAATGGAACACTATGTTACCCAGATGTGTCGCTACATAAAAAGGAAAAAACAGAATAATCAGGACACCTATCCAAAGCATTGAGACCTCTGCACCGTTTGAGATGATATCCATCGACTACCTACACTAAGACAAGTGTAAAGGGGGTGAGGAGTATATACTTCTAGTTGTGGATCATTTTACCAAATACGCACAGGCCTACGCAACGAAAGACAAGTCTGGGAAGACAGCGGCCAGAAAACTCTTTGATGATTTTATTATGCGTTTTGGTTTCCCATCCAAGATACATCACGGTCAGGGAAAAGAGTTTGAAAATACTCTCTTTCACAAGCTACAAGACTACTGCAGTATTCGCCATTCACGCACCTCCCCATACCACCCTCAAGCTAATCCTGCAGAGCGCTTCAACAGAATGCTGCTGGGTATGTTGTGCACGCTTGAAGAGTCTCAGAAGTCAAGGTGGAAAGAACACCTAAACAAAGTGGTCCATGCCTATAACTCAACTCTGCACGAAGCAACGGGATTCTCTCCATTCTTCCTTCTCTTTCGTCGTGAGCCAGCTTTACCAGTCGATTTAATGTTCCCCAAGAAAGGAGGAGAAAGGAACCAGTCATAGACTGACTATGCAGAGAAGTGGAGCGAAGTCATGCAAGAAGCCTATGCTATTGTGATGCAAAACATGAAGAAAACTGCAAGGAGAGGACAGAAAATCTACAATCAGCGCACGTGGAGTTCTGTTCTGTAGCCAGGTGATCATGTCCTGGTGAAAAACCTCACGCCCAGAGGTGGTACTGGAAAGCTGCGTAACCACTGGGAAGACATGATTCATATTGTCAAGGGAAGAAAAGGCCCTGATAGTCCAGTATATGTGATTGACCCTTTGCAAGGAACAGGGAGAAGATGGGTGTTACATCGTAGCCTACTTCTACCATGCCCTTATCGGGTTGAAGAGCCAGAAGGTCATGAACCCAACCTTGAAGAGAAAAACAACAGAAGAAAAGCAAGACGGCCAGACATGATACTTACCGAACAGACACAGACAGTTCCAGTGAGGAAGAGTATCGTCTCTGGACAGAATTGAGACATGCTGCGGTATACACCTCTGAATGCAGATGCAGAAGAGTTCTGTCCGAGAACAGAGACACTCCGAGACAGGCCTGAGAGGGCGCTTATACCGGAGTTGCAGCCTGAAGAGGAGCCTATTGAGGAGAGACATAGCTCGGAGAGGAAGATTGATGTTCTGGCTGCTGAATCAGAGGATGAGCGAAGTGATACTGAGATACCACCATGTGTTCTGTTGTGGGGACATTGTTGATTAATATTGTGAAGATAGGAAAGAAAATGTTTAGACATTTTTTTTAGTGGGGGAGGGTGTTGCGACCTAGAAGTATTATTTAATAATTTCATCATTTCCCAGAATAGGAATATGTTTAGAATTCTGTATGGAAATCACTATAATTTCATTGTAATTTCATTTGATAAATTTTCTGGATATTATTCTGATTTATGTTACTGAAAGGTGAAAGTTCAGTTACGATGATGTCATAAGCCAGCGCAGTAGCGGTGTCGAGAGCTGAGCCGAGTAAAGTGAACGTAGGCTATATCGCTGAGGTTAAAAGATGTTGTGTTGCTTTGTGTAAAAAAAGATAATTCCAACAGAACTGGCAAAATAAAGTTGCAAAAGAAAAGACGGAGTCTGTTTTAAGTGTGCAACACTTACTCTGGCGATGTGATTTGTCAGATTAAATGAACATGATCCCCCTGAACTTTGTTATAAAACTCCATATTACCTAAAAAATTAGCTCTGAATAATCACAAAATGACAAATAACTGCAAGTTACAACAAATACAATAACAGTAGCATAAATAAAACCAGCAACCAAAAAAGCTATGAGCAGCATCATTTATTCATACTGCAAAGCATTACTGGGAACTTGATCACAGCTTCTTATCACAGTATTATAAGACACAGATCGCAAACTTTGCTCACACCTCTCAGAAAAAATGCTTACACCTCTGTTTGGCCTCATGTATTCAGATACAAGACAAAGGCAGGCCTAACACAGTCGTAAAGCCTGACTGAGGCCCACAAAAACAAAGTCATAAATCTTGCTGATAAAAACTGTCCAAAGTCAAACAAAGGGAGTACAAAACCGACTACAAATCCCAAGAAGCCTTGCTCACTTTACAACTGTGTGAAATTTCAAAAGACTGAACTCTCAACTCCTATTGGACGAGGCACTCTACAGAACGCACCTCAACTATGGTGTCATGAGGAGTAGAAATACCTCGAAAATTGTCTGTACCCCGCTTCCAGTGACGTTATGTGCCGTATGCAGCTCATCGCTGCTCTCAGGTGTTGCCTCGTTGCACAAGGAAGTAACATGCAACTTGAAACTGCGGCAATACAATCTCTATCTCGCTGGACGAGTTGAGATTACATTGTGTTCCACCGAACACTTTAACGGATCTGAAGGAAACCGCCGAGCAATCCGCATCTTCATCCGTTTGCCTGCAGAAGTGAAGAAAGAAGGATCCCCTTTCCTCTTCAATCAAGTTGACGTCGCTGATTTCTCCGCCAGCCCGCCGAGAATCATCAGCCGTACCGCCCACTGACAGAGTGAGGAAACGGCCCCCCCCCGTCATCACCCGAGCCTCGAGAAACTAAGTCAGAGTCAAACGATGGATGAACACACGATGTTCTACACGCGTCCCCACGCGATCCAAGTAAGAGGTTAACATCTGGGCAGAGATAGAATATTTAGGTGTGTTATTCTTGTGAATCAAGTTTATTGTTTGTACAGTTTACGGACCACCGAGTCCACTCATTGTTGCTAATAATACTCAAGGTATTAATGTAACATACTTTTATCACAAATGAGAGTTTGCTGTGTTGTAATCCAACCACGTTGGACTGTTGTGTATTTACGCCATCGCGGATGAGACCGGCACACTGTGTTTATCCATTAAAGAACCAAATGCCCCGGGAGGGGTTACGCGTTCACCGCGAGCCGTTCACCGCGTCTCTGAGTGATAAATTAGTAGTTGCCTTCTCTCCCACTATCGCGAAACTGGCTTCGGCGCCGCCACTTTCTCTCTCTCTCTCTCTGTCGTACTAACCACACACACACACAAGTCATACAAGCGAAGACACGCCGCACACGGGCAGACGCCATTAACCGGCTTCTCTCTGCCCACATTCATGGCCATACTCTCTGGCTGGAAATCTCACGTGACATACTCTCCACGAGAGTCACGTCCGCCATTTTGTGCGCATCACTCGTCACACACACACACATACCATCCTCTCATGTGTTATAGGCTTATTTTGGTTACCATATCTAATCACGTCACTGTTTAGTTTGTAGTTGAATGACTGAAGTTTATTGACTGCATTGTATTCATTATTAATTGATATTAGATTTTCAATAAACTTCGTTATAATTAAAAGAGAAGTGTTTTGTTTTGTTTTGCATACACATGTGTCAAAGGCTGGCAGAGGATGCCAGTGCTCGAAATCAACCCTTCGTTGTTCCCTTTTTAATCTTGATAATCTACGGACATCAATTTTCCTAAGAGAACAATCTAACATTGAGACTGTTATACTGTCTGGTTATTAGTCCCTGATTCCAGGGTGGTGCCCCGTCGAAAATAATCCTGATAATTGACAATTATCTTTGATGATTGCTGAATTTGAAAGATCAATAAGCTAGTGTTAAGTCTAATCGATGTTTAATTCATTTTAATAATGAATTATTATCTTTGATAATAATTAATATTCTATTAATTTTG
Source organism: Xyrauchen texanus (assembly GCF_025860055.1). Lineage (NCBI taxonomy): Eukaryota > Metazoa > Chordata > Actinopteri > Cypriniformes > Catostomidae > Xyrauchen > Xyrauchen texanus. The sequence continues at coordinate 17,415,254 of NC_068323.1, forward strand.
ATGATTGTTGATTTAAAGGATTAAAAAGCTAACATTGATTCTAATAAATGTCCTATTGATTTTAATAATGAATAATTATCTATGATAATTATTAATTATTGCTAATAACCAAACCAGCTCCTAAACTGTGAGACCTACACCTCACAGGAATGCAGGAAATAAGTCATACAAAATATGACTGTGGCTCTTTGAGTCGTTGAGGCTTACTTTGTTTAAAGGATGGCAAAAACAGCTTGTCAAAGCATTGAGCGTGTCACGTTCTCTCAAGAATAATCTAAAGAAGGAATTCAGACACAGCCGATATAAAGATGCAACAAACTCATACTCAATATGAGCAATTATCTGCAAAATAACCAAACTATTCTACAGTATCTGCTCAGCTTTTAGAGGTATGTTTATACATTACATATGTTTTAAATATAACCACACACACTGGTAAGACAAAACTTCATATGTTTACTTGTTGCCATATTAACAAAATTGAAATAACTTTTAAAAGGTCATTATGTAGTAGCAAAAGTTAAAGGAAGGATTGGTGAATCCGCACTCCAAAATGGGATAAATCTCACATCAATTTATTTATACAGCGGCCCCAAAATAGTAACAAAAATGTGCAAAAAAGTACCAATTTTTGGTTCACCCCTTCATCAGTGCTAAATACCTATGTGTTTGAGCGTGCATGTGTGCGTATGTGTGTGTGTGTGTGTTTGTGTATGTGCGCGCTTGCGTGTGTGTGTGTGTTTGTGCGTGTGCGCATGTGTGTGTGTGACATAAATTCAAGCATTATTTCGGCCAATGCTGTGACTTTGTTGTGAATTCATTGTCAAGTTTCAAACTTATTGCTTTATTATTTAATTAAATTAAGTTAATAAATATGGCTTATAATTACATAACATTTTAGTTTATCTTCTATTTATTTGAATTATATCAGATACAGTTTTTAGAGAGGGATTTAAAGCTATGGTCACGTTACAATGTGCTCCTCACCTGTTACAAAACGCCTAAGGGTCACGTTGTAACGTTTCACTTTACTTTTTCCAGGTAGATGGTGAAAAATGTATATGCTGTATTCATGAAACAAGTACACATATTTGTACCAGTCATGTGTAAAATTATTCTGAAAAAATACTTTAAACTCCAAAATGCATAGCAAACTTAAAAAAAAGTTTTTGATTGTGCCCACTCTCCCCTATTTATATTATATATTTTTGAGTTGGTGTTTATAGGTCCTATTTAAAACATGTCATTGTATTCATATTACACCCCCACACACACACACACACACACACAATCACACATTAAATTTTACATGAAATAAAAAAAAATCTTGTATAGCAGTAATTATTACACTAAAAATAATTTATACTATTATACTACATTAAACATATCTATATTTTTCAATGACGTCATATCAATCGATACAGTAGTTTATTTGCACTTCTACAAAAAGTTAAAAGGTGATTAAAATCTTAAAAACCTAAAAAAACGTCCTGGTTACTTTCATAACCGCTGTTCCCTGATAGAGGGAACTAGGCGTTGTGTTGATGTGGTGACATTAAGGGTCACTCTTGAGAGCCCGAGACACCTCTGATTTTTTATAAAAGGCCAATGGGAATTGGATATTGGTATTTGCATGCTCCTTCCCGGACATACAGTTATAAAAGAAAGGGACGTGCGTGCACGCTCATTAGGTTTTGTTTGAATAAGGTCCTGGCCATTTCAGCAGCTAGTTCAGGATTGTGGCAGGAGGGACACATCATCTCGTTCCCTCCATCAGGGAACGGAGGTTACAAAGTAACCATGACGTTCCCTATCTGTCACTCACTCAACGTTGTGTTGATATAGTGACACTGGGGATCCCCTACAAAACTGGGTTACGTGGATCGGCGGTGCGAGGCGGGCAGACTGCTGCTGTGTGCCGCATAGCCAGTGCACCGGGCTGTCCGTAACCTCCCTGAATCTTTACTGGTCTCATGATTCAATTCGATTCACGATTATCATGTCAATGATTCAATTCAATATCCTGATGCATCACGATGCATTGCATCCTCAATTTCAATATTACTGCACATGGCTAAATTTTCATCAATAAATACAAGCAGTCAGATATATTACCTCCCTTTTTATTTTATCTGCTCCAAGAAAGTACACTTCCTGAATGTAGCACACATAAAACAAACCTTAACACTAGTAAATACTAAAGTACCGTACTTGACAGTTTAATGCTCTTTTAGTACTTGTATATAGTGCAGTGTACTTCTTCATAAAATATTTAAATGTTAACAAATGTATAAACACTAAATTCAATTATAATCCAAAATAAATAGAGGCCAAACCTACTTATTGTGTGAATATGGTCAATCTTCAAAAACCAAACATTCTGCAGTGCTCTAATATACAAAATATAAGCAAATAACAGCACTGGGAACAGGGCACTTCCTGAATGTGCCAAACATCACAAAGATGAATCACTGCTCAGCATTTGGGAATTTGTAGGTTTTTCTGTAAGAACACTAATTGATCCACATGCTCTGGTTTGAGAGTGCTTCTTTTAGCAGTGACGACATCTCCTGCAGTAGAGAAACCCGCTCTGCAGACATGCTTGTGCCTGGGATACACAAGTATCTTTTTGACAGCCGAGAGAGAGGGAAATGTGACCTCATGGACCCGCCACCAGTTCAAAGGGTACTCAGTGAGAGGCAGAGATGGTGCTTTACAGTATGTCTCCATTTCCTCCTCAGCCCGGCATAGGGGTCTTGGGTTCTACTGTACCTTCATTGTCAGTGAAAGACTGTACCAGCAAACTCACGAGCAGCAATGAGGCCTTTCGTTTGGGAGCAGAGGCCTTTCGGTTTTGATTGCATTCTTGATCTCGTGGATCATAGGTGAGTCTCTGATTGTATCCGACATATTCTGGAGGAGTTAGCATTTAGAGGAGCAATGAGAGACACTGTTGAATTGCGCTCTTCTGACATCAGTGTGGTTGCATCTTTCATAGGCTTTAATGCCCTCACAGTGTCCTCTGCATTTGTCATATCTTTTTCAGTGAGAGTGCACAGATCTGACTCTCCTTTTCTGACTTCTGGAGACAGCAAAGTGGCACAGATTGCAGGTTGTTGTTCCTAGAACCTCTCGACCATGTTGTATGCACTGTTCCACCTTGTTGCAACATCAGTTATCAGCTTGTGATTTTTCAGGCGGTGAAAGAATGTTGATATTCATCTGACTCTTCCCAGAAGATTGGAGAGCGTTGTCACTTTAAGTGCCCACTGGGACGCGAGATTCATCGTATGCACGAAGCATTTTACATGAGGGAATTTTACCACTTGAGCTGCAACGATCATGTTCGACGCATTGTCTGTCACAAGCTCAAAATCTTTATCTGATAGCTGCCATTCCTCCACTACATGAGACAGTATCTCTGCCAGATGAGCACCCGTGTGAGACTCATAAGCGGCTCTCGTTTGCAGCACATGTGGCAAAATCTGCCAGTCCAATCTAACGTAATGTGCCATTATTGTTACATAAGACTCTGTCGTGAGGGAAGTCCATGAATCACATGTTATTGCTACTTGATTAGCTTGGCTCATTGATGTTATTACCTGGGCTTTGGTTTCGTGGTAGAGTTCAGGTATAACCTTTTCAGTAAAGTGGCTGCGTGATGGGAGCTTACATCGCGGCTCCAGATTCTTCAACAGGTGGCGAAACCCGGGGTTGTCCACCAAAGAATAAGGCCGTATATCCTTCGCTATGAAAGCTGCCACAGATCTGGTTATTGTCTTTCCTTTCTCCGAGTTGGGCGGCAAAGTTGATATCGTTTGATCTATTTTTGGCTGAGCTGGGTCCGCCTTTACGCTGGCAGGCGATAGCATCTCAGGGTGAAAACGGCTAACGTGGTTTCTTAAGTTAGTGGTATTACCAAAAACCTTTATTCGTGTGTGACAGGCTTTACATACAGCATGTGTTTTGTCCAGTTCGTGCTTACCAGTTTGTTCATAAAAGCCGAAATGTGCCCAGATGTCTGCTTTTAAAACAGTGGGTGCATTTTTCGCCTCCCTCCGCCATTTTACGCTGGCGCGATAAGCGCGTATCGCGAATAATGACAGTCAGTAGGCTATAATCGGTTATGGTCTATTACTGCATCAATGCAGAATCATCCACGTCCGCATCGTGATGCATCCTAGAAACGATTAATTTCAACACCCCTATCGAACAGCCCTTTTGGGGACGAGTCAACTACCCAAAAGTATAAGGACAGGCTTGTCCTCGTCTTGACTCTTTTCCCTCTTTTTCTCCCTATAAAAGAGAATTAAGCTAACCGACTGGGACACCAGTGTGACCCCAAGGTGAAGACACCGCGGAGACCACACCCCTCCCAGAGAGAGGTGGTCACATGGTCTTGCCGAGTCTAGTCAGTCAGTATGTCAGTATGTCATGTGGAGAAGTCCCATGTTAGGTCCTGCCCAATGGGGGAGGAAACTCTACGGGCATGGAGACTGGGGCAGAGGGGTCTCTGCCCAAGGAAGATGCAGTTTGCCGACAGGGAAATGTTTTTCAGTGGAATATGCTTTGCAAGGGGTTGCCTATGGGGAATCAGGCATGTGGAGCACCTGTCCCAGTACAGGGCGTAGTTAGCACAAGTACTGTGCTGGCAGTGAGTTTCTCCGTGAACTCAACTGCCGCAGTGCTAGGAGGAAATCAACTAGGGGAACACATCTGTGAACACTGCTGGGAATCAACTATGCACTTCAGCTCAAGGGAGGTGAAAGGTGCTAGGCACAAGCAATATACCCAACTCAATGTACCGGCTCAACCCAGAGATTGTAGAATCTCACAAAGGTGTTGGGTGTAGCCCAGCCCGCTGCTATGCAAATGTCAGCTAGAGAGGCGACACTGGTCAGAGCCCAGGAGGCCGCCAATCTACTGGTGGAATGGGCTCGTAGCCTGCAAGGGGCGGCACATGCTGAGCCTGGTAGGCAACAGCTGTGGGGGCATCGCCGAGTAACCCCTGGCTGCTCCACCATAGAGGGTAGTGAGGGAGGGGGAGCCAAGAGAGTGGGACCAGGCAGAGAAAGGTGCCTTCCACAAACTCGTCAGCTCCTTGTGCACTTCCGGAAAGAAAGGTACTGGGGCGGGTGTGACTGTGAGCGGCGCTGCGAGCCCAGACACAAATCAGCCAGCCCGGGAAAGCATGTTTGTCATTTCTGCGTCCATCTGTGACTGGGCGACCACACCCGAGAGGAGAAGCCCAGCTTAGGTTTCCACGTCAGACAGGACACGCCCGCTCTCCGATGCTGTGCTCGTGCCTTCACAGGCACCGAATAAGAGGTTGAACTCATCCTAATACCTAACTGAAGCAAACGAGAATGCCAGGGAATGGGAGGTCCGCAGGGATTTAAACAACGGAGGTGGTCCCATTGTGGTCCCCAAATCACTCCCCGTGCTCGCTGCGCTGCCCTCATACCCGTAGGTATTATTAGACACAGTTCACACATCTTGCTGAATAATGCACACGCCTTACAGAAACAGGAATTTAGTAATTAAATATATTGCTTTGTGGCTATTTGGGACTGCTTAGCAGATACAAAGCTTGACAAATCATTAGGGCTTTTCACATTTTCTCAAGAATAAAATTAATTTGAGTTTCCAATATGATTGGAAGTCTTAAAGGGCCAGAGGGCATAAAACTGAGCGTTTCAGACAAAGGGCCAGAGACAGGTTGGAAAATTATTATTTTACTAAATTATGTCTGTTTTAATGCAAAAAAAACTCAAACAGTTGCTTTACAGAAGCAGCAAATGACAGCTGATTGGAAACAATGCCCAAACGAAAGTGCAAATTTACATAAGATTTGCACAAAAAATTCCTGTGCTTTCGTGCAGGTCGAGATCCGTGGGAAACAGACATTTAAAGCTGGCACTTATATGTCAGTTGCTTATAAATGTGCAAGTGATTTAGAAGCACACATTAGCTCTGCGAAGCACAAAGGGTCAGCAAAAGGTAATCATCAGGTAAATTAACGGACTACTTTTTGCGACCAGGTGAAATTGTTATCACATTGCTTCATTCTCCATGACCATTCAAAATAATATTAATAGTAAATGTTACACTCATCAAATATTTTATTTTAGTACATGGACATTCAAAAGAATGTTGGACATTTTTATTTATTTTAATATATTTATGTTATGCTAATAGAGTGTCTTTTTCACTGTACTAAAATTTACATTCATAGCAGCACTGTTTGGTCCAAAAGGTTTTTGAAAGATTAAAAAGGTTAAAAATGCTAACTCCTGTGGTCTGGTATCCTATCCTGTTCTTGTTCCGAAAGCTTTGAAATTCTTGCTGTGTTCAGAAACATTGAAGATCCCTCTGCAGAGAGAATTGTTTCTTTGGTACCTGATTGTCCATGCAAAAGACGCCTTATGCTGGTGACCGTGTAAGCTTTAAACACACACACATGGAGATGGAGAAAATTATACTGTAATCGGTGCAGAACAATTCACTTGCTAGCACACGTGTGTATTTTTCTTTATAACAGCAATAATTTATATAAATAAATCCTATGGTTCTAAGCTTGCCAAGGACATGTGATTCTTGAAATTATGTTGACCACTGGTTGGTAATGTAGTGTGTCGTCATTGGGCGATCACTGATTGCTTTGATGACATTCACCTGTGAAAGTTGGGCACAAAGGACTTTAAAAGAGAGGTGTGAGGAAGTGAAGAGGTGTTCGGAGGTGGTGACTTGTGGAGAATGTCTTGGCTGTCTCTCGGGGACAATAGGCCCTCCGGAGATGAAGATAGTGAGCTAGTTAGTTGCCTTTGGGTGAGCATAGCGAGTTAGGGGAGGGAACTATTATAGTGTCACCAATTACCTTGGAATTCTACTTGGTTGTCATCCACCTGCCATTGCGACTCCGAGCGGGCGAATCCTCTGACTTGAACGTTGAACGGACAATGCGAATGAACTAAATGCCCGGCTTGTGGATTGGCATCTTCGAATGCAGATACGGGTTGCTGCTGGCACTATCCGCACCATATGGATGGGTCTTCTTCAGCCCGTGGAGAGGGAAGTGTTTTTAATTTATTCATGCATGTATGAACTGTTTTGATTGTGTAGCAGACAGCGGGGACAGGGGGAAATCGGGAACGAAGACTGGGGAAAACACGCCCTACTTGTAGTCACTGTGTTCTGTGCAGGCTGTATGTTACTTTGACTATAAAACACTGTGTGATGGTTAAGCGTGAAACTCACTGTGTGTAGATGGAGTGATGTGTTGCAGGTTTTCCAGTGTCTCTCTTCCCATTTCTTCATATCTGTACCCGTGATATTGAGTTTTAGCTTAGGTATTTGAAATAAAGTGTAAACCCCTTTAAATCAAACCGGCTGGCTGTAGCGAGTTCTTGAACCACCGTAGGACTGCAGGAGAGATTTATTACACTGGTGGCAGCGGTGGGATCAGCGTTGAGTGCGGCGATTTATATTAAGTCTCATTGAACTTTTTTGTTGTGATAGCCTACGGTTTTTCAAAATGTTAGAGCCACAGGAGGCAGCCAGCGGTGTTAATGCCGTGCTGGTGGTAGGTGCTGGAGCTGCCGGAGGGATATCTGCTGCGTCTCGTCCTGTTTTTATGCCCGAAACCTTTACATGTATGGGACGTGAATGGTCTTATTGGGCAGAACAGTTCGAGATGGCTGCGGAGATTAATGGTTGGGATGATGTATTAAAGCTAAAATTTATGTCTTTGTTATTGTCAGGTCGTGCACGGGATATTTATTGTGGCTTGCCAGATGAGGCTCGGCAAAATTTCGGGCAATTAAAGGCAGCAATGGGTAGATGTTTAGAGCCCTGTGAAAGCACCGATTGGAATCGGGTGAGCTTCTCCTCGCGGAAGAGACAGCCAAATGAAACCGTGCGCGAGTTTGGAAATGCTTTGAGGCGTTTAATTTCGAAGGCATATCCGTCGGTGGATAATACCACGAGGGATTTACTGGCGCGAGATCATTTCGTTGCACATATAGGTTGTGCTGATACGCGTATTCATCTGCGTAGTGTGAAACCAGCCACTTTGGAGGGGGCTATTAATCTGGCGTCCGAACTTGAATTAATTAGGAGTTTGGAACGTAATAGTGCCCTCCCAAATGCAAAAGTTTGTGGTGTGGTAAATGATAGTGTTGGGCCAGTTAGGGATGGGCAAATTCAAGCTTTGATGGGCATGGTGGAAGGGCTTCGTCAAGAAGTAAAGACGTTGCAGTGTACTGTGAAAATATTACAAGATCAAGTGACCATGAATTTGTTTTCTCTGCCGGGTCATCAGGCTGATCAGGTTGTAAATAGACGAGATGCAAGGACTTTAAAAACTGACACTGAGCGAGTGGACCCGCAAAACCGAGGTAATATTGAAGCTTGTTGGGAATGTGGGTGTACTCGTCATTTTAAGAGAGATTGCCCATATGTGTCGGGAAACGGGAGGGGGCGGGCCCGGTAGACCAGGAGCCCGCCCCTCTCTCTGTTGCGTCTAGGTTTGGGGAGCATGTCAGTCCCAGCCAGAAACGGGTGGAGTATATGTGCTTGGTAAAGTTGGGGGGTGGAGACCAGCTTATTGGTGGATACAGGGGCACAGGTATCGATTGTACCCAAACAGTTTTGGCTGGAGGCAACAGGTGGCGGGGGTGATTTAGTAGAGTATAAGGGTAGATTGAAGGTGGCTAATGGAGATCGAATGGAAGTTATAGGCCAATGGAAAACCACTTGTCAATTTGATTCTCTGACAGTAGTGGTTGATTTTGTAGTGGCAGATATCAGCCCCGGTGAAGTGTTATTGGGGAGCGATTTCTTAGTCAAATTCAGTGCAAAACTGGATTTGAAAGAACTATGCTGCTACTTGATGGGAAAAAAAATTTCTGTACAACTGCAAACTGATTTTTTAGCTCCTTCTATGCCGGTTGTAGTTCACGGGGATACCAGGATACCACCACGCAGCGAAGTGATAATTTTGGGGTCAGTGGAAGGAGCGCCACCAGGAAAAATAGTAGGTATGTTGGAGCCTGGTTCTTCTCTGTCCCGCTATTGTGACGTGTTAGTGGCACGTGTGGTGTGTGGAGTCACCGCTGGAATTATGCCAGTTCGCGTTATTAATGTAACTAAGGAAGCCCATACTTTACGGGATGGAATGAAAATTGGGGTGTTGTCTACAAATGTAGAGGTGGGGGAAGGTGCAGAGGAAGTAGATGAGGGGTGTGATGGTAAGATCTTGTTGTCGGCTGATGCTTTGATTTCTTATTTTGGGTTAGACGTGAGAGGGTTTAATGTAGAACAAATGCAAGCTATTCGTCAAGTGTTAGAGCGTTACAACCAACTTTTTAGTACGGGGGACACCGATTTGGGTAAGACGCATCTGATTTGTCATCAGATTGATACAGGGGCTGCTAAACCTATTAAAATGGCCCCCCATCGGGTTCCGCTTCATTTACAACAAGAAGTGACAGATCATATAAAGCAAATGTTGGACAATGGCATCATTCAGCCTTCTTGTAGCCCTTGGGCAGCTCCAGTAGTACCAGTTAGGAAAAAAGATGGCAGTCTGCGTTTCTGTATTGATTATAGGAAACTAAATGACTTGACACAGAAAGACGCCTATCCGCTTCCAAGGATAGATGATGCATTGGATAGTCTGGAAAATGCTTGTTGGTTTTCGACCCTCGACCTAGCCAGTGGTTACTGGCAGGTTGAGGTTGACCCGAAAGACAAACCCAAAACTGCTTTCACGACACGACAAGGTCTTTTTGAATTTAATGTTCTTAGTTATGGCCTGTGTAACTCCCCTTCTACTTTCCAAAGGTTGATGGATTTGGTTCTGGCAGACCTTCAGTGGACCACATGTTTAGTATACCTTGATGATATTATTGTTTTTGGTAAAACATTTCAGGAACACCTGGGTCGCTTGAAGCAAGTCTTTACGAACTTATATGAGGCCAACTTGAAGGTGAAACCCTCCAAATGCAATTTATTTTCAAAACAGGTATCCTATTTGGGTCATATAATTTCAGCAGAGGGCGTTAAGGCTGATCCTTCTAAAGTGGAGGCTGTGAGGGGGTGGCCGGTTCCTAGGAATCAGACAGAGGTTCGTAGTTTTGTGGGACTGGCCTCTTACTACCGGCGCTTTATGAAGAGTTTTGCTGAGATTGCTAGGCCTTTACACCAATTGACGGAAAAGGGGAAGAAATTTCATTGGGGAGAAGATTGTCAAAGAGCTTTTTTAACACTAAAATCGTGTCTTATATCAGCCCCAGTTTTGGCGTATCCGGATCCCTTGAAACAATTTATCTTGGATACCGATGCTTCCGATGTTGGGATAGGTGCTGTACTCTCCCAGGCGGAGGGGGGGGTGGAACGTGTTGTGGCCTATGCAAGTCGATCTCTTACAAAACAAGAACGGAAGTATGCCACCACCAAAAAGGAATTGTTGAGTATGGTGACATTTACGAAACATTTTAAGCATTATCTTTTGGGGGCAGAGTTTGTGCTGCGTACAGATCACAATTCCCTGCGGTGGTTGCATAATTTTCAAGGGATTGAAGGACAGTTGGCCCGTTGGCTAGAACAGTTAGCAAGTTTCCAATATAAAATTGTGCATAGGGCAGGTAAACAACATGCTAATCGCGGATGCTTTATCGAGACTGCCGGGCTGGAGTGTAATTTCGGGTCAGGTGTCAGACCAGGTTGGGGGGGGGTGATTGAGGAAACCTGTCCTGTGAAATTAGTACAAGTGGCTAAATCGAGTGTAGGGCCATCGCCTGGAGAAACGCTGGAAGACGATATGGTTAGGTTGCAGAGGGAGGATGGTGAGTTGGGGCAATTGTTCCAGCTGTTAATGAAGCCACTAGAGGAGCGTGGGGAAGTAAGAAACTACCCTGAGCTGCAGAAATTTGTAAGAGTATGGGATCAGCTTCAGATACAGGATCAGTTATTGGTGCGAGTCCCTCCACGAAATTCTGATGCAGCTGATAAAGTACAGGTGGTACTTCCAAAGTGTCTGGTTCCGAAAGTGTTAGCCATGTTGCATAATGTAGTTACAGGTGGCCATTTGGGGTGCAAAAACTACAAGGAAAAGTTAAAGATCGGTTTTATTGGCCAGGGTGGTTTGCCGATGTGAGGAGGTGGTGTAGTGAGTGTTCGGATTGTGGGTCTCGGAAGCTTTCAGCTCGAACCCCACAGGCTCCGATGCATCCTTCTGTCACGTCTCGTCCTTATGAGCGTGTGGCATTGGATATTTTGGGTCCACTTCCTGAAACCATTGATAAAAATCGTTATATTTTGGTTGTGGGAGACTATTTTTCTAAGTGGACAGAAGCTTTTGCTTTGCCAAATCAGGAAGCACGATCAGTTGCTAAAGTTTTAGTAGAGGAGTGGGTTTGCCGTTATGGTGTCCCTCGTAGCCTTCATTCTGATCAAGGCAGAAATTTTGAATCTACTCTATTTCAGGAACTTTGCAGATTATTGGAGATAAATAAAACGCGTACTTCCCCTATCACCCTCAGTCAGATGGGCTCATTGAGCGTTTTAATAGGACCTTGCTGTCTATGCTGTCCATTTTTGTGGATAAGAATCAACAAAATTGGGATTAGTTATTACCTTATGTGATGATGGCGTATCGTAGTAGCGTCCATGCCACTACTGGCTTTACCCCTCATAAAGTTGTGTTTGGGAGGGAGATGGTATTACCGGTGGATATTATGTTGAATGTGAACTTGGAAGAGGCTTTTGTGTCTCCAAGTGAATATGTGCAACGTATGGCAGAGATTTTGTCCACTGTTGTTGGGGCAGTGCAGCAACATCAGTTACAGGCTTCTGCTCAGCAGAAAAAGTATTTTGATTTTCGGGCCCAGGTACAGTATTATTCAGTGGGGAATTAGTCTGGGTTCGAAATAAGGCTCGGAAAAAAGGGGTTTGCTTCAAATTGCAGAGAAGTTACAAGGGCCCCTTTAAAACAGTCGAGCGATTGTCTGATGTGTTGTACCAGTTACAGTCAGTTGATGGTGGGCCTACTATGGTCATTCATTACAATCGGTTAAAACCATATGTTTCTCGATTTGTTTCAGAGAAGCGGGAGGGAAACGATGAGTCGGTGCAACCACCACTGCAGCGGTTAGTCGACCCATCGACCCCTCAACGGGTGCCCCCTGTCGTGGCGGAGAGACCGCCATCTGCAGAGGGGCGATCCTGCTTTGGGGGAACAAAGGAGGGAAATCTTCAACATGGTTCATCAGTGCCGTCAGCGCGGTCAAGGTTGGAGTATAGCCCGGGGCTGACGGTTGAGCCATTGTATGATGGGGGAGGCCCTGCACAGATCATCACAACTCCTTCTGCCGAGGTGGTACGACCTCCACGACAGAGGAAGGTACCGGTTTGGACTAAGGATTACCATTTTGACTCGAGGAAGAGTTCTTCTGGATTAGAGGGGGAATAGTGTAGTGTGTCAGTCATTGGGCGATCACTGATTGCTTTGATGACATTCACCTGTGAAAGTTGGGCACAAAGGACTTTAAAAGAGAGGTGTGAGGAAGTGAAGAGGTGTTCAGAGGTGGTGACTGGTGGAGAATGTCTTGGCTGTCTCTCGGGGACAATAGGCCCTCCGGAGATGAAGATAGTGAGCTAGTTAGTTGCCTTTGGGTGAGCATAGCGAGTTAGGGGGGGGGGGAACTATTATAGTGTCACCAATTACCTTGGAATTCTACTTGGTTGTCATCCACCTGCCATTGCGACTCCGAGCGGGCGAATCCTCTGACTTGAACGTTGAACGGACAATGCGAATGAACTAAATGCCCCGGCTTGTGGATTGGCATCTTCGAATGCAGATAAGGGTTGCTGCTGGCACTATCCGCACCATATGGATGGGTCTTCTTCGCCCGTGGAGAGGGAAGTGTTTTTAATTTATTCATGCATGTATGAACTGTTTTGATTGTGTAGCAGACAGCGGGGACAGGGGGGGAGATCGGGGAACGAAGACTGGGGAAAACACGCCCTACTTGTAGTCACTGTGTTCTGTGCAGGCTGTATGTTACGTTGACTATACAACACTGTGTGATGGTTAAGCGTGAAACTCACTGTGTGTAGATGGAGTGATGTGTTGCAGGTTTTCCAGTGTCTCTCTTCCCATTTCTTCATATCTGTACCCGTGAAATTGAGTTTTAGCTTAGGTATTTGAAATAAAGTGTAAACCCCTTTAAATCAAACCGGCTGGCTGTAGCGAGTTCTTGAACCACCGTAGGACTGCAGGAGAGATTTATTACAGTAACAAAGACAATCTATAAATTAGTTACTACCACGGTCTATTTGGCCAGAATATCCTGCAGTTATAAAAACATTACAACGTTTGACCTTATCATATTATCAATCGTTAAGTCTAATGTTACCGAACGTTACCTGACTTTTGTAATGTAATTTATTTCAAAACATCAATGTGTCAAATAAGACAAAAGAACAGCATAAGATATGGCACTTACCTGCACAGATGACATGTTTTTGGATAACCGTCTTTTCTTTTCTTTCATCAGATGAGCAGATCTGAAGCACAACCAAAATAATGGTCTTCTGCAAGACCCACTCAGTTTTATTTTTTAGCTGCTAGAGGGCCAAAAGCTTCATAGTGCAGCTTTAATTCTATGTGGGAAGGTTGTAGGAGATTTTATCAGGTATAATCAATGTAAACATTGTTAATTTGTACCACAGTTATATCTGACAGGCAAACATATAGTTTACTGTATGTGCATGAAGGCCTTAAGAATGTGTGTTCCATATATGCGTGACATTTGAAGGTGTGCAGAGTAAGCATTACGTAGGGGGCTCCCATGACTGCTGGGAGAACATATCCCTTCCAAAGGTGGTTCTGTTGCTTCCTAATATGGCCAGACCAGAGTCTGATAGATAATGCATGTTTAAAAAGGATAAGCCCAACCTTGTTTGTGAAAATGTATTTAAGTGAATGAAACCCAGAGTTAGTTAGTTGCTCTGCAGGCCGACTCAGCTTTATTGGTTGCAATAAAGTCTAATATTCTGAAATCAAAACCTAAGAATTTGAGAGTGATTCTTCATAGATTAAGGCAAAAATCTACAACAAGGGCTGTCACTATTTTAAAAGCTTTTACTTTTATGGCTTGCATATATATTGTATTTACGTATATTGAGGGATGGCCTGGTCATCAAAGGGATTATGGAGACAAGTTAAGAAAAGTTATTAACACAATCTCTAAAGGAATAATCCCTGATGATGTAGCACACCTACATCACCGTGATGTCTATTTTATGTGTGTGTGGACTTATTTTTTTGATTGTTTGCTCATCTGCAACATATCTATAAGAAGCTTTCTTTTGTATGATTAAAGAACAATTCATCAGATGTCTTTGAGACATTTATTATTTAAAATACAAGCAAATCTGCCCCTTTTAACATTGTAAAATGTGAATAGAAAAAATGCTCTTGAATCAGCGGATATATTCCAAGGGATTAACCTTTAAATTAATGTACAAACGCTTGTGTGCACTGAATTAAAATTAATGAATAGTAATACAGCATCAATTGTGTATTTTTTTTTTTTTTTGTTTGTTAACCTTTTTTTAAATGTAGCTAATTGGAGAAATTTCATGTAATTTAACTCTAGTCATAAATTGGATGTGGCCCCTTTAAGAGTGGAGTGTCCCGACACTGGAGTTTGGTGACACCGGCTTTCCGGTTCTGTCTCATGCTGGTCAGAACCTGAGAACATGTATTGCACAAGTGAGCTCCCAGTTTTGTTCATCGTTTGAGTATTCTTTGGGTAAATATCAAATTTTACACAAGCTGCTTAATTCTGTAAATTCCATTAAATATGTTTTCAAAAGAGTTGTATGTTAAAATGTAGTGCTTGTTATGGGTTATTTTTGAAGGATGCATGTGGATTGCATATGTGAAGATTGACTGTATTCTGTGCAGAAATGTGAGAACTGGGAATGTAAATTTAGTATTAATCATATCTCATTTAATGATTTATTGCCCAGAGTGTTTTCCAGTTTAGTGAATAACTGTAATATGTGTTATATGTGAGAACATGTGTAATGCGAATTCTATTGTTTTAAACTACAATACATGCATTTAAAGCCTGGCTAAAAATGCATAAAATACTGTGAGTATTTAATCGAGTACTTGAATGTATATAATGCTATGAATGATATAAGCATGTTTTAAGGTGATGAAAGCTGAAGCATATGGGTAAGCTTCTGTTTGTATATTATTTTGACATTAGCCTTTACCATATTTTTCAACTGTATTTCTTTGTAACATATTTCATTTTTGTATTTATATTTTTGCAATTCATAATTTCCTTTTGTTTTCTACAATACTGCCGCATCGATCGCTGTCCTTTTTCTGAAACAGTTGTCAGATAACACCCCCCACCCCCCACCACACACAATAAAAATAGTTTTTTGCACTTCACGAATCATTAAGATATGCAAGAAATTTATTAGTGTTACAAAACAGTGATAACATCATTAAACGGTCAGAATGTGGATATTAGTTAACTTAATTAGTTATTTTATCTAGAAGTAGTTCTGGGTTCTGAAGAGTTTCTATATCAATATGAATAGAAAAAGTTCCATCCTGATTGATGGGAACAGCAACAGGGAGAGGAACAGCCATCCTTGACAGTGTCATCTAGAGCAGAAGGTACAAAAGTTAGGAATGTAAAAATCGTATTTTTTTCTTATTTTATATGTATTCTACTTAATAAAAAAAAAATATTGGCCTCTGACCTCTGGAATCCTAGCCATGATATTCAGGGTCCTCTGGGTTGGCAAGGCCACGGTCAGATCAACCTCTTTCTCACTGTTCGTGGCTCTTTCAAGCTTGAATCCAGCCTGGAGAGCTGCCATAGGGATGTGCTTAGACAGCCTAAGTGATACCCCAGGAGAAGAGAAAAAAATTAACAATTTTGTCCATTTTAACATATCAAAAACATTTCATGTGAGGTGTTTGATGTGAGGTGTGAGGTGTTGAACTATACTTTTTGGCATAGGTGGTGACAATTATTGGAAGCTTCTCCCATTCCAGCTCTAGACGGACAGCAGGGAATTCTCCGAGAACACCGGCCTCAGCTTTAGCAGTAACAGCATATTGTTGACACTCTGGACCCCAAGCAAACTTGGCCTAAAAAAGTATGTTTGTGCTTAATGTTAATGAAGTCAGTTTGCTTTAGTGTGAAGAAAAAATATTATTTTTGTTTTAGTATCACGAGTTCCAATCTTACAGTGACTTTGTGTTTACTGAGCAGGACACCATCAGCACAAATCTTCAAGTTGTCATTTTCAGCAATTGAGGAAACAATGAGCTGCACTCTTGCAGTTGGCTTGTCAAAGTAGGCAGCAAGTTGGTAGCCCAGTAGCTTTTGGTCAACTCTTGCAGCACGGGCAATGATAGCAAAAACAGGTGGAATAGAATTTCCGAGGAACTTAGCCTGAAAACATGAACAATAACCATTGAACCAGGACATTTTAGTAGTTCACCAAAGTTCACCTTTGGGTTTTGTAATATAACGTACAAAACAATGTATTAACATTTTAATAAAACAAATTGATTCACCTGTTTCTGAATATCCTCAAAGCTAGATCCAGTGCTTCCACTGCTAACTGCCTTTGAGGCTCCACGGGGTGCCATGAACTGCAAGCAAAGTCAAGTTTTAATTTCAAGCTTTTCAAGATAGATAATAGAAACCAGACAAATTAAATATAGTAAAAATCTTAACAGTATACATTATATATATATATATATATATATATATATAATTACCCGATCTTTGTGGAATTTCCTGAAGGGCTCAATCATGGTGGCAGTCTGTAGATCAATACAAAATAACTCAGTGCAAAACAAAATACTTCATGAAGATATTTATGATACAAATAATGGCTGTTACCAACAATCAACAATCCGTGTCCTCACCTTAGTTATACGAGAGCGGGACATGGAGGAGCTTGAACTGCTGGAACTGATGCTGCGGCGGCTACTGCTGCTTTCAGAAGAAACAGGAACTTTTTTCGCTTCAGTCTCCAGGATTTCCCTCAGTTTCAACAGGATGCTCTTTCCCTCTGGAGTGTCCTCATCAACAAGGTTGTTTTGCTTAAGGAGCCTCTCAGCAGCTCTAGGGCCAACTTGAACCTCAAGCTCGAGTTTTTCAACTGCAGGACCTTCACCTGAAGCCAGAACGACAAACCATTAGCATTATTTTTTTATAACTTTATATAACTTTAAATGTGTCTTAAAGAATACCTCTTGCTACTGAAACATGGGCTGAGTGCTGTCCAATTATGTACAACAGAGGAACATTCTCAATAAAAGCAGCATTGTGAGAATGGACCTCAATGCATCCCTTCATTTCAATGTATGGGACAGCAAGACAGAGGGTCTTGTGGAATGGAGTAGCAGTTCTCACAGCAGGCATTTCAGGATCAGTGTTCTCAGAGGACTGTGAAAATTAATTAAAAAGAAAAATGAATGTCAAAGAAAGCCATTTGAAAATGTTAAGCATATGTTCAACATTTTCTCCATCTCCATGTGTGTGTTTAAAGCTTACACGGTCACCAGCATAAGAGGTCTTTTGCATGGACAATTCAGGTACCAAAGAAACAATTCTCTCTGCAGAGGGATCTTCAATGTTTCTGACCACAGCAAGAGTCTCAAAGCTTTTGGAACAAGAACAGGATAGGATACCAAACCACAGGGGTTAGCCATTTTTAACCTTTTTAATCTTTCAAAAACCTTTTGGATCTTCCAGAAATTCATTTAAAATGTTTCCTATTTCAATATCATTTACATTGCATTACCTCAAAGTAGCAATATGTTCAGGAACCTCAACAGGCAGAGCCTCCACCTTGTAATTGCCCTTGAGAATATCTGCTCTTGCTGAAACTTTTCCAGGGACAATTGTACGGATCTTTCCTTTGGCCATAACAGCAGCTTGAATCAAGGCAGTGTTAACTCCCATCACAGCAAAGGTCTGCAGAGCAATGCTGGAGGAAGAATTAGGGAGATTGTGTTTGTTGTTCACATTTTTTATTATCATATCTTTAACGTGTCAGTGAAAGTGTACCTTGGTTTAACTTCTGCTTGGAATTGAACATCAGTCCTCTTCAGCTGCTCAAGAGTGATGGTCTCAGGCTGCTCAGGGAGAGGAGGTGTAATGGTAGCCTGAACTAAAAGGATGAACAGAACAATATCAAAGTAAGAAGTGACCCTTTTATAACTGTATAAAACTAATGCTGAATGAAAAATAACTCACTATTGACAGATGCAGCAGCAACTGCAGCAGTGTAGAAACTGAACTCCATGGGCACACCAACTGCTGTTGGAAAGATGCGACGTACTTCAGCTGCTAGTAGGGGTTTGGCATACTGCAATGCAATTCCTTCCTGCAAAGCTTTCAGGGCCTCCTTCAACAGTTCGCGTGGTTTGGGTCCAGTAGTCATCTGGGAATAGGTTTCATTTAACAGTCATCTAATTTTGAGAACTGCTAATGTGGGAGAAAACATTAAGTATAATACAATACCGGTATTGCTTGTTCAATGATGGTTTTGTCAATGTTCACATAAGCCACTTCCTGTCCAAGAAATTTGATGTAGACAGAAGCCAAAGTCTGATTGTTTGGCAGAGCCTTCCAGTTTGTGAGCTTGAAGGAAAAAACAGAGAAATTAAAAGTATTTTGCCCAAGTCATGTTTTTGAAACTACTTAAAATTAAACAATAAAGTGGAAATCATAACTTACTGCTCTTAGGGTGCGCTTTAGCTTGGTGATACGGTCAACACTTGCATCTGCTGCTGGAGATTGCAAAAGAGCCTCCTGGATTCCTTCAGTTCTTACACCAATCTGTTTGAGAGAAACCACAAAGTGAAGACTATTAAAATAATTAAAACAATACATCATTTTGTTAAAAAATCAAACCCTTTTTGGTGACCCACCTCAAGAACATCAGCAGCAGCTCCAGCAAGGTAGGCACGTGCTTTTGCTACTACAGCTCTAGGCAGGATGGTGGCAGCATCATTGATTATGTAGGCACTACCAGCAGCTCCAATCATAAGAGGAGCTTTACAGGTAAAGAGACATTGATGAAATTAAATTCTGCTATTTAATTCCAAGAGATTTTTTAAACATGTTAAGAAATGTTCACTTTGCCCTCTCTTAACTGACTTCTGAAAATCAGCAAGACTTACTATGATAGATGTCCAGCTGAAGGGCTCTGCTGAAGTGGTAGCTAAGCTTGTCCAACTTGTTGTTCAAGAGCTTTTGGCAACATTAGCTGCCCCAGCACTGAAATGGATAAGCATAATCACATTAGGCTTGTGTTTATGTAAAGTGATAAATAAAACATTTGTAAAATGATTTGCTATTCTTACACAGTTGCCATATCAGGAGCAGTGATTCTGGCCAATGACTTGATGTGGGAATAGGCAAAGCTTGCAACCTGCATATTAGTCTCAATCATTAAAGCACCAGCAAGACTGGAGATGAGAGCCACTGAGGGTCTGGTCTCAAACAATGCAATACAAGCAACCATACGCACTTCAGGGTGGAGAGCCCTGTCCAATAAGAGCTGCAGGGCCACTGGCTGAACCTGAAGTAGGAAACAAGGCTAGTTATATATCTGAAGAAAACATGCACAACATTTTATCCATATTGAATCCAGCCTGTGTCTGACACTTACCAATTTGGGCTCTTTTTTGGCAATGTTCCTCATGGCCATGATGGCATCAACCTGGACTCTAATGGGCAGAGAAGCACCTGCAGTTCTCAGTCCTGGCAGGAGTTTCATGATAGTTTTAAAACTAGCAGGGTGACCAGCATTGCCCAGAACTTTCAGGGTCAAAGTCATTTCATGAATATCATTCTTGGCAGTGGCTTCTGCCATAATGTCATGGAGGGGCTGAGGAGTGTGATGAACATATACAGTAATTAGAAAGTACAGTAAAACAAACTGACCCCAAACAGAAATGTTTGGAATGGATTAGGCATTTACCCTGAGGAGCTCTGCAGGGCAATTAGGAACTTCAACACAGTACTTGGCAATCATGGAACCATATCCAAGCATGACAACTTCACGCAGAGCTGGAATTGTAGCGATTTTCTCGTGCATTGCCAGACTCTGTTCAAAAAGATATGGAAATGATTAGTTTGTTGTAGACAACATTTGAAGAACGGCACTTTGAGTAGGGTAAGATGTACCCACAGCAGTCAACTGGATGGTGTCCAAATCAGCTGTGACCATTTGCAGAGCAACCACAAGAGCCTGAGTGAACTCAGCAATGGTACATTCACCAGAAAGGAATTTCCCCTTGAGGAATTTTACAATTACTGGTGTGCCAACAGCAGGAAGAGCATCCAAAAGCCAGTGCCTAACAGATGAATATTTTTGTGTTAAAAAAAAAATAGAAGCATTACATTTTATCCATTTTGCTTTCAACTGTCCAACGCTTTACCTGTAAACGGGTTTGTCCTTGAACTGAGCCCAGATAGCCTCAATATTCTCCAGGGTGGCAACACGCAGGAGCTGGACGAGCTGAAGATACTTAAGCGGAGCATCATCATGGACCATGGCCACATTGTTTTCCACCAGGTGCTTTAAGACCTCAACAATCTAGAAGGCATCAGACCAATGCTCAAATAAAGTCTTGAAAGTTCAATAGATACAACTGTAGAGGTTACATGTAAAATTGTACCTTTATATCAAGGGTTAAAACTTATTTAAGGTTAATTTGATTGAATGAAACAATTAATTAAACCTGGGCTTGTGCATCACTGATACTCAGGAGTTGGACTGGAGTCTGAAGAATCTCAGTTGAGAACTCATACTGCAGGGATCCACGGGCCAAATAATCAGATTCTAAGGGAACAATTGGGGTCTTCTCAATTTCAACAAAAGCCAAGGTTTGTCTGAAACAGAAAAAATATATATTTCTCAACTCTCACTTGATGAAATAATAAACTGTGTAATCAATATTGATTATAATTTTTTTTCTAATGGAAATCAAAGAGGGTCAATCATACTTTGCTTCCATCTGGGCAGCACCATGGATCTCATTGAAGGGTGAGTACTGATACAGTTCCTCAACTGTTGCCTCTGAGATCAGTACACCATTGGCAGCTGGTTTCATGATGTAGTTGTAAACTGCTGCTTCAACCAAACTCTTGTCCCTCTGTTAAGTAAAGATAAAAAAGTACTGGGTACCCATTTTCCATATATTGAGCAAACCTCTTATTTCTTAGCTGTCTATTGCATTACCTTGGTGCATTCAACACACTTCTCAGTGTACGTCAAGCCAATATCCTTCATGATTCTCTCCTTGCAGTGGCTCAGATCCTTAGACTTGGTGACAATAATGTGGTTGGCCTTTGGATCCTCATTGATGACATAGTGGGTCCTGCACACTCCCTGAACTCCAGCCTTAGAGAATAAGTAGGAAATTGAGATTGCAGATCTTTTAAATAGATGACATATTTACTTAATTCACTTTCTTACCTCTTGCAGTTCATAGATGTTCTGGGTCTTCTTTAGGTTGAGCTGAAGGATGTTGAGGATTCCTCTGTGCAAGTTCATGACAGTAGGGGAGACTCCTGCAGGAGCAAATACCTTTCCAATCACACCATTAGAATACTCAAACTTGATGGGAATCTGGAATTGAGGAGCCAGTGCTGAGGTGAGTTTAGTGGCTGGAGCAAAAGAGTCCGTGGGCCAGATGCCACTGTACTCATAAAGTACAGGATCCAGGAGCTGCAAGGGAGCATTTGCATTTTAACAGATGATTGTTGCTTTTAAGAGCTTTTGCTAGCTAGCACGTTTAGTATTGTCTCACAGTGGAACACCAACAATTGCTTCAGAGCTTAGTAGCATTTACCTTCATCAGGTAGGTATTCTCTGTCACAGCACTGAGGAGAACCTTGCTGCTGACTTTTAAACCAGCTCTTGCCAGACCTTCATGAGGGAGACCGCCCAAAAGCAGAGCCTCATACTTGTACACGTAGGTTTTATCGAGGGCAAACTCAGGAACTGAAAAGCGTTCAAGATTATTTTAGTTATTTATTTGTTTTAGTTTTTTTATTTTGTTGAGTGCATTAGTATGATTATTACTTTTTTAAGCAATAACGAAGTAGGTTTATTGAAGAATTACCACTAATTTGGAATAAAACATGTCAAATTGTACTACTTACCAAGGTTGATCTGTTGACTTGCTAAAAGAAAGAAATAAGACAATATAATTTAGATTTCAAGAGATATAATTTGTTCTTATGTGAAATCACCCTTAAATAATAAAAATAAATCTCAGCCACTTACCCACAAGGGCTACAGTCAGGGCAAGCACAACAGCTCTCATTGCTGATGGAATGTGAAGAACTTGACAGAGAGACAGATCTTTTATAGTACTTTTTCTGACATAATATTAATTCTTTAATGAATTATTAACAGATGTTTTTACGTGTTTGAAAATGTGTGAGACAACAGTTTTCATTGGTCATAGATTTAAATTAGAAGTTAGGTTACCCTGGTCTGTCATCATGTCATCCTCCAGGTCAATGTCCACTGTGAAACACTGATTGTTTGTCTTCATATCTGAGAATGTTTGTTAAAGAAAAAAAGGTTTCACTTTTTTAATGTATTCAAATTTATAAATAATACAGAAGACCTATTCAGATTTAACTTATACATACTACTGTTTATCTATACAATAAACAGAACAAGATTTGTTTATTTTTCTATGCCGTAGCATTTGGATTAATCTTAACTGGAATTAAAAAGGCTTGCTAATTCGAACGTTGTGTCCACATACTGTACTTTTGTCCATGTAGTGTATGTTGACAGACTTTATTTTAGGTTAGGTTACCCTGGCCCCTAACCATATCATCGAAAAACATTTAGTTAAAGTCTCTATTAGTTTATTTTACTAAAATAAGGAGAATGTAACAGTTGATGAACTTTGCTACTAGACCATGTGTCAGTTGGAATTTTACAATTGTTAATGCTAGTCATTTTTAATTAAACAGAAAATATTGTTTTTAAAAGATTAATAAAATAAAAAATTCATGAAATATAACACATTTAATCACAAATACTGTACATACTATAATATTATATTTTTTAGTTTTTCTTTCCCTGTTCTGGAGGCACACCAACAGTACACCTTTTCAATGTACATTTTCCTAACTGCATTTTTTCACCCTTGAAGAGCACTTCGGGAAGGGGATGCCACTTGATAAGTCATTCCAGATAAAAGTAAGACAGCTTATTTTTTCTCAAAAGGGCCCTTTTACAAGGCATTTGGTGAAGAGTATATTCAAACTCTAATGCCATGTCCTCTTTAAGAGCTTTTTCCTTTGTAGTGAGTATGGAATCAGGACGATCACTTTCGTTTGGAATTTTCCCAGTGTCTCCTTAATCTAACAAACCTGATTCAACACATCAGCTACTTAGAAGAGTAATTCAAGAACTGAAATGGATGTGTAAGATTAGGAAGACATCCAAAACGTTAACTGTTTTGTGCCTGAATTAATTGAGTTGAGGAACACTGAAACAGAACCCACTTTTAGAACACACTTATCCACTTCCCTTACCCTAAATTTATCCCTAATCACTTCTCAACAATGTTGCATAAAGTATCCATTCATCATATTTAAGTAAAAATTGTATAAATAAATCGTATAAATTATGGAACAGCTAATTAAACCCATGGAAAGATATTGATTGCCGGTGCTCATCATTTACTCACTCTTATGCCATCCCAGATTCTGCTGAACACAAACAAAGATTATCATAAGAACTTCTCATCCCTTTTGGTCCAAACAATACAAGTGAAGGGTGACCAGAAATTTGAAGCTCCGAAAAGGAGATAAAAGCAACATTAAAGTAATCCATCAGACTCCAGTGGTTTAATCAATGTCTTCTGAAGAAAATATAACTCCTTTTTTACTCTACACGTTGCCATTGCAGTCCCCAAGCACGATCATGATTTCATGCTCAATATTTATAGTGGAAAAGGGGTTATATTTTGGTCTGTTTCTCACCCAAAACCAACTGAATCGCTTCTGAAGACATTGATTAAACAACTGTAGTCGTATGGATTACTTTTATGCACCCTTAGTTTGCTTCTTTAGAGCTTCAATTGTCTGGCCACCATTCACTTACATTGAAAGGACCTACAGAACAGAGAAAGTCATACATATCTGGGACTGAATGAGGATGCGAAAACGAGTGAACTATCCCTTTAATGAAGCATTCAAGTCACTTCAGAATTATCATATTTATGAGATTTGTGGACATGAACACACCACAAAGTTGTAAATCCAGTGAGATTTTATTGAATTGCAGATTTTCTGAGATGGTGGCATGTCAATTTAAGAAGCACGGCAAGAATCGAGCAAACTGGTGACTGTACTGTTTAGATTGATTGCATTTTTGTCCTGTTGATGAAGAATAAATCTTTCAGAAAATGAAAGAGATAAAAAATGTGAAATGGGCCCATTTTGTCAAACTAAAATCACTTGAACACGCATTACATTGAAACTACGACTTCTGAACTTGTAAGTACGAACTTTCCTAGAGAACTTGGACAGTTTAAACCATAACATTACTGAAATAGTGTTTATATTGGCAATGTGTTAAACGTATGTGGATTAGACATATTATGATTTAAAAAAAAAAAAAAAAAAAAACTGTCCACAACAAAGTGTAACATTGAAGGAGGAAGCTGAGACATTTTTATTGACCAGAACAGAAACTTGCGGAGTGGGCTCTCTTCATTTGGGCCAAATAGTAACCACCCAGAACACCCTAGCAACTGCATGGCTATGTGCTAAAAACACAGTTAAAACAACTTAACAACAGCAACCTGACAACCACATGAGCCCCAACACACAGCAGATCACCTTGACAACTGCATAGCATGCCCCAGCAACCACACAGCACACCCTAGTAAACACATAGTCTACTGTAGCATTATTGTCCCCATTCCACCTGATATTAAGATATTATTCTGGTGATTGGATCACATGTGGTCAGCAGTGCTAAATACAGAACTAAGTGGAGTCTAAAACGTTTTGTGATCAGATCACAAAAACCACGAGTGTAACCGGCAGAGTAGACACTGTCTGGGTGAAGTTTGTCCCTCTGCAGCTATGGTAGCCCCCTGACGTCACTGTGCTCAGCTAGTCGCTGAGTGGCTAACAATTCATTTGCAGCTAGGCCAGTTTCTAGAAAACCGTTTTTACAACGGGCTAAGAGAGATTCCCTGGTGTCCAGATAAAGTCTACAATCTTGTACTGTTTCGATACGTGGTTCCCTTGTGCAACCAAGGTGTCCGATCGATTGCCAGACGCTTCCGGGTAGTCGTGCTGTGTACTACCGAAGGTCTTGGGCAAGGCACCCGCCGGGTAG
Source organism: Xyrauchen texanus (assembly GCF_025860055.1). NCBI lineage: Eukaryota > Metazoa > Chordata > Actinopteri > Cypriniformes > Catostomidae > Xyrauchen > Xyrauchen texanus. Next base: position 17,440,703 of record NC_068323.1, read on the forward strand.
CTGTATCGCGATTACAACGCAACATCTAAAAGGATTGTGAAGACCGGTGCAAGGGCTGTTTCTCCACTGTGTCATTTTATGTCACATTGAGATTGCTCCTGCTGCTTTGCCTTGCCTATTGTTAAGTGTAAATACACTTAACTATCAATATCAATAGTTTTGCCTTTCTTTTATATTTTCTTTTGTTTGGTTATGTTGCCGTGGCCTTCGCCTAGTGCCTCGTCTGACTGAAGTGGTATTGGCTGTTCCAGTATTTTACATAGTCCTGTTAAGATTTTGCCCAGCTGTATCTTCTATCCACCCTGCTAGAGATAACAACCTTTTCGTCCCTGTCTCTCTCCTCTAGAGTACTAGGGTAGCTGCTCACAGGAGAGGTTCCTGGTAAACTGCACCTCACAGTATTGATTGAATCACTTGCTTGTAGTGGCGGTGCCTATGTGTGTGTGTGTGCTGGGTGTGTATATGTATTTGATTTGTAGGCACCAGAGTTCAGAGCACGGTTGGTGAACTTCACGTTTATCCGGACCGGTAGCCTACCTTGACAGTGAGTCAGTATTGCCTTGTTGTGTACTGTCAATTATATTGTCTCTAGTAGCAGCCAATACCAGTCTTGGTCTTTTCCTTTAGGCCATGCCTTTTTGTTTGATATTAGGGACTCATTACATTGAGAAGGATGCTACAGACTTGTATCACTCCCTCACGCGTGCTGTTCAAGAGTCAAAAGAAACACCCATTCAGTTTTTAGTCGCGAGCCATGGATCTGAGACAACAAATTGTCTTTGCTTCAGAAAGAGTTAAATCTGGTTTGAAGAACAGCGCAGAGCTAATCCAAAATCAATTCCTACAAACAGTACTCACTGCAGACATAAAGCCATACTTACAGAATCCGAAAGTTGAAGATGAAGTCCTTTTGGAAAAAATGACAGCTGCATACACTCTGGAAATGGAAAGAAAGAATAAGTTGTCAACTACATCAAAAGCAAATATGATCAAAATTGCAGCGGTTAGTGAGGAAAGTGAGGAATGTGGAAAGGAAAGCTATGTGAATAAACCAAACAATAAGAATAAACACTATGAGACAAACAAACGTGATACACTGATGGAAAAGGTTGATCAAGGTAATAAAGTTATATGTGAAGCTATTAAGAACCTCACCACTCAAATTGTTAGTCTCCACCAGACCTCTAAGCCCCAACCAATGAGAGTGAGTGAACAGCCGAACCGAAAATATCACCCACAGCCAAAGACTGTAAATAGGAAACAGTGTCAGCAGTGTCAATTGTCCAATCCGGATGGAAGGTGTAGTCACTGTTATAAGTGTGTCAGCGCAGAACACTGGGCATCAGGTTGTAGAATGAGAAATACCTCAGCTAGTACAAACAAAATTGAAATTCTGATTCATCCTGCCGAAAACACAGACAATGTGGATCTGTTCAGCTTAAGAGCACCACTCACTGGTAAACAGCGACAAACAGCCAAGCTAGTAGGGAAGAGATGCCTAGTTCGAGCCTCCCTAGGGGAGTTGACACTTCAATACTGTGGGACACTGGTTCACAGGTATCAATAGTGGGAACGAACTGGAAAAGAAAATACCTGCCAGATGTTAAGGTGAGACCAGTGGAGGAGCTGCTTGAGGAGGGAGCGTTGGAGCTTTCAGCTGCAAATGTAACAGACATTCCGTATGATGGATGGATGGAAATCAAATTCACCTTGTCTAAGAATGCTTTGGCTGGGATGAGTGACAAACCTGTCGTGGTCCCAATCCTGGTTGCCAGCAGTGATATTGAATTTAAAGCCCCATCATTGGCTTTAATGTGATTGAAGAACTAGCATTGACGAACGACACCCGTGGAGACTGTACTCCTTCTGGTCACATGGTGGAAAGGCTGTGCTCAGCACTGGAGGTAGGGCGTAAAACGGCAAGAGCTGTCTTGAGAACCAACCCCACATAGCCAGAGCAGGCAGACAACCAGTGACCATCCTGAAAAACAAAGTGGTAGCGGTGCCATGCGGCCGGCTAAATAAGAGAGTGTTGAGTGCGTCACATGTAGTGTTGGTGCCGAACCGTGAGACACCATGGCCAACAGGCTTAGTCATCAGAGAGCAGTTAATTCAGCTCCCTACAGAAGATAACGGTAAAATAGAGGTTACCGTTGAAAACCTAACTGACAATGACATCATGCTGTGTAGTCGCACGACACTTGGATGGTTGCACTGTGTTGATGCCATCTACCCGTCGCAGACAAAGTCTATGGTTGATCAGAGACCTGAGACACGAGACAGCAGCAGTGTCACCTCACTTGCACAGCAATCCAGCCGGATGCCACAACCTGAGCCCTGGAACCCACCTGTGGACCTGAGCCATCTGTCAGATGACCGACGGCAACAGGTACAATAAATGCTCAGAGAGGAATGTGAAGTTTTTGCAAAGGATGATTGTGACACGGGGTGTATTGAAGATTTGCAAATGGACATACAATTAAAAGACAATGTGCCTGTGCAAGGAACATACAGTGCAATACCTAGACACCTCTACCAAGAAGTGAAAACTCACATACAGGACTTACTCAGTCGAGGCTGGATCCATAAGTCTTGTTCTTTATATTCTTCATCTTTAGTATGCGTCAGGAAGAAAGATGGAGGTCTACGCTTGTGCATAGATTACAGATTGCTGAACGGAAAAACACAGCCGGATCGTCATCCAATCCCAAGGATACAGGAGATCCTGGAAAACCTGGGGGGGCAACTCCTGGTTCACGGTGTTGGACCAGGGCAAGGATTATCACCAGGGCGTCTTGAGTGAGAACAGCAGACCCTGCACCACATGCATAACACCATGGGGACTGTATGAATGGGTGAGGATCCCGTTTGGGCTTACTAATGCGCCTGCAGCTTTTCAGTGCTATATGGAGGGATGCCTGGGAGATCTTAGAGATGAAGTGTGTGTCCCGTATTTAGATGATGTTTTAGTTTTTAGCTCCAGCTTTGAAGAACACATCCAAAACGTGAGACAGGTACTGCGACGGCAAAGAGAGCGTGGTATAAAGCTGAGGCCATAAAAATTGACTTTTTCAAAAGTGAGGTCTGTTATGTAGGTCAAGTAATCTCTGCAGAGGGATACAAGATGAATCCCAAAGAGGGGGAAGCAGTTCAAGCACTGAAGCATGAGACACCAACCACTGTGAGAGAGGTGAGAAAGTTGATGGGTTTCCTCAGTTACTATAGATCCTATATACCAGACTTCTCCAGGATAGCCAAACCTCTTTACGAACTGTTAGCAAAGTTTAAGTCTGAACAGACGCAAAGCCAAAAAAGAAAGAATGTGAGCCGTAAGTCTACTCAGTTGCCACTGTCCTATCCTGTCCAGTGGACAATGATTCACCAAGAAATACTGAACAGAATGGTAGATCAGCTGACAAATCCACCAGTGATGGCATATCCGGACTTGGAGAAACCCTTTGTACTTCACGTGGATGCCTCAGAAGAGGGCTTAGGTGCAGTTCTATACCAGTGCCAAGAGGATGTTCTTAGGGTCATTGCCTATGGCTAACGGACATTGTCAGCAGCAGAAAAGAATTACAAGCTACATTCTGGCAAATTAGAATTCTAAACACTAAAATGGGCCATCACAGAATGTTTTCGTGACTACCTGTTCCATGCACCTGACTTTGTTGTATATAGTGACAATAATCCTTTGACCTATGTCACGAGGTCAGCAAAGCTCAATGCAGCAGGGCACCGCTGGGTGGCAGAGCTGGCTGATTATAGATTCACATTGAAGTACAGACCCGGAACAGCAAACAGAGATGCAGATTTCCTGTCACGAAGACAAAAGCCCATTGAAGAGATCATGCGAGAGTGTACAGAGGACTGCCCTCAGAAAGCAATCAAATGCATCGGTAAAGCTCTGGAAAGAGATAAAACCCAAGATGTTGATTGGATCTCTGCTGTCTCTGCACTGCCAGAAGGGTGTAACATCTCAGAGCCAATCCAGCCTCTTGCAGTGGAAGATATCAGAGTTGCCCAGAGTGCAGATTTAGCCATAACCAGAGCTCTGGCTTTGAAAAAAACACATGCATTCTTGAAACATAAAGACAAGCTGGCAGAAAGTGAAGCAGTGAGACAACTTCTCCGAGAGTGGCCCCGTCTAAAGATTGATGGAGAGGGCATCCTCATAAGAGAGACTGCAGCGAGAAAGCAGCTAGTTGTTCCTGAGTCCCTGAAGCCTACTGTGTACAAGCATCTCCACTGGGAAATGGGAAATGGTGGCTCTCGCAAGAGAACGGTTCTTCTGGCCAAAAATGAGACAAGAAATGGAACACTATGTTACCCAGATGTGTCGCTACATAAAAAGGAAAAAACAGAATAATCAGGACACCTATCCAAAGCATTGAGACCTCTGCACCGTTTGAGATGATATCCATCGACTACCTACACTAAGACAAGTGTAAAGGGGGTGAGGAGTATATACTTGTAGTTGTGGATCATTTTACCAAATACGCACAGGCCTACGCTACGAAAGACAAGTCTGGGAAGACAGCGGCCAGAAAACGCTTTGATGATTTTATTATGCGTTTTGGTTTCCCATCCAAGATACATCACGGTCAGGGAAAAGAGTTTGAAAATACTCTCTTTCACAAGCTACAAGACTACTGCGGTATTCGCCATTCACGCACCTCCCCATACCACCCTCAAGCTAATCCTGCAGAGCGCTTCAACAGAATGCTGCTGGGTATGTTGCGCACGCTTGAAGAGTCTCAGAAGTCAAGGTGGAAAGAACACCTAAACAAAGTGGTCCATGCCTATAACTCAACTCTGCACGAAGCAACGGGATTCTCTCCATTCTTCCTTCTCTTTCGTCATGAGCCAGCTTTACCAGTCAATTTAATGTTCCCCAAGAAAGGAGGAGAAAGGAACCAGTCATAGACTGACTATGCAGAGAAGTGGAGCGAAGTCATGCAAGAAGCCTATGCTATTGTGATGCAAAACATGAAGAAAACTGCAAGGAGAGGACAGAAAATCTACAATCAAGCGCACGTGGAGTTCTGTTCTGTAGCCAGGTGATCATGTCCTGGTGAAAAACCTCACGCCCAGAGGTGGTACTGGAAAGCTGCGTAACCACTGGGAAGACATGATTCATATTGTCAAGGGAAGAAAAGGCCCTGATAGTCCAGTATATGTGATTGACCCTTTGCAAGGAACAGGGAGAAGATGGGTGTTACATCGTAGCCTACTTCTACCATGCCCTTATCTGGTTGAAGAGCCAGAAGGTCATGAACCCAACCTTGAAGAGAAAAACAACAGAAGAAAAGCAAGACGGCCAGACATGATACTTACCGAACAGACACAGACAGTTCCAGTGAGGAGGAGTATCGTCTCTGGACAGAATTGAGACATGCTGCGGTATACACCTCTGAATGCAGATGCAGAAGAGTTCTGTCCGAGAACAGAGACACTCCGAGACAGGCCTGAGAGGGCGCTTATACCGGAGTTGCAGCCTGAAGAGGAGCCTATTGAGGAGAGACATAGCTCGGAGAGGAATATTGATGTTCTGGCTGCTGAATCAGAGGATGAGTGAAGTGATACTGAGATACCACCATGTGTTCTGTTGTGGGGACATTGTTGATTAATATTGTGAAGATAGGAAAGAAAATGTTTAGACATTTTTTTTAGTGGGGGAGGGTGTTGCGACCTAGAAGTATTATTTAATAATTTCATCATTTCCCAGAATAGGAATATGTTTAGAATTCTGTATGGAAATCACTATAATTTCATTGTAATTTCATTTGATAAATTTTCTGGATATTATTCTGATTTATGTTACTGAAAGGTGAAAGTTCAGTTACGATGCTGTCATAAGCCAGCGCAGTAGCGGTGTCGAGAGCTGAGCCGAGTAAAGTGAACGTAGGCTATATCGCTGAGGTTAAAAGATGTTGTGTTGCTTCGTGTAAAAAAAGATAATTCCAACAGAACTGGCAAAATAAAGTTGCAAAAGAAAAGACGGAGTCTGTTTTAAGTGTGCAACACTTACTCTGGCGATGTGATTTGTCAGATTAAATGAACATGATCCCCCTGAACTTTGTTATAAAACTCCATATTACCTAAAAAATTAGCTCTGAATAATCACAAAATGACAAATAACTGCAAGTTACAACAAATACAATAACAGTAGCATAAATAAAACCAGCAACCAAAAAATCATTTATTCATACTGCAAAGCATTACTGGGAACTTGATCACAGCTTCTTATCACAGTATTATAAGACACAGATCGCAAACTTTGCTCACACCTCTCAGAAAAAATGCTTACACCTCTGTTTGGCCTCATGTATTCAGATACAAGACAAAGGCAGGCCTAACACAGTCGTAAAGCCTGACTGAGGCCCACAAAAACAAAGTCATAAATCTTGCTGATAAAAACTGTCCAAAGTCAAACAAAGGGAGTACAAAACCGACTACAAATCCCAAGAAGCCTTGCTCACTTTACAACTGTGTGAAATTTCAAAAGATTGAACTCTCAACTCCTATTGGACGAGGCACTCTACAGAACGCACCTCAACTATGGTGTCATGAGGAGTAGAAATACCTCGAAAATTGTCTGTACCCCGCTTCCAGTGACGTTATGTGCCGTATGCAGCTCATCGCTGCTCTCAGGTGTTGCCTCGTTGCACAAGGAAGTAACATGCAACTTGAAACTGCGGCAATACAATCTCTATCTCGCTGGACGAGTTGAGGTTACATTGTGTTCCACCGAACACTTTAACGGATCTGAAGGTAACCGCCGAGCAATCCGCATCTTCATCCGTTTGCCTGCAGAAGTGAAGAAAGAAGGATCCCCTTTCCTCTTCAATCAAGTTGACGTCGCTGATTTCTCCGCCAGCCCGCCGAGAATCATCAGCCGTACCGCCCACTGACAGAGCGAGGAAACGGCCCCCCCCGTCATCACCCGAGCCTCGAGAAACTGAGTCGGAGTCAAACGATGGATGAACACATGTTCTACACGCGTACCCACGCGATCCAAGTAAGAGGTTAACATCTGGGCAGAGATAGAATATTTAGGTGTGTTATTTTTGTGAATCAAGTTTATTGTTTGTACAGTTTACGGACCACCGAGTCCACTCATTGTTGCTAATAATACTCAAGGTATTAATGTAACATACTTTTATCACAAATGAGAGTTTGCTGTGTTGTAATCCAACCACGTTGGACTGTTGTGTATTTACGCCATCGCGGATGAGACCGGCACACTGTGTTTATCCATTAAAGAACCAAAGGCCGCGGGAGGGGTTACGCGTTCACCGCGAGCCGTTCACCGCGTCTCTGAGTGATAAATTAGTAGTTGCCTTCTCTCCCACTATCGCGAAACTGGCTTCGGCGCCGCCACTCTCTCTCTCTCTCTCTGTCGTACTAACCACACACACACACAAGTCATACAAGCGAAGACACGCCGCACACGGGCAGATGCCATTAACCGGCTTCTCTCCGCCCACATTCATGGCCATACTCTCTGGCTGGAAATCTCACGTGACATACTCTCCACGAGAGTCACGTCCGCCATTTTGTGCGCATCACTCGTCACACACACACACATACCATCCTCTCATGTGTTATAGGCTTATTTTGGTTACCATATCTAATCACGTCACTGTTTAGTTTGTAGTTGGATGACTGAAGTTTATTGACTGCATTGTATTCATTATTAATTGATATTAGATTTTCAATAAACTTCGTTATAATTAAAAGAGAAGTGTTTTGTTTTGTTTTGCATACACATGTGTCAAAGGCTGGCAGAGGATGCCAGTGCTCGAAATCAACCCTTCGTTGTTCCCTTTTTAATCTTGATAATCTACGGACATCAATTTTCCTAAGAGAACAATCTAACATTGAGACTGTTATACTGTCTGGTTATTAGTCCCTGATTCCAGGGTGGTGCCCCGTCGAAAATAATCCTGATAATTGACAATTATCTTTGATGATTGCTGAATTTGAAAGATCAATAAGCTAGTGTTAAGTCTAATCGATGTTTAATTCATTTTAATAATGAATTATTATCTTTGATAATAATTAATATTCTATTAATTTTGATGATTGTTGATATAAAGGATTAAAAAAGCTAACATTGATTCTAATAAATGTCCTATTGATTTTAATAATGAATAATTATCTATGATAATTATTAATTATTGCTAATAACCAAACCCGCTCCTAAACTGTGAGACCTACACCTCACAGGAATGCAGGAAATAAGTCATACAAAATATGACTGTGGCTCTTTGAGTCGTTGAGGCTTACTTTGTTTAAAGGATGGCAAAAACAGCGCTTGTCAAAGCATTGGGCGTGTCACGTTCTCTCAAGAATAATCTAAAGAAGGAATTCAGACACAGCCGATATAAAGATGCAACAAACTCATACTCAATATGAGCAATTATCTGCAAAATAACCAAACTATTCTACAGTATCTGCTCAGCTTTTAGAGGTATGTTTATACATTACATATGTTTTAAATATAACCACACACACTGGTAAGACAAAACTTCATATGTTTACTTGTTGCCATATTAATAAAATTGAAATAACTTTTAAAAGTTCATTTTGTAGTAGCAAAAGTTAAAGGAAGGATTGGTGAATCCGCACTCCAAAATGGGATAAATCTCACATCAATTTATTTATACAGCGGCCCCAAAATAGTACAAAAATGTGCAAAAAAGTACCAATTTTTGGTTCACCCCTTCATCAGTGCTAAATACCTATGTGTTTGAGCGTGCATGTGTGCGTATGTGTGTGTGTGTGTGTGTTTGTGTATGTGTTGTGCTATGCGTGTGTGTGTGTGTGTGTGTTTGTGCGTGTGCATGTGTGTGTGTGACATAAATTCAAGCATTATTTCGGCCAATGCTGTGTCTTTGTTGTGAATTCATTGTCAAGTTTCAAACTTATTGCTTTATTATTTAATTAAATTAAGTTAATAAATATGGCTTATAATTACATAATATTTTAGTTTATCTTCTATTTATTTGAATTATATCAGATACAGTTTTTAGAGAGGGATTTAAAGCTATGGTCACGTTACAATGTGCTCCTCACCTGTTACAAAACGCCTAAGTGTCACGTTGTAACGTTTCACTTTACTTTTTCCAGGTAGATGGTGAAAAATGTATAAGCTGTATTCATGAAACAAGTACACATATTTGTACCAGTCATGTGTAAAATTAATCTGAAAAAATACTTTAAACTCCAAAATGCATAGCTGTAACGGTTACCCTGTCTTGTCCCTCTGTTGCCCTTTGTTTGTGATTTTGTCACTTTTGGTATTCCTTAGTTTTCACTTTTGTCACGCTTGTACTGTTGTAGTTTTTCATGCCAATTTTGTGAAAAATCACTCAAATTTCAGAAGAATAGACTTTATTATCACACAATAAAGCCGAGTTGCCTACGGTGAAACCACAGTACCAACAACAACAACAACAACTGAACCATCTCTGATTTGGTTTTACTTAAATACACCTCCTCAAACAAGGTGGGGCTTACATGCATTATCTATCATGCTCTTCATTGACTCTGGTCTTACCATATTAAGAAGTAACAGAAAGTCCTTTGGAAGAGATCAATTCTCCCCCCTAATTAATGCTATTTATGTTTCTGCACACACAGTCAAATTGTCAAACATATGTGAGCACACATTCATCACGTCACAGGCCTTTACACAGAGTAAACTGCATGTTTGCCCCTCAGACATAACTGTGGTATAAATCAATAATGTTTTCATTGATTACTCCTGATTAACTTGATAAAAAATATACTACATATTCCCTCCTCTGTGACTTTCTATAGTCACAAATTAACATATTTAAGCATGTACGTGCTCCTGGTTTGGTCTTGTTTTTGGTTGTCACATTTATGTAGAGTGTATCAACAAAATATTCATCCTAATTTTAAGAGTTCTTGCTTGTAGTGTAGATGTCTTCAACCCAGATGCTTTGCGCATCGTAGAGGATCACCCTTTGGGGAGAGGTTAACCAGCACTTACACCCAGGGCGTGGTTCTTCATATCTTCTTATATATTCATTGAAGGAATCAATTTTCTCCCAAGTTGGTCTTTCTGTCCATTCAGGGTAGTTGCCATTGCCTTGGGCCATTCACATCTATCAAAGTCATCTGCTTTACTGTTGCTTGAATCCAAAATTATTTTACCAACGATCACACACAACAGAATCTTATTCCTTCCACAATGTTATTATCCAGATATTATATTAATTTTAGTTAATTGTGCACCCCATTCTTTTGGCAATCAGGCCATGTTAATTTTTAGTCACCACCATATATTCTTTTCCATTCTTCATTATTATTAAAATGTACATGAGTTCAATAAAAGCATAAACAAAAATAATTTTCCAATCGTAATTCTTCATCATGCAAACAGTCCCAGGTTTGCTTAATACTTCTTTAATAATTTAGGCACTTCTTTGTATGTAATGGTTCTCAAAGCTTTACCTCCAAAATCAATCTATAATTGGTCTTCTACACAGGGTGTGATCCCTGATAACACAGTGATAGAATGCTTGTTATTCATCGCTGTGATAAAATATTTTAATAAAGCGGTTATTAAGACACAGTTGGGTTGAGTGGAACTCACAACTTCTGGCAGGTTTCTTCTAGACCTCCCTTTTGATGCTTCTTTCCTAAAAGCATCCATCCACTTCCTTAAACCCAGTTCACCCTTCTTGGGCATGTTTCCAGGGCGGTGGCGCCCTGTCTTAGGCAGCTCTCATTTTGCAAATGGAGAGTCTTTACCCGTCATTGGGTCGTCACCTCTTGCCACTGGAGAGTTTTACCCATCATTGGGTCATCATCTCTTGTCTCTGGTCTCGGTACCGCTCAGTCTTATTATCCAATCTTTAATAATCTGGTATCAGCAAACAGCTATTTTCCCTTGCTTCAGGGAGCATCACCTGAGAACCATCACAGCCAATGGAACCATCTACAACTGCTCAAACATTGAGACAGTCCAAAACATGGTTAAATTCACAAAGCGTTATTCAAAGTTCAACAATCTATTGAAATTGTCCAAATGAAAAGTAAAATGCAACAATTGAACTCATTTATAGTTCACTAATTTCCATTCAAGTTGTTATGTTTTCTCCTTTAGCAAAGGTCACAAAAGACCTTGTCTCTTGGTGAAGACTGACCATCAGAACAAATCAAAATACAGGGTCGCCTCTGTCAAGCTTCTAAGATGCTTAATTTAAATCATCACTTTAATTTAATAATTTTTGGGTAGTTTTAGAACCTACATTTATTCTTCCAGATGTACATTCAACCAAATCTCTTATCGTTAGTATGAGCACTTCACTTGAAATTGCCCTCTGAAAATAACAAATCTTTAATCATGATGAGGAAAGCTGTTTGAACCTTTCCTTCATATTACTGTACCTAACATTATTGTCAAATCACATAATTTTCCATATAAAAGAAAACAAAATCAAAAGAAAAGAAAACAATTTAGTGATATGGTTTTAGCCCACTTAAAAATTTAAACTTGAGAGCGAGAGGGAAAGAATTTGAGGGAGAGATTGCACTCCTTCACACTGTTGTTACAGTTATTCCCTTTTTTTTTTCTTAGAAAATCACAATAACACCTTTATGTAATTCTACAACAGTGAGAATAGTGATAAATGTAATATTCAAATGAAATAATATTCAAATATATTTCATTATATTATCTGCTTTCAACCTTTCCATTTTAAACCATCTTCAAGAAAACTTCTAGAATTTCTACTTCTCTTATCCCTTCCCTCCTCGTGCAATAAAAATAATGCACATTTGTATTCAGACCATTGAGAAATTTAAGTTTTCATTTTAAATCAATAAACTCTCTTATGATTACTTTCTCCCTTTTTTTACTCTTTCTCAGGAGAAGGAATTTTCATTATGTCAAATAAACCAACATAAATCACCGTTTTAAATTAACAGAAAATAAATTAAAGATTTTAAACAAAATAAAATAGTAAAGTGGCACAATGGAAGGTCAGACAAATATCTTGTGTTTTGCAATAATTGATCAGTAAAATACATTATGCCCTTTGAATTTATTACAAGTCTAATTTTTTATATCCTAATGTTATCATAATTTAATAATATGATTTTTCAGTTATTATCGTCTTAATACTTATCAGCATTTTATGATCAATTATTCAGTTAAATAGCAGAGACAGATGTTACTGTGCATAAACTGTATACCTCTAAAATTGTATTTTCATGGATTTAACTCAAAATAAAAAATAGCTTACTAGAAATAGACACTTAATTAACTCCTTGCAGTACTGATTAAGCTTTTTCTTTAAAGTGAGGGTAGTCTTTGGAAAATTTAGGGGAGTAAACAATCCAATATGTTACTCTTACTTTGCCAACAAATTCGCAATTAGATGCTGGATTTAAATTTAGACCCTCAGAACAATTTAGACATGGATATTGCACCCATGGATGGCAGTTGGAGAATCAAACATCCACTTAGTCATATATGACTGAAATCAACTTATCAAGAGAAATTTGAATCCACAATTGAAATGTCAATTCAGTAATGATTACCAGCATTCATGATAGGAGGGCCAATCATATAACCGCCCACATACTGTATTTCTCAGTCTTTTTTCCTTGTCTCCGGACTGTCTCCTGTAACATAAGCTTCTTCAATAAATCATCTGGCTCAACAATCTGCAATGATAGAGACTGGTTCCAGAATGAGTTATTGAAATGACTTACACAATGCTGACAACAGAGAGAGTAAAACATAGTTAGCATCAATTTCACACAGAATAGATACATGAACACGAAATTATTTATGATATTCAATTGAATCTTAATGTTTCTCTATGGGTTTCACCCAGTACCAATGTCCAGTTTTTCCTTAGCATTATCAATATTTTTTCAATCAAATATACCACATATTGGGACTTATTTCAATTCTATCTGGCATGACTGGTCATAGAATAAACCCAAGAAAAAACTTCTCTGAGTAAATTTGAAACGTAGAGAACATGAAATGATTTAACTTATTTTTAAATTTATTTTCTTTAATTCTAGTCTCAGTGACAACTTTCAGTGTACCCATGATCAACCAATGCCTACACTGTATATATAAAACAAGAAATAAAAGAAAAATATCTAATCTTAAAAGCTATCTCTGTTTTCTAAGTTTGGGGGCCCCCTGTGTTTGACTAGAGACATCATGAGAGACACCATGAGAGACACCGGGTTTAACCACTCCTGCTCTCTCTCCTTACAGAGCGCAGGATCTGTTTCTATTAAGAGCACTATCAGGTCTCACTCAATCTCTCCAGTCAGACTTTTTCTAGCAAAAATAATAAACACTATCTGTCTTATTTTTGTTGGTTGATCAAGTTTACACCAATAAAGTTGCACAAACATATACATTGTTCTCCAGACATATTTAAACACATCAAAAATAAAACATATAATCATGGGTTTTTAAATGTATATATCAAGACATTATAGTTTAATTTAATAATGTTGAAACTGTAATTCTCTCATATTGGACTAGACAGAACATAAAACAGACACATGAATGTGAAATTTTCACATTTGATTTACTTTTCATATTCCAATTTCAAAATCCTTTTTAATCTCCCTTTCCCATTTTCTGTGGCTTTGATAACTACTGGCCACACTACGTGAAATGACATCCACATTCTATCCAAAGTATTTGGAGCTGACCTTTGGGGTCACATAGGGAGGTATTTTTAAAAAGAACCCTGTCCTTTTACCCTCCTCTGCATCTCTCAGCTTTTTCTCTGCCCTGTCTCATATTCCTCAGTGAATTTTAAATTTTCTGGATATAGCTCTTACTTTATTTTACTCTGATCTTTTTATTTATTGATTTTTTAACATTTTAATCTAACTGTCTTTCTAAATCATTTTCCTTTTCTTCTAATATTTGAATTATTATACCCCATACATGAATACATTTCCTATATGTTTGTCAATTTACCTTTAGGATCAGTCTTCATCTAGATCTTAGTTTTTATTTCTTCACTGGTTATTTCTTCATTTTTACTTGGCATATAAAAATTAAAAATTATTTTAGCAGCATTAATTTAGATAAATCAATACATTTAGAGAATAAATGAATCTCTTGTTTTTTTTTAATGTATTTCCTTCAACATTAATCTTCAACAGCAATATTTTGAAAAATTTTTCCAATTTCTTTCACCTTTACTTTTTAATACACAAAGTTAATTCACGTCACTTTATTATTTATTTATTTGTTTTGCTTTCTCATTTCTTTGAGATTTTACACAGTGGATTTCTAGATTTTAGTATTTCCACTGGAGTTTTACCTTATGTGATATAACAACACTTATCTTAACTACACCTTTGTTTAAATTCCAATTACTGAGTTGACTTCAGTTTAATGCAATACACTGGACTTAAAGCTTTAATTCTTATTTTCTTTATTTATTATTTTATTTTTCTCCTAACTATTTTTGATTTTTCAAACTATTTTTAATTTCTTTATCGTTGTTAAATTTTTAATTTCAATTTCAAATGTTTTATTGTTACTTGTCCCTGTGCTTTAAAGGTTAAACTTTAAGCACAGATATCTCTTTTGACTTCACAAATTCTCTATATGAAGTTTACTTCTCTTCTGTGATTTGACCAGTTCAGAAGTTAAGCATATTTTCACTGCCAGCTGCTAGTTCTAAAAAAAACCTCACAAGCTGAGAGTTAACTTTCTGTCTACGCAGCAAAGCTGAGTCTCTCTAACTTGGTCACACACCCTACAATATCTCTTGAATGTATAGATTATCTGCATGAAGTCAAATACATTTCTATGCTACAGTCTAGTTTAGGAGTTATGTTCTAGCCCATTCCAATCAACAGCTGCTAGACTAAGAACAGCCAAGACTAAATGTTTTCCAGCCAGTTGTAAGTTAACTTTTTGATTTCTTTTTCCTAATTTTGTTTTACATCTATATTAAATGTATATTTCTATCTATATATCTTTATCATTGGTTTTATCTCCACTTTACAACCAGAATATTTATTAGGTGCCTTTTCTTCCTGTTATATCAGCTCTTCTCTGCCTCCATATATTGATGGAAGGTTGAAAATAGCCCAAATATATTTTCTCTGCTGTAAATTGCATATATACCCCTTACCATTTATGCAGCACAGGCTGATATTTTGGAACATTTTTAGTTTTCTATATTTTAACAAAGTTAATTATTCCAAAGTTTCTCAAGACAGGCTTTCAGTCCAATCTTTGTACTGGGCTTATGTCTGTACTCAGTCATACACGTCCATACACACTTGCTCTTTACACACTTTCAAACACAAATACAGATACTCTCACAAACCACAGAAATGACCACACTTTTTACAAACACAAGGCCTTTATAAACACAGAGCTCACAATAACACAAAATAATTCTAGAACGCTAACTATTCTACCACTCCTCTTGAGTGACCCGTTCCTACAGGTTTTATACACACAAACACACACTCCTCTTGAGTGACCCGTTCCTACAGGTTTTATACACACAAACACACACTCCTCTTGAGTGACCCGTTCCTACAGGTTTTATACACACAAACACACACTCCTCTTGAGTGACCCGTTCCTACAGGTTTTATACACACAAACACACACTCCTCTTGAGTGACCCGTTCCTACAGGTTTTATACACACAAACACACACTCCTCTTGAGTGACCCGTTCCTACAGGTTTTATACACACAAACACACACTCCTCTTGAGTGACCCGTTCCTACAGGTTTTATACACACAAACACACACTCCTCTTGAGTGACCCGTTCCTACAGGTTTTATACACACAAACACACACTCCTCTTGAGTGACCCGTTCCTACAGGTTTTATACACACAAACACACACTCCTCTTGAGTGACCCGTTCCTACAGGTTTTATACACACAAACACACACTCCTCTTGAGTGACCCGTTCCTACAGGTTTTATACACACAAAACAATTAACAAAAATTTACAGATGATTGCATGCAATTATTTCTTCTGGAATCAAAACCCTTTATTTATTCTTATTTTCCTTTTTTTATTGGTTTAGAAGAGCTTTTTGAGCGTTCTTACCACCACAGGCGAACTGGCAAGTAACACAAACGTTTATAAGCAAAATATGCTTACCTCCTAATGGTGGCCACCGTGTTTGTGTTCGCCTTCCCAGCCAGCCTGTGATGTAAAGACTCTGCTCTCTTCTGTCGCTGTTCGGACGCCAATTGTTGTAGTTTTTCATGCCAATTTTGTGAAAAATCACTCAGCATCTTTGGGGTTTTGATTTCAGAAGAATAGACTTTATTATCACACAATAAAGCCGAGTTGCCTACGGTGAAACCACAGTACCAACAACAACAACAACTGAACCATCTCTGATTTGGTTTTACTTAAATACACCTCCTCAAACAAGGTGGGGCTTACATGCATTATCTATCATGCTCTTCATTGACTCTGGTCTTACCATATTAAGAAGTAACAGAAAGTCCTTTGGAAGAGATCAATTCTCCCCCCTAATTAATGCTATTTATGTTTCTGCACACACAGTCAAATTGTCAAACATATGTGAGCAAACATTCATCACGTCACAGGCCTTTACACAGAGTAAACTGCATGTTTGCCCCTCAGACATAACTGTGGTATAAATCAATAATGTTTTCATTGATTACTCCTGATTAACTTGATAAAAAATATACTACAGTACCTCCATAGTCTTGTGTTCACTGTTCATTGTTTGCACCTGCCCTTGTTAATTTGCCTTTGGTTTCTGTTAATCACCTTGTTATCTTGTTTGAGTTCTGTTCTTTCATTGGCCCCTTTTCCCATGTTTGTGTATTTATACCCCGTGTCTTTGTTCAGTCTTCGTCGATCGTTGTTTGATGTTAACCCGGTGTATCCTTCCCTCCCGAGTTCCCTGTTCGTGTCTACCTTGGTCAACTTACTCAGTTTATGTTTCATTTCCCCATCGTGGGTTGTTACTTTGTGTTTTTCCTGTGTAGTTCATTTAATAAAGTTCAACTGCGTTTGGATCCGCATCTCCTCGTCTGCTTCGTTACTCAAGCATAACAGAAGCAAACTTAAAAAAAAGTTTTTGTTTATGCCCACTCTCCCCTATTTATATTATATATTTTTGAGTTGGTGTTTATAGGTCCTATTTAAAACATGTCATTGTATTCATATTACCCCCACACACACACACACACACACACACAATCACACATTAAATTTTACATGAAATAAAAAAAAAATCTTGTATAGCAGTAATTATTACACTAACAATAATTTATACTATTATACTACATTAAACATATCTATATTTTTCAATGACGTCATATCAATCGATACAGTAGTTTATTTGCACTTCTACAAAAAGTAAAAAGGTGATTAAAATCTTAAAAAACCTAAAAAAAACGTCCTGGTTACTTTCATAACCGCTGTTCCCTGATGGAGGGAACTAGACGTTGTGTCGATGTGGTGACATTAAGGGTCACTCTTGAGAGCCCGAGACACCTCTGATTTTTTATAAAAGGCCAATGGGAATTGGATATTGGTATCTGCATGCTCCTTCCCCGGACATACAGTTATAAAAGAAAGGGACGTGCGTACCGCTCATTAGGTTTTGTTTGAATAAGGTCCTGGCCATTTCAGCAGCTAGTTCAGGATTGTGGCAGGAGGGACACATCATCTCGTTCCCTCCATCAGGGAACGGAGGTTCCGAAAGTAACCATGGCGTTCCCTATCTGTCACTCACTCGACGTTGTGTTGATATAGTGACACTGGGGATCCCCTACAAAAACGTCACAACTAGCTGAACTGGGTTACGTGGATCGGCGGTGCGAGACGTGCAGACTGCTGCTGTGTGCCGCATAGCCAGTGCACCGGGCTGTCCCGTAACCTCCCCTGAATCTTTACTGGTCTCATGATTCAATTCGATTACGATTATCATGTCAATGATTCAATTCAATATCCTGATGCATCACGATGCATTGCATCCTCAATTTCAATATTACTGCACATGGCTAAATTTTCATCAATAAATACAAGCAGTCAGATATATTACCTCCCTTTTTAATTTATCTGCTCCAAGAAAGTACACTTCCTGAATGTAGCACACATAAAACAAACCTTAACACTAGTAAATACTAAAGTACCGTACTTGACAGTTTAATGCTCTTTTAGTACTTGTATATAGTGCAGTGTACTTCTTCATAAAATATTTAAATGTTAACAAATGTATAAACACTAAATTCAATTATAATCCAAAATAAATAGAGGCCAAGCCTACTTATTGTGTGAATATGGTCAAAAACCAAACATTCTGCAGTGCTCTAATATACAAAATATAAGCAAATAACAGCACTGGGAACAGGGCACTTCCTGAATGTGCCAAACATCACAAAGATGAATCACTGCTCAGCATTTGGGAATTTGTAGGTTTTTCTGTAAGAACACTAATTGATCCACATGCTCTGGTTTGAGAGTGCTTCTTTTAGCAGTGACGACATCTCCTGCAGTAGAGAAAACCCGCTCTGCAGACATGCTTGTGCCTGGGATACACAAGTATCTTTTTGACAGCCGAGAGAGAAGGGGAAATGTGACCTCATGGACCCGCCACCAGTTCAAAGGGTACTCAGTGAGAGGCAGAGATGGTGCTTTACAGTATGTCTCCATTTCCTCCTCAGCCCGGCATAGGGGTCTTGGGTTCTACTGTACCTTCATTGTCAGTGAAAGACTGTACCAGCAAACTCACGAGCAGCAATGAGGCCTTTCGTTTGGGAGCAGAGGCCTTTCGGTTTTGATTGCATTCTTGATCTCGTGGATCATAGGTGAGTCTCTGATTGTATCCGACATATTCTGGAGGAGTTAGCATTTAGAGGAGCAATGAGAGACACTGTTGAATTGCGCTCTTCTGACATCAGTGTGGTTGCATCTTTCATAGGCTTTAATGCCCTCACAGTGTCCTCTGCATTTGTCATATCTTTTTCAGTGAGAGTGCACAGATCTGACTCTCCTTTTCTGACTTCTGGAGACAGCAAAGTGGCACAGATTGCAGGTTGTTGTTCCTAGAACCTCTCGACCATGTTGTATGCACTGTTCCACCTTGTTGCAACATCAGTTATCAGCTTGTGATTTTTCAGGCGGTGAAAGAATGTTGATATTCGTCTGACTCTTCCCAGAAGACTGGAGAGCGTTGTCACTTTAAGTGCCCACTGGGACGCAAGATTCATCGTATGCACGAAGCATTTTACATGAGGGAATTTTACCACTTGAGCTGCAACGATCATGTTCGACGCATTGTCTGTCACAAGCTCAAAATCTTTATCTGATAGCTGCCATTCCTCCACTACATGAGACAGTATCTCTGCCAGATGAGCACCCATGTGAGACTCATAAACGGCTCTCGTTTGCAGCACATGTGACAAAATCTGCCAGTCCAATCTAACGTAATGTGCCATTATTGTTACATAAGACTCTGTCGTGAGGGAAGTCCATGAATCACATGTTATTGCTACTTGATTAGCTTGGCTCATTGATGTTATTACCTGAGCTTTGGTTTCGTGGTAGAGTTCAGGTATAACCTTTTCAGTAAAGTGGCTGCGTGACGGGAGCTTACATCGCGGCTCCAGATTCTTCAACAGGTGGCGAAACCCGGGGTTGTCCACCAAAGAATAAGGCCGTATATCCTTCGCTATGAAAGCTGCCACAGATCTGGTTATTGTCTTTCCTTTCTCCGAGTTGGGCGGCAAAGTTGATATCGTTTGATCTATTTTTGGCTGAGCTGGGTCCGCCTTTACGCTGGCAGGCGATAGCATCTCAGGGTGAAAGCGGCTAGCGTGGTTTCTTAAGTTAGTGGTATTACCAAAAACCTTTATTACGTGTGTGACAGGCTTTACATACAGCATGTGTTTTGTCCAGTTCGGTGCTTACCAGTTTGTTCATAAAAGCCGAAATGTGCCCAGATGTCTGCTTTTAAAACAGTGGGTGCATTTTTAGCCTCCCTCCGCCATTTTACGCTGGCGCGATAAGCGCGTATCGCGAATAATGACAGTCAGTAGGCTATAATCGGTTATGGTCTATTACTGCATCAATGCAGAATCATCCACGTCCGCATCGTGATGCATCCTAGAAACGATTAATTTCAACACCCCTATCGAACAGCCCTTTTGGGGACGAGTCAACTACCCAAAAGTATAAGGACAGGCTTGTCCTCGTCTTGCCTCTTTTCCCTCTTTTTCTCCCTATAAAAAGAGAATTCGCTAACCGACTGGGACACCAGTGTGACCCCAAGGTGAAGACACCGCGGAGACCACACCCCTCCCAGAGAGAGGTGGTCACATGGTCTTGCCGAGTCTAGTCAGTCAGTATTTCAGTATGTCATGTGGAGTAGTCCCATGTTAGGTCCTGCCCAATGGGGGAGGAAACTCTACGGGCATGGAGACTGGGGCAGAGGGGTCTCTGCCCAAGGAAGATGCAGTTTGCCGACAGGGAAATGTTTTTCAGTGGAATATGCTTTGCAAGGGGTTGCCTACTGTCCCAGTACAGGGCGTAGTTAGCACAAGTACTGTGCTGGCAGTGAGTTTCTCCGTGAACTCAACTGCCGCAGTGCTAGGAGGAAATCAACTAGGGGAACACATCTGTGAACACTGCTGGGAATCAACTATGCACTTCAGCTCAAGGGAGGTGAAAGGTGCTAGGCACAAGCAATATACCCAACTCAATGTACCGGCTCAACCCAGAGATTGTAGAATCTCACAAAGGTGTTGGGTGTAGCCCAGCCCGCTGCTATGCAAATGTCAGCTAGAGAGGCGACACTGGTCAGAGCCCAGGAGGCCGCCAATCTACTGGTGGAATGGGCTCGTAGCCTGCAAGGGGCGGCACATGCTGAGCCTGGTAGGCAACAGCTGTGGGGGCATCGCCGAGTAACCCCTGGCTGCTCCACCATAGAGGGTAGTGAGGGAGGGGGAGCCAAGAGAGTGGGACCAGGCAGAGAAAGGTGCCTTCCACAAACTCGTCAGCTCCTTGTGCACTTCCGGAAAGAAAGGTACTGGGGCGGGTGTGGCTGTGAGCGGCGCTGCGAGCCCAGACACAAATCATCCAGCCCGGGAAAGCATGTTTGTAATTTCTGCGTCCACCTGTGACTGGGCGACCACACCCGAGAGGAGAAGCCCAGCGGAGGTTTCCACGTCAGACAGGACACGCCCGCTCTCCGATGCTGCGCTCGTGCCTTCACAGGCACCGAATAAGAGGTTGAACTCATCCTAATACCTAACTGAAGCAAACGAGAATGCCAGGGAATGGGAGGTCCGCAGGGATTTAAACAACGGAGGTGGTCCCATTGTGGTCCCCAAATCACTCCCCGTGCTCGCTGCGCTGCCCTCATACCCGTAGATATTATTAGACACAGTTCACACATCTTGCTGAATAATGCACACGCCTTACAGAAACAGGAATTTAGTAATTAAATATATTGCTTTGTGGCTATTTGGGACTGCTTAGCAGATACAAAGCTTGACAAATCATTAGGGCTTTTCACATTTTCTCAAGAATAAAATTTATTTGAGTTTCCAATATGATTGGAAGTCTTAAAGGGCCAGAGGGCATAAAACTGAGCGTTTCAGACAAAGGGCCAGAGACAGGTTGGAAAATTATTATTTTACTAAATTATGTCTGTTTTGATGCAAAAAAAAACTCAAACAGTTGCTTTACAGAAGCAGCAAATGACAGCTGATTGGAAACAATGCCCAAACGAAAGTGCAAATTTACATAAGATTTGCACAAAAAATTCCTGTGCTTTCGTGCAGGTCGAGATCCGTGGGAAACAGACATTTAAAGCTGGCACTTATATGTCAGTTGCTTATAAATGTGCAAGTGATTTAGAAGCACACATTAGCTCTGTGAAGCACAAAGGGTCAGCAAAAGGTAATCATCAGGTAAATTAACGGACTACTTTTTGCGACCAGGTGAAATTGTTATCACATTGCTTCATTCTCCATGACCATTCAAAATAATATTAATAGTAAATGTTACACTCATCAAATATTTTATTTTAGTACATGGACATTCAAAAGAATGTTGGACATTTTTATTTATTTTAATATATTTATGTTATGCTAATAGAGTGTCTTTTTCACTGTACTAAAATTTACATTCATAGCAGCACTGTTTGGTCCAAAAGGTTTTTGAAAGATTAAAAAGGTTGAAAATGCTAACTCCTGTGGTCTGGTATCCTATCCTGTTCTTGTTCCGAAAGCTTTGAAATTCTTGCTGTGTTCAGAAACATTGAAGATCCCTCTGCAGAGAGAATTGTTTCTTTGGTACCTGATTGTCCATGCAAAAGACGCCTTATGCTGGTGACCGTGTAAGCTTTAAACACACACACATGGAGATGGAGAAAATTATACTGTAATCGGTGCAGAACAATTCACTTGTTAGCACACGTGTGTATTTTTCTTTATAACGGCAATAATTTATATAAATAAATCCTTTGGTTCTAAGCTTGCCAAGGACATGTGATTCTTGAAATTATGTTGACCACTGGTTGGTAACAAAGACAATCTATAAATTAGTTACTACCACGGTCTATTTGGCCAGAATATCCTGCAGTTATAAAAACATTACAACGTTTGACCTTATCATATTATCAATCGTTAAGTCTAATGTTACCGAACGTTACCTGACTTTTGTAATGTAATTTATTTCAAAACATCAATGTGTCAAATAAGACAAAAGAACAGCATAAGATATGGCACTTACCTGCTCAGATGACATGTTTTTGGATAACCGTCTTTTCTTTTCTTTCATCAGATGAGCAGATCTGAAGCACAACCAAAATAATGGTCTTCTGCAAGACCCACTCAGTTTTATTTTTTAGCTGCTAGAGGGCCAAAAGCTTCATAGTGCAGCTTTAATTCTATGTGGGAAGGTTGTAGGAGATTTTATCAGGTATAATCAATGTAAACATTGTTAATTTGTACCACAGTTATATCTGACAGGCAAACATATAGTTTACTGTATGTGCATGAAGGCCTTAAGAATGTGTGTTCCATATATGCGTGACATTTGAAGGTGTGCAGAGTAAGCATTACGTAGGGGGCTCCCATGACTGCTGGGAGAACATATCCCTTCCAAAGGTGGTTCTGTTGCTTCCTAATATGGCCAGACCAGAGTCTGATAGATAATGCATGTTTAAAAAGGATAAGCCCAACCTTGTTTGTGAAAATGTATTTAAGTGAATGAAACCCAGAGTTAGTTAGTTGCTCTGCAGGCCGACTCAGCTTTATTGGTTGCAATAAAGTCTAATATTCTGAAATCAAAACCTAAGAATTTGAGAGTGATTCTTCATAGATTAAGGCAAAAATCTACAACAAGGGCTGTCACTATTTTAAAAGCTTTTACTTTTATGGCTTGCATATATATTGTATTTACGTATATTGAGGGATGGCCTGGTCATCAAAGGGATTATGGAGACAAGTTAAGAAAAGTTATTAACACAATCTCTAAAGGAATAATCCCTGATGATGTAGCACACCTACATCACCGTGATGTCTATTTTATGTGTGTGTGGACTTATTTTTTTTAGATTGTTTGCTCATCTGCAACATATCTATAAGAAGCTTTCTTTTGTATGATTAAAGAACAATTCATCAGATGTCTTTCAGACGTTTATTATTTAAAATATAAGCAAATCTGCCCCTTTTAACATTGTAAAATATGAATAGAAAAAATGCTCTTGAATCAGCGGATATATTCCAAGGGATTAACCTTTAAATTAATGTACAAATGCTTGTGTGCACTGAATTAAAATTAATGAATAGTAATACAGCATCAATTGTGTATTTTTTTTTTTTTTTTTTTGTTTGTTAACCTTTTTTTAAATGTAGCTAATTGGAGAAATTTCATGTAATTTAAAACTAGTCATAAATTGGATGTGGCCCCTTTAAGAGCGGAGTGTCCCGACACTGGAGTTTGGTGACACCTGCTTTCCGGTTCTGTCTCATGCTGGTCAGAACCTGAGAACATGTATTGCACAAGTGAGCTCCCAGTTTTGTTCATCGTTTGAGTATTCTTTGGGTAAATATCAAATTTTACACAAGCTGCTTAATTCTGTAAATTCCATTAAATATGTTTTCAAAAGAGTTGTATGTTAAAATGTAGTGCTTGTTATGGGTTATTTTTGAAGGATGCATGTGGATTGCATATGTGAAGATTGACTGTATTCTGTGCAGAAATGTGAGAACTGGGAATGTAAATTTAGTATTAATCATATCTCATTTAATGATTTATTGCCCAGAGTGTTTTCCAGTTTAGTGAATAACTGTAATATGTGTTATATGTGAGAACATGTGTAATGAGAATTCTATTGTTTTAAACTACAATACATGCATTTAAAGCCTGGCTAAAAATGCATAAAATACTGTGAGTATTTAATCGAGTACTTGAATGTATATAATGCTATGAATGATATAAGTATGTTTTAAGGTGATGAAAGCTGAAGCATATGGGTAAGCTTCTGTTTGTATTTTATTTTGACATTAGCCTTTACCATATTTTTCAACTGTATTTCTTTGTACCATATTTCATTTTTGTATTTATATTTTTGCAATTCATAATTTCCTTTTGTTTTCTACAATACTGCCGCATCGATCGCTGTCCTTTTTCTGAAACAGTTGTCAGATAACACCCCCCACCCCACCCCACCGCACACAATAAAAATAGTTTTTTGCACTTCACGCATCATTAAGATATGCAAGAAATTTATTAGTGTTACAAAACAGTGATAACATCATTAAACGGTCAGAATGTGGATATTAGTTAACTTAATTAGTTATTTTATCTAGAAGTAGTTCTGGGTTCTGAAGAGTTTCTATATCAATATGAATAGAAAAAGTTCCGTCCTGATTGATGGGAACAGCAACAGGGAGAGGAACAGCCATCCTTGACAGTGTCATCTAGAGCAGAAGGTACAAAAGTTAGGAATGTAAAAATCTTATTTTTTTCTTATTTTATATGTATTCTACTTAATAAAAAAAAATATTGGCCTCTGACCTCTGGAATCCTAGCAATGATATTCAGGGTCCTCTGGGTTGGCAAGGCCACGGTCAGATCAACCTCTTTCTCACTGTTCGTGGCTCTTTCAAGCTTGAATCCAGCCTGGAGAGCTGCCATAGGGATGTGCTTAGTCAGCCTAAGTGATGCCCCAGGAGAAGAGAAAAAAATTAACAATTTCTTCCATTTTAACATATCAAAAACATTTCATGTGAGGTGTTTGATGTGAGGTGTGAGGTGTTGAACTATACTTTTTGGCATAGGTGGTGACAATTATTGGAAGCCTCTCCCATTCCAGCTCTAGACGGACAGCAGGGAATTCTCCGAGAACACCGGCCTCAGCTTTAGCAGTAACAGCATATTGTTGACACTCTGGACCCCAAGCAAACTTGGCCTAAAAAAGTATGTTTGTGCTTAATGTTAATGAAGTCAATTTGCTTTAGTGTGAAGAAAAAATATTATTTTTGTTTTAGTATCACGAGTTCCAGTCTTACAGTGACTTTGTGTTTACTGAGCAGGACACCATCAGCACAAATCTTCAAGTTGTCATTTTCAGCAATTGAGGAAACAATGAGCTGCACTCTTGCAGTTGGCTTGTCAAAGTAGGCAGCAAGTTGGTAGCCCATCAGCTTTTGGTCAACTCTTACGGCACGGGCAATGATAGCAAAAACAGGTGGAATAGAATTTCCGAGGAACTTAGCCTGAAAACATGAACAATAACCATTGAACCAGGACATTTTATTAGTTCACCAAAGTTAAACTTTGGGTTTTGTAATATAACGTACAAAACAATGTATTAACATTTTAATAAAACAAATTGATTCACCTGTTTCTGAATATCCTCAAAGCTAGATCCAGTGCTTCCACTGCTAACTGCCTTTGAGGCTCCACGGTGTGGCGTGAACTGCAAGCAAAGTCAAGTTTTAATTTCAAGCTTTTCAAGATAGATAATAGAAACCAGACAAATTAAATATAGTAAAAATCTTAACAGTATACATTATATATATATATATATAATTACCCGATCTTTGTGGAATTTCCTGAAGGGCTCAATCATGGTGGCAGTCTGTAGATCAATACAAAATAACTCAGTGCAAAACAAAATACTTCATGAAGATATTTATGATACAAATAATGGCTGTTACCAACAATCAACAATCCGTGTCCTCACCTTAGTTATACGAGAGCGGGACATGGAGGAGCTTGAACTGCTGGAACTGATGCTGCGGCGGCTACTGCTGCTTTCAGAAGAAACAGGAACTTTTTTCGCTTCAGTCTCCAGGATTTCCCTCAGTTTCAACAGGATGCTCTTTCCCTCTGGAGTGTCCTCATCAACAAGGTTGTTTTGCTTAAGGAGCCTCTCAGCAGCTCTAGGGCCAACTTGAACCTCAAGCTCGAGTTTTTCAACTGCAGGACCTTCACCTGAAGCCAGAACGACAAACCATTAGCATTATTTTTTTATAACTTTATATAACTTAAAATGTGTCTTAAAGAATACCTCTTGCTACTGAAACATGGGCTGAGTGCTGTCCAATTATGTACAACAGAGGAACATTCTCAATAAAAGCAGCATTGTGAGAATGGACCTCAATGCATCCCTTCATTTCAATGTATGGGACAGCAAGACAGAGGGTCTTGTGGAATGGAGTAGCAGTTCTCACAGCAGGCATTTCAGGATCAGTGTTCTCAGAGGACTGTGAAAATTAATTAAAAAGAAAAATGAATGTCAAAGAAAGCCATTTGAAAATGTTAAGCATATGTTCAACATTTTCTCCATCTCCATGTGTGTGTTTAAAGCTTACACGGTCACCAGCATAAGAGGTCTTTTGCATGGACAATTCAGGTACCAAAGAAACAATTCTCTCTGCAGAGGGATCTTCAATGTTTCTGACCACAGCAAGAGTCTCAAAGCTTTTGGAACAAGAACAGGATAGGATACCAAACCACAGGGGTTAGCCATTTTTAACCTTTTTAATCTTTCAAAAACCTTTTGGATCTTCCAGAAATTCATTTAAAATGTTTCCTATTTCAATATCATTTACATTGCATTACCTCAAAGTAGCAATATGTTCAGGAACCTCAACAGGCAGAGCCTCCACCTTGTAATTGCCCTTGAGAATATCTGCTCTTGCTGAAACTTTTCCAGGGACAATTGTACGGATCTTTCCTTTGGCCATAACAGCAGCTTGAATCAAGGCAGTGTTAACTCCCATCACAGCAAAGGTCTGCAGAGCAATGCTGGAGGAAGAATTAGGGAGATTATGTTTGTTGTTCACATTTTTTTTACATATTTTTAACATGTGTCAGTGAAAGTGTACCTTGGTTTAACTTCTGCTTGGAATTGAACATCAGTCCTCTTCAGCTGCTCAAGAGTGATGGTCTCAGGCTGCTCAGGGAGAGGAGGTGTAATGGTAGCCTGAACTAAAAGGATGAACAGAACAATATCAAAGTAAGAAGTGACCCTTTTATAACTGTATAAAACTAATGCTGAATGAAAAATAACTCACTATTGACAGATGCAGCAGCAACTGCAGCAGTGTAGAAACTGAACTCCATGGGCACACCAACTGCTGTTGGAAAGATGCGACGTACTTCAGCTGCTAGTAGGGGTTTGGCATACTGCAATGCAATTCCTTCCTGCAAAGCTTTCAGGGCCTCCTTCAACAGTTCACGTGGTTTGGGTCCAGTAGCAATCTGGGAATAGGTTTCATTTAACAGTCATCTAATTTTGAGAACTGCTAATGTGGGAGAAAACATTAAGTATAATACAATACCGGTATTGCTTGTTCAATGATGGTTTTGTCAATGTTCACATAAGCCACTTCCTGTCCAAGAAATTTGATGTAGACAGAAGCCAAAGTCTGATTGTTTGGCAGAGCCTTCCAGTTTGTGAGCTTGAAGGAAAAAACAGAGAAATTAAAAGTATTTTGCCCAAGTCATGTTTTTAAAACTACTTAAAATTAAACAATAAAGTGGAAATCATAATTTACTGCTCTTAGGGTGCGCTTTAGCTTGGTGATACGGTCAACACTTGCATCTGCTGCTGGAGATTGCAAAAGAGCCTCCTGGATTCCTTCAGTTCTTACACCAATCTGTTTGAGAGAAACCACAAAGTGAAGACTATTAAAATAATTAAAACAATACATCATTTTGTTAAAAAATCTTCCCCTTTTTGGTGACCCACCTCAAGAACATCAGCAGCAGCTCCAGCAAGGTAGGCACGTGCTTTTGCTACTACAGCTCTAGGCAGGATGGTGGCAGCATCATTGATTATGTAGGCACTACCAGCAGCTCCAATCATAAGAGGAGCTTTACAGGTAAAGAGACATTGATGAAATTAAATTCTGCTATTTAATTCCAATAGATTTTTTAAACATGTTAAGAAATGTTCACTTTGCCCTCTCTTAACTGACTTCTGAAAATCAGCAAGACTTACTATGATAGATGTCCAGCTGAAGGGCTCTGCTGAAGTGGTAGCTAAGCTTGTCCAACTTGTTGTTCAAGAGCTTTTTGGCAACATTAGCTGCCCCAGCACTGAAATGGATACGCATAATCACATTAGGCTTGTGTTTATGTAAAGTGATAAATAAAACATTTGTAAAATGATTTGCTATTCTTACACAGTTGCCATATCAGGAGCAGTGATTCTGGCCAATGACTTGATGTGGGAATAGGCAAAGCTTGCAACCTGCATATTAGTCTCAATCATTAAAGCACCAGCAAGACTGGAGATGAGAGCCACTGAGGGTCTGGTCTCAAACAATGCAATACAAGCAACCATACGCACTTCAGGGTGGAGAGCCCTGTCCAATAAGAGCTGCAGGGCCACTGGCTGAACCTGAAGTAGGAAACAAGGCTAGTTATATATCTGAAGAAAACATGCACAAAATGTTTTTCATATTGAATCCAGCCTGTGTCTGACACTTACCAATTTGGGCTCTTTTTTGGCAATGTTCCTCATGGCCATGATGGCATCAACCTGGACTCTAATGGGCAGAGAAGCACCTGCAGTTCTCAGTCCTGGCAGGAGTTTCATGATAGTTTTAAAACTAGCAGGGTGACCAGCATTGCCCAGAACTTTCAGGGTCAAAGTCATTTCATGAATATCATTCTTGGCAGTGGCTTCTGCCATAATGTCATGGAGGGGCTGAGGAGTGTGATGAACATATACAGTAATTAGAAAGTACAGTAAAACAAACTGACCTTAAACAGAAATGTTTGGAATGGATTAGGCATTTACCCTGAGGAGCTCTGCAGGGCAATTAGGAACTTCAACACAGTACTTGGCAATCATGGAACCATATCCAAGCATGACAACTTCACGCAGAGCTGGAATTGTAGTGATTTTCTCGTGCATTGCCAGACTCTGTTCAAAAAGATATGGAAATGATTAGTTTGTTGTAGACAACATTTGAAGAACTGCACTTTGAGTAGGGTAAGATGTACCCACAGCAGTCAACTGGATGGTGTCCAAATCAGCTGTGACCATTTGCAGAGCAACCACAAGAGCCTGAATGAACTCAGCAATGGTACATTCACCAGAAAGGAATTTCTCCTTGATGAATTTTACAATTACTGGTGTGCCAACAGCAGGAAGAGCATCCAAAAGCCAGTGCCTAACAGATTAATATTTTTGTGTTAAAAAAAAAAATAGAAGCATTACATTTTATCCATTTTGCTTTCAATTGTCCAACGCTTTACCTGTAAATGGGTTTGTCCTTGAACTGAGCCCAGATAGCCTCAATATTCTCCAGGGTGGCAAAACGCAGGAGCTGGACGAGCTGAAGATACTTAAGCGGAGCATCATCATGGACCATGGCCACATTGTTTTCAACCAGGTGCTTTAAGACCTCAACAATCTAGAAGGCATCAGACCAATGCTCAAATAAAGTCTTGAAAGTTCAATAGATAAAACTGTAGAGGTTACATGTAATATTTTACCTTTATATCAAGGGGTTAAACTTATTTAAGGTTAATTTGATTGAATGAAACAATTAATTAAACCTGGGCTTGTGCATCACTGATACTCAGGAGTTGGATTGGAGTCTGAAGAATCTCAGTTGAGAACTCATACTGCAGGGATCCACGGGCCAAATAATCAGATTCTAAGGGAACAATTGGGGTCTTCTCAATTTCAACAAAAGCCAAGGTTTGTCTGAAACAGAAAAAATATATATTTCTCAACTCTCACTTGATGAAATAATAAACTGTGTAATCAATATTGATTATAATTTTTTTCTAATGGAAATCAAAGAGGGTCAATCATACTTTGCTTCCATCTGGGCAGCACCATGGATCTCATTGAAGGGTGAGTACTGATACAGTTCCTCAACTGTTGCCTCTGAGATCAGTACACCATTGGCAGCTGGTTTCATGATGTAGTTGTAAACTGCTGCTTCAACCAAACTCTTGTCCCTCTGTTAAGTAAAGATAAAAAAGTACTGGGTACCCATTTTCCATATATTGAGCAAACCTCTTATTTCTTAGCTGTCTATTGCATTACCTTGGTGCATTCAACACACTTCTCAGTGTACGTCAAGCCAATATCCTTCATGATTCTCTCCTTGCAGTGGCTCAGATCCTTAGACTTGGTGACAATAATGTGGTTGGCCTTTGGATCCTCATTGATGACATAGTGGGTCCTGCACACTCCCTGAACTCCAGCCTTAGAGAACAAGTAGGAAATTGAGATTGCAGATCTTTTAAATAGATGACATATTTACTTAATTCACTTTCTTACCTCTTGCAGTTCATAGATGTTCTGGGTCTTCTTTAGGTTGAGCTGAAGGATGTTGAGGATTCCTCTGTGCAAGTTCATGACAGTAGGGGAGACTCCTGCAGGAGCAAATACCTTTCCAATCACACCATTAGAATACTCAAACTTGATGGGAATCTGGAATTGAGGAGCCAGTGCTGAGGTGAGTTTAGTGGCTGGAGCAAAAGAGTCCGTGGGCCAGATGCCACTGTACTCATAAAGTACAGGATCCAGGAGCTGCAAGGGAGCATTTGCATTTTAACAGATGATTGTTGCTTTTAAGAGCTGGTGCTAGCTAGCACGTTTAGTATTGTCTCACAGTGGAACACCAACAATTGCTTCAGAGCTTAGTAGCATTTACCTTCATCAGGTAGGTATTCTCTGTCACAGCACTGAGGAGAACCTTGCTGCTGACTTTTAAACCAGCTCTTGCCAGACCTTCATGAGGGAGACCGCCCAAAAGCAGAGCCTCATACTTGTACACGTAGGTTTTATCGAGGGCAAACTCAGGAACTGAAAAGCATTCAAGATTATTTTCATTATTTATTTGTTTTAGTTTTTTATTTTGTTGAGTGCATTAGTATGATTATTACTTTTTTAAGCAATAACGAAGTAGGTTTATTGAAGAATTACCACTAATTTGGAATAAAACATGTCAAATTGTACTACTTACCAAGGTTGATCTGTTGACTTGCTAAAAGAAACAAATAAGACAATATAATTTAGATTTCAAGAGATATAATTTGTTCTTACGTGAAATCACCCTTAAATAATAAAAATAAATCTCAGTCACTTACCCACAAGGGCTACAGTCAGGGCAAGCACAACAGCTCTCATTGCTGATGAAATGTGAAGAACTTGACAGAGAGACAGATCTTTTATAGTACTTTATCTGACATAATATTAATTCTTTAATGAATTATTAACAGATGTTTTTACGTGTTTGAAAATGTGTGAGACAACAGTTTTCATTGGTCATAGATTTAAATTAGAAGTTAGGTTACCCTGGTCTGTCATCATGTCATCCTCCAGGTCAATGTCCACTGTGAAACACTGATTGTTTGTCTTCATATCTGAGAATGTTTGTTAAAGAAAAAAAGGTTTCACTTTTTTAATGTATTCATATTTATAAATAATACAGAAGACCTATTCAGATTTAACTTATACATGCTACTGTTTATCTATACAATAAACAGAACAAGATTTGTTTATTTTTCTATGCCGTAGCTTTTGGATTAATCTTAACTGGAATTAAAAAGGCTTGCTAATTAGAACGTTGTGTCCACATACTGTACTTTTGTCCATGTAGTGTATGTTGACAGACTTTATTTTAGGTTAGGTTACCCTGGCCCCTAACCATATCATCGAAAAACATTTAGTTAAAGTCTCTATTAGTTTATTTTACTAAAATAAGGAGAATGGAACAGTTGATGAACTTTGCTACTAGACCATGTGTCAGTTGGAATTTTACAATTGTTAATGCTAGTCATTTTTAATTAAACAGAAAATATTGTTTTTAAAAGATTAATAAAATTAGAAATTCATGAAATGTAACACATTTAATCACAAATACTGTACATACTATAATATTATATTTTTTAGTTTTTCTTTCCCTGTTCTGGAGGCACACCAACAGTACACCTTTTCAATGTACATTTTCCTAACTGCATTTTTTCACCCTTGAAGAGCACTTCGGGAAGGGGATGCCACTTGATAAGTCATTCCAGATAAAAGTAAGACAGCTTATTTTTTCTCAAAAGGGCCCTTTTACAAGGCATTTGGTGAAGAGTATATTCAAACTCTAATGCCATGTCCTCTTTAAGAGCTTTTTCCTTTGTAGTGAGTATGGAATCGGGACGATCACTTTCGTTTGGAATTTTCCCAGTGTCTCCTTAATCTAACAAACCTGATTCAACACATCAGCTACTTAGAAGAGTAATTCAAGAACTGAAATGGATGTGTAAGATTAGGAAGACATCCAAAACGTTAACTGTTTTGTGCCTGAAGGAATTGAGTTGAGGAACACTGAAACAGAACCCACTTTTAGAACACACTTATCCACTTCCCTTACCCTAAATTTATACCTAATCACTTCTCAACAATGTTGCATAAAGTATCCATTCATCATATTTAAGTAAAAATATTTAAATAAATGTAAAATAAGTTACTTTAATATTTAAGTATCAAAAGTACAAATAAATCATATAAATTATGGAACAGCTAATTAAACCCATGGAAATATATTGATTGCCGGTGCTCATAATTTACTCACTCTCATGCCATCCCAGATTCTGCTGAACACAAACAAAGATTATCATAAGAACTTCTCATCCCTTTTGGTCCAAACAATACAAGTGAATGGTGACCAGAAATTTGAAGCTCCAAAAAGGAGATAAAGGCAACATTAAAGTAATCCATCAGACTCCAGTGGTTTAATCAATGTCTTCTGAAGAAATCCAGTTGGTTTTGGGCGAGAACAGACCAAAATATAACTCCTTTTTTACTCTACACATTGCCATTGCAGTCCTCAGGCACGATCATGATTTCATGCTCAATATTTATAGTGGAAAAGGAGTTTTGGTCTGTTTCTCACCCAAAACCAACTGAATCGCTTCTGAAGACATTGATTAAACCACTGGAGTCGTATGGATTACTTTTATGCACCCTTAGTTTGCTTCTTTAGAGCTTCAATTGTCTGGCCAACCTTCACTTACATTGAAAGGACCTACAGAACAGAGAAAGTCATACATATCTGGGACTGAATGAGGATAAAGACAACGAGTGAACTATCCCTTTAATGAAGCATTCAAGTCACTTCAGAATTATCATATTTATGAGATTTGTGGACATGAACACACCACAAAGTTGTAAATCCAGTGAGATTTTATTGAATTGCAGATTTTCTGAGATGGTGGCATGTCAATTTAAGAAGCACGGCAAGTATCGAGCAAACTGGTGACTGTACTGTTTAGACTGAATGCATTTTTGCCCTATTGATGAAGAATAAATCTTTCAGAAAATGAAAGAGATAAAAAAAGTGAAATGGGCCCATTCTGTCAAACTAAAATCACTTGAACACGCATTACATTGAAACTACGACTTCTGAACTTGTAAGTACGAACTTTCCTAGAGGACTTGGACACAGTTTAAACCACAACATTTTTCCATCTGGAAAAAAGGAACACATATGTGAGAATACTGTTTGTAGACTACAGCTCAGCATTCAACACCATAGTGCCCTCCAAGCTTGATGAGAAACTCCGGGCTCTGGGCTTAAACAGCTCGCTGAGCAGCTGGATCCTGGATTTCCTGTCAGGCAGACATCAGGTGGTTAGAATGGGCAGCAACAACTCCTCATCACTGACCCTCAACACTGGAGCCCCGCAGGGCTGTGTTCTCAGCCCACTCCTGTATTCCCTATACACACATGACTGTGTGGCAACACATAGCTCCAATACCATCATTAAGTTTGATGACGATACGACGGTGGTAGGTCTGATCACTGACAATGATGAAAGAGCCTACAGAGAGGAGGTGCACACTCTGACACGCTGGTGTCAGGAGCACAACCGCTCACTCAACGTCAGTAAAACCAAGGAGCTTGTTGTAGACTTCAGGAAGAAAGATGGAGAACACAGCCCCATCACCATTAACGGAGCACCGGTAGAGAGAGTCAGCAGTTTCAAGTTCCTCGGTGTCCACATTACTGAGGAACTCACATGGTCCATCCACACTGAGGCCGTTGTGAAGAAGGCTCACCAGTGCCTCTTCTTCCTGAGACGGCTGAGGAAGTTTGGAATGAACCAACACATCCTCACACGGTTCTACACTAGTACTGTAGAGAGCATCCTGACTGGATGCATCACCGCCTGGTACGGCAATAGCACCGCCCACAACTGCAAAGACCTGCAAAGGGTGGTGCGAACTGCCAGAAACATCATCGGAGGTGAGCTTCCATCCCTCCAGGACATATATAACAGGCGGTGTGTGAAAAAAGCTCTGAGGATCATCAGAGACTCCAGCCACCCGAGTCATGGGCTGTTCTCACTACTACCATCAGGCAGGCGGTATCGCAGCACCAGGACCCGCACCAGCTGACTACATGATAGCTTCTTCCCCCAAGCAATCAGACTGTTGAACACTTGATCTATCAGGATCAATAATTAGCACTGCACTTTATTTATTTATAATCTCACACTGGACTGTCAACATATTCTCCTCAATACAACTACTTATATATATATATATATATTTCATATACTCTTACTTATTGTATATTGTGTATTCTATATTGTGTGTATTGTCTACTGTACATTGTATATAATTATTGTGTTGTGTAAGTATGTTGTTTACTGTAATTGGTATATGTCACTGTCATGACTGCTATGTTGCTCGGAACTGCACACAAGAATTTCACCTACAGTTGCACTTGTGTACATGGTAGTGTGACAATAAAGTGATTTGATTTGATTTTGATTTGAACATTACTGAAATAGTGTTTATATTGACAATGTGTTAAATGTATGTGGATTAGACATATTATGATTTAAACAGTCCACAACAAAGTGTAACATTGAAGGAGGATGCTGAGACATTTTTATTGACCAGAACAGAAACTTGCGGAGTGGGCTCTCTTAATTTGGGCCAAATAGTAACCACCCAGAACACCCTAGCAACTGCATGGCTATGTGCTAAAAACACAGTTAAAACAACTTAACAACAGCAACCTGAGAACCACATACTGTAACAATGAGCCCAAACACACAGCAGATCACCTTGACAACTGCATAGCATGCCCCAGCAACCACACAGAACACCCTAGTAAACACATAGTCTACTGTAGCATTATTGACCCCATTCCACCTGATATTAAGATATTTTTCTGGTGATTGGATCACATGTGTTCAGCAGTGCTAAATACAGACCTAAATGGGATCTAAAACGTTTTGTGATCTGATCACAAAAACCACATACGTATATTGTCAAAAACGCATCTGAACACATCACATTTGAGGTGTAAACGTTAATCTGTCCTGTTTGCATCCTGGCAGCAGCGAAGCACCTCGCCTTGCCTGTGAATCAACTGCTGCACTAAACCAAAAGTTTAAAATTCACAGGTTCAGAGCGGTTTAAAAAAAAAAAAAAGAGGTGGTCCTGCACGGTTTGTGGGGAGAGTAGGTCTCTTTAGAGACGATGCCAAGCCAGGCGAGAGATAACCCGCAAGTGTCTCTTCTACCTGCCTCAGCACCCACGATAGTCGAATATGTTGACGCTGAAGGATGAAGACATGGGAAGTACAGCACCCACGATAGTTGAATATGTTGACGCTGAAGGAACAAAGACGCGGGAAGTATAAGGTTTCCTCCATGAACGAGAGAGCTCGTTATGGAGGTCATCAAAGAAAGGAAGGAACTGATGAGGCGTTCCCTTCCCCTGGCCACCAGACAGAAATCTGTCCTCCAAATTGGAGCGTTTGGGGGTCTCTTGTTCGCGTGGCCAGTCTAATTGAAGCCTGGCCACCGCACGAGTAATCACCTAGAGTAATTCCTCCGATGATTTATTATCATGCCCGGAATGCTCAGAGTTGGGTAATTCAAAGTCCGCAGACTCAAGAGATTCATGGTCCCCCTCATGAACCGAAGAGGTGCCGGAGAGTGCTTCAGGATCACGGGAAGGACCAGCTGGATCTGGGGAGAGAGCCAGTGATAGGGGCGAACCCGTCTCTCGCTCCTCAGCCAGATCCATACGAGACCCCCACGATGGAAGTGTGGGCGCTGACTTTCGGAAGCAAGACGAGTGCGAAGCATTTTGACTGAGAGCAGATCGCAATGCTCGCACCCCCAAACATATAAAACAAAACTGATGTGTGTCCCTCTCAGCCATAGAGCGTAAACAAGGAACACATACCTCTTGTTCTGTCTTTCAGTCATTTTCTTTTCTTTTTTTGAGAAAAGAGAAAGGTTTCTGCGCACTGCCTAACAAAATCTAACTCCTAGCAGAGGAAAGTAGAATGTTTCTGACAGGCTCATGAAGCACACACACAGAGTGATCTGAAGACAAATGATCTGATGATGCACCTGTGACACATCTATTTATAGCCCTGCTACAGGTGCATCCAATGATGTCACCAACAGAGGCTATAAAACCTGGTCAATTTCATTGATGTGTTGCACACATATTAGAAACAGCTGGTCACACCTAAAGTTGTTCCCAAAGCGCTAAGTCAGCACAGCATCAAAGTGTAGCTTTTTGACAGGGAACTGTATTTTTGTAACTTTAAAGGGTAACTAAACACCTGCTCAGAGTCTGACTCCACCCACTAGAAATATTTGAAAATGCTGGAAAAGTGGGCAGACCCCGGCGGGGATAGAGGGAACGAACCGAGTGCGGGGCTGAGCGGGGGCACCTGAGACTCGTAGTGATGGATTAATTGACAGCTGCTGTCAGACTCTATGTTATTATTATTCCTCACACGGTCGCAAGACGACATGTACATTAATCTGGCATGGTGAGCTGGAACCTGCTTACGTCAGCTGTCACCGCTTACGTCACGAAGTACCGCAACAGCCAATAGGAAAATTCAACTGCAGTAGCCACCGTTCAACCTGAAGAGGGCAGCACTCAGACGTTTTTACACCATATATTGTAGAATTAAAACACTTTATACACAAATGTCAAAAAAATTACTTGAATCAATGACCAGTACTAATAAAGCCCCATGCTTACAGATCATTAACTAAAAAAAGTTGGTTTAGGGTTTAGTTACCCTTTAACCAGTAACCAAAACCAAAATGGCTCATCACCTGTGGATTGACTCTACCTCTCTGGACTCCATTTCCCATAAACCTTGTACCTGTCAATGATTACCCGTTCACCTGTTTCCAAACCATTCATCTATTTAATACTCACACTCTCTCTCATTGTGAAGTCTTGTTTTGCCCAGGCTGACATTTCTGAGCAATTTCTTAGTTTGTTGAATTACCTGTGAAATATCCTGGACTGTTTACACTGTCTTTGATCGGTTGCTGCCTGCTTACAATAGCAGTAGCCTTCTTTTACCTGGATATAACATGTGATTGTTTGCCACCTGCCCCGATCTTTTGCTTGTTTACTTTTTTTTACTTTTTACTTTTGCCTGATCTTACCACTCTTGACTCCCTTTGATATTACTGCTGCTGGTGATTTAACCCTACCTGTCTGAATTACTATGTTTATTGTTATTAAAAGCTTTACTTGGATCTCAACTCTGTTGACTCATTATTACAATAACAGTGCTGCAATTTAGAGATTCCTTAAGTGTGTATGCCACTCTTTTATTATTTATTTTACTCTGTTAAAGACTACTTCCAGTCTCTGCAAGTGCTCAGGGAAAGTGGGTGATTACACTAGTATGTCATCAAGGTACATTAGCATGATGTAAAAAATTAGATCACCCACAGAAGCCTGCATAAGATGTTGAAACGTTGAAGGTTCATTGCAAACCCCAATGGGCATCCGAGAATACTCAATTATCCCTAATTGAGTCGTAAATGCAGTCTTATGCCTGCCTCACTCGTGGACAGCAACCTGATGGTATCACTTGCTAAATCAATGGAAGAAAATAACTTTGCTCCTTTTAGTGCATCAAAGCTTTCATCTGTCCTAGGCAGAGGAAACACATCTTGCTTGGTCAGCTCCCTGTAATTGACACAAAGCCTGAGACTGCCATCAGTTTTCCTAATTTGCAATATAGGTGAAGCATAAGCACTAGTGCTTAATTGGATCACTCCTTTCTTAAGGATCTTGGTGATATGTTTTCTTATTTCCTTATACTGAATAGGTGGGATATGCCTATAAGGCTGGGCCACCGGTATATCATCCACCACATGAATCTCATGTTGCACTTTGTCTGTAAAACAGAGGTCTTCATCCTCGAAAGCAAAAACATCAGAGTACTTCATCAACAAATCACTCAGATCTGCCAGCTGTTCAGGAGAACCAGCAATGTGTAGCTTGTTGAGAAACTCTTTGGAGCTGTCCTCCAATAACTGACTGTCTTTTGTGTATACACTGATCTCTTCAATATCAGGAGAAATTCTCTGAAATCTCACCTCTCATTGGACCCTCGACACAAGACAGAGTGCCAAGTCTAGTTCTGCCATGTAAGCAGATTTCTTCTTGGGAGAAATTCACAAGCTGTACAGTAAACAACAGTATTCCAACTCAAGATAAGTCTGATAAGTCCGAGGTAAGATATGTTTAAACCGTTGACAGCTGTAATCTTCAGACAACCTGCTGTGGACTGTCAGTATTTTGCTTTGTGTTGTGTTTTGGCCTCTAGAGTTCCTCATGGTGCTCTCATGCCCAGCTTTCCTCTTGTAATTAGTGTTATTAGCTTCACATGTGTTTCGTTTAGCTTTGTGTATTTAAGTGACTCTGTCCTCTAGTTTCTTTGCTTGGTGTTTAGTTGTTTTGAAGCCAGTTGTCTGAGTAAGTGTTTTCTAAACTCTGTGACTTTTTGATTATCCCTACCCTTGTATTATACCTTTCTCAGTTTTATTTTTTGTGTACTTTCCCCTCTGGAGCTTTTTGTTTAAAGATCTTTGGTATTTTTGTATATTTTGTGGAATGCCCTTTTTGACTGGTTTAGTTTTTTTGGAGAATTAACTTTTGTTGTTTTTTTTTTTTGTTGTTTTTTTGCTCCAGCTGTGGATTTTTTGCCTGAACTTGTTATTAAAAATGTTTTTCCATCTCAACTTCTATTTGCATCTTACTGTTGGGTCCACCATCCTCAAGGGTTGAGAGTCTGGCTCTCATGCTGGAGACCTGAGTACATGTCCTGGCTCTGACAGTGGACAGCATACCTACATCCTCCCCAGACAGGTGATTTCTGAACTCTCAGACATAGTACTGACTTGGCTTCCTGTATCAAGCAAACAAGAGGCCATTACTGCGACAGGACATCCAACAGCACGGTGGAGTAGTCAGTCACGACAAGTATCGATATTGGCTAAGCCTATGGACTACGAGGGTGCAAATTTCTCTTGCTGCACTGACAATTTAGCATTCTCTGTGACCTTCTATTTGTTTTTCTTCACACAACTCTTAGCTATGTGTCCTACACCTATTGACAGGCCATCATCTGTAAACCTGGGATGCATCTTGGGGTTACTATGAGCTGTAGGTTCTGACTTAGTGCACTGCAAAATGAGTTTCTTGACAGCTTGTGTCAGCTCTCATATATATTTCCACAGCTGGGTTTTTCTCAGGTATACCAACAACAGCACACTGAGCTTCTGCTGTCTCGACACAACACTTCTGTTGCTGACTAATTTTGTGACATGAGATTTAGGATCTACCACATAAGGGTCTCTCACAAGCTTGTAAAGCTATCTTCTAAGGCCTGTGTCCTTATTTCCCTCAATGAATTGACCTCGGTTTGCCAAATTCACATTTGATGATTGTTTTAGGATAGAACTCAGAATTTGTTTGTAAGTACAAACATCCTCTCCTTCATTTGTTTACAGCTATAGAACATCTGCAATAACTGAGACACACTACGCTTTCCTCAAAGTTGTCACATGTGTAAAAAATTTGATCAAACTCCACACTAGCAATCCATATGCATCTTTCAAAAATGATCCATTTGAGTGCCGGAAAATAGATGTTGCAAAACGGTTCTTAAAGAGGCCACGTCTCTAAAGAGCTAATGACCTTGCATCAGTGTGGAGTGGCCTGAAACAACTTTCTAATTACAGGACTCCTACCCCCAACCCTGTGGTGGACCAACGACTGGCTGATGACCTGAATGTGTTTTACTGTAGATTTGAAAGGCCCAATCTCACACCCCACACCCACTCTGATCTTCACTACACATAAAGACCAACATCTCCTGCAACCCCCTCCATCCCCCTCCTGCTACTCAACCTGCACTCAAGATCTGTGAAGACGATGTGTGTCGCATCTTTCAGAAGCAAAAGACAAGGAAGGCTTCAGGCCCAGATTGCGTCTCACCAGCATGCCTCCAATCCTGTGCTAACTAACTGGCCCCCATCTTCACACAGATCTTCAATAGATCACTGGAGCAGTGTGAAGTCCCATGCTGCTTCAAATGTTCAATTATTATCCCTGTTCCTAAGAAACCAAAAATCACAGGACTTAATGACTACAGACCTCTCACCCTGATGTCTGTGGTCATGAAGTCATTTGAGTGACTGGTGTTGGCCCACCTGAAGGACATTACTGGACCCTTTCTAGATCCCCTTCAATTTGCTTATCGTGCAAACAGGTCTG
This sequence comes from Xyrauchen texanus, assembly GCF_025860055.1. Lineage (NCBI taxonomy): Eukaryota > Metazoa > Chordata > Actinopteri > Cypriniformes > Catostomidae > Xyrauchen > Xyrauchen texanus. The sequence continues at coordinate 17,481,816 of NC_068323.1, forward strand.
TGGATAATGCAGTCAACATGGGATTGCATCATATCCTGCATCATCTGGACAGACCGGAATTTCAACCTGCCACAGGCGCTGCTGATGCAATTTTACTCAGCAGTCATTGAGTCTGCCCTCTGCACTTCAATAACTGTCTGGTTTGGCAGACATCAGAAGACTACAAAGGACAGTTCGGACTACTGCACGGATTATTGGTTGCCCCCTGTCCCCCCTTCAATAACTATACACTTCCAGAGTGTGGAAAAAGGCTGTAAAAATCAGTCTGGATCCCACTCACCCAGCCCATTACCTTTTTGAACTGTTGCCTTCTGGTCGATGCTTCAGAGCTCTGAGCACCAGAACCGTCAGGAACAGTTTTTTCCCTCAGGCTATCCATCCCATAAACAGTGAAAGCTGCCCCATTGAGCAATAATTATGTACAATACACAGTTTAAGTCTATTTATATTATCTAACATATCCTCTTTTGCCATTACATACAAAGGAAAAAAATTTTTTTAACTGTACATAACATACTGTATTTTTGTACTTTATATAACGGATTTGTTTTAGATTTGCACTACGTATGTGTGTATGTATGGAGGTTGTGTGTCTTTGTTTATGTACGTATATGTATAATTATTAGAGCTGTCAATCTTTTAAAATGTTTAATCAAATTAATTACATGGTGTCCCGATTAATTAATCGCATATACAAATATTTGCTGAGAAAGCCCTTCATATAAAAATTATTCTATATATAATGATACATAGTTATCTTTAAATATAAAAATATATATAGTATATATGTATGTATATATATATATATATATATATATATATATATATATATAAATAAACAAATATTCAGATAATTACAATGCATTACATTCTTGTGGCAGAAGAGTTAATCATTGAATACAACAAGCGGCTTTAGAATACAATGTATTGTTTACTACCATATAATTGAACATAAGCCAATCATTGGGATACAGTTCACAGCAATCCATTTCTCAAGTGAATTTGTCAATTAGTTTGAGATTTATTATGAGGGCTTGTTTAAGGACCCGTCAATGTACACTGCATCAGACATGCTTGTGTAGTGTCTTGGGTGCGTTGCGTCATAAACAAAATGTTTAGGTCACTGTGTCAAGTTAAATATAGTTTAATACTTAGAACACATCTTGAGATCCCTTAGTTCGGATTTGCGCTCCATCGAGTGTTTTGAACACAAGAACATAACGGATGTCTGTGTTTTTCTGTCTGCTGAATGGTTGTTCCCTGTCAAAAAGCTATACTTTGATGCTGCGCTGATTTAGAGCTTTGGGAACAATTTTAGGTGTGACCAGCTGTGAATATATGTGCAACACGTCAATGAAATTGACCAAAATGTATAGCCTCTGCTGGTGACCTCATTGGATGCACCTGTAGCAAGGCTATAAATAGATGCGTCACAGGTGCATCGTCAGATCTTTTGTCTTCAGATCATTCTGTGTGTGTTGTCCTTCTTGACTGTCAGAACTTTCTACTCAGCGCCTCTTCGGTTCCTGAGTGTGATGCTGAACCTCTGAACATTCCACGCACAATAATAAAGAAGAATTAATCGAGGTGGTTACTTGGGCTGTGGCCAGGCAACAGTTAAACTGGCCATGCGAACAAGAGACCCCCAAATGCTCAAACTAGAAGACGGATTTCTGTCTGGTGTCCAAAAAAAAAAAAAGGGAAGGGAACACTATATCAGTCCCTTCCTTACTTTGATGACCTCCATGATGAGCTCTCTCGTTCATGGAGTAAACCTTCTACTTTCCGCGTCTTTGTGTCCTCGATGTCGACATATTCGACTATCGTGGGTGCCGAGGCACGGGGGTATTCAGTGATGCCGCCGGTAGAAGAGATGCTTGTGGGTTATCTCTCCCCTGGCTCGGCATCATCACTAAAGAGACCCACTCTCCCCACAAAGCCATGCAGTACCACCAAAACCCTTGTGGGGAAGGCTTATCAGTTAGCAGGTCAGGCTGGTGCTGCCCTGCACACTATGGCAGTGTTACAGGTGTACCAGCCTGATCTGTTGAAGGACCTGAGTGCGGGCACCACCGTTCGGGTATCAGAGATAAGGACAAAGTTTTCCTTCTTGATGCCCCAGTTTCGCTTTCTGGCTTACTTGGTCATGCTATGAATGTAGTTATCACCAGGTTCCAGGAGGCAAAAAGCCACGAGGAAGCCTTCGGGCAATTCCTTCCTCGCCACACTCAGGGGGAGGGGCCGTCGGCCACCCAGCCCCGCCCCAGTCCTTCTAGACGGGAAGCTCAAAAACAAAGTATGGGAACCATGTCCACCTCACAGCAGCCCCCAAAGCAAGACCTCAGGGCAGTTATTTATAAAAAGGAATAACCCTAACGGTTTTGCACCCAGCCCTGTGGGGGTAGCCCCCCATTGGGACGAGTCGCATGAAACATCCACCTGTAACCTCCCGATACCCCCATGAAACTCCATTCCCGCCGCCTCAGGTGTTTTGGGAGTTAGCGGTTTCCAGCTAAATGTTGGGTGTTCCGTTGCTTCCTGCCGTAGTCCAGGACATGGGACACTCGACATGCCCTCAACAGGAAGTGTCAGAATCGATACCATCTCAGAGAACCTGACAGCGTGGAAACTACTGACAGGTGTTGCTATGTGGGTCCTAAGAACAGTTGAAAAAGGCTACAGAATTCAATTTGTTCACCATCCTCAGCATTTCAACGGCATGGTTCCCACTACCGTGAAACAGTGAGAAGCATGTCTACTGTGGAAAGAACTGCAAAATCTCTTGGTCAAAGGGACCATAGAACATGTTCCCCTTCCAGAGAGAGAGTCAGGTTACTACAGCAGATACTTCCTGGTTCCCAAGAAGGATGGGGGGGTTGCGTCCGATTTTAGATCTTCGAGGCTTGATTCACTCAGAGGGCCTTCACGTTCAAGATGCTAACCGTCAAGACGGTCATGTCTCAAATCCAACATCGCGATTGGTTGGTCACGATCGATCTCATGGATGTGTACTTTCATATAGAAAGTCTGCCACAACACAGGAAGTTCCCGAGGTTCGCTTTCGGGGGTGAAGCTTTCCAACATCGAGTTCTTTCATTCGGTCTAGCCTTTTCACCCCACACATCCACGTAATACATGGATGCAGCACTGGCTCCTTTGCGACTCCGGGGCATCCGCATTCTGAATTACATAGAGGACTGGCTGATACTAGCACAATCACAAGAACTGGCATTACAGCACAGGGATATCGTCTTAGCTCATCTGGTTTCTCTGGGGTTGAGGCTCAATGCCAAGAAAAGCATCCTCTCTCCCACTCAGAAATGACCTGGGGATCATATGGAATTCGATCACAATGCGGGCACAATTGTCTTCCGCGCGAATCGAGTCCATTCAGAAAACCCTGAGCAAAGTCAGGCTAGGCCAAGGTTGCATTGTTCGTCAGAATCAACAACTACATGAGACTGTTTTAGTTGTGGCTCAAAGCCTGGGGATTTCAACCAATGGCCAATCATCTTGGATGATAAGGGTTACGCACCGCATGCTACGTACCCGTTCTATGTGGTTCAGACCCCGGTTCCTGACGCGGTCGTGGAGGGCACCTTTTGCTGCCCGGACTCGATCCTTCAGCTCGTCTGCCCTCACTACCCTCGACGGTTGGGCGGCCGAGGGTTATGCCACGATTCTCCAGGTGGATAAGGTGATCGCAGCACACCTGTGCCCGCTGAGCGCCACCACCTGGCACTCCCTTCCCGAGCCTGTAGGACGTCGTTGTTTCTAGCAATGAAAGTCTACAGTGCGTCTGGTCATGCCTCCTCCGGCCTGCACGCCATGGCCCTTCTACAAGTACATCAGGCCAATGTGCAAAAAGATTTGCACGAGGGTAGTTCTAATCCCGGTGTGCTGCAAGAACTGCGCTCAGCAACCGATCTCACCCTCCGAGTGACAAAGGTCACAGCACAAGCCATCGGGCAGATGATGTCCACATTCGTGGTCCAGGAGCGCCACCTATGGCTGAACCTGGTCGAGATGAGGGAGACAGACAAGGATCGGTTCCTTTATGCCGCCATCTCCCAGGCCGGCCTCTTCAGTGACACTGTCGAGGACTTCGCCCAGCAGTTCTCAGCGGTGAAGCAACAGACAGAGGCCATAAAGCACATCTTGCCCCAGCGCGACTCAAGAGTGTGCACCCCGTCTGTTTGCCGAGGTCGTCCCCCTGCAACCCAAACACAACTGGCTCTGCATCAGCTCGAACCTCATACTCACCCATGGCATAGAGCCCCCCGCTTCTCGGCCGGCCGCCAAGACCCCTCAGATGTCTCCCAAGCGTACCTGAGATGGGCCACCTGAACAAGGAGATGACTGCAGGAACACTGGAGCTGGTATGCAGACCATTCTGGTGGAGGGCCGAGAGGTAAATCTTTTGTTCCATTCTTTTCTGTTTGCCGCACCCCGCATGGGTTGCGGTACCCACATTGTCAAGAAAAGAGCGGTTTCCTCTCTCCTCAGTAGGGCTGAGCGATATGACAAAAATATTATCACGATATTCGTGTTCATATCTATCGATATTTATCACGATATTCAATCACATTTGCACATTGCACATTTTTTTGAATTTCCCAAAAAAGAAGAGAAAACTAAATTCTAAACAGTCTAAATAGTCTTTACAAAACTGCGTTGGGGGCCCAGATACAGCCAATGCAGTGGTGTCTGAGGGATCTTCTATGAAAATATTACAATATTTTATAGAGTTTATCAATTGAGTGCAGTTGGATAGGAATGTTATAAGATGATCTGTTAATTTTGAATCATAATGAAGGTATAAAAATATATTTATTTTTATTGTTTTTATTGTTGTGACTGAGGAATGATACTGTATGGGGGTTCAGGGGTATCTCCAGAGAGAAACATTTGAAAAAGTAAAAGTCTGAATGGGACATTTTTCTATTTCCATTAAAGTGAGAAAGACTAGGCTACAATCTAGTAATTGTTTTGTCTTTCATCCTTGTCAGAGATGAAGACATCTGAATAATTTCACAAAATTAGAACAGAAATCTATTTGTTTATTATTATGGCTTGTAACATGCTGATTAATAAAACTAAATTTAGAAAGAAAAAACTTTATGATCTAAAAGCGCTCTGGAAACACGCACCTCATGTTTGCGCACATGTTGGGAAAAAAGGAAGCGGGTGTGGCCCGAGACAGGGCATCAGTGAAGCATGTTTCAATGCTAGAGAAAAATATTCAAGAATACAGCGCAGAAATTTCAGATATGATGTAACTGGCACTGTTGTTTTGTCACACTGCTCACTAGAGACGATGAGAGGGCGTAACCGCCATCATGATGTCTTGCAGTCAAGATGGAATCAATCTGGGGTCCGGATCCGGAACGCGGTGGTCTGCATAGCGGGGACAATAGCAACTTCATACAGTCTGAGGCTGCGTTTCCACTGATGCAGAAGAAATCCGCACAAAGCCACTCCAAACGCTAGGGAACCGCTTGCCCTGTGCTGCTGTAAATTTTACAATCCAGACAATTAGCAACATGCATGTCTAGATGTAGAAAACTGGCTAAATATAGAAAATTACTCAAAGTTTTTTTTTATCGCGATAAATATTGATATCGTTTTATCGCCCAGCCCTACTCCTCAGGTTACAGCCTCGGCATCACAAACGAGGCCCCGCGCCTTCTCATGCCCTGCTGCATCACACAAACCTCATCCACGGGTAGCCACATCCTACCCATTATAAAGACATCCCACATCAAGGTAAGTGCTTGGAGGTTCAGATGACTGGCTGATTCTACCGCACTTTCGAGAGCTGTTGTGTGCACACAGGGACCTGGTGCTCATGCACCTCAGCCGTTTAGGGTTTCGGGTCAACTGGGAAAAGAGCAAGCTCTCCCTGGTTCAGAGCATCAATTTTCTCCACATGGAATTAGACTCGTTGTCAATGAACGAACGAGAACGGTCAGTCAGTGGTACGCTGCCTGAACTTGTCCAGGCAGAATATTTCGGTCCCACTGAAGTACTTTCAGAGGCTCCTGGGGCATATGGCATCCTCAGCGGCATGCTGCTTGGGTTGATGCATTTGAGACTGCACTGTCTCCGGACCTGAGGCATGCATGGGGCGTCTGGGGAGGCTCCATGCAGCCCGAGTGCATCTGTTCCTATGCTCATAGTAGCTTGCCTACACCTGCATCGGCAGATCACTCATCGCATGGCTCTTACACTCTAGACCGACCTTGCGTTTCTGCAGGCTGGAGACACAGCAAATGTCACAGCAAATGTCCATGCGGACGGACAACACCTCGACAGTAGCCTATATAAACCGCCAAGGTGTTTTTCGCTCCCGTCGCATGTCACAAATCGCCTGTTATCTCTTACTCTGGAGTCAGCGGCGGCTCAGGTCGCTGCACACCACTCAAATCCCAGGAAACCTCAATATCACAACAGATGCTCTGTCACGGCAGGTAACGCTCAGGGGAGAGTGGAGATTATACCTTCAGGTGGTCCGACTGAAACCTGTTCACTTCCAGGAATCCTCCCACTGCCCGCTCTGGTATGCCTTGACGGGAGCTCCCCTCAACACAGATGCACCGCCACACAGCTGGCCCTGAGGGCTGCGCAAATATGCATTCCCCGAGTGAGCCTACTTGCACAGGTTCTGTGCAAGGTCAGGGAGGATGAGGAGCAGGTCATCCTAGTGGCCCCTTATTTGCCCACCCAGACTTGGTTCTCCGAACTCATGCTCCTCGCTGTCTCCAAACAGAGGCTTGCCCACTGGATTGTGGATGCCATAGCAATGGCCTACCAGGTCCAGACATTGCCCGCCCCCTTGCGGGTTTGAGCACACTCCTCAAGAATGTGGCATCCTCGTGGGCACTGGCCAACGGCACCTTTCTAGCAGATATATGTAGGACAGCGGGCTGGGCAACACCCAATACCTTGCAAGGTTTACAATCTCCGGGTTGAGCCGGTCTCGTCTCGTGTTCTTTCAGGTGCGAACAGGTAACTAAGTACCTTCCTTGTGGTAGACCCGCATCTCCCTTGGCAGAGCCTCTCTGCCCCAGTTGGTGTGTTTGTAGAATCCTCCCCCTTACAAAGGGCAGGACTTACCACCGCACCTCTCCCATGTCCAGCCATTCGGCCCATATGATGTATTTGCCACTTTTTACCCTCCCCTCCAGGGCAGGGTGTGGCCTCCGCGGGGTCTTTTCCCCCTGAAAGAATAGGAACGGAATAGAACACCTTTCCTGGCGCATTTTACGAGCATTTTTAGGCCCCAGCGGACTCTATTTTTCTATGGAGAGAAAAATGTATAGAGAAAAGGCTGCGGCTGGCATGGCCTGCTCCCATATTTAGTACATCTCAAGGTTATGGGGAAGCACATGACGTCTTGGGGCGTCTGGGGAGGCTCCATGCAGCCTGAGTGCATCTGTTCCTATGCTCATAGTAGCTTGCCTACACCTGCATCAGCAGATCACGTGACCAGTTCAGTCATTGTGGCATTTTGTATATGGGACCCCTAGTGTCAATTCATCGACACAACGTCGAGTGAGTGACAGAAGGTGAACGTCTCAGTTACTGTCGTAACCTCCATACCCTGATGCAGGAAACAAGATGTTGTGTCCCTCTTGCCACAGACAGAACTTTTCCGCTGTAATGGCCAGAACCTTGTCTCAGCTCCTCAGTGCAAAACCTGAATGAACTTGCCTGCTGGCCACCCTTTTATACCCGTATGTCGGGGGGAGTGGCATGCAAATTCAACTCGCCAATTCTCATTGGCCTTTTCTCAAAGATCTGAAGGTGTTTAGGGCTCTCAAGATCGACCCCTAGTGTCACTTCATCGACACAACGTCTTGTTCCCTCCATCAGGGAATGGAGGTTACGATCGTAACCGAAACGATTTCCCTTGTACTTTCATGCACATTTTAACCTATCATCTGTGTGTTATTTGTCTGATCTATTAATTATTATTATTAGACAGGGCCACTTTTATTCCTAGTTTGCTCCTAGCCGTAACCAAATTTTGAACATGGGAGGACCAAACCATTTTGGGGGTGGGGGGTTGTTGTTGTTGTGGTCACAAATATAATGTTCCTCTGTCCATTAAAATAGTAAAGGTGTTACAATTATAATTTTTTGAATAAAGGCTTTAAATGCAAGTTTTTGCAAAAATTTTATAATTTTTGGCTTTAAAAGATATGTTGTTTTTTTAGTTCTCACAGTACAAGACAAACGCTGTGTCTGTATTGCTAGCAATATGCCTGTTTCAGTCATCTTTTTTAAAACATTTTGTGCTGTATCAAAGAAAATATTAATGTAATTGGAAATTATTTCCATCACTGATGTTTCTGACATGACATCAGTTGGCAAGCAAAAAGAAAATACACAAAATTATTTACTGCCATCAAGTTAAGCCTCATTGTTTCCCCCCATATAATCTTAACACAGTATTTTCTTCAAGAATCCTAACGATGCTCTTTTACATACAAAAACACTTCATATTGACCACTGCTGTCAAGGTCCAAAGAGGGAAAAAGATTATTATTAAAATACCATAAATGTAGTCCATACAACACTAAGCGCACAAGTCATATGTACTACTGTTATGATGTCTTTATAATGAACCTTTAATTACGCTTCATAGTGTTTGTCCTTTTTGAATCCTGAAATCTCTTGCTCAATATAAACTGCTATTCAATGAAATAGAGCTGCTTAAAATTTCTATTTTTATGTTCCAAGAAAAAGTAACAGCATATGGGTTTTGAACAACATAAGTGTTAGTAAATGAGAGAGTAAAAGTACATTTTCCATTTTCAGGTGACCTACAGGTGGCTCATTTTTTGAACACAGACCAGATAAGGACATACTCAAAATACTCTTGTAAAAAGAAGACTCTTAGGATATGCTGTACAAAATTCTGAATTAATTAAAGACATAAAAAATTGTTTACAAAATCTTAAATAGATTGTTAATGATTACCTAATAACATTTTCACAAAAAATATATGACACCGTCCTTGTCACAACCTAAAATCTCAATGGAAGCCACAGGTCTAATATTCAAATCTAGGTGATAACACACTATGTGTTTTATCAATAATTTTCTTAGACAATGTCAAGTGAATTTTCAAAAAAGCTCCTTCAAAAACCTGCCAGATAACCACATTCATTCAAATCCTTTATACTTCACACAAATTCGCACATTATCTCAATCCTGACATGCTGAAAACTACTCCAATAATGTTTTTACATTCACAATTATGCATGACTGTGACAGAGGGCTCTGTCGCTGACCATGACGGTACTCACATGGACACTACATACATTTGAATTGTACCCATTCATTCATGCTGCTCTCATTGTACAGGTGACGAGCTGTGTATTAGCAAGGAAAGCAAAAGCATTCTCTCTCTCTCTCGCTCTATCTCTCTCTCTCTCTCTCTCACACACACACACACACACACACACACACACACACACACACACATACACCTCAATCATGTCACCATTTCATCCCATATGGTTATATCAGTACACAAACCCATTTCTTTCAGGTTCTGTTTCTGGGTCACCCGATGAATGGACAAAACCACTTGATATCTGTGTTATTTTGTGTGTTTTTGGTTAAATGTTTGTCTAAACAGAGATGGATTAGTCCTTTTGTTTTACGTGAAAAAAAAAACAAGGTACAAATAATATATGTGGTACATCAAACTTTGTGATTTGGTGAGCTGTTACCTGCTATTGGTATGTCCCAGGGGAGGGGCATTGGATATATATAAGTAGCTTAGTTTTCAGAGTTGGAGTGGAAGGTTAAGAAATGTGACTCATAAACTAATTGTGGTAGGAATTCTTTGATTCATTATTTTATTTTTGCTTGTTTGATATGGAATCAACCAAAATTGTTTTCACTTCCATGGGAACTTTGTAAATAAACACCATTACACTTACATGATATTTGACTGAGCCATCAATTATTATTTTTTTTTAACTGAAACCCACCTTTGTGACAATGACATATGAATCACATAATGTACATGACATGTTTTCAATTACAAATTGAAAATTTCACCAAATGATGAATAGTTTAAACCCTTGGAAATTACTTTCGGTTGGAACAGCATTTTAATCATAAAACAGTGGTCAACTTTTGCACGATTAGTTAGATACTTTCGACTTACAAGACACTAACACTCTTAACGTGAACTGCTTGCTGATGCGTGGCACTGGAATGATCCATGAGGTTTCAGTTTTGCTTCTTAAACTTGACTCCCACCTTCGTCCATTTGATTGGCTATCTCAAATGACATTGATGAGCGGTGTTGAGACTTTGATGAGTCTACTGAGCATGCTAAAAAACAATTAAACCTTTATGTCATTCCTGCAACAACTTCTGGCCATATCTGATTACTGGAGGGGACTTGTCCCCCTCAAAGTATATTGTGGTTACTGCCCTGATAATTTGTCTCTTTGGCAACAGACAAAGCTATAGTTTGTGTGGGTCAGCTGGTAAAGCTCTGTGATATTAAAGCAAACTTTATGTGTCTGAGTCTTTGATTTTGTCTAACTGCAATGTAAATCTTACTTGGCCTTTTATATTGTATGTCCACTGGTGGATTTTCAGAATTTTGAATTGGTACATCAGAGTACAAGGAATAATTATACTCTAGAAGAGTAAATCTTATAGAAAGAAAAGCATTACTTTTGTGCATTGCTATTGTGCATGGTCCCATAACAATCCACATCATTTTCTTCTTTTACAGCATATCTTTAAAGGGATTGGCCTTTAAATCATTGTATATATTCTTGTGTGCACTTCCGTAACATTACTTAATAGTAACTTAAAGTTATTTAAAAGTTGAAGCCATCTGAACATCAATTGATGTGTTACTAATGTTTGTGGGATTATTTATTCAACTGCATGTTTGGGAACCCTTGTGTGAAATGTAACTCTCAAAAACAACTTTTTCAGAATGTATTAATCTTGGTAAAGTTAATTTGCACTGAAAAAAGCTATGGGCTGAAACGTTTTTCTCGCTTGTCTGTCTTTAACTTGCACACTGCACTTTTTCACTATGCACTTCACTAATTTGAAAAAATACAATCTTTTTCTAAGTGTTACCATGTAAACTATCTCAACATAAAAATCCTTTAAATATAAGTACAATTTTATTAACTTAATTTAACCATTAAAAACATTAATTATGTGTGTTGCTGGACTGTATTGTGAAATAAAGCAATTCACACATTTTTGAGTTCTGCAGGCAATTATTAATGTTACATTAAAGAGTACACATTCATTATAATATCAGAATGTTGAAAATGCAGAATCTATTTCTTAATTAGTTATAGTTTCTAGAAGTAGTTCTGGGTTCTGAAGTGTGTCCATGTCAATATGAATAGAAAAAGTTCCGTCTGGATTGATAGGAACAGTAATTGGGAGAGGAACAGCCATCCTTGACAGTGTCATCTAGAGCAGTAGGTACAAAATGAATTAGTTTATTCATATCAAATCTCTGTGAGTACTAAATAATTAACAAACAATCTGGCCTCTTACCTCTGCAATCCTAGCAATGATATTCAGGGTTCTCTGGGTTGGCAAGGCCACAATCAGATTAACCTCTTTCTCACTGTTCGTGGCTCTTTCAAGCTTGAATTCAGCCTGGTAAGCTGACATAGTGAAGTGCTTAGACAGCCTAAGTGATGCCCCAGAGAAGAGGAAATACGTAACACCATTTTTATTTTTAACATATACCAAACATTTCTTATGTGTTGATGAACTATACTTTTTGGCATAGGTGGTGACAATTATTGGAAGCCTCTCCCATTCCAGCTCTAGATGGACAGCAGGGAATTCTCCAAGAACACCGGCCTCAGCTTTAGCAGTAACAGCATATTGTTGACACTCTGGACCCCAAGCAAACTTGGCCTAAAAAAGTTTGTTTGAGCTTATTCGTTATGAAGTCAATTTGATTTAGGATGAAGAAAAACATATTTTTTTTGTTTTAGTATCACGAGTTCCAGTCTTACAGTGACTTTGTGTTTGCTGAGCAGGACACCATCAGCACAAATCTTCAAGTTGTCATTTTCAACAATTGAGGAAACAATGAGCTGCACTCTTGCAGTTGGCTTGTCAAAGTAGGCAGCAAGTTGGTAGCCCATCAGCATTTGGTCAACTCTTACGGCAGGGGCAATGATAGCAAAAACAGGTGGAATAGAATTTCCGAGGAACTTAGCCTGAAAACATAAACCATAACCAATTACCGAGGGAATTTTAGTTATTCACAAAGTAGCACCGTTGAGCACCGTGTTACTATGGAAAAAAGAGACAAATTCAGTAAAACAATTGATTCACCTGTTTCTGAATATCCTCAAAGCTAGATCCAGTGCTTCCACTGCTAACTGCCTGTGAGGCTCCACGGTGTGCCATGAACTGCAAGCAAAGTCAAGTTTTGTATCAAGTGAAATAAGAAAAAACATATGAAGTAAAAAATCATATTAAGAATAGCATCTTTTAATTATTACCGATCTTTGTGGAATTTCCTGAAGGGCTCGATTATGGTTGCAGTCTGAAAATCAATACAAAATAACTCAATGCACAACAAAATGCCTCAAGGAGACATTTATTATAAAAATACTGGCAACATCACCAACAAGCAGAGCTCCGTGTCCTCACCTTAGTCATACGAGAACGGGACATGGAGGAGCTTGAACTGCTGGAACTGATTCTGCGGCTACTGCTGCTTTCAGAAGAGACAGGAACGTTTTTCGCTTCAGTCTCCAGGATTTCCCTCAGATTCAACAGGATGCTCTTTCCCTCTGGAGTGTCCTCATCAACAAGGTTGTTTTGCTTAAGGAGCCTCTCAGCAGCTCTAGGGCCAACTTGAACCTCAAGCTCGAGTTTTTCAACAGTAGGACCTTCACCTGGAGCCAGAACGACAATCCATTAGCATTATTTTTTTATAACTTTACATAACTTTAAATGTGTCTTAAAGAATACCTCTTGCTACTGAAACATGGGCTGAGTGCTGTCCAATTATGTACAACAGAGGAACTTTCTCAATAAAAGCAGCATTGTGATAAAAGCAGCATTGTGAGAATGGACCTCAATGCATCCCTTCATTTCAATGTATGGGACAGCAAGACAGAGGGTCTTGTGGAATGGAGTAGCAGCTCTCACAACTGACATATCAGGATCAGTGTTCTCAGAGGACTGAAGAGAAAAATTAAGTAATGTCAAAAAAGACACTTTACAACTTTAAGAACATGAAAGGTCAACAAGTTTAAAGCTTACCAAATCACCAGCATCAGCTGTCTTTTGCATAGGCAACTCAGGTACCAAGGAAACAATTCTCTCTGCAGAGAGATCTTCAATGTTTCTGACCACAGCAAGAGACTCAAAGCTTTCAAAACAAGAAAAGGTTGGGATATGAGACCAAAAGAATTAACACTTTTGAAACATTTTAATCTTTCAGGAACCTTTCGGATCTTCCAGAAAATAAATGTTTGCTACATCAATAGAATTTACATTGCATTACCTCAAAGTAGCAATATGTTAAGGAACCTCAACAGGCAGAGCCTCCACCTTGTAATTGTCCTTGAGAATATCTGCTCTTGCTGAAACTTTTCCAGGGATGATTGTACGGATCTTTCCTTTGGCCATAACAGCAGCTTGAATCAAGGCAGTGTTAACTCCCATCACAGCAAAGGTCTGCAGAGCAATGCTGGAGGAAGAATAAGGGAGTTTATGTTTGTTAAACGTTTATTGTAGAAATGTTTAGCTGGTAGTTTCACATGTAGCTGTAAAAGTATACCTTGGTTTAACTTCTGTTTGGAAATGAACATCAGTCCTTTTCAGCTGCTCAAGAGTGATGGTCTCAGGCTGCTCAGGGAGAGGAGGTGTAATGGCAGCCTGAACTAGAAGGATGAACAAAACAATATCAAAGTAAGCATAACCATGTTATAACTGCAGAAAAACTACTGCAGAAAGAGAAAAAAATCTAGGAAATAAAACCTCACCTTTGACAGATGCAGCAGCAACTGCAGCAGTGTAGAAACTGAACTCCATGGGCATACCAACTGCTGTTGGAAAGATGCGACGTACTTCAGCTGCTAGTAGGGGTTTGGCATACTGCAATGCAATTCCTTCCTGCAAAGCTTTCAGGGCCTCCTTCAACAGTTAACGTGGTCTGGGTCCAGTAGTCATCTGGGAATAGGTTTAATTTAACAGTCATCTAATTTTGAGAACTGCTAATGTGGGAGAAAACATTAAGTATAATACAATACCGGCATTGCTTGTTCAATGATGGTTTTGTCAATGTTCACATAAGCCACTTCCTGTCCAAGAAATTTGATGTAGACAGAAGCCAAAGTCTGATTGTTTGGCAGAGCCTTCCAGTTTGTGAGCTTGAAAAACAGAGAAATGATATTTATTTTGCCTAAGTCATGTTTTTAAAACTACTTAAAATTAAACAATAAAGTGGAAATCATAACTTACTGTTCTTAGGGTGTGCTTTAGCTTGGTGATACGGTCAACACTTTCATCTGCTGCTGGAGATTGCAAAAGAGCCTCCTGGATTCCTTCAGTTCTTACACCAATCTGTTTGAGAGGAATCATAGCATGAAGACTATAAAAATATTCTAAGACAAGAAATCATTTTATTGGAAAAAACACCTTCTTTCTGGTGACCCACCTCAAGAACATCAGCAGCAGCTCCAGCCAGGTAGGCACGTGCTTTAGCTATAATAGCTCTTGGCAGGATGGTGGCAGCATCATTGATCATGTAGGCACTACCAGCAGCTCCAATCATAAGAGGGGCTTCACAGGAATAGAGAGACCAATGCAATTAATCAGCAGAATTTCATTATAAAAGATTATTATTATTATTATTATTATTATTATTATTATTATTATTATTATTCATTTTAGGAAACACCACTTTGCCCTCTCTTAAATGACTTAATCTGTTAAACTTACTATGGTAGATGTCCAGCTGAAGGGCTCTGCTGAAGTGGTAGCTAAGCTTGTCCAAATTCTTGTTCAAGAGCTTTATGGCAACATTAGCTGCACCAGCAATGAAATGGACACACATATTCACCTTAGGCTTGTTCTCATTTTAATTGATAATGAAATACATTTGAATTTAAAAAAATTTTTTCATTCTTACAAAGTTGCCATATCAGGAGCAGTGATTCTGGCCAATGACTTGATGTGGGAATAGGCAAAGCTTGCAACCTGCATATTAGTCTCAATCTTTAAAGCACCAGCAAGACTGGAGATGAGAGCCACTGAGGATCTGGTCTCAAACAATGCAATACAAGCAACCATACGCACTTCAGGGTGGAGTGCCCTGTCCATTAAGAGCTGCAGGGCCACTGGCTGAACCTGAAATAGGAAACAAGGCTAGTTAAATATCTGAAGAAAACATGCACAAACAGTTTTTCATTTTTAATTCCTACAGCATAATGTCAGACACTTACCAATTTGCGCTCTTTTTTGGCAATATTTCTCATGGCCATGATGGCATCAACCTGGACTCTAATGGGCAGAGAAGCACCTGCAGTTCTCAGTCCTGGCAGGAGTTTCATGATAGTTTTAAAACTAGCAGGGTGACCAGCATTGCCCAGAACTTTCAGAGCCAAAGTGATTTCATGGATCTCATTCTTGGCAATGGCTTCTGCCGCAATGTCATGGATGGGCTGAGGTGTATGATGCACAAATAATTAGAAAGTATGGTAAAAACAAACTTATCCCTAATAGAAATGTTTGGAAAGGATTAGGCATTTACCCTGAGGAGCTCTGCAGGGCAGGTGGGAACTTCAACACAGTACTTGGCAATCATTGAACCATATCCAAGCATGACAACTTCACGCAGAGCTGGGATTGTAGCGATTTTCTCGTGCATTGCCAGACTCTGTTCAAAAAATTATTAGTTTGTAGTAGACAAAATTTGAAGAACTGTATATTGAATAGAGAAAGATGTACCCACAGCAGTCAACTGGATGGTCTCCAAATCAGCAGTGACCATTTGCAGAGCAACCACAAGAGCCTGAATGAACTCAGCAATGGTACATTCACCAGACAGGAATTTCTCCTTGATGAATTTTACAATGACTGGTGTGCCAACAGCAGGAAGAGCATCCAGAAGCCAGCGTCTAAGAGAGGAATTGTTTTAGTTAAAAAATGTAACATTACTTTTAAATAATATTGCTCTTAACTATCCAACACTTTACCTGTAAACGGGTTTGTCCTTGAACTGAGACCAGATGGCTTCAATATTCTCCAAGGTGGCAACACGCAGGAGCTGGACGAGCTGAACATACTTAAGCGGAGCATCATCATGGACCATGGCAACATACTTTTCAACCAAGTCATTTAGGACCTCCACAATCTGGAGGGAGTTAGGGCAATATTATAAGACTTGAGAGTTCCGAGTAGATGCATTTGTAGACTTTTCTTTTTATTAAATCAAGGGTTTTGACTCATTCAAGGTAAATGGTTTAAAACAATTAATTGAACCTGAGCTGGTGCATCATTGATCTTCAGGAGTAGAATGGGAGTCTGAAGAATTTCAGATGCAAACTCATATTGCAGGGATCCACGGGCCAAATAATCCGATTTGATGGGAGCAATGGGGGTCTTCTCAATTTCAATATAAGTCAAGGTTTGTCTGTAACAAAAAAAATGTCTTAACCTTGACTTCTTAAAATAACAAAATATGTAAGCATTGTTGCTACTTCATGTTTTAAAAGGATCAATCGTACTTTGCTTCCATCTGGGCAGCACCATGCATCTCATTGAAGGGTGAGAACTGATACAGTTCCTCAACTGTTGCCTCTGAGATCAGTATACCATTGGCAGCTGGTTTCATGATGTAGTTGTAAGTTGCCGCTTCAATCAGACCCTTGACCCTCTTTCGAAAAAAAAGGTGCTCATTTCACTTTTCACATTTTTATGATGTCAAACTTTTTTCTACTTCCCTTGCAGTCTTTAGCATTACCTGGGTGCATTCAACACACTTCTCTGTGTATGCCAAGCCGACTTCCTTCATGATTCTCTCCTGGCAGTGGCTCAGATCCTTAGATTTGGTGACAATAATGCGGTTGGCTTTTGAATCTTCATTGATGATATAGTGGGTCCTACACACTCCTTGAACTCCAGCCTTAGAGGTCCAAGATTTCAAATTAGATCAAAATTTACTGAGATCTCCTTCTGACCTATTGCAGTTCATAGATGTTCTGGGTCTTCTTTAGGTTGAGCTGAAGGATGTTGAGGATTCCTCTGTGCAAGTTCATGACAGTAGGGGTGACTTCTGCAGGGGCAAATACCTTTCCAATCACACCATTAGAAAAAGTGATTTAATAAAACATAATCTTGCTTTGGTTTATATTTCAGCATTATATATCATTATATATGATATATAATGTCCTTGTTGGACATTGTTCACGTTTTCACCGTGATAATTACTAGAAAGGTTTCCAAACCTGTCTTCTTATTGACAAATTCATCCAAATCTCGCAAAAGCCCTTAAAGTGATAGTTCACCCAAAAATGAAAATTCTCTCATCATTTACTCGCCCTTATGCCACCCCAGATATACAGGTATATGACTTTCTTTCATCTGCTGAACACAAATTAAGATTTTCTCAGTTTTTCTGGTCCATACAATGCAAGTGGATGAGTGCCAACATTTTAAAGCTAAAATAAATCACATTAGCTTGCATAAAAGTATTCAATAAGACTCAGTGTTTAAATCATTATCTTCAGAAGCGATGTGATAGGTGTAGATGAGGTTTTCAAAATCGCAAATGTTCAAATGTGTCATGGTAGGTTCATACACGCAGGGTGAATGATATGCATTGACACAGAGGAGGAGACACCCGCTTACTCTTTTTCTTTGGAGATGACAATGAAAAAACATTTTCACACAAGGTGCTTTTACATGGAGCCTAGCAATCCATTTTGTAATCAGACCAGTAGCACAGTCACAATAAAACATTCTCATGTAACCACATCAATCAAAATTAATTGGCCAAATCCGATGTAAATTTCATTCAGATTGTCGCCCTTTAGGCGACATAGGCAAGCGCCTAGGGTGGCATCGCTTCAGGGGCACTGATCTACCGAGCCAGTAATGCGCCCTGTGTGTTCCGATGACGTTTTGTGTCACCCCATTGAACAAATAGACCATGCACTAAATGCCTTACTACCAACCTACTCTTACTGTTTCTGTTATACTGTGTTTGGTAAAAACAGTGAGAGAAGTATAGATAGTATGCCTTTGTGAACACGGCCATAGACTCGTGAATCAAAGTGATAACCGTGAACTTTTTGGACTCAAGATGGCGCACAGTATGGCTGCTGTGTTGCGAGCTCCGACACAACACTGCAGATTATTGTTTGTTTTGTTTACAGTTTTTTGTTTTTTTTGTCTTGGATGTTGTCTGCCTTATTATATACAACAGACAAATGCTTTTGGACATTGGTTCTACAATTACACACCGTAAACCGGACTTCAAATTCCTCAATGCCGACCCGCTGTTTACAAACATGCCAGCGGAGCCCTTTGTCTGGGCTGCCCGGCCACGGAAACGCAGAAGGAAAAGGGGAAAAAGAGCCGGCGTTCTCATCAGAGTAAGACGTCGTGCAAATCAACCCCCGCTACCCAGTATAATACTGGCAAATGTTCAGTCTCTGGACAACAAGCTCTGCGAGCTGTGAGCGCGGATCTCTTTCCAATGAGAGACGAGGGATTGCAGCGTTATTTGCTTTACAGAAACCTGGCTGGCTGCGGAGATTCCAGAATCGGCCATCAAACCCGCGGGGTTCTCCGTGCACCAAGTGGACAGAGCGAAAGACCTCTCAGGTAAAAGCAGTGGTGGTGTATGTTTTATGATCAACAAATCATGGTGTGATCAGAGGAACGTACATTTTATCAAGTCTTTCTGCTCACCTGATCTGGAATATCTCATGCTTCTGTGTCGACCATTCTGGCTACCAAGGGAATTCACAGCGGTCATTATCACAGCTCTGTACATCCCCCCACAAGCCAACACAGCCCGGGCACTCAAGGAACTGTATGGGAGTATAAGTGAGCAGGAAACCGCGCACCCTGAGGCCACGTTCCTTGTTATGATTCATTGTTGTTGACTTTAACAAAACCAATTTTAAAACAATCGCACCAAAATACCACCAACACATCAGCTTCAACACACGAGGGGACTGTTTTTTTTTACCATTAATATTCTCCTTTCCGGGATGGCTACAAATCTCTCCCCCACCCACCATTTGGCAAATCAGACCACTCTTCCGTCTTACAGGCAGAAACTGAAATGGGAAGCACCCACTCTCAGAACGATCCAGTGCTGGTCAGACCAATCAGACTGTTATGCCCTCCGTAACTCTATCAGTGCAGCCAAACGCCAGTACAGGCACAAAATTGAAGGACAGTTCAATACCACCGACTCTAGAAGTATGTGGCAGGGAATTACCATCATCACGGACTACAAAGGGAATAAAAACTCCGCCGTGAACACCGCTGCCTCTCTCCCGGATGAGCTTAATATATTTCATGCTTGTTTCGAGGACAACAACACCGCCCTCATGGAGAGAGCACTTGCGGCTGACGCCACAGATGATGGTTCACTCTCCGTCTCTTTTGCTGATCCTTCCGCCAGGGGGAACATCCGTAAAGCCGTGGGTCCAGACGGCATTCCGGGCCGCGTCATCAGAGCATGCGTGAACCAACTGGCTGGTGTTTTTACGGACATTTTCAACCTGTCTCTCTCCCTATCTGTAGTCCCCACATGCTTCAAAACGTCAACCATTGTGCCTGTACCGAAGCAAGCCAAAATCACTTGCTTAAATGACTGGCCTCATTGTCAGCAAATGCTTTTAGAGGCTAATCAGAGATCACATCTGCTCTGTGCTGCCCACGTCTTTGGACCCATTTCAGTTTGCCTACCACAACAACCGCTCCACTGATGACGCCATTGCATCTACAATACACACTGCTGTCTCCCACCTGGAAAAAAGGAACACTGTCACACATCACAAGCACACTGGGTTGGCTTGTCGGGTTCTCTCGACTGGAGGCTCTGTGTCTGCTTTTATGCCGCTCTCCTCATGCTCACTGGAATTAGAGACAGGTGTTAGGCATAATTTAGCTCAGGTGTAAGCGCCCTTACCGATTTCCTCTCTGCTTGACCACGCCCCCGCTGCCACAAACACATATGTGAGAATACTGTTTGTAGACTACAGCTCAGCATTCAACACCATAGTGCCCTCCAGGCTTGATGAAAAACTCCAGGCTCTGGGCTCAAACAGCTCGCTGAGCAGCTGGATCCTGGACTTCCTGTCAGGCAGACGTCAGGTGGTTAGAATGGGCAGCAACAGCTCCTCATCACTGACCCTCAACAGCAGAGCCTTGCAGGGCTGTGTTCTCAGCCCACTCCTGTATTCCATGTACACACATGACTGTGTGGCAACACATAGCTCCAATGCCATCATTAAGTTTGGTGACGATACAACGGTGGTAGGTCTGATCACTGACAATGATGAAACAGCTTACAGAGAGGAGGTGCACACTCTGACACGCTGGTGTCAGGAGCACAACCTCTCCCTCAATGTCAGTAAAACCAAGGAGCTTGTGATAGACTTCAGGAAGAAAGACAGAGAACACAGCCCCATCACCATTAATGGAGCACCAGTGGAGAGAGTCAGCAGTTCCAAGTTCCTCGGTGTCCACATCACTGAGGAACTCACATGGTCCATCCACACTGAGGCTGTTGTGAAGAAGGCTCACCAGCACCTCTTCTTCCTGAGACAGCTGAGGAAGTTTGGAATGAACCACCACATCCTCACACGGTTCTACACTAGTACTGTAGAGAGCATCCTGACCGGCTGCATCACCGTCTGGTACGGCAATAGCACCGCCCACAATCGCAAAGCCCTGCAAAGGGTGGTGCGAACTGCCAGACACATCATCGGAGGTGAGCTTCCCTCTCTCCAGGACATATATAACAGGGGGTGTGTGAAAAAAGCTTGGAGGATCATCAGAGACTCCAGCCACCCAAGTCATGGGCTGCTCTCACTACTACCATCAGGCAGGCGGTCTCTCAGCATCAGGACCCGCACCAGCCGACTACATGACAGCTTCTTCTCCCAAGCAATCAGACTTTTGAACATTTGATCTCTCACGATCAATAATCAGCACTGCACTTTATTAATCTTATATCTCACACTGGACTGTCAAATATATTCTCCTCAATACAACTACTGTATATATATTTTTTATATACTCTTTATTTATTTTTTTTATTGTATGTGTATTCTATATTGTGTGTATTGTTTACTGTACATTGTATATCATTATTGTGTTGTGTAAGTATGTGTACATTTGATATGTAAATAGTGTTGTGTAAATATGTTGTTTACTGTAATTGGTATATGTCTCGTCACTGTCATGACTGCTATGTTGCTCGGAACTGTACACAAGTCTTTCACCTACTGTTGCACTTGTGTACATGGTATTGTGACAATAAAGATATTTTATTTGATTGTATTTGAATTATTCAGTATTTTGAGTCAAATGATTTGTCTAAATTAATAAGCTGAATTGTTTGAAGATCTTTTGTCATGCAGTAAAACAGAAATTGGATGTTTTAGAAGACAGAGAACAAAAACAACACTTAATTAAGTGGATATTTACTTACAATTAATTGAAACAAAACCTGCAGCTGCGCTCAATAGTTTGCCAGTGATGAAGGTCATGTACTGTATGAGTGCAAGTGCAGTCTGTGCTGCTGGAGGGTCTCGCCTAGGGTGCCAAATGGGGTAGGTCCAGCACTGGGTTGTGTAAAACTTCAATAATCAGTTGGAGAAGAAAATATTTGCCATGTAAATGCTTAATTGGATTGCTTTCTGAAACTGAGACGCTGTGAAGATCGACCAATAGAAGATCAAAACATAACACACTTTTGACCTATAATATATAAAAGGTAGATGTATTTTATTGTTGCTGGACAGTAAGTAGATGGTACATTTGCACATTTTGAAGGACAAAATGTGCAAATGTTTTATTTTTTATGTGTCGTTTATCAAAACCAGATGCCCTCACGTAACATCATATTCTTGTTCTTTGTGTTGTCCAAAATAATGTTTCACCAAGTCATCTCAATGCTGCATGCCCACATAAGAAATCAAATTCTCCTGAGTCAAGGCAGCACGTGAGTACTATGAGCATTATATCACCCATCTCACATAATTTTCTGTTGCCTGTATAGATCTCCATTGGTGATTTTGTAAAATGTGTAACAGCATTAGTGGATTCTGGGGCTGCTGTTAATCTCATTAATCAAGAGATCACCAAAAGCAGAACTCAACATTCAACTCAACTCAACACACCACTGAATACTTACCTAAGATTAATATCACCACTGTTGACAATGCACCTATTGGTACAGGCATAAACCAACAGAATGTTTCTATAACCAAGATTGGACTTTTTCATGTATAGAATATCTCACTATATGTCATCAAATCACCCAAGCATGCTCTTATCCTGGGTCATCAATGGCTGGCCATCCATGAACCATCGAGTTCCTGGAATCAAGGTGAGCTCATGCTATGGTCAAGTTACTGTCATAAACATTGTCTCCATTTTACTGTTTCCAAGCCCTGCCTTATCACCAGTATTGAGATCCCTGAATCACAGAAGTAGACCACAATTCCCAAGGAGTATGCAGAGTTCAGTGAGGTGTTGAGGCCAAACAAATTGCAATGGAATGATGCTGCAAACCAGGCCTGCATCTCCCTTAAGTGAAGCTTCACGACTGAAAATCCTGACTCAAATCTTCCCTTCGTCGTTGAGGTAGATGCTTCAGATTGTGGGATTGGAGCTGTCCTGTAACAATGTCATGGGACTCCAGGCAACTTTTACCCATGTGCCTTTTCCTCCAGATAGTTTAACTCAGCAGAGCGTAACTATGATGTGGGGAATAAGGAATTACTTTCCATGAAAGCGGCACTCGAGGAATGCCGTTGATGGTTAGAGGGGGCAGTCCACCCATTACAAGTTATCACCGATCACAAGAAAATATCAAGGTAGCCAAGAGATTGAACCCACATCAAGTACAATGGTCATTGTTTTTCACCAGGTTCAATTTTACAGTCACTTACTGCCCTGGCAGCAAGAACAGCAAGGCAGATGCACTATCATGCATCCAACTCAACTCCAAACTCACCATGGGTCCATTCTGCCACAATCTGTCATTATTGCACTGATTAACTGGGACATCATGGAGGAGATACAATGAGCACAACAGCATGAACCGTCACCACCTAACTGCCCCCCTATTGAGCACTGCATACGCCAAGCTCTACAACAGAGGACTATCGAATGGGTCCACAATTCCTTGAGCACAGGACACCCTGGTCTCCAAAGAACTGTTACACTGGTACATAATTCTTTCTGGTGGCCATCGTTGATTCATGATGTGACTAAATATGTGAAGTCTTTCAGGTGTGTTCCCAATCCAAGACCCCCAGAGAACTGCCCACAGGGTTGCTTCAACCACTGCCCATACTACAAAGACCATAGTCTCACCTGTCCATCAACTTCGTCACAGTCTTGCCAAATTCCCATGAATACACTACCATTTTGTTAATAACTGATCGATTTTCTAAATCATGTAGACTTGTCCCTCTCAAGGTTTTACCCACTGCCATGGAAAACGCTAATATTTTGTTCCACCAAGTGTTTAGGATCTATGGATTAGCAGAGGACATCGTGTCCAATCGAGGTCCATAGTTCACATCCCGAGTTTGGCAGGCGTTCTGCAAACAATTGGACATTAATGTAAATCTCACCTCTGGTTATCACCCTCAGGAAGGTGGAATCTCTAAATCTAGAGATTGGCAGATATCTTCAGAGCTATTGTAGCCATGATCAGGAGAAATGGAGCGACTTCCTGCCCTGGGCTGAATATGCACAGAACTACCTCACCCAGACCTCTACGGGTCTAACCCCCTTCCAATGCGTGCTGGGCTACCAACCCCTTGATGTTCCCTTGGTCTGGAGAACTTTCTACAGTGCCAGAGGTGGAAGATTGGATTAGGCGAAGTGAGAGGGTGTGGGACAGCGCACATGTCTGTTTACAGTAAGCTGTCCGAGCCTAGCCTAGAACCACTCTGACACTTTAATGTTTACATATCATGAAATAAAGGACAATACACAGGATCACATTTAGGCTACCTACACAGAAAAATTAATTATGGTGAAGTAAATATAGAAGAAAAGATTAAGTACTTCTAAACTGAATGAGTTGTTAGTGTTAACTTGAAAATATTAAGTAAATGTTACATTTAAACGTAAAAAATAATGCGCTAACTTATAAAATATGAAATATGATTGTTTCTTATCTTTTACAATGTGTCATCGTGTATCAATTCTGAAGTAGAAAACTTCTTGTTTTGTGCAGTCTGAATTACCTATGAAAAAAAAACATAATTATCATCGTCATTGTGTTTTGAGCATCAAGTGTTGAAGTTTGTGTGCGCAGCTCTATATGGTATTACTATTACCAGTTTTGCAAGGTGATGTTGTCTCAGACTAAATAGCATTCATTTAAACTGAAATATGTTATTATATCATTGTTAAATTATATTCTGCTATACTAGCTTAATTTGCAGAGACAACAATAAGTAAGCCATTCATAGGTTCATTTTCTTCAAAACTGCTAATTATGTGTCTCTGTTGCACTATGAAAATTCATTTGTTTTGAGTTTGTTTTGAGCAACCTGTCTCTAGAGAGACAATAACATTGACTCGACCAATGGCGCGAGTTAGAGGAGGGGCTATCTATTTGCTTTATCTATGGCAAAAGGGGGGGTGTATTCAGAATTTTTTGTTGTTGTTGTTGTTTTTGTTTGCAATTATGTTTGGTTGTGCAGAAATTACATCAGGTTTAAGCTTCCCTATGGGAGGCTTTTTTAATCCATGTGGTACATGATTCAACTTGTATTTGCAAGTTCAAAACTTGACATTTTCTAACGATTTGTTCAATTAAATTTTACTTTTAAATATACTTTTTAAAAACTTTAAGTTTATTTTGGTACAATGTACTGTATATCATATTTGTAAGTAAACATTATTGTATTTACTGAAATGTTTAGTTACGTTTATTCACTCTTTACTCAAAATTATGTCACAAAGTTAAGTAGATTTTTCTTCATTTTATACCATTGAGAAAACTGTGTGCAAAAACTTGCAAAATAATAAACACTGTCCTGTGCTCTTGTTGTTGAGCAGCAACAGTAATTGCATCAATATAAGATATACAGCATACTGTATATACATAAATGTTTTTGCATGTGTTTTACAGCTCACAGAAAAACATTTGTAAACCTTTCTGCCTTGTTGTTTTGTCATTGCAGTAGCTGCACAAATATTTAAACACAGCTTCACAAAATATATGAATTCTAATAAAAAAGTAGAACAACCAAAGACATTCCCAACACTTATTGAATCGATATCTCATTCAGCCACAATACAACTAATCTCTGAACTGTCTTGCATTTTGACTAATATTTCTTAGGCTATTCATATACTGTAAGTTGATGTTCATTTTAAAGTTATGTTTTTGAATAATAAGATGTGTATAGTGAATAAAAGCAGTGAGTGTTGAATTAAGAAGAGAGGCGGCAAAAAGAGGGCACAGGAAAATGGAAGAACATAAAAAACATACCATTAGTTTGTGCTGATTTGTGTTGCAAAAACAAACTTTTAAACTTTATTTAAAGGTATGAAGGTATGAAACTTTTTTGGGGCTGATAGATGTCTTTCCACACCATGTCGTACCAGTCACTCCATACATGTATTGTTTATTTTTGTGCTTCTTTCAAGGGTGCCTGTAGTAACCAAGTGAGTTACTGTGAGTAAATAAACTTTAGAACCCAAAAATATAAAATAACAGACAATATTTTAATGAGACTTTACAGAGTAAGATTGATGGCCAATGTTTGTATCTTAGTGAAAATGCAGCATACAGTATTTACACTTGAGCATAGTAGTTAAACATAAACAATGGAAATGTATCAGATGCTAGAGAGATGTTCATTCTCGTATACAGCCAATTTATATGACATCACTCCATGGCAACACTGTAACATTGAATATGCAAATTCTAAATGTAAGAAAGAAGGCCAATAGCAATATATTATGCAAAAAAAAAAAAAAAATGACGGCATGAATATTGGTACGATTTTGAATGCTGAACATACAGTAGATTTTGCCGGGCTGCTTGTCACCCGTGTATCTGATGAATAAGTTCCGAAAGTTAATCTCTGTCAATAAGCAGCAACTAACATAGTGAAAACTTAAGTAGTAATGTTAGAATAACCGCCCTGCATTAATCTTGTTAAGATAACTCAAATATGCAAGTTTTTGTTGGCTAAACGTGTGATAAATTATTGAGCTTAGAAAAACTATTCAGCTGAAATAAAAAAAATCCATTAAGAGAAATATATATTCGGATTCCCAGCATGTACTGCTGCATGAATAAATTATGTAAATTGCCATGTTACTGTTGCTGTCACCGTCTCGGTTGGGTTGCCAGTTTATTTCTGTGTGTCTCCATGTTTCCATTCTCATCATTCTCTGCCTCGTGGCCGGCGTGATTTGCGCCTCCTTGGAGATGCTCATTCACACCGCTCATGAGGCAATCAAACACACCTGTTCCCTATTTAATCTGCCAATATATTCTCTCTTGTGTGTGGTGTTAGTCGCCAGATTGTTTTAGTGCATCCTGTCTATGCAGTCTTGCCACCTTGTCTGTCTTGGTTTGTTTTTATCTCTCTCACAGTTCTATTCCTGTGTGGATTACTCCCAGCTGAATTTTTCTCTCTGGATATACATACTGTGGATTTATAACTATTTTTTGGCTGTGGATTACTTACCCTGTTTTCACCGTTGATAACTTCTCTGCCATTCTCCGCCCGGGTGTCCCACGCTGGTTCATCGCCGCCTGCTCATCCATCATTCACATCACCTTAGCGCTCTCATCCTGTGCGGGAAATTCCTGTTCATTATTCCATATCTGCATATATCTCTGTGTATTCATGAAGACTCATTCATTTTATTCTCTTTGCATTTGGGTCCAATCTGGCCAACCATGGACCCAGCAGAGGGAACATCACTACACATGGCTATCTTGCAGCAGGAGGCACTCCTTGGTCATCATCAGGATCAACTCACAGCCTCCAGTCAAGCCATTGAGGAAATGTGGTATATGTTATTACCCTGCTAACTGGTAGAGCTTGTGAGTTGGGTACTGCTGTGTGGGATAATAATCATCCATGCTGCTCTTCCTTCCGCACATTCTCTGAAGAACTTTGCAAGGTATTTGACTGAGCTGCCACTGGAAAGAGGCAGAGAGGGTGATTTTGTATCTCCATAAAGGTAATTGGACTGTCTCTGATTACTCCATCGAGTTCCGCACTCTTGCTGCATCATGCGGTTGGAACAACCAAGTGCTGTGGGACAGGTTCCTGCATGGGCCCTCCAACCGAGTGAAGGACGAGATATGTTCACTGGACCTTCTCTCCCATCTTATAATTTGGCAAATTTGGCAATCAGAATTGACAATCGCCTGGCCATCCAGTATCGACACAGAAGGACTCATCCATCCTGTGAATGTGGTATTACTGTGGTCCAGTAGCCTTCCCCTATATCATCCACTCTCCCTCTGCTCATGTAGTCCTGGGACACACGTGGCTGGTACAGCACAATCCTTATATTAACTGGGTTGAGAGTTCTGTGTTATTGTGGAATTCTTTCTGTCTATCTTGTTTCTGCTCTCTCCCTAGTCTCGTGTTGTTCTGTGTTACAGGAGTATCCGATGGATCTGACCACCATACCCGAGGTCTACCACGACTTGTAGGCAGTGTTCAGTAGGTTCCAAGCTGCTACTTTTCCTCCTCACCACCTGTATGACTGTGTGATCGATCTCCTTCCTGGCACTTCTCCACCTTGGGGTCATCTGTACTCACTCTCTGCTCCTAAGTGGGAGGCCATGGACAAGTATAGTGGTAATTCTCTAGCAGGCGGCATAATTCGTCCCTCTTCTACAGCTGGGCCAGGGTTCTTCTTTGTGGGGAAGAATGACGGCTCTTTGCATCCCTGCATAGATTATCGGGGGCGGAATGACATCATGATAAAGAATTGCTATCCTATGCAGTTGATGTCTTCAGCCATCAAACTTTTTTTTTTATTTTTTTTTTTTATTTATTTATTAGGGACCATGTACAATTTCAAACATAAATGTTGCCATTTGATGCATTGTACCAGAGTTAGCCATAGGCTATTTTACATCTGCAGTCCCCTGCTGGGAACTCTTGCTGGGAGCTTCATAATGTTTATCACCTTGTCTGGATCATGGATGGGGATGAATGGAAGATGGCCTTTAACACACCGTCAGGATATTTTCAATATTTGATCATGCCCTTCAGCCTCTCCAACACACCGGCTGTCTTCCAGGCACTCGTTAATGATGTGCTTTGTGACATGGTCAATTGGTTTGTGTCTTCCTCAACAAAGCGGGTGTCACAGCAGTTGCTGTTTGGCATACACCGGATTCCTGTAAGGCAGTCCAGTGGTTTCTGGGGTTTGTCAATTTCTACCATAGGTTAATTTGGAATTTCAGTCAGGTCGCTGCTCCTCTGACAAGTCTTACCTCCACCAAAACACGTTTCTGTTGGTCCTCGCAGGCTCAGGCTCAGTCTGCATTCTAAATGTTAAAGAACTGCTTTTTTTTAGCCCCAATTGTTGTTAATCTTGACCCATCAGAGGTATGAGTAGGGGTTGACGCGTCAGAGGTAGGACTAGGGGAGCTCTCCATTGAACAAGAAACTGCATCCCTGTGCTTTTTTCCCATCGACTTACCCCAGCGGAACAGAACTACGACATCGGGAACAGGGAATTGCTGGCTGTCAGGTTGATGTTTGGTGAATGGCATCATTGGTTGGATGTTTCAGGCGTTCTTTTCATGGTTTGTACCGATCGCTAGAACCTTGAATACATCCATTCTGCAAAACGTCTCTATTCCAGACAGGCTCACTGGGAACTTTTTTTTCGGCAGATTTGATTTCACCATCTCTATCATCCTGGGTCTAAGAATGTTAAAACTTATGCACAGTCCCAATCTTTTGAAACTGAGAGAACCTCGTCATCCCAGGATTCTGTTATTCCATTGTTTAGGACCTTTCACAGAAAAGGCACGGTCACCCTTAGATCTATAGCGGCAATGAGGAACCTTCAATAGAAGTTGATCAGAAGACCTGAGCACTCTGGTGGGGGAGTAAGGGTTTAGAGGGTCACTGATATACTGTTGCGCAAGATCAGATGAAATTCAAGGTTGATTTTAAAATTCAGATTTTTGAATTTTAAAATCAACCTTGAATTTCACTAGAAGTCAGTGTAGAGATGCTAAAACCGGGGAAATGTGATCCTCTTTCCTGATCCTGTTAAAAGCCTAGCTGCTGTGTTTTGAACAAGCAAAGGTAAGATGGGATAATACAGTTTGGGGAAGCCCAATGTACAATGAGTTGCAAAAGTCTAACCTTGATGAAATAAGTGAGTGGATCACAATTTCCAAGTCTTTATGGGAAAGAAATTTTTTATTTTAGCAATAGATCTAAGGTGGAAAAAGCTACCCTTGACAACAGCACTGATCTGCTTATTGAAAAGTAATAATGAGTCTAAAATCACTCCAAGACTCCTCACATGATCTTGTACATTTGACGACAGAGGACCTAGCTGGGCAACCAGGCCAGGTAAGGAAGACATAGAGGAACCTATCTTACAATACACAACAATTACAGACCAATCTCCAAACTGCCTTTTATGTCCAAGATTTTGGAGAGAGTTGTTTATTCGCAGCTCTACTCCTATCTAAATACATTTAATATTTTAGATACATTTCAGTCTGGTTTCAGACACTTGCACAGCACAAAATCTGTATTGTTATAGGTCACTAATTATATTTTACTCTCCATATATTCAGGTTCACCTGTCGTCTTAGTTTTATTAGATCTCAGTGCCACGTTCGACACAATCCACCATAATATTCTCCTCAATTGTCTAGAATGTATGGTTGGCATCCAGGGGATGACCCTCCAGTGGTTTTCCTCCTATTTAAAAGAAAGGACGTTGAATATAGGTATTTTTTCTTCTACCTCGGCTCAATTACCATGTGGTGTCCCTCAAGGGTCAATCTTAGGTCCCTTGTTATTTTCACTGTATATGCTCCCTCTGAGCTCTATTTTTAATAAGTACATCATATCTTATCACTGTTATGCTGATGATTCCCAATTTTATTTCCCAGTGAGTGTAGAAAAAATAGTTTTTCTGAGAATGCCCTAA
The DNA here is from genome assembly GCF_025860055.1 of Xyrauchen texanus. Taxonomy (NCBI): domain Eukaryota; kingdom Metazoa; phylum Chordata; class Actinopteri; order Cypriniformes; family Catostomidae; genus Xyrauchen; species Xyrauchen texanus. The sequence goes on from NC_068323.1 coordinate 17,512,239, forward strand.
ATTGCTTCAAAGATATTAAGAAGGCACGCAGAAAGAATATCCAGCTTGTAACCATAACACTTTATTGGAGACTACATCTGCTAACTGTTCTGATGCAACTGGTTGAAATTAAGTCAGGGAGCTGGACGGAGAAGGCATTAGTGGTTGATCAAATTGTGAAGGTACAACTGCATCTTTAATCTGCTCAATTTTGTGAGGAAAGAAGTGTAAAAAATTTTCATATTTCTCTTCAGTGGCATCCAGAAAAGCATTTTTAGTTGGGTTCAAAACCGAATCAATTGTTTTGAACAAAACTTTTGGTCAATTTGCATTATCAGAGATTATTGTAGAAAAAAACTTAGCTTTCGCTTCCTTTACAGCTCTCTGATAGTTTGTTAAACACTCCTTTAAGATATCATAAGAGACATGAAACTTGTCTCTTTTCCACTTGTGCTCAGAATTTCTACACTCTTGTCTGAGAGAACGGGTGACATCATTTAACCAAGTCTGTGAAACACCCTTAATTCTCCTTGGCTTAAGCGGAACGACGTTATGAAGTGCAAAACCACAAGATTTAAAAAAAAGGTTCAACCAATGATTCAGTGTCGAGTCCAGCTAAGACATCATCTGTTAAATGCGTTAGATAAAATTCAGAAAAAAGATTATCAGTAGATGAGTGAATAAACTGTGAGTGGTGTAAGAGCTGAGAAAAGTAGGCAGAGGACAAGTAGATACAGACTCAAACATGGTTGAATAATGGTCAGAAATGCCAATATCTAAGACCTTTAAGTTGGACACAGAAAGACCATACGATAACACCAGATCTAATGTATGAACCATATTGTGAGTAGGACCAGTGACATGTCATACAAAATGTAAAGACTAAGTGAGGAAGATCAATTTATTTACCAGCGGTTTCATGCAGCATACATGAATATTATAATCCCCAAGAATCAGGTGTCTATCACTGCATGACACCAGTCCAGAGAGAAAGTCCGAAAATTGTTGGATGAAGTCCTTATTAAATTTAGGAGGTCTGTACAGAAGTGCACAGAAAGCAGTATGTCAGTCTTTAACAATTGGACATCAAAACTGGAATATATGTCCATACAGAGAATTCTGCATTAAAAGATTTTTTAAAAACAGTGGCAATGCCACCTCCTTGTCCTGAAGTCAGTGGGGAATTTAAAAAGTCACAGCCTTGCGGTGTTAGATCCCCCAGGGCCATTTGTTCACCAGGATTCAGGCAAGACTCAGTCATGAATAAAAAGTCAAATGATCGTGATATAAAAAAGTAATTCAGAAAGATATTGAACATGCATTAATGAGGGCCATCTTAGTAGCGGTGAAATAAAAAATGTGCATTTCAGCAAACTGAGATGATCAAAATTGACACACCACTTCAAATCACTTTCACCAGTCAGAGGGCAACGATGTGAAGACCAGTTGTGGTGGTTGTCAGGGTAATCAGCAGGTAATCTGCAGGGATGTCGGCGTGACCCTCGATGGACAAACCGAGTGAGACACACAATTCCAAATGCAGCGCAATAGTTGTATACTCCGTCTGACAGGCGGTCTGAGGAATTCAAACACTGTAAATCCAGAGATGAGTAGAATAAAACCATATCAGAAGAAAGATTATTGCATGGACTTGCAAACAAGCAAGGAGCTCTTCGCTGAAACTGGTGAGGGCAAACAGTAAAAATCCAGTAGGCCACGATGGGCAACAGAATGCAGAACATCATCAATCTATCCACCAATACAACTCAAAATCAAAGTCCACGCACTCCAGGCCCACTGGACGTCGACGATGGACCAGGAATCAAACAGCCTATTTTAGACTGCACTTAGCAGTCCTGGCAAAGACCATCGGTGAGTACAGCGGTGTTCATTGTTTTAAGTAATACAGTCAGATGTGAGATGTAGCGTTGATTTCAAACAAAACTTATAGTCATTAGACCAGAAGATTGTCCATAAAAGAGACGTATAAAACTCAATTTCCTGAGGTTGCTCATACAAAAGGCCACTAAAACAAAAGCATTTAAAAACATTGAAAAGAACCCAGAGAGCAGCGGCAGATAAACACGACATTGTTCACACTACTGGAAGTTCTTCAAGTAATTTCTTACAGTTAGCTTTGAATTAATGTCTCGTTCAGCCATAAAACATTTCTGAACTGCATCTCTGAATGTTCTAACTGGCTAAAAAAAAATGTAAGTTACGTTTTAAAAATACTACTTTCCATCTAAGATGAGACAGAGCCCAGTGAAGTCTGCAGCGCTTTTGTACAGTGTTGATGTATGGCTTCTGCTTTGCATAGTAAATTCTTAACTCGCATCTGTGGATGCAGCAGTAAATGGTGTGGACTAAAAAAGGTTTAAGAAACTAATCCCAAGCCCATGTTCATATAAAAGGCTATATATAGGCTACACTGGAAATTAGAGTTCTCTACTCGACTGGAATTTGGCAGTATGTTCTAAGAGTTGTGCAATTTTCCTTTTTCTGTTTATAGATGGAAAAATCATATTCATGTTAATTTACTGCTTTGTTGTCAAATCATTAGCACAGCTGCAATAATTACATTTAAAAATGTGAAGATTCTGTGGAAGATCTCTGTCCATCTGGGAAAGGAGGAAAAGGGAGCTGGATCCACATTCAATGAACTTTAATCAGACAGGGCATCGTGAGCACACTGACATGAGCACACACATAAAACGGCAGCATGTCTCTCTCTCTCTCTGGTATTCCCGGCTCTTCCTTTATCTCTCTCCCGCTGATTAGAAAAAAATAATTATAATAAAAATACTGGATCTAAAGGAAATTTGTGCACTTAGGGCATTTAATACTTATATTTGTAAATTATTTCACAATAATTTATACATGGACGTGCATGTAACTTAACCTGTCCTCAGCAAGAGGTCACAATGTTAAACTGCAAATCAAAGTGTTTTAAAATACAACACTGTAAAGGGATTAACCCTCTGAGGTCTGAGGGTGTTTTGGCCCTGGAGAAGTTTTGACATGCCTTGACATTTGTGCTTTTTTCAGTTGCTTAAAAACATATTAATGGCTAAAGTCTGATAAGACTGTATTCAGCACAAACTGGGCTACAATAATATGTGAGCAATATATGTGTACATTTTTGTATTTTTGAGAAAATAATGTTTATGCATGTTTTTTGAAAAAAATGTAAAGTCACTGAAATAAGGCCATAGAACATATACTCAAAATTTTTCCACAAGACTTTTGAGAACTGGATCTTGTAGCCTAGAGTTTTTGCTACAATATTATGTGAAAACCATCCTGATCACTCATTCAAACAAAACAATTTAGTAATTTAACTTGATGTAAGACATTTTTAATGTTAGAAAGGTCATATGCGAGGAGGCGTGAATTATCATGAATATTGATGCAATTCACACCTGAGGAGACAAAGACCCCTCCCCTGGGCCTATCAATGAGGAATGTGACAGAAAGAGAATAAATGTGAGGAGACTTACTGATCAAAATCAAGTTTTAAGTTAAAAGAAGTAATCGGACTATACATTTTCTTTATATAAATACTTTGCTTAATTTTAGACCTACACTACAGTTTAAAAGTCTCTTTTGCTCACCAAGACTGCATTTATTTGATCCAAAATACAGTAAAAATAATGATTATTGCGAACTCTTTTTACAATTTAAAAGAACAGTTTTCATTTTGAATATATTGTAAAATGCAATTTGTGATCAAAGCTGAATTTTCAGCATCATTACTGCAGTCTTCAGTGTCACATGATCCTTCAGAAATCCTTATAATATGCTGATTTTCTAATATGGGCATATTTAAAGTGCATTTTACTAATTTAACTTACATTTTCTTAATATAACATCCATCCCTTGTACACTTTTGGTCTCTAGTGTGTGAGGATTTATAGACAGATAAACAGCAGCACAGGGCAGGGAAGTACAGTACAGCACCGTGGCGAGAGTGTTACTCGCTAGGACAGTTTATTATGAACAAGAGGGGTGAATGGTTACAGAATTTAACGCGGGAGTACATACTGAACTGATGCAGATTGATAGAAGCAGGGAGCCCATCTGTGTGAGGAACCAGATGGCGGGGAAAAAAACAATGTTCAGTAAAAAGTCAAAAGAAGATTGCAATGTATGTAATTGTAACTACACTGATCAGCCACAATATTAAAAGCACCTGCCTAATATTGTGTAGGTCCCCCTCGTGCTGCCAAAACAGCACCAACCCGCATCTCAGAATAGCATTCAGATGATATTCTTCTCACCACAATTGTACAGAGTGGTTATCTGAGTTAGCATAGACTTTGTCAGTTTGAACCAGTCTGGCCACTCTCTGTTGACCTCTCTCATCAACAAGGCATTTCTGTCCAGAGAACTGTCGCACACTGGATGTTTTTTGTTTTTGCTTTGGCACCATTCTGAGTAAATACTAGATATTGTTGCATGTGAAAATCCCAGGAGATCAGCAGTTACAGAAATACTCAAACCAGCCTATCTAGCACCAACAATCATCCATGCAATTATATAATCAGCCAATTGTGTGGCATCAATTCAGTGTATAAATTCATGCAGATATGGGTCAGGAGTTTCAGTTAATGGTTACCATCAGAATGGGACAAAAATGTGATCTCAGTGATTTGGACCGTGGCATGATTGTTGGTGCCAAATGGGCTGGTTTGAGTATTTCTGTAACTGCACTGTTACTAATTTTGCATGCAAAAGGAGTACTTGTATTATAAAAGGCCGCAAAAAAATGGAAGTTAATTTCTAGTCGGGGTGGGGCAAGTAGTTGAACATATTTCTACCTAAAGCACAGGCCTCCAATGAGTGCAAGAATCAGAAACACAGACAATGTGATTATAGTGATCCATACTGCTGCAGTCTATTCTGTGGGTGTCTGGATTTCTGAAAACATGAATCATGAGGCACAGGCTCATTCAATCAGAGAAATACAGACCTCCTTGAAAGGCTGACACGACTCATAAAAACACAAAGTTAAATGTACTTCAAGCATGAAATGCTCTGGGAAAATTGTTTTGTTATGAATTTAGATTTTTTTTTTTACATTTTATGTTTTTAATTTTTAATCACTCTAAACTATCACGTAAAATCAACAACCAAATTATAATTTTACATGCACATACATTTTATATTGCACCATAATGTGTACTGTACTTGTATACGGCATTGCACTATACTATACTTTACTGTACCATGGCTTTGATAAATATCATGTGAATAAGTCTTTTAGATGCTAAGTAGCTTAAATGTTGCAAGATACTTTTGGCATGTAACTTGTAGTGTAACTTTTTACTTTCTCTAAAGTGCAGCTTTCAACTTAGCTTACATTTTTCTGTTGACTAGATGGTAGCCTGGCTAAATATTTATTTTTAGCACTGATGAAATCAATAATGATTATTTTAATGGCTCTCCAATGTACTGTAAGCATCATAACCAAATGTATAAATACATTAATATGTTACCATACACATGATGCTATAGGCTAGGCTGCCTTGTGTAACAGGGCGTCCCTCCACTGTCTCTCAGTCCTAAACTACCTCACAACAATGAGGAGCACACTCATTTTTTTTTTCACAAACACACAATACTTTATTTCACTCAACTGAAATTAATCAAACTATTTATCTTTGTTGGAATTCATTTGAATGAGATTATAGATGTATATTCATTGCACAATAATGATCTTACCAGGAATATGTAGCAGTAGAGTCAGTGATACAAGTATGGACTTCAAATCCATGTTTTACTTGGCATAAATAATACAAGGCACAAAACAAAATCACTGTATGTCCAGAATAAAAATTATATATACAGGTGAAACTCGAAAAATTAAATATCGTGCAAAAGTTCATTAATTTCAGTAATTCAACTTAAAAGGTGAAACTAATATATTATATAGACTCATTACAAGCAAAGTAAGATATTTCAAGCCTTTATTTTATATAATTTTGATGATTATGGCTTACAGCTTATGAAAACCCCAAATTCAGAATCTCAGAAAATTTGAATATTACATGAAATCAATAAAAAAAGGATTTTAAATACAGAAATGTCGGCCCTCTGAAAAGTATAATCATGCATATGTACTCAGTACTTGGTTTGGGCCCCTTTTGCATTAATTACTGCCTCAATGCGGCGTGGCATGGATGCTATCAGCCTGTGGCACTGCTGAGGTGTTATGGAAGACCAAGATGCTTCAATAGCGGCCTTCAGCTCTTCTGCATTGTTTGGTCTCATGTCTCTCATCTTTCTCTTGGCAATGCCCCATAGATTCTCTATGGGGTTCAGGTCAAGCGAGTTTGCTGGCCAGTCAAGCACAGTAATACCATGGTCATTGAACCAGGTTTTGGTACTTTTGGCAGTGTGGGCAGGTGCCAAGTCCTGCTGGAAAATGAAGTCAGCATCTCCATAAAGCTTGTCTGCTGAAGGAAGCATGAAGTGCTCTAAAATGTCCCGGTAGACGGCTGCGTTGACTCTGGACTTAATAAAGCACAGTGGACCAGCACCAGCCGATGACATGGCTCCCCAAACCAACACAGACTGTGGAAACTTCACACTGGACTTCAAGCATCTTGGATTGTGTGCCTCTCCATTCTTCCTCCAGACTCTGGGACCTTGGTTTCCAAATGAGATGCAAAATTTGCTCTCATCAGAAAAGAGGACTTTGGACCACTGAGCAACAGACTAGTTCTTATTTTCTTTAGCCCAGGTAAGACGTTTGACATTTGAAGCCCATGTCCAGGACCCGTCTGTGTGTGGTGGCTCTTGATGCAGTAACTCCAGCCTCAGTCCACTCCTTGTGAAGCTCCCCCACACATTTGAATGGCCTTATCCTGACAATCCTCTCCAGGCTACGGTCATCCCTGCTGCTTGTGCACCTTTTTCTTCCACACTTTTCCCTTCCACTTAACTTTCTATTAATGTGCTTTGATACAGCACTTTGAGAACATCCAACTTCTTTTGCAATTACCTTTTGAGGCTTTCCCTCCTTGTGGAGGGTGTCAATGATGGTTTTCTGCACAACTGTCAGGTCAGCAGCCTTCCCCATGATTGTGAATTCAACTGAACCAGACTGAGAGACCATTTAAAGGCTCAGGAACCCTTTGCAGGTGTTTAGCTGATTAGAGTGTGACACTTTGAGCCTACAATACTGAACCTTTTCACAATATTCTAATTTTCTGAGATTCTGAATTTGGGGTTTTCATAAGCTGTAAGCCATAATCATCAACATTATATCAAATAAAGGCTTGAAATATCTTACTTTGCTTGTAATGAGTCTATATAATATATTAGTTTCACCTTTTAAGTTGAATTACTGAAATTAATGAACTTTTGCACGATATTCAAATTTTTCGAGTTTCACCTGTGTATATATATATATATATATATATATATATATATATATATATATATATCATGATTACAATAACAAATTGAAATGTGCCTTAAAATTAAATTCAAATTTGATGTTTCATAAAATGTATGTTTAATTCAAAGATCATGTCTACCTACATGCTGTTCTAGAGTTATCTGATTTTGAAGTTGCAGTGGGTTGTGAAAGTGCTGTCCATTTTAAAGTTGTGATAATCAACTGAACATTCCTTTTTTGCTGGTAATTTGAAGAAGAAACCAAAAACTCTTCAAATGTGAGCTTATGTGTGTTTTATAAAATAAAACTTTTAGAGAATGTAGAGTATGTTCCAAGAAAAAACAGCCACTGGCCAACTATCTACTAATATCTCTCTCTCTTTCCTAGCATTTTTCCTGTGTAGGTGAGGGATCCGTTTCGTGATAGTCTGCATATATATTTGATTTGGCACAAGTCTTATGCCAGATCCCTTCCTGACGCAACCCCCAGTGTCTGGTCGACTCTCACTCACACACACATACGGGGCAATTTATAGTCTTCAATTCACTTAACCTGCATATTTTTTGTATTTGTGGGGGAATTTTTCAATCAGACTGTATATGTATTTGTAGAAGGAAATATTCTGAGTGTTTACATCCTGGTTATACCAGCAGGGCATATATTTTGATTATTGCCATACCAAATAGCAAGTCACTTTTAAAAAAAAAAGAGCATTTGACTGGTCCATTGTGTCTTATCCAGAGTAGTCAGTGATGTCATCATATATGACATCACTGTGATGTTGATGCTGCTGTAGACAGTCCTGGATGGTTTGAATGACTGTTGCTAGGCGACGGTCTAGAGACGAGAGGTGCAGCTCAGTGAGAAGAGGGGCCACCATTGTAAGGGGGTCCTGAGACAATGATGCACCCATGACATCACTCAACCGATACGGAGGGAGGGAGAGCAGACGTAAACGAAGCAAAGTGGAACGGCGGACCCTGAGAAATAGAGAGAGGAAATGGGAATGTCAAGGGCAAAATTCTTAAAGGAATGGTTTATAATTTTATTTGAACTGATGTTTGGTCTACCTGCAGCACTGCACAAGAGGAGCCAGTATGGAGGGTTCGTCTTTAGAATAACGTCCAAACCTACAATACACAGATTGGTTGCACATGGTCCAATAAAACAAATATCCAAAAAATATTGATTCTTAATACTCACGCTCTTCCATTGTCTAAGTGTATGAGAAATGTATCGTTGCCAAATTTCTCAAATGTTTCATAGTGATGCCTATCCATGTTACCTTAGGGAGATAGGGAGTGTCATTAAAGCAGAAAGACATAATACAGTGGTATATTTTGTTGCCCCTTGGTTTATCTGAACTGATTTAATGACCATGACTCACTCATGAGGAAGTCCAGTATGCTCATGTCTATCAGGTCCACCAGTCGAGTGCCTCGATCATAGGGAGGAGACGTTTTTACTGCATCACAGTAGTCTGAGTTAGTTTCCCATCTGCCACAAACATAATCATCAATGTTTTACTTTGGATTCCACAAATATGTAAAATATTACTATGACAGAGGTATCTTAGACACTTCTGTTGCCTAGCTTAACTCTATGTAGTCTTTGGACATTTGGGTTGCAGTGGTTCTCTACTGGGTTTGCTTCGGGACACAGACATGCATACAAGTCTCTGTACTTGCTCTGCAGCAGCTGCGTAGTAGATGTAGTCCGCTAAGATCAACATCCTATCATTATCCTATGTTATACCTACATTAACATTGTTTCAACAAGATTTTATGGTGGCGTAGTGCCTAAAGCACAGGGCTGTTAATCAGAAGGTTGCTGGTTCTAACCCCACGGCCACCACCATTGTGTCCTTGAGCAAGGCACTTAACTCCAGGTTTTTCTGGGGGGATTGTCCCTGTAATAAGTGCACTGTAAGTCGCTTTGGATAAAAGCGTCTGCCAAATGTATAAATGTAAATGTAAATCACAGCATCTTAAAAGCGCTGAAACATGACGAAACCTCAGTAAGACCCACCAAAATTGTCCGTCTCCCATGAGAACATCTTTTAAGTCTACCTTGGTCAGATTAATGAACTTGATTGTAATATGGATCGCTGTGCACTGTAGGACTATTGACTTCTAAAGCCATTTTTTTTTATTGTTTATTCAATGCTTTACTCGTCTGCCACAAAGTTATGTCTTTGAATTAAATGAATTGTTATATTATATATTATATGTATAATAATTTTATAATAAGATTATGCATTGAATTACCTTTATTTAGGATCATCTTTCAGAAAATATTGGTATATGCGATTATTTGATTAATTAATCTGTATACCATGTCATTTTTTTAATTGGATTTAAAAAATGAAATCAATTGACAGCCCTAATATTTGCAGTTATCATTGATTTCATTGATTGCTGTATAGACAAACCCAGACCTTAGATAACACAAACACTCAGTCCACCTACACAGCCTGCTTGGTCCGGCTGTATGAGCGTCTCCAGGGACTCCTCCAGGAGCGGCGTGGTGCCAAAGATATATCTGGCAGCATGGCAGCCAAAGACCCCTCTATCTTGTGGGGGTGCCCACAGATAGCATGCTCAGTGGAACAGTAATAGGAACATTGGCCATAGAAGCATGTATTCCCTACTGCAGGAAGACAAAGACAAAGTGGCATACAAAAACATGTAGAACAGAAAGAAGTAACACCATGTTTTAAAAGAAGTACGCTGGTGTCAGAGTCATGCGGGACAAACCTGGAGACTTGAAAAAAGTGGTGACCAGTTTATGATCTGTGGTGATGTCTTTGATCTCTTTAATTGCATTAATGATCCTCCCAACCACTGGAGGCATTCTCCTGAAACCCAATATCCTTATTGTGTGTGAGAGAGAGAAATAGTGTTAATTATTAGATACTTTACACATAAGATTGTGGCTTGAAATAGCATGCTACAATTTGTGCAGTACTACATAGTATGCATTTTCTGTATATATGTATACTAATCTGAATTTGAAGAGTTAAGACAATTTACCAAATAATGGATGGGGAAAAAATATGCAAAATAACTATTTTTATTTCCAAGATGATCACTCACAGAAATAACATGAAAGTAATGAGGTCATATGAAAAACATATTAAAGTCACAATGTGACTTTAAGAAATAGCATGTGTTTAAGATGAAAGTGTTGATGCAAAGTACAGTACGTAATACTGTATGTAAATCGCTTAGTGTTGAAGAGATCAGAAGTGATTCAAATCATTTAGTGTTGATTTTAAATGTTGAGTTTTTATTTGAAGTGTTAATCACTATAATAATAATAAAAAGTGCTATTTGAGCTACAGTCTGTACCTGTCCAGGTGAAAGGCGGCAATCTCAGCATTGTGCCTCTCAAAGTCGGAGAAGTAATACAGATTCACATTGGTTTCCTCATGCCGTTCCTGTCTTCAGTCAAATGAGAATTATTTGGAATTGCTTGAACATATCTGAGCTATTTCAGTGTTACCTTTCTGTTGCATCTTGTTCTAAACATAAAGGGATAGTTCATCCAAACATTAAATATATCTTATCATGTAATCACACTCATGCTATCCCAGATGTGTACCAGAACACAAATTAATACTTTTAGAAGAATATGTCAGCTCTGTAGGTCCATACAAGTGAATGGTGAATGGACCTTTGTAGCTCCAAAAATCACATACAGGAAACATAGAAGTAATCCATAAGCTGTGGCAGAGCTAGGGGGTGGCCAGGGGTGGCCTGTGGCCACCATGGACCCCATTGGCCACCCCACTCGCGATTGCTGTTTTAGTCATTTTTTTTGTCATTTCTTGGCACAATTTAGTTCTTTAGAGGTAAAATCATCTCCGTACAAATGTACAAACTTAACATGTGCATACACCAAGGTCGCTGCACCTCTCCGTCCCGGGTGTCATTGTATCCACTCAACCCCCACCCCACACCACCCCTTTTAAAAACTTCTGGCTCCGCCACTGTCCATAAGACAGTGTTTAAATTCATATCTTCAGAAGATATATATAATAGGTGTGGGTAAGAAACAGACATTTTCATATCAATATACTGCCATCATTTACAATACATTTCCACTTTCACTTTCAGATGTGAAAGTGAAACTAAACAGCATCCGAGTGTGACTTTCAGATTTAAAAGTGAACATGAAAGTAGAGATTGGCAATAAAAAAAGGACATAATTTTCATCTGTTTCTCACCCACACCTATTATATTGCTTCTGAAGACATAGATTTAAACACTGGATGTTTCCTTTATGTGAGTGTTGAAGCTTCAGAGTTCTGGCACCCATTCACTTCCATTGTATGGACCTACAGAGCTAAGATATTCTTCTAAAATCTTCGTTTGTGTTCTGCAGAAGAAAGTCATTCACATCTTGGATGGGAGTGAGTAAATGATGGGAGAATTTTATCTTTTGAGTGAACTATCCATTTAAATAGATCTGGATGAATCAGTATAAATATTGATGTTAAATGCTTTTTTATAGGAAGATCTTACTATTGTAGAAGGGGAAATTTAAGTAAAAGGTCCCGTCTCACTTGGAACCATAATATAATCCAATTATGTCAGTCCTTTAAACTACATTAATACATCCACATATAAACAACATATATAACACTTTGCTGTTTTAAGAGGCACATCGTGTTTGGGACTCACTTCTTGGGTTTAAAGAGAGCCTGTCCATAATTAGGAAATGTCATCACCAGCTTCAGCTGTGTCCCACCTGATTTCTGCACTACAAAATAATAAAGAAAAAGCTGCTCACCATAATGATTATGCAAAACACCTCAGAGACTGTACAATAGTAACCACCCTCCTCCTCTCTCTCTCTCTCTCTCTCTCTCTCTCTCTCTCTATCATACAAAGGTCTTGCTTTGCAAAAATATAAGGTCACCTACCTGCACTGACGATTCGGTAGGATGCCAGTTGATGAGTCAGCGTTGACAGGTTGGGGTCTTTATGCTGATACATCTGCCAGCGAGATATCCCAAGGTGAAAACGGAGCCAAGGTGGATGTGAATCAGAGCTGGTGTTTAAGTGGACAGGATCATAGCCATCCTCATTGGCACTCTGCCTGTGGGGAGAATAATGATCACAGATGGGAAGAAATTGACTCAAGTTTGACTCTTGATTGGTAAAAAAGTAATTTTTTTGTTTATGTTTCTTGGACTTTATACTGACACCTATGGGTCTGGATGCACCATCATGCCAAAGCAAATGTTTTTGGTGTATTCCACAGCTAAAAGTGTCCAAAGTAACTTTATTGAGCTGGTTATTTGAAAATAACACCATAATCTTTGTAAACTTCATAGTAGTAACCTCAAAGTCATAGTACAATCTTTGTTTGAAACTAATTTTCTTTTTGGTTGATGTCATCAATCTCTCTTCCCTTTTCGAAACCTCAACACCTACCTGGCTTCATTCTCATATACAGTATATGTTATGGCTACATTTCATGATCCAATCAAGTACTTGTATATAAAATCAAGTCCCGTCCCTTAATTTTTTCTTGCTGAGTATCCCTTTTCAGAAATATTTCCTATTTCATAAGTAAAATGGGTTGCAAACACGGTTTCATGTTAAACGTCTTCGAGTCAATAAAGTGGCACTAATTTTTGGTCTGGGTATATAATACTGTATAAAAAAATACAGTAAAATTTCAATTAAGACAAAACAATTACTTGAATACACCTCTAATATGATGTTTTCAGTTTCTGAATTCAAAGTAATTTAATATATATATATATATATACACACACACAGGCAGACAAAAGTTTGGAATAATGTACAGATTTTGCTCTTATGGAAAGAAATTGTTACTTTTATTCACAATGTATAGTCAGAACATTAACAATGTGAAAAATTACAATTTGAAATAAATGCTCAGAACTTCTTAAACTACTTCAAAGAGTTCTCATCAAAAAATCCTCCATGTGCAGCAATGACAGCTTTGCTGATCCTTAGCATTCCAGCTGTCAGTTTGTCCAGATGCTCAGGTGACATTTCACTCCACACTTCCTGTAGCACTTGCCATAGATGTTGGGCACTTCTCGGGCACCTTACAGTCTAGATGATCCCACAAAAGCTCAATGGGGTTAAAATACTATAACACTCTTATCCAATGACTGTTGTCCAATGTCTCTTTGCCCACTCTAACCTTTTCTTTTTGTTTTTCTGTTTCAAAAGTGGCTTTTCTTTGCATTTCTTCCCATAAGACCTGCACCCCTGAGTTTTCTCTTTACTGTTGTACATGAAACTGGTGTTGAGTGGGTAGAATTCAATGAAGCTGTCAGCTGAGGACATGTGAGACGTCTATTTCTCAAACTAGAGACTCTGATGTACTTATCCACTTGTTTAGTTGTACATCTGGTCTTCCACATCTCTTCCTGTCCTTGTTAGAGCCAGTTGTCCTTTGTCTTTGAAGACTGTAATGGACACCTTTGCATGAAATCTTCAGATTGTTTGGCAATATCAAGCATTGCATAGCCTTCATTCCTCAAAACAATGATTGACTGATGAGTTTCTAGAGAAAACTGTTTCTTTTTTGCCATTTTTGACCTAATATTGACCTTAAGACATGACAGTCTATTGCATACTGTGGCAACTCAAAAACAAACACAAAGACAATGTTAATCATCATCTAACAAACCAAATAGCTTTCAGCTGTGTTTGATATAATGGCAAGTGATTTTCAAGTACCAAATTAGCAATTAAGCATGATTACTCAAGGATATGTTGTTGGACTGATGGCTGCTGGAAATGGGGTCTGTCTAGATTTGATCAAAAATGACTTTTTTTCAAATAGTGATGCTGCTGTTTATTACATCAGTAATGTCCTGACTATATTTTGTGATCAGTTGAATGCAACTTTGGTTTTGAATAAAACTTCCATCTGAAACAGCTATATCTGTACATTATTCCAAACTTTTGGCTGCCAGTGTGTGTGTGTATATATATATATATATATAGTACACAAACATTTTATGACTGTTAAAATAAAAAATGTGTGGGGTAAATTATTTGCCAACATAAATAAATACATTTCATTGAAAGCTGATGTTTTGGAAAATAATTGTTTTAATGCATATATATTTGGAATAATCTTTTATCGTTATTTCTTGAAAAATTAATTAAGCAGTCAAATATAACTGATTTTGTTTTAAATTGTATTAATATTTGTAAAACATTTGTTCACCAAATCAAAGTCAGGTAGTGTAACCAATATGCAGGTAGTCATTTTGTTGACATGTGACCAAATCATTTATATATTAAAATTATATCATAACAGTGATGTCATAATGCTCTCACCACTGCTGTGAGCTGTGCTGGGCTTCATCCTTTCTCTTAGATCGAACTTTCAGCAGCCAGTCACCATCAGGCACAGGTGGAGTGGGTAAATTATACAACGGGTGGGAATACAGAGCCTCCAGTTTGGCAAGGTCGGTAACTGCGTCTCCCATTTCCTCTTCCTGAATTTCACTTCCTGTCATGTCGGCCATGCTTGCTGAAGTGGATGTATTCTGTACAGAGAGGCTGTTGGATGTCTGGGTGTCTGGATATAAATGTATCTCACAGGAAGCATTGTACATGGACAGTACCAGTAAAGCCAAAAGAAAGTGCAGACTCAGGAATACAAATAAAAACCACACACGCAAGGTCCGTGAGCGTCGGCGTGTACACACTCTCATTTTACTGAAATGAAATGGGAAAGAGCACTCATTTCAACCCCGAGTTAACACAAATACTGTATATTGAACCTGTGTCACCAGTGTCACCAATGTTTTCCATTGGTTGGACAAAAAGATATCCCGCCCCACATCTCATGCCATTGGTTGAACCAATGTTGCTCTGTCAGGCTGGTTGGGATACTCAAACAAACAAAGCAACATTTTGAGAGCACATTTTTTAGGGAAATCAACGTACAATTTGTTTACTTACATTGTTCTCTCTGCATATTAAGCTGGGATAAGAGAAAGTGTTAAAACATTGAATAATGACACGCTTCATCTTTAAAGAATACACAAAAAACATACCCGTCATGCAGTTTAACGTGTTTTCACTCTTTTCCTGCCTTTCGGCTCAGTCTGTACTGACTAAAAGAAAGTTTTGTTTGTCTTTTAGCCCTTTATTCCTCTGTTTGCTCACCCTCTCCCCCTCAACAGTACAGAGGAGAGGTGCAGGTTAGGCTGATCTAAGTGGAAGCATTACTTTCCCCATACAATATCCAGTGCTGTAATAATGGCAGTGACTACCAGTCAAAAGTTTGCCCACACCAAACCGGTCTCCTGACAAATCGTAATAATTTGTCTCAAGATCTCGAATGATTGTCATGAAACTATGTTGGACAAATTTTTCTTATTACAATTTTCCACATTTGAAAATAATAGTGAACTTATCAAACCAGTAAAATAACACAAGTGGAACTATATGTTACGCTGGTATTAAAAAAGGAAAAACAAAACAAAATTATCTTATATTTTAGACACTCAAACTCTTTACCAAGATTATAGATTACTAATTGCCTTTTTAAAATTGTAATCGGATTGCTTTATCGATTATGATGTCGAAAAATAGTAATCACATTACTAATTACCTTACTTGTAAGTTACCTTCTAAAAACACATTTTACAGAAATAAAAATGTTTTCCACTTATCGAATTCAAAATAATATCTATAAATTCTCGTTCATTGTCGCACACACTTAAGCTGTTAAAGAAACCCAAACAGATGTACATAAGCACATAAGAATTCATATTTTACATGTATTCTACATAAATTATATTATTTCAGAAATATGTGTAACACAAGTAATGCACTTAAAGGAATATTCCGGGTTCAATGCATGTTAAGCTCAATCGACAACATTTGTGGCATAATGTTGATTACCACAAACATTTTAGAACTTTACTGCT
The DNA here is from genome assembly GCF_025860055.1 of Xyrauchen texanus. Classification (NCBI taxonomy): domain Eukaryota; kingdom Metazoa; phylum Chordata; class Actinopteri; order Cypriniformes; family Catostomidae; genus Xyrauchen; species Xyrauchen texanus. The sequence goes on from NC_068323.1 coordinate 17,528,564, forward strand.
CAAATAACACAATTTAACAGAATAATTAATTTAGATACTTTTATATAATTATAAGCTTCACATTTCAGCCTTTAAACTCTCCAATATTTGGCCCTTTTCACTTTCATTGTAAGTGCCTCACTGTAACCGCGATTTTCGCTTTTTTTTTTAAAGAAAAGGAGGGACGAGTTGAAATACATTTTTGTGGTAATCAACTTTATGCCACAAATGCTGTCAATTGAGCTTAACTTGTTATGAGTAATTACCTAGAGTAAGTTAATAACTGTAATCTGATCACAAGAATTGAATATTCTGTAATTTTCATCTGAAATTTCACTTACTGCCCTCTGAAGTAAACAGGTGGTACTGCAAGCTTGCATTTCCAAGGAATCTTCCTTATTATGGTCCGTGGGCATGCGATTAATTGCGTAAATTTTTTTAACACGTTATGTTTTGTAAAATTAATCACACTGAATTAATGCGTTAAATCGACAGCCCTATTAATTACATAATTTGTTTTGTAAAGAAATTAATTAGTAGGATAATTTTGTATTTGTTTAGATGTACATGTTTTTAAGAACATGAGAAGCATAAATTCAGTCAATTGTATCCAGACTTTTGAATGGTAGTACAGATGGACACTTTAGGGCCTTCAAATCTCACCCTGTAAAACAAATGGCAATGACAACCCAGCGACAGACTGGCACGTATGTCATAACACGTCTGTCACACATACATGCACCCACAATTGAATCATATCTAATCGTGTCACAGCAGATGAATAATCTTACTCCTCACAATCTGGTGCTTTTGTGATTAAATCAGTAGGTTTGCTAAACTTTCAGATACAGATAGAAATTGAGATACCAATGAGGAGGGGAAGTCTCTGATGTGAATTCACGGCACCGATTACACAGTAGATCCACAGATAAACGCATAAGAACACATCCTCACATTTATTCATTCGGCAGACACTTTTATCCAAACTGACTTGTAGTGCATTCAAGGTATACATTTTTATCAGTACGTGTCTTTCCTGGGAACTGAACCCATTGAGCTTGTTGTTGTCACGGCCATACCATATCAGTTGATCTACAAGATCCTTCCTTGATAATCAACTAATTCTTAATGTCCTGTACCATTACGTCATCAGTGTGAGTTAAGTAACAGTTCTGAGATAGAACTGATAGTTCAAAAGGGAGATTGAAGAAATGCAATGTTGTTTACAGTATGGGAGTGCACATGAAGTCTTGTTGAGAGTTTTTATTAAGTGTTGCGGACCAAATGATTGACTGTGGCCAGAGAATATTTGGGAGATGGCAGAAATAAAACACAGTAGGAGCTGAAATAGTGTGAAAGTCAAATGTGGAGTACTTTTAGGGTGCTTAAACAAGCAATTAAACCTTTCGCAAAAAGAAAGATGTCATGCAAGCCACGATGTTGCAAGGATTTTCATCAGGGCTGGTTAGATGCCATCTTTGGAGGGGCATTTTGATATTTAGCATAGAGGAAAGTGGCTCTTTTTAATACTTCTTAAGTGAAATGGTCAAACCATGTGCATCTAGACAAGCCAGATTTTAGAGTATGCAAGTGCAAATGAGATTTAAAGTGGTAGTTCCCCCAAAAATGTAAATTCTTTCATTGTTTACTCACCCTCATGCCATCCCAGAAGTGTATGACTTTCTTTCCTTCTGCAGATAACAAATGAAGAAAGGTTAAGAATATTTCAGCTCTGTAGGTCTTCACAAAGTCAGCATAATAGTAGTCCACAAGACTCCAGTGGTTAAATCAATAACCTCTGAAGCGATATGACAGGTGTGGGTGAGAAATGGATATATTTATGTCTGTGCTTTCCATATATTCTCCTTCCTGCCCAGTAGGGGGCGATACACACGAAGAATGCAAATCACCAAAACCAAAAGAAGAGGGACTTAAATATTAGACTGTTTCTCAACCACACTTATCATATTGCTTCAAAATCTATGGATTTAACCACTGGAATGTTATGCACTAATTCTATGCTGTGTTTATGAGCATTTTGGAGCTTCAAATTTTTGGCACCCATTCAACTTGCATTTTGAGGACCTTAAAATTACCTAAAAATCTTTGTTTGTGTTCAGTAGATAAAGTAATTCACATGAGGGTGAGTAAATGATGAGAATTTAAATTTTTGGGTGAACTATTGCTTTATGAGCGATGGTGAAGTAGAGCAATTTTTATGAATAAAGTTTTAAGTTTCGGCTTGATCAGCATGCAAAACTATCGTATGGCTTCAAGTCTTTTACGTCAAGTCAGTTCATGCAGTAGCCATCATTGGAATGCTACCGGGCAAGCTGGGCAGCTAATTTCAATGTGCAAAGGTGGCATAAAACTACAGCTCGAAAAACGGTTGGTCAAGATTACGATCAAAGAACTCAGCTCTGATCACACTAAAAAGCGCTATTTTTCGCATACTGGTTCAGCTAATGTGAATACCCATTCTCGAGTTGACTGACAGGCAATGTCTCTATCTGAAAGGTGATTGGCTTGCATACCTGTAAGGCAGGACTTCCTTTTCTACATCCATTGCCCTTTCCAATTTCTCCCATTAATTTGAGTAGCAGTGGTCCGTTTCTACTAAACTGTCTCTGAAATAGTGCGAAAGTCAAATGTGGAGTACTTTTAGGGTGCTTTAGACATTTTTGGAGCTTGACCACCCCTGTCCCCATTCATAGTCATTGTATGGAAAAGAACAACCAGGACATTCTGCGAAACTTCTCCTTTTGTGTTAAAACAGCATGAGGGTCAGTAAAGAAATGACATCATTTTTAGTTTTAGGTGAACTGTTACTTTAAGTCCAATGTGGAAAATGTCCTTATGAGGCAGTTGGGAATATTTCAAAAATAAGATCAACAAGGAGCAAAGAAAGGTAAATGTGTGTTTATGACACGAAGAGCACAGTAACCTGACAGCAGGTCAGTGTGTGTGTCCAAGTAAACAGATGCTCCAAGCCAGATTTCTACACTCCCTTGTGCAATTATCAGTCAATAAAACATTCCTCTTTGAGAACACACGCACAGGCTGCTCTCTAACACTACATCTACTTCTCAACATACAGTATCTCCCATCACTTTATCACATTAAATCTATTAACTAGCCAGACACAGAATGTGTTTTAGACAGCTTCGACCGCAGGTTACCATATTACTACTGTTAATGCTGCAGGAAACATGTTAATATGCAAACAAGGCTATAGGGGTAACAGGGTTTTATTACACAAGACAATGTCGTAATAGTAATTTCAATCAAATACAAATAACATTACAGCTGTATAAAATGTACAACCACAGTCTATAAATATCTGAAGGTTTAAAAAACAGATTGCATGTATTCACATTTTAATTAAAAAATAGCAATTTGTCTTATAAAAATACATTATCAATCAGAAAACAAATTATTCAAAGAGGAGATAGGGAAAGAAAGGACAGATAAAGACAGAGATGTGGTGAGAAATAGGCAGATGGAGAAAGAAGGACAATAAATTACACAGATGGCACGGCAGCTTTGAGAGAACTGTTAAAGGGAGAGGAAAACATGAAATGCCACTTTCAAAATAAACTGTAAGAAATGATAAACCCCGTTCAGCATTGAATTTACAGACAAACAAATGTGCAGCACCATTATGAATGGATATGATGCCAGAAAGCACATGGCAACCATGAGATTTGAATTTGCAAGTTGTTTTTGCTCTGTAACAGTATGTGTGCGTGCCAGACGGTCTTTGTGTATTTGTGGGTAGCTGTGGGCTATGAACACTTCCACACGCAGACCGCTAAACTTCCTCCGAAGAACATGTAAAGCAGGTTCTTCACTTCGTGGGTAACCTCGAAACCAAAGCCCTCTCCGATCACAACATGCCAAGAGCTTCCAAACCTCTTATCCATCAACTCCTTTATCATTTTAGCAGCACTCTGTTGAGAAAGAAAGACTTTTGACACTGCTGGATACTGTAAGACTTAGGGATGTTGAACTAGCTGTCCAACAACTGACAAGTTGCCAATGTATGCACCGCTGCTATTTCAGAAATCAAAGCATCCCATCAACAATACAGTACAAGATGATCATTGACGGATGTTAAAGGGATAGATTACCTTAAAATGAAACTTCTCTCATGATTTACTCACTCTCCTGGCATCCCAGATGTGTATGATTTTAATTCCTCTGCTGAACACAAATTAAGATTTTTAGAAGAATATTTCAGCTCTATAGGTCCTTACAATGCAAGTAAATGGTGACCAGAATTTTAAAGCTCCAAAAAGTGCATAAATCCATGTGTTCAGACACTATATGATAGCTGTGGGTAAACAGATAAAATGTATTTATCATAAATTCTCCTCCTTGCCCAGTAAGGGAAGATAAGCATGACAAATTTGAATCACCAAAAACAGAAGAAAGTGAAAATGATGGAGAAAGGACTTAAAAATGGATCTGTTTCTCACCCAATCCAATCATATCACTTCTGAAGACATGGATTTAACCACCAGAGTCGTCTGGATTACATTTATGTTGCCCTTATGTGGATTTTGGAGCTTAAAAATGTTGGAATCCATTCGCTTGCATTGTATGGACCGAAAGAGCGGAGATATTCTTCTAAAAACCTTAATTTGTGTTCAGCATATGTAAGAAAGACATACACATCTGGGACGGCATGAGGATGAGCAAATGATCCGAGAATTTGAACTTTAAATACTCTGCTGTGAGAATTGTTCCTGAATTTATGAGGTGCTTTGGAGAGATTAAAGTCTTTAGCTGATTCTGTCTGACAAGCTTAAATAAATAGTTTAAAAAAGGTTTAAACTGCTTGATGTCATGAACTAGATGTGCACCCGCATTATTATCTTGCAGTTTTGCACTTTTGAATTTGCTGTAAGGATCATCCTGAGACTCCCAAGTGCATTGGTTACATTGAAGCGTGCCATTCTGCATTCAGGATGCATATATGTGGCTTTGTGCTGCTCAGAATTGGAGCCTTTCTTATTTCTTACTTTGATAGTTTTGTGCAATAGGATGTTAAAGTTATTTAGCCTATATATTTGGTGAATATATGTTAGTTACCATGTTGAAGTGCTGCGCTCAGCATCTGTATATTCCTCTGAAATGTGTTTGATCGGGGTCACATGAACATAACAGAGGCTAATTATACATTATTATCCTAAACACCAACTAGTGGACTACACATTCAATCAATGGACCGACTAGACGATTAAGAATATTGGTAGTTTTGCACAACCCTTATAAGTATGCACATTTTTTAAACAAATGAGAGTGTGAATTTTTGTTTTGTTTTGAAGAAAAAAAGTGATGCAATGAAATTAAAGTTCCTACAATTCTGCCTTGCATCTCCTTCTGTGTTGCACTGAAGAAAGATAGTCATACAGGTTCGGAACAACATGGGGTTGTAAATGATGAGCATTTTTTATGTTATCTCTTTAAAACTGAGAGAATGCAGTTAGAAAACCACCCACTGCACTCACACATACCTCATTGTTAGAGGCAAACTTCTCACAGGCAGTAACACAGAGCTCCATGGTCTCTACTCTCATCTCTTCAGACATGTCTGTATGCTGTGGGGAGTAAAAAGCAGGCAGTTTGTTTTAAGGGTTTGTAAATTCTCTCATCATTTACTCACTCTCATGCCATCCCAGATGTGTATGATTTTCTTCTCCAGAACACAAATATTTTTGGAAAATATATCAGCTCTGTAGGTCCATACAATGCAAATGAATGGTAACCAGAAATTTGAAGCTCTATAAAGTACATAAAGGCAGCACAAAAGTAATACATATGACTCAAGTGTTTAAATACATGTCTTCAAAAGTGATATGAAAGATGTGGGTGAGAAACATCAATATTTAAGTACATTTTTTACATTAAATCTTCACCTTTCAGCCCTTACCAGTGGGTGGAGGTATGCACAAAGTATGCAAATCGCCCAAAAAAAAATTTATGTGAAATTGAAAGTGGAGAGTTATAGTAAAAAAGGACTAATCTTTTTCTCACCAACACATATCAAAAGTGCTTCAAGATATAGATTTAACCACTGGAGTCGTATGGATTACTTATATGCTGCTTTAAGGCCTATTCACACCAAAATCGTGATGAATTTGCAAGACGAACTGCCGGCAAAAGGTCTATTTACACTGAGATTGTGATGGATAAAATGAAAAATAATTTCACCCCTGTAAAGTAGACGGTAGTAGATTCATATTGTTTACCAGCTCAGACCTTATTCAGCTGTCAATGCATAAGATTAATATATTTAATGCTGTTAAGGCATTTATTTACCAGATTTGGCATATCCGTTTCAAAGTTATGCCATTTTTTTTTATGCATTTTAAGAAATCTAGAATCTGTTTTTTTTAAATGATTGAGATTACTAAAGAGCACTGTCGCATAAATATAACAGGTACAGTGATACACATATTAATAATGTTCAAGAAAACCAGGTATATTTAAAAATATGAGGTGTCAGCACAGTACATAAATGTTCTAAAAAAGATAAAAAATGTCCGTGCAGCATCTATATTGTTTATTTATTGCATATTTGCATTGAATTGTGCATGAAACGAGTACATTTACAGTATGAACATTCAGACTTTCAAAATCAGACTGGGTCTGATTTTGGTTTGGGTATTGATTTGGGTTTGAAGTTCAAAGGATACATGACCTACAATTATTAATTTTTCAGGGGTGTGTATCAGCTGCACGTCCAATGTTGTTTTTTTTTATTATTATTATTAAAGTTGATTAGCGCTGGATTGAGCAGCTGCAGTCAGTTTTCAACACAGTCTGAAGAAAAAAATTAATATATTGGATTGTCGGCAGATGATTTGTCAGACCCGATGTGGACAGCGCCATTGGAATACATTCTTCCTAGTCAAAAACTTGTTCGGAATGATCATTCGCACCGGGAAACAAAACTTACTTGGTGTGAATAGAATTTTAATGTGCTTTTGATCACCATTCACTTGCATTGTATGGACCTACAGAGCTGAAATATTCTTCTAAAAATCTTCTTTTTTGTACCGCAGAAGAAAGAAAGTCATAAACTTCTGGGATGTCATGAGAGTGAGTAAATGATGAGAGAATTTTCATATTTGGGCAAACTATTCCTTTAATGCATGTCTTTGCTTTCCTTACAAGAGTCTGGTGAACACAACACTGATAGCATTTTACAAGATGCCATTTAAAGCCCACTTTTTAGTGTGCAGTGAAGAGTCAAATCCACTCATGCACCAGAAAGGCCGGGTTTTACCCGTATGAGAGGGAAGCTGTGCAGTCTCTTGAAGTCTGCCTCATCTTTCTTGTTGTTAGCGGTCTCTGCCATGATAATCTGCTCTGGAGGAAGAAATAAGGACAGATATGAAAGTTTCAAATAATAGGTCATAATTTATATCTATTGCATCCAAGCGAAATATTTCTAGGGCTTATGAAACTGTGGCAGATAGATCATTAGCTAGTTAACAGTGAACAAACAACAGTTTCAATGTAATTATTGCTCAACTAAAATGAGCATAATACTTATAAGGATCTGTTTAGCCAAGTAGATGGCTATAGTTTATATATATATATATATATATATATATATATATATGAGAGATGGATGTAGTTTGGTGGAAAAAGTGCAAAAGTGCAAAATTTGTATACTATTATGATGATAGTGAAACTTTGTAATATGGCACTTTTTGTACCACTGTCTCCCTAAGATGATTCGCTGATGTTCTTCCTCTTTTGTAAGTCGCTTTGGATAAAAGCGTCTGCCAAATGAATAAATGTAAATGTAATGTAAATCAATCCCAGAACAACAGCAAAGGACCTTGTGAAGAAGCTGGAGGAAACAGGCAGACAAGTATCTATATCCACATTAAAACAAGTCGTATATCGACATAACCTGAAAGGCTGCTCAGCAAGGAAGAAGACACTGCTCCAAAACTGTCATGAAACAGCCAGACTACAGTTTGCAAGTGCACATGGTATAAAGATATTACTTTTTTGAGACATTTCCTCTGGTGTGATGAAACAAAAATGGAACTGTTTGGCCATAATGACCATCATTATGTTTGGAGGAAAAAGGATGAGGCTTGCAAGCTGAAGAACACCGTAACAACTGTGAAGCATGTGGGTGGCAGCATCATGTTGTGTGGGTGCTTTGCTGCAGGAGGGACTGGTGCACTTCACAAAATCGATGGCATCACAAGGAAAATTATGTGGATATAATGAAGCAACATCTCAAGAAATCAGCCATGAAGTTAAAGCTTGGTCGCAAATGGTACTTCCAAATGGACAATGACCCCACACATACCTCCAAAGTTGTGGCAAAATGGCTTAAGGACAACAAAGTCAAGGTATTGGAGTGGCCATCATAAAGCCCTGTCCTCAATTTGTGGGCAGAAATGAAAAGGTTTGTGCTAGCAAGGAGGCCTAAAATCCAGGTTCAGTTACACCAGTTCTGTCTGGAGGAATGGGCCAAAATTACAGCAACGTATTTTGAGAAACTTGTGGAAGGCTACCCAAAAAGTTTGACCCAAGTTAAACAATTTAAAGGCAATGCTACCAAATACTAACAAAGTGTATGTAAACTTCTGACCCACTGTGAATGTGATGAAATAAATAAAAGCTGAAATAAATAATTTTCTCTACTATTGTTCTGACATTTCACATTCTTAAAATAAAGTACTGATCCTAACTGACCTAAGACAGGGAACGTTTTGTAAGATTAAATGCCAGGAATTGTGAAAAACTGAGTTTAAATGTATTTGGCTAAGGTGTATGTACATTTCTGACTTCAACTGTGTATATAAAATATAATACTACATATAAAGTTCTGCACACTTATAAAGATAATATTAGCTTTGTTTCGAAAAGCAAACAACAGCTAGCTTGCTAGCATTCTTAGCTAACCCTGTTGGCTAGGTCGCTATGTCCGGTTTCCATTAAAGTGTTTTCATGACCTAGTTTTAGAACGCTACATAAAAACTAAATCTGGAAATGTAATTAAACATTTACTTACCGTAATGAAAGAACTCTGAAGTTCGATGGACTTAAACCGACGTCGCTAAGGAGACATGTCGACCATGGCAACCGATGCTAGCCACTCCTACGTGATAGCTGTGTGCACAGCCCCGCCCCTCATCGTCGTGCATTTGCCGTGATTGGTAGGAGGGAGTGTCCGTCATTCATTCGGTCCTGCTGAAACTCTGGTCGCTTCCCTTGTGTATCCTGGAAAAGGTGACTTTAGAACATTTATATTTGACGTATGTAAGATAAGATATGTCAAGGCGAGTTATGTGTAACCAAAATTCGAGAAGGTGAACTAAACATCGTTAATTGCAAAAGTTGATGTCTTTCTATTGTTTTTAAAAGAGTAGTTTAATAATAAAAAAAATATAATAATTCTTCCACGGAACACAAAAGGAGATACAAGGAAAAATGTTCTTGATGTTATTTTCCATACAATGAAAGTGAATGGTGACAGGCGTTGTTAAGTTCCAAAAACAAAAAATGAAATAATTAAAATAATCCATACAATTTATGCACTGTTTTTCAAGTGTTTGGAAGCCATAAGATAGCTTTGTGTGAGGAACAGAGAAAATATATATACTTGCTTGTGTATATTCAAACAAAAAAAAACAGTGCAGAAGCACACAAAAACACATTCGGTGTTAACAGCCTCTAACTCTTCTGTTTGCTTGCGTTGTTTTTCATTCATTGCAAACCCAAACCTGACCTGAACCCAAAGATCTTCTTGAAAAACTAACCAGAAACCTGAAGGTTTGGATTAGTATGGAATATAGAGCACATATTATATGGGCTATGGATTTTATGGGACTTTTGATTTGATTTATTTTGGATTTGACCGACAACATAATCCAAAGGATAACATGTGAAAGTGTAAACACTTATTTCCAACATGGTCCTTGATGGTGCATTTATTGTCCCTTTTGGATTTTGACAGCCCCTGGTCACTATTTGTTTGCTTTTTAAGGAAAACAGCAATGTGAATAGTCTTAAAAATATAAATAAAATCATTCATGTAATGACATGAGTGTGAGTAAATGATGACAGGATTTTATTTTTGGGTGACCTACTCCTTTAAGCTTAGTATTTTGATGAGCACAGATGTCTGAACAGGATGAATCCTGCAATCTAAATAAACAGCAGCTTCAGAGGCATTTTGCTTCAACTACATCTGTGCCCAGTGGGTGATTTCTTCTCTGCCCCAAATAACTGATACATGGAACTTAGACTGGTCAGCACTGCAGCTCTGTGTTAATTGAGATGTAAACTAAACACTTCTATGGTTTCTTATTTATTTTATACATACAATATGCAGTATGTATAATATGTTTGTAATTTGAGGATATTATAACATCTCTTTGGAGCAAGAATAAAATGGTAGTTGAAGAATTGTGCCTTTAGAAGAGAGGAGAGGAAAAATAGAGAAATGTGGCTTGCAATAGATAGGAAACTGTGATTTCAAAATTTATTCTAGTGGGTGGATGTGCTCTGGGTATAAAAAGCATTGAACAAAATGACACTTACAGAAGGTTCGTACCTTAAAAAAAAAAAAGAAAAAGTAAACTATTTTCAATTGTCACTTTATGAATGTGTGGAATAGATGATTTAGGGGAAAGGCAGCCATTGTAGATTATGTCATGTTCAGGGTTGGGAGGGTTACTTTTAAAATGTATTCCACTTCATATTATAGAATATGTGCTGTAAAATGTCATTTATAATGTATACTGTTAGATTACTCCTTTTCAGTAACGTAATCTAATTACTTTGGATTACTTCAGCACTGGTAGATTTTTCACTTGTTTTAACTTCAAATGATCTGCCAGTACAGTAAGACAAAATACACGTTAAAAATAAATTCTCTAAAAAGACAACATCTTTTGCAGTGTTGCTTTTAAAACAAGATGAAGCAAATTGATCTTGTTTTAAGGATTTTTTTATATTTTTACTGAAAAAAAAAACAATACAATGATTCTCATCAAGAATTTTTGCCCTAATATCAAAGGTTTTACTATCTAAAAAAATATGATCTAATGTGGATTTTCTTGATAAAAAAAATATGATTGTGTTTGGTACCAGTTGCATGTAAAATAGCTAGAAATAGCATTTTAGCTTAGCATAAAGCTAAATGTTCATATGACAGTTTACACAAGGTTTATTTCTATTTCTTGTGCTCCAAACTTACTTCAAACTTACTTCTCTGTCTAACTCTTGTCTTTTGGTTGAAGGTTCAGAGTTTTGTGTGTGACTTATTGGGCACTTGCCCCATACTCTGTTTTTTGGGTGAAGGGGCGGTCATCGATGTAGAGAATAGACACATAAAGAACTGGGTCCTAACCAGTGTCATGATCGCCAGACAGATAATTTTAAGAGGATGGAGGTCGGCTGGTGCGCCCCCATTTCAGGAGTAAAATATAAAATATTGAATCTGTGTAAATATATATATATATATATATTGTTTTTCTCTGTTTAATATATGAATCAATAAAAAATAGTTAATCAGAAAAAGTGAAATGTCAGAATAATAGTAGAGATAATGATTAATTTCAGTTTTTATTTCTTGAGGACAGGGCTTTGTGATGGCCACTCCAATACCTTACCTTTGTTGTCCTTAAGCCATTTTTCCACAACTTTGGAGGTATGTGTGGGGTCATTGTCCATTTGTAAGACCCATTTGTGATGAGTTTTAACTTTCTAGCTGATGTTTTAAGATGCTGCTTCAGTATATCCAAATAATTTTCCTTCCTCATGATATCATCTTTTTTGTGAAGTGCACCAGTCCCTTCTGCAGCAAAGCACCCACACAACATGATGCTGCCACCCCCATGCTTCACAGTTGTTACGGTGTTCTTCAGCTTGCAAGCCTCATCCTTTTTCCTCCAAACATAATGATGGTCATTATGGCCAAACATAGTTCTATTTTTGTTTCATTAGACCAGAGGACATTTCTCGAAAAAGTCATATCTTTGTCCCCATGTGCACTTGCAAACTGTAGTCTGGCTGTTTCATGACAGTTTTGGAGCAGTGGCTTCTTTCTTGCTGAGCAGCCTTTCAGGTTATGTCGATATAAGACTTGTTTTACTGTGGATATAGATCCTTGTCTGCCTGTTTCCTCCAGTATCTTCACAAGGTCCTTTGCTATTGTTCTTGGATTGATTTTCACTTTTCACACCAAAATTCACTCATCTCTAGGAGACAGAATGCGTCTCCTTCCAGAGTGGTATGATGGCTGCATGGTCCCATGGTGTATATACTCGCGTGCTATTGTTTGTACAGATGAACGTGGTACCTTCAGGTGTTTGGAAATTGCTCCCAAGGATGAACCAGACTTGTGGAGGTCCACAATGTTTTTTCTGAGGTCTTGGCTGATTTCTTTTGAATTTCCCTTGATGTCAAGCAAAGAGGCCCTGAGTTTGAAGGTAGGCCATAAATACATCCACAGGTACACCTCCAATTCAGTACACCTCCTATCAGAAGTTAATTGACTACTTGTCTAAAGGCTTTATATAATTTTCTGGAATTTTCCAAGCTGCTTAAAGGCACAGTTAACTTCTGACCCACTGAATTGTGATATAGTCAATTAAAAGTGAAACAATCTGTATGAGTTGTTAAATACATTTGTTTTAATGACTTAAACCTGACTTAATTCAACTGTAAATCTTCAGAGCGTATTTGCAAAGACAGAGACTGTATGGAGGGGGACAAGAAAGGCTGTCAGGATGTAAATCCAAGTCCAAAATCAGAATATGTGTCTAAAGAAATATCTAAATAAATAAATAAATATTTATTTAAATACTTAAATAAATATAAAAACAAATAAGCACATTATTATTATAATAACATGATTAACATTATTATTATTGCATAGATAAATACTGCTAATAAAACTAAAAACAAAACAAAAAATATAAATGTATTGCTTAATAAACAAATATATAAATAAATCCATCTGATGACAAATAAACATATTATTATTATCATTATTACTACATAAGTGCATTATTATTATTATTGCATAAATACATTTATAAATAAATAAATCTGAAAACAAATAAATATATTGTTGTTGTTCTTCTTCTTATGTATTATTATTTTAGGGCTTGTTTATTAAATACTGTACTAATAATTTAACTAACTTATAACAACAATATAAAGAAGAAGAAAAAAAATTGGAATAATAAATACATCAGAAAAAAAAATCACTGTGACCAGTAGAAACTTAATCTAAAGGAGGGTGTTGAAAAGACTTTTGTTGTTAACTGTGCTGAATCTGTTAAATTCTGTTGCAAGGCCCGACATCCTGTCAAGAGTTTCATTAAACCTATTAATCCACTGATTAATCAGTCATCTCTTTCTGTTTTAAATCCCCTCCCACCAGCACAATGTAAATACACATTAATAAAGACAATGCACTCCAGTATTCATTTCCTTCACTATTATAATTGTTTCATCCACATTTTCACAATATCATCATAGATCCTTGGTGGTGCAAATATAAAGAAGCACTACACTGACATGACATCACAGCTGATCATTGACCAAAAGCTAGAATCAAATAAATGGGCCGGCACTTTCCAATGCTTTCTTTGTGACGGGCAAGGAGGGGGAGAACTAGGTGCAACGCAATGGTAACATGACAAGATGCTGAAAGATTCTGTATTTAAACATTGTTTTGCATTCATATTTTCAATGCGTGCAGCACATCATACTCGTTTAATGATGGCGATCATCTTCACATTTGTGTGTAGTTTAAGTTACTCAGATGCTTAAATTAACTTTTTTTTATAAAAAGAAACAAAGGCTTTGGATTCTTGCTGAATTTGTCTTTTGAAACAAAGTCTGTGATGATACACTGTGTAAAGAACTGTGATGGTAAAAAAAACAATCCACTAACAAATTACAGATTACTTTACTGTTTACTTTATCGAAAAAGTAATTCCGTTACTAATTACTTTTAGTTACTTTCTAAAACACTTCTCACAGAAATGTTTTTGTTTTTCTGCTCAATGAATTCAAAATAAAAAATAATTAAAATAAGAAATCACAATAAATAAAAAAAAAGGTTTTTGTTTTTGTTGAGTTTTTGGGGGGTTGAGTTCTAAGTTCAGTTTTTTGGGGGGGTCAAATTTTCTTTTTTTTTATCACACAAAAATCGCCGGCAGGCTTGCAGTGGTTTATTGGTTATTACCATACAATTTTAATACAAAGGTGTAATAGCCCAACTATTTTGCCACGGTTTAATGTGACATTAAGAAACATGACAGTAAACTTAAAGTCAACATTAACTGGCATCTGCAACCCATTTTACATCTGTAATTTGACGCAGGATTTTGATGAGCAAAAATTTAAGGAGCAACTTTATTTTATTCATCAGGAATTTAATGGATTTTAAATCGTGTATTTGTCTGTATTTGTCAGCTGAGTAGGAAAGTTGTTTCAGAGGCAGAGCAAGTAATTACATTTGTGATTACTGAGGAAACATTTGTTTGTTTGGAAAATCATGTGCTGATAAATCCTTCTTAGACCAGGAATGTATAATTAAATTAATTATAATGGGATCATTTTGATTTCATGTTGACTTTAAGATGTTGAATAGTTCAAGTTGCGTTTAGACTATAGAAATGACTCAAAGGACAGATAAAACAAACAATAAAGCAAAACTCCACTTTACACGAATAAAGCGCATAGACAATTGCTGCGAGAATGATCTACAGCCGTCTTATTAAAAACGTTCTCTATAGTATATCTGAAAGGACCACAGTGCAATAATGTGTTGGGAAGAGGGGCGTGAAAGAACACAAGTCGAATACAGGCCTTAAATCTTTCTGCAGCTGCTCTATAGATCCCTGCTGAATCACAGTTCAAAGGTAAATACATTCAATACAAATACTGGAACCATGATACAATTGTTATCTCTTTGTCTTTTAGTATTTCAAGCCTCTTTTTGTCTCATTTTATGCCCCGCCCCTAAAAATAATGGTATCGACCCATGACCCCGCTCACTGCCGGGGATTGGAGCTGTGAACGCAGGGGTCCACAGGGTCCTTGACGGCCCCACCAAACACATCCACATCTCTGTCTGTCCAGGGCACCACGTTTCCCAGCTTTGGAGATTCTGCACAAGCTGCAAGAGCGGCCACCTCCGTAGGCGATAGAACACGATCCCACAGGTTAAATAATGACAGCTCCCCGACCAGAGCCTGGGATGCATCAAACCGCCCACCAAGGGTGTCCTGCAGCAGAGCCATGGAGAGTAGGAGGGTTACACATGGACAAACACAATGTTTAATATTCAGACTCTTCCAGCATTCACTGTCTTACACACCTGTTCTTGTCCCAGCACTAGCATGCCCCCAGATTTGATTGGGTGCCATGCTGAAAGCCCTTCGCCCCGTCCTCTCAGCTTGCCACCCTGATATGCTTTCCAAACCCCATCCCGTAGAGTCCAGCTAATACAAATATGCTGCCAGATGCCCTGGGGCAAAGAAAGGGGCAACTGTGCCACCTGGAAATGAGCAAAAAAATTTGTTTAATGGCAATCGATAATCAAATATCCTGTCAAAAATGTGCAATTTCTCCCTGAAAGCAGTCATTTGAGGTGTAGCGGGTCTTACCTTATCATTGATGAGTAGTTCTGCAGGGTTATGAATGCCCTGAAGTAGAACAACTTCATTTGGTTGTTCTGGCACCGCATAGGAAAATGGTGTTCCAATTCCATTCTCAGCAGGCTTGAGCCATAAACATGCAGTGAAGGCATACATCTCGGGAATATTCCGCCGGACTAGCCCATACATGTAGTTAGTTCGCACAGTGAAGGAAATTTTATACCCTTGTGGGTAACTGTAATCTGTAAGACCTTTAAGTGAGAAATAAATCAATAATTAAAAAAATAAATACATTTCAAAGCCATGTCCAAGAAACTTTTTATCCAGAGAAACTATTTTGGCATGGTGCCTTAATCCAGTACTGGACACTAAACATGTGTCGAGAGAATCAGGCTTACATCTGCTAAACCATTTCATCCACTTTTCCCCTAAGTTTGACCCATCTTCCTTCCAGGGTATTTCTAACTAAGAATTTAATTTTATTTCTATTTTATTTGTTTTTATTTATTTTTTTATTTGTCAGTCCAATCTCTCCTTTCAATTTAGGCCACGTCCACACTAATATGCTTTCGTTTTGAAATGCAGTGATTTCTCGGTATGTTTACATCTCTCTCTCACACTAGAATTTTACGTTTCAAAAGCTTTTTCCATTACAGCATACTCTGGAAAGTATGGAGCCCCTTAGAGGACAGGGAGGGAATTTATTTTCTGAAATAGTTATACGGTGCCTTGCAACACTTTTGCGTTCACTCATAAACAGTTTTGGATTCCCTTGCAATCATTTGCTTTCCCTTCGCAATTTTGCACTCCTCGCAATAGCTTTATCCATTCCTTAAAAAAACCTTCTTGGTTTTACTACATCACCCATTTTAAACTATGGTAATTGTAGTAAAAACATAGTAAACACAGAATTTACGATGGTTTTTACGACAGTAACCATATTTGGACCATGGTAAAACTATAGTAATAATACAGGAAAATCATGGTAATTAAAGACTATGGTAATAAACAACAGTAATTAACTATAGTATTTCAAATCAACCATTCTGTCAAATAAAATGGATACTACATGAAATTACTATGGTAACACTATTGTTTAAGTAAAAATAAAAGAAAAAAAAAACATGGTTTCCACCCAAAACATGCCCTTATGCAAATTAACCATGGTTTCACTATAGTAAAACTGCTGTAACCATGACTGGTGAATTTTTTTATTCCATTTTCTCCCCAATTTGGAATGCCCAATTCCCACTACTTTGTAGGTACTCGTAGTGTCGCGTTTATTCACCTCAATCCCAGTGGCAGAGGACAAGTCCCAGTTGCCTCCGCTTCTGAAACAGTCAATCCACACATCTTATCACATGGCTCGCTGTGCATGACACCACAGAGACTCACAGCATGTGGAAGCTCATGCTACTCTCCATGAACCATGCACAATTTACCACGTGCCTCATTGAGCGTAAGAACCACTAATCGTGACCATGAGGAGGTTACCCCATGTGACTCTACTCTCCCTAGCAACCGGCCAATTTGGTTGCTTACGAGACCACTGAGTGAGTGACTTACGGGAGTCACTCAGCACAACCTGGATTCGAACTCACGATTCCAAGGATGGTAGTCAGTGTCAATACTCGCTGAGCTACCCAGACCCCCCTATAATTCATGTTTTAAATACTACTTCAGAAACATGTAACCCTGTAAGATGAAAGTGAAAGTCAGTAACTGTAATCTGATTTCCAGAATATAAAATGTAATGTGTTTTGTAAAACATTTTGCAAAACATTTGTAAATGTAAAACCTTTTTGACTAAAAGTATTTGATTTCAATAACTAATGACTTTGTAATTGATTACATCCAACACATAACTTTACTGAGTATCAAAAACTAAAACTAATGTGATTTTTATTGTAGTTAATGAAAATGTTTTCTTTTAGTTTTTATTCACAATAATAACACTGGAGCCATCCTTACTCTGTTCCAGCTCTGCAATCCGCTCTTGCAAGGTGATGATTCCCTGGTCGATGTGCTGATGGTGGTTCTGGGTCTCTTTCTGAAGGTTCTTCCTCTCCTTCTCCAACAGCCTAATCTTCTTATCAAGCTCTCCCTCCAGGTCCTCCACAGGCATGTCGGGCTCAGCCACCACCACACTCCCTAATGTGCTCACAGCATGCTCGGTGTGGTTCATCGCAGGAGGGCCAATCTCCATCTGAGAAAGACAGCTAATTAAACCTAATATATTCATTGTTCAGCATGTGTATCTGACTCAATTAGATCAATTTGTGTTACAAAAACATTATTAAGAGTATATTTCACCATATCTACAATTCAGGTGTGCCTGCTGATAATGCTCCACCAAGCTGAGAACCTGTGCCATTCTCTGTCCTCTCTCATAATTTATGTATGTGTTTTTCTACCTAGGAGACGTGCCTCAGAACAAGATGAAGGGGGAAAGGAGGCACTCAGCAGGACAAAGCTATTAAAATACCTATGAGCATCACTATTCTTAAGATTTAAATATAGCCATCCAAAAGAGTTATATCACTTTATCTATGCAATTAATACATGACGTGTATTACACACAGCTAATTAATACTGGCATTGTGTTCATGCTGTATAGCCAGAGAAGTCTGATTTCTCCCAAGGTTTGTTTATTTGTTTGAGTTTTTGTTCCTTGTCACAGTCGTCGTTGGCTTGCTCACTGCACTGTAAATGTTGTCATTAGTGGAAACATCGAACTGACTTAATTAAACATTACTTGAAATGTCATGTTCTGGGCTCATAATTTAAATATTTATGTTCCTTTTATTGTTACTTACTTTCAAATCCATATACTTAAGATTTTAAGTGTTGATAATTCAAACAGTGAGTACAAAATTGAGGCTATGGGGAATAATCCAACTATTTGTCAATTCAACTAAAATTATTAAGTAGAAACTACAACATGTAAATAGGACATTTGAGTTTAGTCTAATTGAATCTAGTTACATTTACTTAAAAATAGTTAAGTTAATTCGTTATGAATACCTAGTTCAGTGAATTTAATTACACAAGTTCTGCAGATGACACTACTCAGTTCAATTGAGGTAATGAGTTTACTCAATCAATTGAGTAGTCAACTTATCAGGGTTATCAGTGTGGGGCCTAGAGACTAAAACTTTAAGGCGTCATTTTCAATGAAAGTTTACAATGAAGCTATTCTCTGAGGAGTCTGAAGAAATTATAGATATTACAGGATGATTTTCCTTAAAGCTGCTTTGAAACAATATTGTGAAAAGAGCTACAAAACAGAGCCAAACCCACCTGTCTCAGGACAGATCTAATATAGTCTAAGAAATGGTGATTTGGATTGGTGGTCATTCAATATTTATTTTTAAACTTTTACATTTGGCCCACCCACCAAATCTCTAACATTTAATTACATCCTTGTCTAAAGTGTAGTAACAAAATTGTAACATAAAAGATTCTTAGATTTCTTGTCATTCCTTTAGTCAATTATAACTTCAAGTTTGAAGTATTTACACACAAATGGAAAATACTGATTTTTTTTTAAGAATTACACATTTCAATTTCAAATATATATTTTAAATGTATTTTAATTCAGTTAAAAATGACACAATTCAGTTTGATAGAATTTTGTTCTGAAATTAAAGTGCATAATTGCATTATATATATATATATAATGTTTGTTTGTTTGTTTGTTTGTTTTGTTCACTCTCTCCAAACCAACCTCCAACTTCTCTATGCGGTCTTTCAGTTGAAGAATGGCTCTTTCCAGTTCTTCCACAGCACGGGCGGTCTGCAACTGCACCGCAACCGAGCTGCTCACATCATCCCCGGCCATTTGGCGTCGGTTGCCCGCCCAGACCCCCATACTCCGCTCACTGAGACTCCCCTCCTCCAGGCCGTTCTCGCACTCCGTGAGCTTCCCGGTGAGCTCCGTGATGGTCCTCTGGTCCATGAAGATCTGATCGTTCTGCTGCGTGACAATCTGCCGCAGCTCCTCAGCGGTCGTGCGGAGGGTCCAGTCATCTTCGTCAGCGAACAGGTCTTCGGCTTGTCTCAGACCCCTCGATTTGCAATCCCCAATAGGAAAAGGGGTGCAGATGAGTCGGTTGAGGGTGAAATGGCTAGGGCCTGTTACATCGCCGGTCCTGAGCTCGTTGAGCGACGGTATCTCCAAGCCGATGTCCAAACCGCCGCCTTCGTAGGATTCAGCACCATGGAGAGCTCCCAGTGGGCCGGCGTGCGCTATGGATCCCGGGAGCGGCTCAAGCAGCGAGAGCGAGTGGTTGTCTGATAACGTCTGGGGCGCGTCGGCCGATGATCGTGAATTCACGCTAGCGATAATGCAGATGACCGCACCAAGAAAAGCCAAAAAGCCAGCGGAAACTAAAACCACCACGAACTTCATCGCGCTAATTTAGATATATTTAGCAAAACAATTTATTTGATCTAATGTTCCATTTCACCGTCAAAGCAGTCATTTTAAAGTAGCGCTTGACGAAATGAAGGTCGGTGGCTGTTGACCGATTCCTGAATGATGCCGTGTCTCGCGCGCTCTCCGTCTCCTCCTCTCGTGTTGCTAAGCGCCCATCGCTCTCGTTACCATGGCTACCGTGCGGAAGAGAGAGTGTGATCATCATGAATGCTTTGGCACAAGATGTACATGTGAACAGGAGACTGAACAGGACAACACAATTAGATCAAAGATGAAAAGCTACATGGCACCAGGCTTAGTTTTCACACCTGATGATCCACGTAGACGAGCTATTAGAATTTGCAAACTCAGTAAGTCTATTAGTTTGATTCTCTGCGGTGAAAAAACAATACAAAAGTATGTATTCGTTCTAGAAATTTCCATGACTTTTGAAATCTGAGGAAAACCAGATATGTTATCATCACCAACATGAATAAATAGTGCAAAGTTGAGGGAAAGGCATGGATAGGTAATACTTTTGCCCTTTGTTTTTGTTTGTTTTTTACAAGAGTTTTGAAAAGTAAAAAAGAAAAAAGGAAGGATAAAAAGGGCACTGATGTTATATATATATATAATGATGTTTCACAAAAGCATTTGTCTTAAGATGGTTATTTATATCTTCAGCTTTAGTGTGTCAATAGAAAACATAAATGTTAGACTCCCAAACATTACATTTGCAAATAGAAAAGATTAGAACAGGGAGCCCTGCAACAGATGCCATGGCCCCCACAGTTAAATTAAATTGGTACTTTAATTCACCAAAGTGTCATTCAACTGATCACAAAATATAGTCAGAAGATTACTGATGAAAAAAACAGCAGCATCACTATTTGAAAAAAAGTCATCTTTGATCAAATCTAGACAGACCCCATTTCCAGCAGCCATCACTCCAACACCTTATCCTTGAGTAATCAAATATCAATCAATATTAGGTCAGAAATGTCAAAAAAGAAACAGCTTTCTCTATAAACTCATCAGTCAATCATTGTTTTGAGGAATGATGGATCAGTGTTGGGGAGTTGGGTACATTCAACGGGATTGCGCATTTAAAATACAAAATGTAAATAACTGTATTCCACTACAGTTACAATTATAATAATTGGTAATTAGATTACAGATACATTCAAAAAGTATTTTGATTACTGAAGAGATTACTTTGTATTTTATTTGTTTCATTTAATATTTAGCATTTCAGATGGAAAACATTTATACATATAAATGATGTGATCCAAAGTGCATTTGAACAGCGCTGAAACACTTTCTTATGATGTGTTACATTCATACGAGCAGACAGAGAAGTACGTTTGAAGTAAGTTTGGAGCAGAAGAAATAGAAATAAACCTTGTGTATATTGTCAGCTTTACGCAAAGCTAAAATGCTATTTCTAGCCATTTTACATGCACATGTTACCATAAAATTCACATTGGGGGGCCTGTGTAGCTCACCTAGTAAAGATGCTGACTACCCCCCTGGAGTCGCAAGTTCGAATCCAGGGTGTGCTGAGTGACTCCAGTCAGGTCTCCTAAGCAACCAAATTGGCCCGATTGCTAGGGAGGGTAGAGTCACATGGGGTAACCTCCTCGTGGTCACCATAATGTGGTTCTCGCTCTCGGTGAGTTGTGCGTGGTTGCCACAGAGAAATTAATTGTGGACGAGACACAAAGAAAATCCACATGGTATTCAAGTGACAGACCGATATATTGGCTAGGCTGATTAACCCTATAATGTCGTATGTATCAAATATGATACACAAGGTTAGACGACTCCTGTCTCACTCTAATAGTGACAACAATCTTATAACACGTTATGAGTAATTTCATATCACGATAAATATAATAGTAGATATAGTCATTTTTTTCTGGAAAACCAATAAAAATCAGTTAACATAATAAATAACCAAATTGTAATGCCTATTTCTGGAAAATCTAGTAAGTGAAATAAATACTTTTTAAATGAATACTACTTCCTCTTATATAATGTTCTCTTTATTTATAAGTTGACAAAAATAAAAATAAACACTCAGTGCAAATGACAGCTTATTTTAATAAAGTAAAAGTAATGTTATATTGTTACTAATATTTTAAAATGAGTATTTGCTGAATGTTATTATAAATCTTTGACTGGAGCGTGTATGCATATGTAAACATGTGTGTTAGCTTCATTAACAATTGCTCCAATTTAGTATATATAATATAACTTATGCTTGGTTAAAATTTTGTATATTATTTTATTGCAAAAACATGTTGAAATGGCATGTATCAAACAAAATAGGCTTTTGAGATATATCTCTCAATCACTATTACAGTCCATTCATGCCCACTATAAAAATAAATAAAAAATATAAATTACAGTTTTGAAAATTCTGACATATACTTTTTATAAGATATATTTAAAGTGTGAACTAATATTTCTGTGCATTTTCATATATGCAGCCTGCGCTGTCATTATAAAGATTTCATTATTTTACATTGCAAGCTATAATGATGTCATCTTAACATAAGTTTCTGAGACCCAGGGAAAAAGTTTTAAAATTGCCCTTTTTTAAATGTCAGTATAGTGTTTGGTGCATAAAATACATATGATAAAATAGTTTATTGAAAAAAGGATATTTTATTCATATTGTATTAGATGTGGTGAGTTAACCAGTGATACATTTCAGTCCATATTTATAGACCAAGGAGAGGAAGCTGTCATGGCCAAACTCTCAAATATTTGGTATCTCTGAAAAGCCCAGGGAGTCCTCTGATAATACCCCAAGATTTACCACTGTAGCATGTATGGGCTAAGAAACACTTAAATAAAAAATGTCCAACGCAAACATTAATTGCTGGAGCTCAGGAGGATAATGACTTCCAAAGCCTAATGTATCAAATATGATACATAAAAATAAAATAAAAACGTATATATATTTTTTTTATGATTTATTTTTATATTTTGTCTAATGGTACTATGGCTGGGTATCGGTCAACATTTTTCGATACCGGTTCCTAAACTATACTTTTTCTGTTACTTTGGTCGAAAAAAAGGCTCTGCAAGAAAGCGACGAACACCGGTATTACCGCTGGTTGGACGCTAGGTGGTACTATGAGATAATTGTCATTAAGCAGGGTTATCGTTAAGCCTATAAAGCAAGACACCTTGATTTCAAACTTTGAACTTTATTTTGTATTTATTTTAACTTAAAGTTCAAATGAAACTGGAAAAAACAAGTGCATTTAAAATGTGATGTTCAACTTTTTGAAAGATTGCTTTACAACAGTTGTGAACATCTCTCTCATCTAGCTTCATCCGTGCATTCTCTACTCGTCGGGTATTTCGTTATCCAGGAAAATATATAACGTGTGTGAATACATTTGTTTTGTTCTATCCTTCACAATAAATATATATCCAATTACATCGGAAACCTCTGGGCTGAGGGATTAGTCAATAGTCTTGCTTTATTGATTTTGAAAATTAAATAGGCCTACTTTATTTAAAAAACGAAAAACTTAAATCAAATACATTTCTAAATTCAAATTGCACTCCAAACGAAACGAAAAAAGCAAATAAATAAATAATAAAGTGATATAGGCCTATATATACCAACTTTCCATTTACCGTCAGGCAAAAATCCGTCTAAACATGCAGGAGGAAAATTAATTACACAAATGAAGACATAAAAACAATTATGAATGTAAAAATAATAAATATAATAATGATAATAATCACTCAAATATAAATCATGGTTCGAGGTGAACGTGTTTTTGTATTACTGTAGGCCTATATAGTTTTTATTATTTTAAAGGCTGCAGAGTTGCATTCACAATAAACTGCTCTGTGGATATGAAGTGAGCTGATCTCAAAGCACCTCCTGAACTGAGATGTCTGAGGTCATTTGCAGCACTCATAAAAAAATGGAAGGTAGAAACAAAGTGTGAGATCCTTAGATGCGCGTGTTCCACGAGACTGCACGCCTCTGTATCAGCACGTCATATATGCGCATATAGGCTTCGGCTTTTCTGCCATCTGTACTTAATAATATAATAAAGAGTGTTTCTTCAAACGAGTGTCTTTGTGTCTACAGGCAAATTATTTGTAATATTAATTTGATAGTCTAATAATGATAATAATAATTTTATCGATTAATGGGAAAACGAGCCAAATATCAGCTATTGGTGATCACTGTGACCATCATTGATCCCGAGATCATCGTCTGTTTGCTCAACCCAAATGTGCATTTCTCTCTATAAATTAACTAAATCTCTTGCTGGTTTTTCCAACACATTCGGAATCATTACCGCTTTACCGCTTGTCATGTGCGCGCTTGTAAAAATTATATTTTAAAGACTCTTTATTACGGTTTAGTATTTCTCTATAATGTATAACAGTGTTAGCAATGTTACTGATAACATTCTTTCTCAGTCCTGGAACTCAAACCATGTTCTGATACTAGTGTTTTTCCTTGATGCCTAAATACAGTCAATCACCAGCACTTTTAGATTTGGGCACAAGTATGCTACATGTCTATTACTGAAGATGACTAGATTAACCCCTTATGTATCGAATATCGAAATTTTTCGATACTCGATTGTTTAGAGGCATACTAAATGTATTCAACTCGAAACCCAGCCCTACTAAAAACAGTTTAATGTGAAAAATTGGAATTTGACAATTCTTTCATATATCAGGCTTTACAGGGTTAAACACTCATTATGAGATTATGGGCCAATAAGCCTAACCTACTTGGTTGATTAACAGAAGTGGTACCTACTGTTTTCAAACTTTTTTGTGAACTACGTATTTCAGTAATATATTGCATATAAGCCATCGGTCACCACACTCCCTAGATAGTGGTATTAGCTTGTGGCATTGCAGAGCCCAAATGGTATTAGATTCCACTTGTGTAAATCTAATGGGGTGAAAAAGGCAGTTTTGGGCCTGTCCCTGACCTGGTTGAATCCACTACCCAAATCACACATTTAAAAACCCATTTTGGTCAGCCACTATTCAAAACAGTGGTCAATCTGATGTCATCTGGACTATTACCATCTTTGGCCTTGAGAGAAGCAGAGCTTTTGTCCCCCTCAGGCCGGTTTTGCACTAGCTTCCACCAGCCAGACTCTCCAAACTACTGCGCCCCTGAATGGAAGAACATTGAGCTGCCAACAGACAAATATCCAGCCACTGTGCTCCACCATGTGAAAGTCTTCTTTCTAAATATGATTACGTATAAAAACATTACTCCATGAAACTCAAGATGTGAAAGAGACCGAAATTTGTCTAATTAATATATACCGGTAAAATATGAATATCTAGTCTATAAAACACATGTAGGAAAGTATGTGTGTGTGTAAGAGGAAATCATCCCCTCTCAGTCCCTCAACTGGAGCCAAGTAGAAAGGTCCAGTGCTGACTAATAAATGCACAAATATCTTCCTTCCACCTTAAGTAGCCTTGTCATCCTGTGCCCTCAAAGACACAGGTTGCACATGGCCAGCATTACAACCTATAGATATAAAGACACCGTCCAGTCATCAAACTTAATGCATAATGCAAACACAATACTTCTGTTAACATCATCACTGAAAAAACGGTCACTACATAAATCTGATCTCTGTAAGTATGACGGTTACCTGAAAGAGAATGATGAAAATAGCAAGACACGAAAATGACCAAAGGGGGAACTCGAACACCCTTCCCCTTCCCCGCTCCTGAGAAACAAAAACAACAAAAGGGGACCCTCTTCCTGACACCAAAATGGCCGAGTGGGACCCTTCCTCCCAAAGGTGAAAACAGGGGGCAAAACAAGTGTTTGCACTGGGGTCAGTACGTTACGGCACAAGTTTTATGTCTCTTTACATTGCTTGTTCAGATAGTTAGTTGAATTTTGTAAAGCACTGAAGTGCTAATTGTTGATGCAGTTGTACTTTAATTAACAATAGCTAACCAAACACATTTGACATTTTAAAACATTGTTTTATGCCATCAAGTACTCTCAAGCTCTCCCAAGAGTGAGTACCTGCAGCCAGGTGAGCCTCATCCTCTCAAAACTTTCCTTCCCATCTTCTGTGCAATCTGCACAGGTGAACTAGAAGAAGCTGTCTCCTATTAAGTGGAGGGGCTGCTCTCCATGAAGCTGGGCTGAATCGTGCATGGGAAAATAAAGAAATAACAAGAAAGACTAGGCACTCTTTTTCTTTTCAGGGTCAGTCTTTATTGAGACACCAAAAACACGACACAACATTGTGTCTCCACACAAACACATAGACAAAACGTGTCAGAATCAGAAATCTTTTTGTTTGTATGATGGCATTGTATCAGCCATTGACATGTTGTCAACTTGTATTAGAGCTGATTGATCTTCTCCCGGAAGGGATCCACTTAAGGCACTTGTCACAGTAAAAGGACATGTCCTCATTCCAGCTTCCCTCACCATCCTCCCCGACATCACTGTTCAGCAAGTCTCTGCTGTGGTCGTGGGACAGGTCCTCAGACTCCATGATGAGGAGAGTTTATCCCTCCACCTCGCCCTCCTACAGACCCTCTGAAGCTGACATGTAAATGGTCTCCTCATCCTGTCCTGCAAGATTCCTTTGGTCCTGACTGTCCATGCCTCAATCTATAAAGATAAAGAAGCAGCCGATAAGACATCTACAAGTCCATTTATCCTGATAGCAATACATTTGTGAGAGGTGGCAGGAGTTGCTCGTTACAATCTGCTCAAATTGTCACTAGAGGTAGACCAGTTATCGGCAAAAGTCCATGCCGATTGTTGCCTATAGTTTTTTGTTTTTCCCCCATCAATGAACCTCATTTGACGAAATGTATATATACAAAACATTTCATTTGATGAATATACAAGCTATAAAAAGCTTAATTTAGTACACGCTTGCATATCGTTGTTGTCCGATGAAAACAGACAGAAGGAAGAGGTCCCTTTCTCCAATGCGCCGAATTACCTCTTACTACTGTCTGAATTGTGCATCAAAATGACCAATGTAAAGATGTTTAATCAGGCTATCTGTTTAACAAGTATCCCCATTGGCCTTGAGAAGTGTCCATCAAAACTGCGTATGTCCCGCCCTTGTATTTTGAAGAGCGTCAACTAGTTTACCTCACTTGTCCGACTCTGTGATTTCCCTGACAACCAAAGTCATTCATGCACGCACAATGTCAGGTGGCTTGAAAGTAGACAATACCAGCCATATACGGTTGCCATATTTCCATCTTTGTGAAACAGCGAGTAAAAAATGAATTCTGCAATTTATGCTTTGAGCCAGGAAAACGTGTCTTGAAACCAAACGTTTCACTCAACAACCTGACAAGAAACCCTTGTCATAAAACTGATTTAGATCTAAAATAGATTGTGAATATATATTTTCTATATATATATATAAAATAGGAGCTATATACACACACTATATATATATATGTGTGTGTGTGTATATATATATATATACACTCACCTAAAGGATTATTGTTCATATATATATATATATATATATATATATATATATATATATATATATATATATATATATATATATATACACACACATACATAAAAAAAGTATCTAGCAATCAATAACCTACCAACTAAGTTCTGGGAACACGAATAGTTAGACTCGAGTCTGTAACTGAACATGTGGCACTAGAACCCATAATAAGAAAACCGTGTATGTTCATGTTCGCTAACAAAAATGCATGGAAGTCCAATTAAATTAACAGTTCACCAATAGATGTGCAATGATAGAATTCTATTTATGGTGCTAAAGGAGACTAATTATGTTATTTTCGATTCGTTTTTTAAGAGTGTTTTTTGAAGAAGAAAAAAAATTCCCATGCTCCTGAAAAAATTATTTGTTGAAAATAAGTGTTTTTCACCAGACAGTGACGATATATAGAGCATTGTAATGGAGCCATGTCTCTGTCATTTCAAAATAAGAATACCCGCTGTATTTTGGGCTTGTTTAAAGTTTAAATCTGGTATTATACACCAATTCTTTTAGGTTATTACTAGGATTTTGGTAGCACATTAAATCGTTTTTGGGATTTTATTCGTTTTGGAGCCTCAAAGTCTGTGATCTCCATAGTAAGGAATTTTGTTTTTTATCATTCTATAAATCGATTTTAAAAAAAAAACTATTGTCAGATTAATCAGTTATCGTTCTTTTGCACCACCTTAGTTATCAGAATTTACATTTAGTCATTGAGCAGACGCTTTAATCCAAAGCGACAAATTAGGAACATATGCAATTTGTCATACAAAAGCCAAAAATATCTGCAGTATCGCACTGCCAAGTTTTCACAGTGGCTGGAATAGTAAAGATACTAGTGCAGAAGAAAGAGACAGACAAGGATTTCTTCTTATTATTATTTTTACTGTTAAATAGTAAGTGCATTTAGTGTGGATTGGTTCAGTTCTCATGGAACAGATGTGTTTCAGCCGTTTCTTGAATGCTGAGATGGTGGTTTGAAGCTCAAGGAAAATTAAGGTCTGATTTTCCTGATGTTGTAAAGTGCAAACCTGCAAGACCGGGTGGTTGTTGAGACATTGGCAGTGAAGTTAAGCTGGTCATCCACCATCACTCCCAAGTCCCAAGGTCTTGGCTGGCATTACCATAGTTGAACTAAGATGAATAGAGAGGTCGTGGTCAACAAACAGGTTGGCTGGGATCACGAGAAGTTTGTCTACCTCTAATTGACACTTAAAGGGATAGTTCACCCCAAAATGAAAATGTAGTTATTGTTCACTCACCCCTGTGTTGGTATAACCCAATTACTTTCTTTATTTTTTTTTACATAAAGGGAGAAATTGTGAGAAAAAAAATTGTGATCAGTGATGTCATACAATAGCATTTTAAGTTGACCACCTCTTCAAAAGCTTCAAAAGGATGCAAAAGTATAATTCTGAAGTCTAATAAATAATTCCATGAGACTCACATTTGTAATTAAAGCATTTGATGATGTTTGGTGAGAAACAAATTATTTAGTGAAAATCTGCGTGCTCATAAGACTACAGGGGAGCAAGTTCAAACAAAAATCAATTTTTTTTTAATCTAAAACAGGTCTGCCACAGTGATACTAAAGATCAGAACACAGCTGTACACAAACCAGAGAACCGAACATACTAAATATGTATGATGAGTTTATAGTCGAAGAATAGATGCATTTCTATGCCCACTGCCCAGCATCTTTTGTTTGAAACAGAGTATTCAATCAGAGCGATAGAGGAAGCAGGAATGTCTCATCTCCATTCTGAACTGGTGAGCATTTGTGACAGACCTCCAACTGAAGAGATCAATATCTCAGCAAAAACATTCAGTAGGCCAAAATCTATTTGTTTTTAACTGGCTAGTGAGATGTGGGCATCATTAAGATGTATTGAGAAATCTTTTGGATCGGTGCCAGTTAACGGCGGACGGGTTTCCCACCACAATGCGAAAATAGAAAACAAGTAATCGACCGAATGTACTGTTGCTCATCACAGCTGGTTAGGACAAAAACTCTGATTAACATAGAAAATATACTTGTTATCATGTGTAAACAGAGTGTGACTGTAGCTGCCTTAAGCTGCCTCTGTCTGTCTCTCTTAAAAAGAAAGTAAGTCAAATGTGGTTAAAACAACACAGGGGTGAGTAAACAATGACTGAATTTTCATTTTGGTGTGAACTATCCCTTTAACCAATGTCTCTGTCGCATCAAATTCCAGTGAAACTCTCAATGAAAATGAATATCTTCTGGTTGATTTGATGATGAAAATCACTTTAAGTGTTAAATGAACACCCCTTACGGTGAGGACTGGACAAAAAAAAAATACCATTCTAACCACAGTTTCCATCAAAACACCACAGATATTGATATAACAGATATATTTACTACTTCAATCCGTGTCAGAATCAGGGCTGGTTAAGTTACTCTAAAAAAGTAATTCATTACTAACTACTAATTACATATTCTGCAGTCTAATTAGATTACTGTCCTATTAATCTGTCTGAAAAGTAATTGCAATATTTATTACTAATTACTTTCTCCCCAGTTTGGAATTCCCAATGCGCTCAAAGTCCTCGTGGTGGCGTAGTGACTCACCCCAATCCGGGTGAAGGAGCCCCCCTCGTGACCCCGTGTGACTCTACCCTCCCTAGCAACCTAGCCAATTTGGTTGCTTAGGACATCTGGCTAGAGTTAATCAGCACGTCCTGGATTCGAACTCACGACTCCAGGTGTGGTCACCAGCGTCTTTACTTGCTGAGCTACCCAGGCCCCCACTAAATACTTTCTAAAACCCGTATCAACCTCAAACAGGTGAAAAATACAAGGATAGACATGAAACTATTCTTTTAATTCTTTCAAAAAAATAATATAAAATCAAATAATATATTCATGAACTGGCCAAAGAATTGAAGGGAGCTGTATTAAATTAGAAAACATTTTACCTTATACATTTCAACATTAGACGTTATATATCAATTTTAAATTCACTATTGTTTTATATAGAACTGTTCTATAGTCTATAAAGTATATAACACAAATACATCAGAAGTAACTATAATTAAATTACTTAACTTTTTTCAATGAAAAGTTATTTAATTACAGTAATTAATTACTTAGTAATGCATTACACCCAACACTGGTTACAAATTACTTTTTTCAGGACACTGTTTTGCGGACACATACCATGCTTGTACCATGGTATTCTTTCAAGTACTTTGGAGTACTACATACTGTATACCATGGTATTATTCCAAAGTTAGTTACCATGGTTTTATTGTGGAAACTGCAGTAGCTTTAGAATTCTGGTGAAACTATCGTTACCATGGTACTTTTGTGAAGGGCCTACCTCCGCCAAAAAGTTGAGGAAGTCAAAAGAGCTACCAGAGCAATAGTTCTTCAGCATGTAATTAAGTTGTACCTCCGTACACTGTGGGTTTATGAATTGTCTGTTCCTGCCGTTTCAGCCTCTCGTTGGTCGCGTTTGGCCACAAGCTCTCTGGTCAGCTGGATCTGCTCCTCTAGCGTGCGCAGGTTCTCGCGCTTGCGCGCCACGCGCTCCAAATCCCGCAAAACACCCTCGTGCAGCCTCTGCGAATGTGACATTTTATGAAAAATATTACTTTTCTTGCATAGTAACCATAGTTTTACCATAGTTTGTTTGTTTTTTGTAGTAAGAACAGGTAAATCATGGATAGCTCATTACCATGGCAAAATGTAAGTTTATGTAAAAAAAATACAAAATGTATTTGATATGAATAGTAGTTTTTTCACTTATTAATATACTATTAAACAATAACACCAATAATTTAATAATAAATTACTAGCTATGAATCTAAATTTATCTAAAATACCATATTTACTATGGTAAAATTTAGTTACTAGTAATAAAAATGCTTTGTGTTTACATTAGTATTAGGGATGCTCCAATCAGGATTTTAACATCTGATCTCCAATTTTCATCTCATCAATCGATGCTGATCATTTAACTTTTATCAGCAGCTCTGTCAACACTGGTTATATGTAAGCTTTCTGCTCAATGTCACTGTTAACTACATTTCCCTGTTGGTAAAACCAGTTGTTGACTAGTTTTTTGCTGTCAAAAATAATGTTGGTTGATTGAATAATCCAGTACACACAAAATATAAATGTTACTCTTTATTCTGGGCCTTAAAAACTAGTAGGCTTATACAAGCTATTCTTTACTGTATATAAGATAGTCCTAAAGAATGAGGCTTAATGTCAAACTGAAGTTGAACTGATAACCCATTGGTGTAATTACATTTAAAGTGAAACGTTTGGTTAGTTTGTCACCATTTCATTTAATTATTTGTATTCATCATTTTATTATATTTAATTTAGCAATGCATTATATTATAGTAACTAAATATTTGATATAGATTTATTAAATGAATGTTCCTTTTCATTTTGTTAATATTAGTTCCGCTTTCACTTGTTTCCGCGGGGAGTATAATAAAAACGACACGCTCTCTCGTGAAGTAAACATGTGTCACTGAAAAGTTTCTGGACACTACAGGCGTTACTGTTAATGCTGTTTGCTCAACAATCATTTAATAAAGATGTTTGAATTAAACCTCATCTTGTATTCTGCGATATTATTATGATACCTGTGCCTTGCGGAGACTGAGATGCTGCTACCGCAGATAATAATAAAAAACGCTTCACGCGGGACGTGCCAGTTTAGTGTAAATAAAGCGTTTAGTGCACGTAAGCAAACGAAATCGAACTCAGAGCACTTCTGTTACTCTAAGCATGAGAGGGAGTTGTGGAGCACAGAACCGCTCTGAAAACACTGTAACAATGCTCTAACTTAATATAGACTGGACAGAGCAGCGAAAATAAACTTTAAAGGGAGCAGACTATTTATTTAATTAAATCGCAGCCTTTGCTATTTAATAATCGCAAAAGGTCATATCGCGGTTTTTATCTCATTTCGATTAATTGAGCAGCCCTAATATATATATATATATATATATATATATATATATATATATATATATATATATATATATATATATATATATATATATATACTTAACGCATTAGGAAAAAGCACTAATATTTTCTTTTATCTTTATTTGATAAAACAGACTGTAGCGTTTATGCATATGTAAACATACATGTTGGCTTCATTAACAATTGCTCCAATTTATTTATTATAACACTTCGGCATTTAGCCTCATGTTTTTTTTTTTTTACCTGTCTCTCCCAGCTCTGCTTGATATGAACACCTGCAACCGTACTGATAGTGAGTACTATCGATAATCCCAAAACAAATTTAGAGGCCGTAGACATAGTTATGGAGCATTACTATGGTTAATAACAAGCAAGGGCACTTTGATAAAAAAAGAACGGAGCAGATTCTTGTTCTGCAGGGTTTGCAATAGGATATTATGCGCTTTACTGCCTTCTACCGGACATGAGCGGCGGTGTCTTGAATGGGAAAGATGTTGGATGTGTTCGCGATGGAATATTATCGTACTGCATACTGCGCAGTAATAACTAATTATATAGCATGTGCAATAGTACTTATTATGCAACGGTAAACATGTCAAACAGTTTACTACATGGTTGTCACATGACCTCATTGCGTTACAGCATTGCAAATTGCAATGTTTATCTTCATAGCTGCTTGCAATCTATAGGCCAACAAGTTACAAGTTTATCAACACAGAAGTCCCACATCTAGTGGAAAGACTTATAAGATTTTATCAATCTGTCACCTTTTAAACTTCATTGAATGGGCAGTGGGTTCCCTTTACATCTTTTATTAATGGATCTTTCATTAAAGGTGCACTCAGTAAGGCTTTGTTCACATAGTTTTGGACTTACACTGACAGGGGTGTGGATGCTGCATCATCTGAGCAGGAGTTTTCAGTTAACCCTTAAAAGCAAGGTAGTTTTCCCTAACACTCTTATATATTCGGGTCTTTAGAGAACTGGAACATATATCTATCAAAATTGGATAGATGTGCGTGCGTGTGTATTAGGCTACACTATTTATAAGAGATATGAGGAATACTAAAAGGGTGTGGGCACAACAAAAATAAATGGATGAGTTTCAGGGGGTGGGATGAGGTCCCGGGTCCCTAAAGACCTGAGGTGTGCATTTAAGGGTTAAAGATGCTCTTGTAAAAATTCACTCTTCACAGTCAGCCATGATGGATTAAGCTTTAAGTAACTGTGATTAAGTGAGTAGTATTCGGCTGGTCATGTGATCCTAACATGGCCACCCCCATGATGGGACCCTCTCCATGTAGAATAAAACAGCTTTATAAGGTCATTGAAATGACTGCAGTCTTCATCTCATCATGATTATACACATGTTTCAAAATTGCAATTAATTTATTTTAAGTAAAACGTATTTAATGAGAAAAAGATTACTGAGCGTACATTTTATGTAGAAATACAAAGAGTGGTTGTTTAGTGAAATATATTTTGATGGGGATTAGATGAGACTATCCAATATACTGAATATTGTGTGCTATGTAAGTATCTCTGCTACTTATCTGTTTCTTTGATTCTGTTTCTCTCCCTTATCTTTCGGTCTTTCTTTTCTCTTTCTGTCTGATTTGCTGTATCTGAATCCACAAGTCAAGAGCCAATATGTATGTTACACCTCATCCATCCTTCCCCGTTCTCTACTCTCAACTCCTCCCCCTCCTGCATAAGGGTGGTGAACTCCTCAGTAGAGTACACAATGTTCTGAACTGGACTCCAGCCTCCCGTGTGTGTGTGTGTGTGTGTGTGTGTGTGTGTGTGTGTGTGTGTGTGTGTGTGTGTGTGTGTGTGTGCGTGTGCGAGTGTGTGTGTCACATCTGAGTCAGTGGGTCATTGACAAATAAGGATGTCTGAGATTATTAAAAGAAGAAATCTTTTAAAATCTATTTTAATACACGTGCCAATTTCTTAGAAATGTAATCAACCATGTTGGTTTCATATATTTTTTAATTTTTTTAAAGTACTTTATTTCATTTTTTTATTGAAAATTAATCATTTAGTTTTCTTGGAGATATTCCATTTAACCTGAACTAACCATGCCTTTTCAAACAGATCAAAACATTTTAAAACGCAAAACATAACCCTTTTATTTGACCCCGAATCTTTTAATGGTTTTTGATGCCACTCAAATAACACACACATATATATACACTCACCTAAAGGATTATTAGGAACACCTGTTCAATTTCTCATTAATGCAATTATCTAATCAACCAATCACATGGCAGTTGCTTCAATGCATTTAGGGGTGTGGTCCTGGTCAAGACAATCTCCTGAACTCCAAACTGAATGTCAGAATGGGAAAGAAAGGTGATTTAAGCAATTTTGAGCGTGGCATGGTTGTTGGTGCCAGACGGGCCGGTCTGAGTATTTCACAATCTGCTCAGTTACTGGGATTTTCACACACAACCATTTCTAGGGTTTACAAAGAATGGTGTGAAAAGGGAAAAACATCCAGTATGCGGCAGTCCTGTGGGCAAAAATGCCTTGTTGATGCTAGAGATCAGAGGAGAATGGGCCGACTGATTCAAGCTGATAGAAGAGCAACTTTGCCTGAAATAACCACTCGTTACAACCGAGGTATGTGAAGCCACAACACGCACAACCTTGAGGCGGATGGGCTACAACAGCAGAAGACACCACCGGGTTCCACTCATCTCCACTACAAATAGGAAAAAGAGGCTACAATTTGCAAGAGCTCACCAAAATTGGACAGTTGAAGACTGGAAAAATGTTGCCTGGTCTGATGAGTCTCGATTTCTGTTGAGACATTCAGATGGTAGAGTCAGAATTTGGCGTAAACAGAATGAGAACATGGATCCATCATGCCTTGTTACCACTGTGCAGGCTGGTGGTGGTGGTGTAATGGTGTGGGGGATGTTTTCTTGGCACACTTTAGGCCCCTTAGTGCCAATTGGGCATCGTTTAAATGCCACGGCCTACCTGAGCATTGTTTCTGACCATGTCCATCCCTTTATGGCCACCATGTACCCATCCTCTGATGGCTACTTCCAGCAGGATAATGCACCATGTCACAAAGCTCGAATCATTTCAAATTGGTTTCTTGAACATGACAATGAGTTCACTGTACTAAAATGGCCCCCACAGTCACCAGATCTCAACCCAATAGAGCATCTTTGGGATGTGGTGGAACAGGAGCTTCGTGCCCTGGATGTGCATCCCACAAATCTCCATCAACTGCAAGATGCTATCCTATCAGTATGGGCCAACATTTCTAAAGAATGCTTTCAGCACCTTGTTGAATCAATGCCACGTAGAATTAAGGCAGTTCTGAAGGTGAAAGGGGGCCAAACACAGTATTAGTATGGTGTTCCTAATAATCCTTTAGGTGAGTGTATATATATATATATTAGAATAGATGCTGTTGAGTCAAACTATAAGTCTTCTATCACATTGTTACTTTTAAACAAAAACAAACAAAAAATCTTATAAAGAATAACAGTACTACTGAAGAGAGCACTTTTTTAATCTTTTAGATATAGCTGCCATCTGTCCTGTATTAGCTGGAACGTCCTGCATTTTGGCCGAAATGAAGAATCCCTTACTGTACGTCACTTGTCTCATATTTTAGTGGCGAAACTTGAGGGAGATCACCCCAAATCCCACCCCGGATGGTGGGAGAAATGTCCCAAATTGAAGCACTCAGAATGCTCAAGAATCCCTAGACAACGCAGTCACATGACAACAAAATGGCGGACATACGTTTTTAAACTCTTAAAGCTGAAGGGAATAATTTCTGCACCACCGAAAAGAATCACAAAATCTGCTGTTGATTTATCAAATAGATAGTCCTGCTCCCAAATTACTCCACTGGTTGAGTCAATATTGTTGTGTTGGGGTTGATGGGTCGTTCAAAACAAACAGAGCAATTTTTCATTGCGCAAAGAGACTTTTCAAGGATACTTATTATGCCTTTGCATTATAAGATGGTATTGGGGATTTGAAAATAAAAAAGTTATTCACTTCAGCTTTAATATTTTAATACAAAACTGCTTTACTATGTATCCCAATATTTAATATTAAACTTTTTACTTTTACAATCTCTGGACACTTACACCACTAGACATTTTTGCCATGCAAAAAAATTAAAAGAATTAAAACATTTCAGTGAAAAACTGAATTGTGTATTCAAGTCTGTTTTTTAGTTTGTTTTTATTCCATATAATTAGTATTTTTAATATATTTTTGAATAATATTAATCTGGAATAAATTTTTTTTATTATTATATATATTAATGATCCCTGTTCAGTTTCCACCAAATAGACATTCTAATGTTTATACCATTGAATGCTCTATGAGAACGCTTAAATGGATGTCTGAGTCAGGTCTTGTAGAGTCATAAGGATGAACATGCACATCTGGTGTTCTCAAGTTCCCAGCTGCTTGTCCTGTGGGGTTGCCATAAAGGTTTGTTTGATGGAGCACCCCTTGTCAGTGACAGCTAAAGCAAACATCCAGCTTTCCCAAACACAGCATTCCCAACCCACTCACCTCCGCTGCTCTGTAATTGTGCTTACCGCTGCTGGCAGCTGTGGCTGTTCCCAAAGGCTGTAAACTGGTGGAGCTTAAAGTACTTTAGCTCTTCAATTACAGTCTCATTTAGTGTGATTTTGGCGATGAGCAGAGGGAATGTTATCTCTAAAGTGTTGCAATCATTTATTGGCACATTTGTATAAACAAAGCCAAGCTGAGCTGGTATTTGGTGGTATTGAGTGGACAGGAAATTCAAACTGTCAGCCCACGCCAAACTGTCATTATTTTTATGTGGGTTTTTGTATGTTAAATAGGCAAGTTTGTAGCTATTTATACACAGCAAAAGCAACTGACTACCTTTGGACTCCTCTATCTATCTATCTGTCTATCTGTCTATATATCTGTCTGTCTGTCTGTTTGTCAGTCTGTCTGTCTGTCTGTCTGTCTGTCTATCTATCTAGCTGTCTGTCTGTCTGTCTGTCTATCTATCTAATTGCCTGTCTGTCTATCTATCTGTCTGTCTGTCTGTCTATCTATCTATCTATCTATCTACTGTATCTATCTATCTGTTTGTCTGTCTGTCTGTCTATCTATCTGTCTGTCTGTCTGTCTGTCTATCTATCTACTGTATCTATGTACCTATCTGTCTGTCTGTATATCTGTCTGTCTGCCTGCCTGCCTGTCTGTCTGTTTGTCTGTCTGTCTATCTATCTATCTACCTATCTATCTGTTTGTCTGTCTGTCAGTCTGTCTGTCTGTCTGTCAGTCAGTCTGTCAATCTGTCTGTCAGACTGTCTGTCTGTCAGTCAGTCTGTCAATCTGTCTGTCAGTCAGTCTGTCTGTCTGTCTGTCTATCTATCTATCTGTCTGTCTGTCTGTCTGTCTATCTATCTATCTAAGTTGATTTATGTCATTAAAAGTTTTGTTGACTGCTCAGCCTGATCCCGCCACCTCCTTGCCCATCCTTACCCATTACACTAACATAAACATAAAAACTAAAAAAATAAACAGACACACACACACACACACACACACACACACACAAGCTCTGCACTTCTGCGCGGATTAATCTGATGGTTTGAGGAATACAGGTGTAACCATGGTTACAGGTGATCAAAGCGAATGTCACTAACAATAACAAAACTCGCACCCTCCCCTCAAAACAAATTACAAATAAATAAATAACTAAAGGAAGACAGATATCCGAAAATATGTTAGTTTGCAGGCTCTTTTTGGTTCGAGGTTTCTTTATTTTGAAAACGGGTGATTCCCCAGAGGGTTACCTTTTTGAATGATCCGTGTGTAATGGGAGCCAGCTGTTACATGATAGTTACATGATATGTAAACCTCACTCCCCTGGCTTCAAGAGGCACACTAGCGACTGATGCTAGATACTGAAGCCTTTAGCCTCCTCATTAGTGCGCTCGCCTCCCATGTCGGCTGACGCTGGTTCGAATCCCGCTCGGAGCGGGTCAAGCAGGACCGGTTACACATGGTCAATGTTGCTAATGTGTTGTAGCTACTAGCTTTCAGATTCAAAATACTACCACTCCTATCACTGCACATAAACACGCAATATAGTTGCTCTTGGCTATCTATGCAAGTATTTCCCAAATCTGTCCCGACAGCTCTAAAATAGAAATAATTATGATAGGCTTACCATAGTGAAAAGCATTGTTTGGAAGACGGATTGATGATGTACTTGCTCATTAATGACATTTTGTTCATGTCTAACAAAAAAATCTTACATAGTGTAGCTTTAACATATAGGAATATTTGTTCATAACTTTTAGAGAATGTTAGCCAAAGTTTTGAGAACTGTTACAGTAGCTCCTAGATATGGTTCAGGTGCCTTCTTCAATGTAAGTCTATGGGATTTTTCTGCTGTTTATCGTCTCACAGACAAAAATCTGTAATTTTCTAATTTTTCTAAGCATAAGTCTGATTGCTTAAAAAAGTAATCACACACCTCTCCTTGATAAGGTGTGTGATTTGAGGTATCATTCATATCCATATCCAAACCGTATGGGAAAGTTGAATACATACTGTAGTGTAAGTGGTTTGATCAAATTTATAACCCTAAATTAAGAGCAATAGAAATAGTAGTGCTTGCTAATAATTGCTGACAATATTAACAAAACTTGTACTATATGATTGTTACCAAAGGCTATAATCCTTAGCAAACAGACAACACAGGCATTAGATCCTGTAATGACTGTGGTGAAGGATTAATCAGTAACCCTGCCCTCAGGGAGAATCTTATCTGCCTGTAGATTAGTCAAATTACTGGAATTCAGGGCTAATAATTGCATCACCTACACACGTGTGAGGGGAACATATTGGCATTGCGCATTATTGAAGTTGACTGGGAAAGATAATTGGTTCTGCAATTGCAAGCTTGCTCTTTTCCCACATTTCTCTTCCTCTTTTGCTGCCAAGCTGACATTCTGTGCTTTTTTGCAGCAATACTCATTAATTAGTGATGCTTGTTAAGGCAAGCATCACTATGAGTATTGCTCATGACTTAGGGTTAAGAATCTGAACAAAAATGTTAAACAACTTTTTTATTATATATAATTTT
The DNA here is from genome assembly GCF_025860055.1 of Xyrauchen texanus. Classification (NCBI taxonomy): domain Eukaryota; kingdom Metazoa; phylum Chordata; class Actinopteri; order Cypriniformes; family Catostomidae; genus Xyrauchen; species Xyrauchen texanus. The sequence continues at coordinate 17,568,246 of NC_068323.1, forward strand.
CTCACTCTCTAAGTCCCAACTTACAAATTCTGAAATGAGAGATGATAATCATGAACATGTGCCAATTATTTCCCACATATAAAATTGTAGTCTTTGCCAATCCAGATTTAACCAACATTTAGACAAACATATCTTAAGGATGTGAGCACCCTGTACAGAATACACTAGAAACAAATATTTTGTGGTGAAGTAAATATAACTGAATAGATTACTTTCAACACTGAACAAGTCAGTTTAAGCTTAATCAAATCTGATTTAAATGGTACTTAAATAAACACATTTTTAATCATGCCCCACACAACATCCGGAAACCATCCACAGGATTTTGGAAAAATATTTATCTTAAAAATATTAATTAAATTCTAGATTTGTACTCAATTCAAACATGTAATTCTCTAGCTTAAAAGTAAATATTATTTATGATTGTTTGTTATCTTACAATGCACCATCATGTATCAATCCTAAAGCAGAAACCATGTCATATTTATTTGCTAATTTGAGTACATTTCCCAGGAAAATAAAACAATTACATTTTATTTAACTTTTTGAAGATAGTATTTACAGCATGCAACCAGCTTTAATTATTAATGAGCTTGCATACGTTTGGTAACGTCCTGTTTTGTGAAGTTAATTTTCTTCTCAATAGTACCCTTTTATGATAAAAAAAACAAATACCTGTTGATTGTTACTATCATAGTGTTTTGTGCACCAATTGATGCGCTATCTTGCTCTGTTGAGATAACAGCTACTGTATGTATACTGTGTTTAAAGTGATACTGTTTAATAGAATACCAAACACACAGGAAAGTTAAAAATGTGAAATATTCTAATAAAATGTTCACTTAAAGTTTATTTAATTACCATTTACATCAGATTTGTACTGTTTCTGCATTTACTGATATGTAGATGACATGTTACACTTACTCATTATCTTATCAATATTATGACATGAAGTTAAGTAGATTTTACTTAATTCTTACCATTAAAATTTACTTAGAAAAAATGTGTGCAAAAAATTTACTTAAAAAAATGTAAGTACATTTTACTTGTCATTATTTTGTGTAGACCTACAGTACAGAAAACTACGTAGACAGTGTGCAAAGGTACAGTGATGACAATATTTTGAGTCCCATGCAACCTGTTATGGACCTATGGTAATGAAAATACACCTGATGGTTCTAATATTTTTTCTACACTAACAATTAAGCATCATAAAAAAGTACCACTGTACTACCTTTATTTTTTTGACATTTTATTAGCCCACCATGTTTTCTAAACCATATAGCTTTACATTTTTTTGGATATGCATCATCATAGTACCATAATATTCACTAGTGTATCATGTAAATACTATTTTACATGAATTTGGTAATCATTCACTGCAATGATATCAAAGTACCAAGGCATTACCAGTCATTGAGCACAGGTGATATTAGAATGATGATGCCTATTAAAAATAAATAAATAAATAAATAAATACATGCAGTCTATGTAGGCAGCTCACCAGTTTTTGAAATACAGCCAGAGTGTGCATATACTTCAAAAAAGTGTTTTTAAATGAAAATAATTTGTTTTGGAACAACCTCTCTTCTTTAAAAAAGTATTTTAAAGGATATCTGTTTTATACTCCACGTTTTTCATCACTTATTTTGTTTTAGCATTCGGAAGTCCCACTCAAAACTCAAAGAATCCCCCCATATGCCTCCAACTGCGTACATGCAGATATCACGCGCGACGTGATTGGTTTAAATGACTTTGATTGACAGGCTTTTAGCCAATCAGATGTCAGCGTTGCAGGGTCCTCACAGGCGGGCGCTGCGCCAGCGCACAGAAAGTGCCACGACTCCAAAAGTCAGCGGCGATTCACAATCATCATTTAGCCGCAGGTAAGCGCATGTCTTATATCACATTTTATTGGACGTTTGATGAATTATGCAGTTGTTATATTATTCTGCTAAAGTTATTTCATTCTGAATCTCGCTGTTGTTGCAAAGTTGCTTTTCTGATTGTATTGGAAAATATATGACTTTTCAAATGATTTGAACTTTTGCATCGTTGGCATCCTATTCAAAGATTTGTTCTTCTGTGCGAAGCATTACGTGTCATTTGAGGATACTTTCATTGACTTCCTTTGTTTAGTATCTAGCTGTGCTCAATAATGCAACGGTATTGTTTGCTTTGTGCATTCAAATATGGAATTTTGTTTGCTTTGCGTATTTAAAATGCATTTATTTCAGAAAGGATTTTTATTGGAGTAGAGATCAAACTTTAAAATATGTAATTTCTTTTTTATTTTAAGATTATAACACTTTGAAAATAATTCAAATTGCATCTTTCTTTCTTTTTTTTTTTATTTCTTTTTTTTTTTTTTTTTAGATATAAATCTAGTTTTTATAAAAACTATTTGTATATTCAGTGTTTACCTGGATAAGAAAATCCATGGGCGAAAATCCCTACTATAGCATAAATTAATGAAAGAGTGTATGAGCAGGGATTCCTTCAGATGGATTATTATGCAATGTCAATAATTTTGCTGAAAGGGTTGATGTCTGACATTAAAGCAGTCCTTATTACTGAGATTCACTACAGGAATTCTGTATAACTTTCCTGAGTCATAACTGTTTGACTTTTTTTTTTCTCATGTGAATCCCCAAAAAAATGTAATTTGGTGGGTGAAAGAAGTCTTGCATTGTTTAGCATGGTAATACAGCCTTTTTGTTTACTAAATTTGAGTGATACAAGATCATGTGCAATTTTTCCTCTTGCAAGAAGTTTTTGTACATGCACCATGGTAGTACCTGGCTATTTGAAGTATATCAGAATGCCAAATAAATACCATGCTGCATGAATATGTTAATCAGTCCATGTCCAGTACATCAAAGTACTGCAGTTGAGACTGCATCTGATATAATAAAAAAAAAACATAATGCATAAGATATGTATATTGATGATGTGTTTTTGTTTGTGCTTTGTGCAAAGGGTTGTGTTTCCTTTAAGGCCAGTCAGCATTGCGTTCCCTTGCTTACCTGATGCAGATATTTAGAGATCCTCTCTGTCGGAATTCCAGTCAAGAGTTTCACTGGCTAGTGAAAACACGAGGATGGGGGGAGGTTATTGTGGTTCGCTGCACATAGACCTGTCCTTTTGGATACTGTGTGTGTGTGTGTGTGTGTGTGTGTGTGTGTGGGGGGGGGTCTCTCCGAGGGGTGTTGCATAACATGGGCTCCAGTGGGCAAGAGTTACTGAGATGCCATTTTCAGTGTAAAGAACGCTTCTTTTTAAAATTTACATGGAGGAGAGATGTTTCACACTGTCTCTACACATATTTTTTTTCTAGCAACAGCTTGGCACTGTACAACCTGCGCTTTAAAGATGCACTTGAAGGAATAGTTCACCCAAAAATGAAAATTCTCTCATAATTTACTTAACCTTATGCCACCCCAGATGACTTTCTTCTGCTCAAATGAAGATTTTTAGAAGAATTTTTAAGTTCTTTTGGTCCATACAATGCAAGTGAATGGGTGTCAACATTTTGAACTCCAAAAATCACAAACTGTCAGCATGAAAGTAATCCATACGACTCCAGTGGATAAATCCATGTCTTCAGAAGTGATCTGATAGGTGTGGGTGAGAAACAGATCAATAATGAAGTCTATTTTTACTATAAATTCTCCTCTCTGCTCAGTCAATCTCCACTTTGACTTTCACATTCTTCTTATGTTTTTGGTAATTCACGTTCTTCGGGCATATCGCCCCCTAGTGGGCAGGGAAAATAATTTTTGGCAAAAAAGGACTTAAATATTTTATCTATTTATTTACCACACCTATAATATCACTTCTGAAGATATGAATTAATACACTGGAGTCGTATGAATTACCTTTATGATGCCTTTATGTGCTTTTCAGACCATCAAAATTTTGACACCCTTTTACTTGCATTGTGAGGACCTACAGAGCTGAAATATTCTTCTAAAAATCATAATTTTTGTTTACCAGAAGAAAAAGTCATACACATCTGAGATGGCATGAGGTTGATTAAATGATGAGAGAATTCACATTTTTGAGTAATATCCTTTTAAGTATTTTTCCCCACAAAAAATATGGTGACCACAATTTTGAGAACACATGACCTGCCAATCTAACTGGAATTAACTAAAGTAACTAAACACTTTCTTTTGCATGTTGCTGTGTCCTTGCTAGTTGGTGTCAGTACAGAGTCTAAGACCACTGTCATTTCAGCCAGTGGAAGATTAACAAAACTTTGTCCATCTTTAAGATGAAAATATTTTAAAACAATCTCTGAAATGTTAAGCTTTAGTGTTGGTTCTTTTGTCTGTGCTATGTTTTAAAATGTGACTTCTTGAGTCAAACTCTCAGAGGATGATGCATTTATTAATATTAAGTAGTTCTTGCTTGCTTGCACTATTAGCGTGTCAGTGGCACATAGCCTTTTTGTCAGGTACTGATGGAGTTTGTGCTGTTGTAGGATCAGGATTAGGAGGGATAAGACTGAGCAAAGATGGATGTGTACGACCCTCAAACTCTTGGAATTGTGGTGTTTGGTGGATTCATGGTCTTTTCTGCCATTGGCATCACGCTCGTCTCAACCTTTTCCATGAAGGAGACATCTTACGAAGAAGCCCTGGCCAAACAACGACAAGTGTCAAGCAAGACCCCAACCCAACGCTCTGACAAGAAGAAAAAGACATCTGAAAAGAAAAACAAGGCCAAGAAGAAGGACAAACTCAATGGGAACCTTGCAGAATCTGAACTCGAGTCCAGCCCTGAATCAGAACCTGTTGTTGAGATCAACGAACCTGAACCAGCACCCCCAGTAGAACCAGAACCCCAACCTGAATCTATGGTCATTCCTGAGCCTGAAGTTTTATCCAAGCCAGCCATACCTGAACCAGTTCCTGAGGTTGTTAAGTGCACTTCCCCTCCCGATGTAAGTGCCGTGGTGGCCCCATCTGCTCCTTCCCCAAAGGAGAAGAAGAAGAAGAAAGTGGCTAGGGTGAAACCAGCACCTTTCAAGCCTGTGGAGGTCCCAGAGTTTGTAGTTAAAGAGGAACCAGTGGGCACCAACGTGGCTGTGAAAGCAGAGGTCGCTCCCGTGTTTGTTGCTCCCCCTAAGCCTGAAGAACTCAAGCAAGAACCCAAACCTGAAGCTTCAACCAAGAAGAAGTCCAAGAAGAAAGCTGAACCAGGCAAGTGTCAAGTGGTCATATTCATCTAGAATCTTAAATAGTATTTCTTTAAGATTATCCTAATTTTTTAAAATTTTCTTTAAAGTGGTGACTGTAGAGACCGTTGATGCCCCCCAGCTGTCACCATATAAAACTCTGGTCTCCAGTCTGAACAATGCATCGTTGAATGAATCAGAGATGCAGAAACTCATGGAGATCATCAGCAAGAAGGCAGGAAAGGACTCCTGGCAATTGGTACAAACTGTCAACTTTTCTTGCTTTTGATGCTAATAACTGTCTTCATTTTGTAGCACTCATGGCTCTTTCTTTCACTCTGATTGGCAGGCCTCTCAGAAAGGTGACCCATTAGCAGTGTTGAAGAAACAGCTTGAGGAAAAGGAAAAGCAGTTGACTTCTGAGCAAGACAACGTAGCTGCAGCCAAGACACGTGTCCGCGAGCTTACCAAGGTGAAACTTACAAATGCAGATTTTACAAGTAAACCAATTATGGTTTCAAACTAGTCTCCATTCATGAATGAATGTTGATTTGAAGGGTTGCCTTTTTTGGAAAATAAGAAATTTTTTTGTTGCTCCTGAAACTACATTTCTGTCATAGAAACATGGTCTTAACCCTATCCCTAACCTTACCCTGAACTACCCTTTAAATCTGAAAGAAATGTATGGTTAATAAGAATATAGTTTAAGTCCCTAACCACATTTCTAGCCTTACCCCTACCCTAGCCTTGCACCCTATCCCTAAGATCTAATTGGTTGATCAGAATTTTGTCCCAGGACCAAAACTGATATTGATCCAAGAATATGTCACCCTGAGGAAAGGGGTTTTGAAATGTATTTTTGAATATCATTGCTTTGGCCAATAGGAGCTGAGTTCCGCAAAGAGCAAGATTACATCTGTGGAGACCCGTATGAGCTCTGAGCTGAGTGCCCATGGGCAGGAGATCACCGCTCTACAGGCTCGTATGCAGGCGTCCTACCAGGAGCACATCATTGAGACACAGCAGCTCAACAGCCAGGTCAGATAAAAAAAAATTTCATGGTCTTTCACTCTAGCCTAGGTAGTATGTAGTCAAGTTATTGAATGTTTCATTTGTGTTTGGGGACAGATCCAAAGCCTGCAAGAGAAGTTTGAGAATGGACCAAATGCTCAACTGGCCCGCCTGCAGCAGGAGAACTCCATTCTCAGAGATGCCCTCAACCAAGCCACCAGCCAAGCAGAGAGCAGGTACTACACACAATGTTTTTGCTATTCCATTTGGGGTTGCTAGTGTTACAGAAATTACACACTTCACCTTTTTTCAACTTTTGTAACTGTTGTCTAGCAGTTAGCACATGTGCTCCAAGCATGAGCCTTGGTGGTCATGTGGTCAGGTCTTGGTGGGAATATGGCCTCCACTATATCCAGATTTAATTTCTTACTGTCTATCCCAAAACACTTTGCTGTCTCCTCTATATGGTCTTATTTGTTTCTTTCATGACGTCTTTTGCACTTTTTTACATGCACAGACAGAATGCAGAGTTAGCAAAATTGCGTCAAGATTGTGTGCGTCTCAACCAAGAGCTGAAGGAGCGCACAGTTGCTCAGCATGCAGATGAAGAGTACAGAAAAGCTTTGGAAACAAAGATGGCGGCTGTTGAAGAAAAGCTAGAACAAAGACAAGTAAGCCTTAACCTCTGACCTCTTTCCTGTTATATCTATCAGGTGGTTGTGATCTTTGTACCATGATAGTACTGTTTCTCCTAGGTAGGATTTGCACCATATACTTAACCTTTATAAGCAATGGAGATTTGTCTTTGGGATCACTGGTATTTCTCTCTAAATTGTGTATTGTATCTTTGTATGAGTGGGTATTTTTTTTTAGATCAACTATGCAAGAAATGTAAATGGCTGTGGTTAAAACTCCCACACTGGCCATTGAGTAACGACACTCCTTGCATTTGAATCAATGCTTATCAAAAAAAATTGCACAAAATCAATCCTGCTTTTGGGGAAAAACACGTTTTCTATTTTAATAACAACTATCAGATGAAGACACCCCATATGTGCCTCATTCCATATCTGACTGTCTGTGAACCATATTTTGTTGCACTGTGATATTTATATTCTTCTCAGAAAGTCAGTCCAGAATCAGTTATAGCGTTTGTTAAAAATGGATCTTTATGTTATATAGATGTTTTATATAGGTTTTTAGTAGTTATTATATTATTATATTTTTGCCTTGATTTGCCATGAAAATAGCCATAGAAGTTGGCATGGCATTAAAAACAATCAAACTTGGATTATAGATTAAATGTACTGCATGTGTGTGTGCATAGGCATCTAGTGTGGAGGCTGAGCAAGCTCTGAAGCTGGATCGAGTCAGTGAGGAGCTCCGTCAGGCTCAGGACAACAGCACCGCCCTACAGGCTGAACTAGATGCAGCAAAAGAGCAAACAAAGACCCTCACTGGTCAGAATAAACACAAACACCATGATATCACTTTTCATGTTGGAATGCATTTGAGTTAATTTATGTTTCTCATGATCTTGAAACCCTTTTGATCTAATGGTTTCTGCTTAAATGCTTGAGATTTTGAGTTTAGGAGACATTGTATCTATGTATTCATTTTATTATTATTTTTTTTTACAAAAATAACATTTTAATAAAAAAGTGGTTTTGGATTTGATGGTAAAGGAAAAGCAGCCAACAAGGGTCCAGCATACATGGGAACTCCTTCAATACTGTTTAAAAAGCATCCCAGGATTTACAACACGAAGTTGGGTGTGAGAATGAACGAAGTGTGCAGATTTGTAATCTAGATAAAGGGTTTGAGCTACTTTGAAGAAGCTGAAATTACAAGAGTTTAGTTTCTTGTTCAACCGATATGTTTTCTTCAATGGCCAATGTCAAAACCAATATCTGGTGAGGAGGATGGCTGATAGTCAATATAAATGTAGATATCGATAATAAAATTTAACATCAACACAAATGCGCACAAAATTATTGAATCAAACACTTATAAAATATTTACTCATTTAAATATATGAACTTGAATCCTATAACATTTTTGGGGTAGATTTGGGAACTAACACAAGGGAAAGTTAACACCTCTATGAATTAGCCAATGAACCCTGTTATGTGATGTGATAATCACAAAATGGCCAAATATCGTTTGATTAGTTGGCCAGGGGTGTGTTTCCCAAAAGCAACATTAGTCAACTGTGGGTGCAAGTTCCATTGTTACCAACATAGTTCAACGATTTGGTATTTCCCGAAACCGTTGTTCCAACGAACATTCGCAAACAGCATTGTAAAGTTGAAATGTTGGAACTATAGCTCTTTACCTGTGATTAGAAGCATAGTTTCTTATTAGTTTGCTGTGTGGACATCATTTGACACCATAGAGGCCTCTATATCCTTCATACCTTGTATATCTTTCTTTGTGTCTGCACTCGGTTACACTGAAAGCTGTGTTCTGAAACGGTAAACGTGAATGCAGCCGTTGAAACCTCCGTGAGGTAGATATTAAGCATTCTTTTTTTGGGTGGTGTGACGTCACTCTCCACCCCATCTCGCTCAAATAGATCCAAACCGGTGCTGGTCGTTTGTGCCGTTAAAAACAAACTGGCACAAACTAACAGCATTGTGGTTGTAAATCAGTGAGTTGCATCATTGTACGAGAAACACCCCTGGCCGATATATCTGTCTATCACTAGATTTGTTAAGATGTTTTGGGTTATTACATACAGTAACTGCCTTCCATTTTGTTTTATTTCATAGTTTTGATGCCTTTTTATTCTGAAGTGTGGTTTTCAAGTTCAGGTTTTGCTTGTCGTGTAGGTTCAGTACATAGAATATGAAAATAAGAACACCCCCAAAACATTAAAAAAAAATTTGTTTTAAATAAGAAACCATAGGTTTTACAAAACTTCTGTTGTATGTGTTAAAATATTGTCATCATGTTCTCTATTTGCAGAGCTCCAAGAGCGTATGCAAGTTACAGAGGCAGATCTGAAGGACAAATGTGAAGAACTGGAAATGCTGAAAGCACAGCTGTCTCAAACAACACAGGGCATGAAGGAAAAGATCACTGTGGAGACAGAAGCCCCTGAGAGTCTGGTATAGAGATCTGCCGCTCGCATTTAATTACAACAATAATGCATCAAAATAGCATCTTTCACTACATGGACATTTTGTAAAATGCTTGCCAAGAATTGATAACTCATACCATAGGGCTTGTATAATTCTGTATTGCTCACAAAAAATGGAACTTCATCACAATAATCAAACTTTATACTTTTTTGGTTGTGTACAGAGAGACAATTTAGAGGAAGTTGAACAATTGAAAAGCAGGTAATGTGGAGTCTGTTCATATGATCGAATCGATCGATGAAAAGTTAAATATTTGAAGTGGAATGGTAATATTGACATGAGCATATTAATGTATTGTGCGCAGTCTGAAAGAGAGGGAGGACCAGCTGACATTGCTGGAGGCGGAGCTTACTCAGCTGAGGGAGGAGTTTGACACAGTGCAGAAGGATCAAGCTGAAGCAGCTCAGAATAGGTACCGCCCCTACTATCCTTTAAAGTCTTAACATGTAAGAATGTAATACTATTCAACCAATATACACCGATCAGCCACAACATTAAACCCACCTGTCTAATGTTGTGTAGGTCCCTCTCGAGCCGCCAAAACTGCGCCAACCCACATCTCAGCATTCAGAGATGATATTCTTTTCACCACAATTGTACAGAGCGGTTATCTGAGTTATCATAGACTTTGTCAGTTCAAACCAGTCTGGCCATTCTCTGTTGAACTCTCTCATCAACAAGGCATTTTCATCCACAGAACTGCCGCTCACTGTATATATTTTGTTTTTGGCACCATTCAGAGAAAATTTTAGGGACTGTTGTGTGTGAAAATCCCAAAAATTAGCAGTTACAGAAATACTCAAACCAGCCCGTCTGGCACCAACAAACATGCCATGGTCCAATTCAATGAGATCATAATTGTTCCCCATTCTTCTGGTTGATGTGAACATTAACTGAAGCTCCTGACCCATATCTGAATGATTTTTTGCACTGCAATGCTGCCAAATGATTGGATGATTTTTGGTGCTGGTTTGAGTATTTCTGTAACTGTTGATCTCCTGGGATTTTCACACACAACAGTCCCTAGAATTTACTCGAATGGTGCCAAAAACAAATGGTGGAAATGTCTTGTTGATAAGAGAGGTCAACAGAGAATGGCCAGACTGGTTCGAACTGACAAAGTCTATGATAACTCAGATAACCGCTCTGTACAATTGTGGTGAGAAGAATATCATCAGAATGCTGTTCTAAGATGCGGGTTGGTGCTGATTTTGTGGCACGAGGGGGACCTACACAATATTAGGCAGGTGGATTTAATGTTTAATCCTGACTAGTTTCATTTACACAATCCTGTTTGATGTATTGCTCAGTCCTACATGTTATTTTTGTACTGATGTTAATCATCTGAGACTGTGGTGCTTTATGGAATCTAAACATCATTTTTCAGAATAAATGAGGCAGATACAGAGAAGAGAGAATACACCGCTGAAATTGAACAACTGAATACAAGGTATTCAATACAGCTGTAATGACTTTTCTTAGGTACATGTAAGTGATTTGGATAACATTTTCTTTCTTTCTTCATCAGTCTGAAAGAAAAGGAGGATTTGGTGGCATCCCTGCAGGCTCAAATTGAAAAGATGGAAAGTGTGAGTGGACCAAATATAATATTTGATTGATGTATACATTTGTTGTATAAATCTGTTTGTAATACATGTGTGAACTGAATCATCATTTCATATCCACAGACAGAAAATGTTGAAGCAGAGCCTTCGTTTGAAAAGTAAGACATGTTTTGGGTCAATTAAAATGTTTTTTTTTTCCTCATTCTGCCTAAACCTAGATGTTCCTGTATACTGACTGATTTTTGTTTTTTTTGTCCATCAGTCTGGAGAAGGATGCTTGCATGATCTCACTGGAGGAGGAGCTTCAGCAGCTGAAAGAAGAAGTGGATCGAATGAAGACTAAGAGCAATGTAAGTCTGTCTGATTATTCATCCATTGTAGGATGAAAGGAGATGTTGAGCTTAAATGTTCAAGCTGCTCATTTCCAAACTGTGACAATGGATGGTGATTTACCCTGTCAAGCTCCAAAAAGACAACAAAAAAAGCATAATAAAAGTGCCATAAATGTGGATTGTATGACTGGCTTGCTATATTCCATATCTCTTAAAGTCATTCCATAGATTTGTGTGAGAAACAATAAGTCTAAGTTGTTAATAACTGTAAATCTTGGTGTGTTTAGGAACTGCGGGAGAAGAACTACTCTGCAGTGGAGGCTCTGGCTGCTGCTGAGAGACTGAGTGAAGAGAGACTGAACCAGGCTAGGGCTGCACAGGTGACACTGATAAACTCACTAGTTTAATTACACAAAGGGTATGAAGAATGCGGTCTTTATAAACATCAGGGTTGTGTATTTGTCTTCTCATGAAAGACCTCAATGTGTATGTGTGTGTGTGTGTTTAGAGTGAGGTAGAGCAGCAACTGAGCTCTTTCCAGACCGATGCAAGAAACGCCCTCCAGACACTCTTCCCTCATATCACAATTGAAACGCATCAGGTTAGAATTCCCCTGTGTATATATTTGAAGATGCAAATTTTAGATTTGTATTTGTAAATCTTATAACATTTTATTTATACTTAATTTTTTTTAAATTGAAAGTACAGATTATATTATTTTATCAATTTGAGCATAATTAATCATTTATTTTAAATAATGTAAAAATAATGTAATTAGTATTATGCTTATTATTTTAGTTATTTAAATGTATTTTACTTATATATAATTTGTACTTTTTTATTTATTTCACTTTTGTTTAGTTTTATTTTAGTGTATTTTTCTAATGCTAATGTATTGTCATTTATTTTAACCCTTGTGTGACCTTCTGGAAAAAAAAAAATATTTTTAATTATTATAATGTTTTCACGCACAAAGGTTAAATAAATTAAATAAATGTAATTTGTATTATGCTTATTATATTTTACTTTATTTGGTTTTTATTTAATTTATTTTACTGTTCCATAATTAGTCACTTTAAATTAAATAATTCTTATTTAACTGATTTTAATTATTTTAATTTATTGCTTATATAATTTAATAATATTATTTATCTAATTTTATTTAGTTCTTTCTTGTTTACAATGATTTTTGTAGTTGATTTATTTTACTAATGTATAAGTAATTTATTTAAAAAAAATAGTGTTTTACTGATTGTTTTTAATTTAGTTGATTTGTTTTTATTAATATAATTTGAAGTTACTTTTTATTTTTGTCTATTTTACTATTGCATAATTAGTCACGTAAGTTATACAAATTAAATAATTAGTTTTTTTTTCTACTTATTGTATTTTATTAATAAAAAATATTTACTAATATACTGTATTAAATGTATATTTCTTTAATATATAATAAAAGTCTTTTTATTTATGAATATTTGGGCTGAATGTCTGTTGTAGAGTAACTGGCTGGAAGCATTCACACATGAAGCTCAGAGTCCATCAGAACATCAGCCAGAAACATCAAGCACAGAGCTGACGGTGAGAGATCCCCTCTGGACACACACTGAAGGGCAGTTTCTAGACTTGGAACGCTTCACCTCTCATGTCCCGTGTTCATCCATATATCTGTGTCATACAGGAACTGCAACAGAAGCTTGCCCAATCAGAGGAGAGTCAGAGGTCAATGCAGGCCGAGTGTGAGCAGTACAGATCCACTCTCAGTGAAATGGTACAGCCACACTCGCACATTTTTCATTCAAATGTTCAGTATAATATGCTTTATTCTTAAAGGTACAGTAAATGTTTTTTTTCGTGTTCATACAGGAGAACATGCTGAAAGTTCTGCAGAAGAGTGTGGAGGATGGAGAGCTGATGTGGAAATCAAATATCTCCAATGCAGAGGAGCAGAAACAGGCGGTAAGTACTTTACAACACTGACTTTTGTTGGTTTTGTGCGCCATTTCTCCATCCCCGCTGAATTTGTGGGTGTCTCATACAGGCCCTGGATCAGGTGAAGGTGCTGGAGGAGACGGTAGAGAAGATGAAAGCGGAGAGACAGGATACAGATCAGGTTCATATTTGTGCAACGTTCCTGGTTGGGATGCTCAACACTTTTTGGGGCAAAACATATATGGCCTAAATGAGTTACTTATAGTTGTTATGTTCATAGTTTTTTTTTTTTCAAGTTTTGTCTAGACTAGACATAGTCCAGGACATGAGCAGTGTTGATTTACCAGAATTAAAATGTGTCCCACTGTCCTTTTATAGATGTTCCTTAGATTCATGGTGTCTGTTTAGAGATGAACTCAAACTCTGGCTTACGGTTTCTCTGTTCTCGGCAGCTGAAGGGTCAGGTGATGCTGCTGGAGGCACAGCTGGAGAAACAGCTGGAGTCCATAACCATTAGTCAGATGTACGCAGAAGAAGTGTCTCAGGTAAAACAATTCACTAATGTGGCAGTTTTTTTTTCAAGTTAATTAGTACTTCACAATTTACTTTATATTTCAGTCTAGTTTTAGTTTACAGTTTTATTTTATAGAATATATTTCCATTTTGTTTTTATATATTTTTTAACTCAATGTACTGTATCTACTGCTTGTGTACTTGTGTGAAGATGCCATTTACTTAGCATTATATATTTATTTTATTTTCAATTTTAAAAATGGTCCGATAGTTTTCCATTTTATGAGGATAAAAGCATTGATGAATACTGTCAGTCAGTGCTAGTTTTTATTTCACCTCTAGAGGTCACTGCAATACTGTAGAACCACGTTCTAATGGTAGAATCATCTACTGCAGGCCACAGAGGAACATGGAGAAATAAAAAAGATATTTGTCAGTAACTGATAGTTTCAAAAAGCAACTATAGGCACCGATTAATCAGTAAAATTATTTAGCTGTCAAATTCTAGTTTTAAGGATATGTTAATAACTGGTTACGTTAACATGTTGAGTATTTTGTCATAGCAAATGTTTTGTCATATACTTCTTTATCTCTTTCAGATGAATGCATTGTTATCAGAAACTCAGAGCCAGCTGGAATCAGCCAAAGCAGAGGCTCAGAAACAGAAAGCAGAATTTTTATTGGTAGGCTTAATATCTCACTAAATTTACACAATTAACACACTCACATACCCGTGTTGGGAAAAATTTAGAATTTAAAACTTGGCTCCATTTTAATTCATGAGATTTTAAATTGAATTGTTCACGAACTACAAAACATTGAATTGGTATTTGAATTCGAATGACAGGAAGAGGATCATTTAAAGGTATAGTTCACCTAAAAATGAAAATTCTCATCATTATTCACCCTCATGCCATCACAGATGGATATGACATCCTTTCTTTAAAATAATATTTCAACTCTGTATGTCATTACAATGCAAGTGAATGGTGACCAAAATTTTGAAGCTCAAAAAGCACACAAAGGAAACATAAAAGTAATCCATAAGACTCAAATCAATGTCTTCAGAAGCGGTATGATAAGTGTGGGAGAGAAACAGAACAATATTTAAGTCCTTTTTACTCCAAATCGCCACTTTCATTCTCAGTTTCACATTCTTTTCTTTTTGGTGATTCACATTCTTTGTGCATATTGCCTCCTGCTGGGCAGGAGGAGAATTTATAGGAAAAAAGGACTTTAAAATCTGTTTCTCACCCACACCTATCATGTGCGTAAATAAACATTAAAATGACAAATCTGCATCCTGTTTGTTACCTATATTCAAATTCAGGAGTTTAATTGGAATTTCAGGGGCATTCTCAGTTCATTTCTGTCACACACATTGAATTGAGAACATTCAAAGTAAGAGTTATCCAGGAAAATACCCTCTCCTATTTGTCTAAATGAGGGAGGGCCCCAATTGCTGTACAAGTGGCTTTCTATTTTGAGTGACAGCTGTGCGTTACAGGTCAGACAGGAGCTGCAGAAAGTGACTCAACGCATACAGAATGAGGAGAGCACACAGTCCTCTCAGGTCAGGCTAGTGGACGGCACCCTTCTCAGATTCACGGAAACCACCAAACACAAATGCGTACAGCTGTTACCACTAGAATCCTTAAAATGAAATAAAATCTGAGAGTGATTTATGGTCAAAGTAAAAGCAGATTTGTGTAATTTCTTTCTTTCTATAAGGAAGTCATTTGACGCTGATCTCTCCTGTTTGGTGGTTGCCTTAAAATCTGAAGCCTACTGGTTGGCATTAACCTTGGTGTGCGTGTGTGTATTAACAGTGTGTTGCTGCGGCATTTGCTAACTTCTACTTCTCCAATTGTCAGTTGAATGTTCTGTTGTGTGTCTTGTGGTCTATGGTGAAGGACAGACTAATGGCTGAGAGTGTATTTTTGTTTTTATTGTTTTTCTATGTATTCGTTTGCTTGATTGCAGCCACCTGACCTGAAGCCTGCTCTCCGGAGTCTTTATTTTTGTCTTTATTCACCTCTAACTTAATCTCTTCTGCTGTTACAGGCTGAAGTACTAGCCTAACCCATGTCATCATCACTAACCTCCATATGTACATGCTACCGTGTTTGTTTACTGTGATGTGAAGCTGGCTTGTATCTCACTCGCTGTTCTCCTTTACAGGTGCAGATACAGCTGGAGGAGGCAACGCATAAACTGCAGACAGATGAGGACATTAAACAGCAGCTAGCAAATGACTACGAACAGGTAACACATTTATGAGGGCTGTTTGTATGTGCTTTGATGATAGATGACAGCATGGATGTTAGTCCAATTTGTAAATCTGTAATTTAGATTATTTGAGATATTTTTGTTTTCTTTTAAATTTCAATAATTTAACTTGTAAATTTTATTGTTTTTTAAAATGTTATCCATTTATAGTTATTTATTAATTTAGTTAATTTCTTTTTAATTTGATACATTTGATGTTCACTTGGCTTGATTTCATTTTTAATTAATTTAATGTTTTTTTTTAATTGAATTTACTGTAGTTACATTTTAATTTTAAAGTCTACATTTAGTATCAGTCTAATTATATACATATCTTGTGTATTATATTTATTATAATTTATTTAGATTTATTTAATTCAATTAATCAAATGTAACAAAATGCAATTAAATTAAAATAAGAAATTATTCAAAACACCTAATTTAAAATGAAATGCATTTAAAAAATGTAATAAAATTCAAGTAAAATTTTAATTAATGAATAACTAGATAATTATTCAATACTAAATCAAATGTAATTTATTTTTTCATTAAATTTTTTTCATTACAAATACATTTTTATAATGAAATTATGATTTTTTTTTTTATATCAGTCTACTAATAATGAATCCAATTGAGTTGGTTTTTAAATGATTCACTTGAATTGCATTGACAAAAAAATGATTTCAATGTATTTTTATATATAATTTTTATTTTAATATAAATGTACGAATTTTTCATAGCATGTTAAATTCTGGGCGTGGTTAATTTTGAGGCTGTTCATTTAAATGTCTGTTTCCACTCAGGCACAGAAGTGTGTGCGGGATCTCGAGGTCCAGTTAGAACAGTTGAATTCTGCTGAAGAGGGAGCATCTGAAGAACTCAAGGTTTATAATACTTTCATGACATCACATCTCAGGTTAAACCAGTGTATGATGTAGCTGTGGACTCAAACGGTGTGTGTTTATGTGTTTCTGTGTTAGGAGAGACTGGAGAGAGAGAGGAAATTGACACAAGACCTTGGCCAGGCAGCCACTAAACTGCAGCAGTTCCTGAAAAGCACTCGGGAAGAGCTGGCCAAAGAGAAAGAGACAGTGAAAAGTCTACAGGAACAGCTACAGGACAAGGTACATTACAAATACTGTGGCTCTCTTCCTAAACCTAGTGAACCGGCAGTGCTTCCTCATGCTAAATCTCAGCACAGGATACTCGAATCACAATTGATTTCCATGGAGTTTTCCATTAGCATGTCACCAATCTAATGGTGTGATACTCAAATAAGCATGAAACATTAGGGCTCATCAGTGCTAAACAGATTGCTTTCAACTGTAGGCTTGTTCAGTGATATGAGAATAAAACAACCAAAATATTGAGTTCTTAAGACACTTTTTGTACTGCCACAATAATGCAATTTATTTCAAACTGAATTTCAATCCATATTATTTATTTATTTATTATTATATTTAGAATTATTATGCATTATTTATTTGAATTACTTTATATGGGGTCCTTTCTCAGAATGTTTTTTTTTTTTTTTTCAAATTAATTATATTTATAACTGACATGCCTTTTGCTTCGGCTGCCATCTCGGATGTATTTTGTCACTTGGCTCACCAGAATAAAATGTACAAAGTGATTCATTTAAATTCAGAGGCACTCAGGACAGTCTGATTAATTGAGGCCATTTATTGCATGTTAGATGACAGACAAACTAGATGATAATTTTTAATGTTTTCCTTTTTTATTGTCTACAGGAAGTTGAAGAGACAAAAGAAGGGACGGCTGTCTGACAGAAAAAATTAATTTAATAAAATAAACTAACCAAATGCCTTAATTGTTCCTATGCATTATTTGCTTTGTATTCTCTCTTATCGTTGCAATTTAGCAAATATTATGCCTGTTTAGCAAATTGAAAAAGGAGGGAGCATTTTTTTTGTTATTTTCTTGAGCCATTATTAGGTGACTGAAAATTTCCCACAAAACCATTCTCAGTGTTAAAGAAAAAGGGAGAAGTGTTCGTGTGAGCGATACATGACTTGTGCAATCACTCATTTTGTCTTTTTGTTTGTATGATCTCATTGGAGACAAAACAAGGAACATTTCATGGTGTAGCAATGCAAACCTGACACTTTGTAGTTGTCTGCTGACAAATGTGATAAAATTATAATAAAAAACAAAATATTTGACGACTTGTTGGTTGATCATTATTCTTGTTAAAAGTGCACTCAGTAACTTTTTTTGTTTGTCACCTTGGACTTATGCAGCATCATTCAAAATCATTAGTTTTCAGTTACAGATGCCATTGTAGAAATTCACTATTCACAATCAGCCATTAATTTAGATTAATTAAATACAAGAGTTAAAGTGTCAAATAACAAGTTGTTTACTGAGATCAAGTGAGTAGTACTCAACTGGTCATGTGATTGTAACATGGCCGTCCCAGCCGGCTCGCTCCCGCTGTGTTTTGAGCCAGTGCCGTCCAAAAGCCCATTCACGCTGACTCAGCGCAGCCACCTGCCACTGCCAAGCAACCGGTGAGACCACGCAAGCTGTGGCCCAAACAGAAGCAGCCATATCAGTGCCCTCCTCGCACCTTACAAGTATTTCAGATTGGGTGCTAAAAACGATCTAGCATGGATATACGATCCAGTTTGCATGCCGGCCACCCTGGTTCAACGGAATTCTGTCTTCCATGGTTTCGTCTGAAGATGCGCCAGTGATGCGTAAAGAAATACACAGTCTCCTCACGAACAACGTGATAGAGGTTGTTCCAAATTGTCAAACACCAGAAGGGTTTTACAGCCGCTATTTTCTTATCCTAAAAAAATACCTAGATCTGAGACATTTGAATCGCGCACTTGCAAAGCACCCATTCAAAATTATTACTCAGAAAAGGATCTAATCTCACGTCTGCCCACACGACTGGTTTGCATTAGCTCTGAAAGATGCATACTTTTGTGTGCAACATCACGGGAGGTTTTTGAGATTTGGATTCAAGGAAAAAGCATATCAATTCAAAGTCCTGCCCTTCAGGATGTCTCTGTTAAAAAAAAAAAAACATGTTTACAGATTGCATCAATGTTGTCCCTTTTCCTCTTTTCAAACCCTTCAGCCCTTTTTCCTCCAAACATAACGATGGGCATTATCACCAAACAGTTCAATTTTTGTTTCATCAGACCAGAGGACATTTCTCCAAAAAGTAAGATCTTTGTCCCCATGTGCACTTGTAAACTGTAGTCTGGCTTTTTTATGCTGGTTTTGGAGCAGGGGCTTCTAACTTCCTGAGCAGCCTTTCAGGTTATGTCGATATAAGACTTGTTTTACTGTGGATATAGATCCTTGTCTACCTGTTTCCTCCAGTATCTTCACAAGGTCCTTTGCTATTGTTCTGGGATTGATTTGCACTTTTCACCCCAAACTACATTCATCTCTAGGAGGCAGAATACATCTCCTTCCTAAGCGGTATGATGGCTGCATGGTCCCATGGCGTTTCTACTTGGAGACTGTTGTTTATGTAGATGAACGTGGTACCTTCAGGTGTTTGGAAATTGGATGAACCAGACTTGTGGAGGTCCACAATTGGCTAATTTATTTTGATTTTTCCCATGATGTC
Source organism: Xyrauchen texanus (assembly GCF_025860055.1). NCBI lineage: Eukaryota > Metazoa > Chordata > Actinopteri > Cypriniformes > Catostomidae > Xyrauchen > Xyrauchen texanus. Next base: position 17,587,799 of record NC_068323.1, read on the forward strand.
AAGCAAAGAGGCAATGTGTTTGAAGGTAGGCCTTAAAATGTATCCAAAAGTACACCTCCAATTAGCCAATCAGAAGCTAATTGACTAACTGACTAAAGGCTTGACACAATTTTCTGAAATTTTCCAAGCTGATGAAAGACACCGTTAACTTGGTGTATGTAAACTTCTAGCCCACTGGAATTGCAAAGCACTGACCCGACTGCACATCTCTGGGGGTCTTCGGCTCGGGAAGAACAACTCTTCGTGAACAAACACAGAGTGGCCTGAGTGATCGTGTCTACCACTGCCAGTGGTAGGTCACTTGGGTCTCCCGCGTCCCATTCAAGGGCCAGACGTGGACCTTGCACAGGGTCTGTGCAAGTAGGCTCACTGGGGGGAATGCATATTTGTGCAGCTACAAGGGCCAGCTGTGTGCCAGCCCATCTGTCCCGAGGGGGGTTTCTACCAGGGAATACCAGAGCAGGCAGTGAGATTATTCCCAGGAAGATAAATATATAAGCTACTGTTGCTGTGTTGTCAGACCGGACAAACACATGCTTGCCCTGGATCAACAGCAATAGCCTCCACAGGGTGAGAAGTACAGCCTGCAACTCTAGGCAGTTGATGTGCCAACACAGCCGTTGTCCTGTCCAGGAGCCAGTGGCTGCGTGTCCATTGCACACGGCACCCCAGCCCGACTTAGAGGCATCTGTGGTGACCACGATGCATCTGGACACCTGCTGTAGGGGGGATTCCTGCCCGCAAAAACATGAGGTCTGTGCAAGGGCTGAATAAATGGCGGCAGATCGGCGGGATAGCCACGCGATGTGTGCCGTGGCATCATGCCTATTCGGGGCTTGAATCTGAAGCCAGTGCTGAAGTGGACCTCATATGCATCAACCCGAGCGGCATGACCGCCACCGAGGATGCCATATGTTTTACAACAAAACATCCAAGTATCTTCAAGTGATATTAATCACAACCCTTAAATTGAAAAATGGCATTATATAAACGCATAGAAAAATCCAGAGGGAACCCATGCTGCGATTAATGCTATTTCTTTTCCAGGTTTTTGGACTACAACCAAAACCTTATTTTTAGCCTTCACTGTTAGCAAAACATAGCATAACGTGGTGGGACACTGTTGAGGAGACAAGAAGCCATTAGTTTTGAATTATGTCTATGGGGAGATGCTTCAGTATGCTGAATAAACTGCTTTTGTGAGGAAACAGCTCGACTAATGCTAATGCTCAAAATGTCAGGTTCGGTGTCAGTTTACTGCTCTCCCCATCCGTTTGTATGTGTGGCAGGGTGGAGGGCGGGGCCAGGTCGTGATCCTACACACCCTGCCCCGTATTAGGCTATTCAAACCTCCGAGAGGCATAAAGGTCGACTGCAGAGGATCGTGCGGGAGAGAGAGATCGTTTACGGACATGTCTGTCATGTGTGTGTTTGTCTTTTAAGTTTATCATTAATACTATTATTTATATTGTCAAGCCGGTTCTCGCCTCCTCCTTTCCATTGATCCCTTTACAGTATGGTATCCACAAACAGTGATTTACTGTCAAAACATACTAGTTGACTGTTGCGCTCTCTCCTATAGTAGAGCCATGGAGGTCGGTATCTTAGCATAAAAGAATCTCTGTTACAACCTGATCAGCAATATTTCTGCTCATTATTTGCTGGAGCAACACTAGACAGAGCCACAAGAGGTAAATAAAACGGCTGTAATTTTGGTGACTTCATCAGCAGGCTGCAAGTTTTGCATGTTCCTTGTCTCTGCCAACAGCAATTTTGTGCAGCATTATGGTGTTTTCAGTGGCTAAACATTTTTCATGGCTCAGTGAACACTCTTGAGAAGGCCTGCATGTAAATGGCACACTATAGAGTTTTACAGAAATTATGACATTTCCATGACAGTGCATTTCCCCTGCAAGTTATTCCTGTTTTCAATCACTTTCAAACCAGTTTCAAAATCAAAAACATTATTGTAGCCAATAATTTTTAGTTTCAGTAAAACCATCAGGCATATTCTAACATGATACATTATACCCTCTGTTAATATTTTGGTCATTTTGGACCTGTTTGACTAAAATATTTTCATTCAGTGTAGCAGCATAAGGCTTGGTGACTTTCTCTACTTGCCATCTGAACACACAAAGAAACTAGACTTGATTTGATAAGTGGTCGTTAAATAAAAGTCACAATATTGTGTGGCTTACACTACTGTAAGTGTGACTTACATTTCCAAGTCAAATTTGGCCCGTCATAGGAAACTTGCTGCACCCATTCAAAATTATTACTCAGAAAAGGATCGAATCTCACGTCTGCCCACACGATAGGTTTGCATTAGATCTTTTGTGTGCAACATCACATGAGGTTTTTGAGATATGCATTCAAGGAAAAAGCATATCAATTCAAAGTCCTGCCCTTCAGGATGTCTCTGGTAAAAAAAAATTTTTTTTTTGTACAAAAATGTTATTATCACTGTTCATTGCTAATCTTATCTTTTTATTGCTGTTTATCTTATTTCAATATTTTATTAATTTACAATGAGTTATGGTTTTTTTTATGTTTGATATCTGAAATAAATAATAGGAAACAAAATGTTTTGTCTTCTCTTCATTATTCCTCAGGATTGACTGTAAGTGTAATGTGGCATTATTGCAAGAAGTGTCACTTCAAAATAACTGGTAAAAAAAAAAAAAAATTACTTTGAAAAATAACATTCTTTGATGATGTCTAAGTATATTTCAAAACTAATTTTGTTTCAACACTGGGTTACAGAGACTAGGCCCATCTAAATCAATGGATTTAGAAAACCTGACACAATCTGATATTTTTGTCATTTGTCAGATTATTGAAGTTTATGTTTTTACAGAAGTGAAAATAATATATATATAATTTAATATTAAAATCTAATTAAAGGTGCACTCTGTAATTTTTTCATCATTAAAAAAGTTTTACTCCTAAAGACATGAATTGTAATTTTGAAACGTGTATAAAATCATGATCTGTAGGTTAATACTGAACATAAGACAAAGACTAGTCATATCAGTAACCTTATAAAAGCTTTTTTATTCTACATGGGGCAGGGGCGCCCTCATGGGTTCTGCCATATTAGAATCACATGACCAGCTGAATACTACTCACTTAATCTCAGTATCTGTTTGGTCACATTAATCATGGCTGATTGTGATTAGTGAATTTCTACGATGGCAGCTGGAACTGAAAATGTATTATTTGAATGATGCATCATCCACACCACTGTACTGTACAACTGTACAAGTTTTTTTCACCCTTACACGTTTCTGGTAAAGTACAAATTTGTTCTCTGTAAATGACACACCATGAAAAAAAATGTGGCCAAGAAGCATTTTATGTCATCCCTGCCATCACAGTAATCTTCTGAAGCAAGTTCAAATTCCATATCTTTCAGCAGAATCAAAAACTGAAATACTGGTCAATACTTTTAATAATGAAATAAATAAAATGTTTAACAACCTCATGTTATCTTTAATGCTTGAATTTCTTTTAAGAAACATATACAGTAAATCTAATTGGTGAAAAGTTTTATTGCACATAAACTCAACAGTGGACTACTAAATACAGGGATGATATTTTCATCTCAAGCACCCTGTCAGTGCTTTTGTTCCTTAAGTCAATTATTTGTGGCTGGATGTAAATTTAATTTGTGTCTTATAAATCCAAAGACAAATAAATTAAGACAAAATGAGCATGACATGATTAAAAGGAGTATTGCAGCTGCCTATGTGCCCGTGTGACATCACTGTTGCAAAAATGTTGGTTGATTAGCCCCAATCGAGATGACTGGTCTAGAGGAACAGTCAACTTCAGGTACTTTAGGAGAAAAGAAGCATCTGTATGTCAAGAAAAGCAGACAAACACACAGCCATGGTTATTAGAAACATATTGAAGAGGTGAGCTCTCCCCTATACTTGTTATTTGATGCTTTCTATTATTTTGCATTTACTTGCTTTTCATACAAAGCTTCTTGTTTTGGGGCAGACTAAGAATGATTAAAATGCTGAGTTTGTTGATAAGGCACTAGTTCCAGCACTCAGGGACAAACCTGAGCCATGTTTTTAGTAGAGTACGGGGGTCCGGATATATATTTATATATATAGTTATTGTGTGTGTGTGAGTGTGTGTGTATATATATATATATATATATATATATATATATATATATATATATATATATATATATATATATATATATATATATATATACACACATACACACACAATTACTATATATATATATATATATATATATATATATATATATATATATATATATATATATATCTGTATAATGTTTTAGAATGACCTTACCAGAAGGTTGGCGTGCTCCTCAAGACGACTACGATATTGAAAGTCATTGAAATTTCTGCTTTGTACAGCTCTTTCCGTAGCCTCTATACATATGTGCAGTTCTTCAAAGTTGTGTATCGACGCACAACACTACTCTTTACTAACACTATTAAAGATAATAAACATAAGAAAAGTATGCATTTCATCTTGTCTTTCTTCTTCTTTGTCTACTGTAGGGAAAAACTGCTAAACTTCAGCAGAGAACCAATTTTTTGTAAGGAAGGAGGGGTTTCTTTATTGTACATTTATTTGCATGTATGGTTTGCGCTGCGCTGTTTAAATTGGTCAGCGCAGCGCTGGTGAGGATTGTTCGCGCCTCGCTGCCCATTGGGTGTCGCTAGGAAACACGTCCGCGCTGCGCTGACGAATCGGCCGCGCGGCTCGGACCATTGAACCGCGCAGATGACATGTCAGCGCGGCGCGAGCTCTGTAAACCCCCGCTGTCTCGTCCCACTTTTGCTTTGTTTGGCTTCCCATATAACTATGCGATTTTGCTGCGGCTATCCTTATGACGACTCTCCATAGATATAATGATATACTGTACAAACTATAGATTCTATCCCCTAACCCTCACAAAAAACTTTATGCATTTCTACATTTTCAAAAGAACATTGTTTAGTATGTTTTTTAAGTGATTTGAATTATGGGGACATTAGAAATGTCCTCATAAACCACATTTATAACATAATACCCTTGTAATTGCCAGTTTGTAACCTAAAAAAAGTCCTTGTAAACCACTTAAACCTGCCCACACACACGCATGCGCGCACACAAAGTCTTTTCACTCATTCTGTCTTACACTGTCAATTAGTGATTTGTTTTACATTTAATTTGGAACTGGTATAGAGTTTTGTTTGATGTTCAGATTTAGACTTAATTTCTCATGTGAAATGCACTAAAAAGCATTCTTAAAAGTTTTCTTCTACTGTAATATCAGTAATGAATTTCAGTTGGTCTTATTAAAATAATGATTTTTAATATTATAACTATAATTTACAAACTGTACATTTAGGCATCCAGCTATATGACCCACATTCCACAAATTTCCCCATTCTATATGTGTCATATAGAATGTATGTAATACAACTAGCGTGTATATATATATTTTTATATACTTTTTATTTCTATTGTATGTGTATTCTATATTGTGTGTATTGTTTACTGTACATTGTATGTTATTATTGTGTTGTGTAATTATGTGTACATTTGATATGTAAATTGTGTTGTTTAAATATGTTGTTTACTGTAATTGGTATATGTCTCGTCACTGTCATGACTGCTATGTTGCTCGGAACTGCACAAAAGCTTTTCACCTACTGTTGCACTTGTGTATATGGTCGTGTGACAATAAAGTGATTTGATTTGATTGATTTGATCACTTGATATAAAAACTAAAACTAAAATAAAACTAAATGGAATGAAAAACTAAAACTAAACTATAAAATATTAAAAAACTAAACTAAAACAGGGGCCTGGGTTGCTCAGCTCGTGTTGATGCGGACTACCACACCTGAGTCATGAGTGTGTCTCCAGCTAGGTCTCCTAAGCAACCAAATTGGCCCGGTTGCTAGTGAGGGTAGAGTCACATGGAGTAACCACCTCGTGGTCGCGATTAGGGGTTCTCACTCTCAATGGGTGTGTGGTAAATTGTGCATGTATTACAAAGAGTAGCATGAGTAGGATTGACTTTCTCAGAAGTGGAGGCAACTGAGACTTGTTCTCCGCCACCCAGATTGAGGTGAGTAACCGTGCCACCACGAGGAAGTAGTGGGAATTAGGCGTTCCAAATTGGGAGAAAAGGGGATAAAAAAATTTATAAATAAATAAAACTAACAAAGAATTAACAAACAAAATTAAACTAAATTGGAATGAAAATTTTTTAACGAAATAGAAATAAAAACTAAATAAAAGATTTAAAACTATTATTACCTTGGTTCAACCAGAGATGCCACTCGAGTGTCACCATAGTGCCCATCAATCTGCTGATAGCCTGAGCAGTAATTTTGGTGGCACTCAATGCAAGATCAGTTGCGCTGCATAACACATTAAAGAATGTGACATGCCTCAGGATATTAGCCTGACAGACCTGCAAACCCGCATGGTGTGCAGAGAAAATGCTTCTTGTCCTCTTGCTTGCGGGACCAAATAGAACCGTCCATCTCAACAGAGGGACAGAAATTTGCGCGGCAATGTTATATGGGTGAAAACACTGGAGTGCAGGAAGCCCACAAAGCTTGCTCCAGTGGGAGACTTTCCTGAACTTCTCCACATTCAATGTCTCATTGCACCACCCACCTGATTGCAGCTAAACCAAATGTTCAGAGAACCAGAATTGAGCAGGTACTTTGGAGATTATTCAATCTTGCATGGTATTCATTATAAATCTTTCTGTTTCTCTTTCTCAGATACAGTGTGGCTCTGGAAAAACATTCATACAAGTGTCACATTAAAAAAACTGCTTTGCTGCTTACATTGACATTTCTACTGTCTACTATTATTTACATCCAGGACTTCTCATTTAAGTCAGTTATGCCCCCTCGAACCTGGTTCAGTGATGCTGTACAGACACAATCTACTTATGTGGCGACCTCAGACAATTTTAACCATGACATGCAAACATCTATACCCAAGACTGATCAACAAATCCAACAATCTGCAGCATCCTCTATGAGCAAATGCAGTACATTGTGTCATCATATGGCTCATCCATGCAATTATAATTTTATTCTGGATGAACTTGATAAATGTCGCCAGCAGAATCCATTCCTGGTCTTGATGGTTCCTGTGGCGCCTCATGAGTTGGAGGCTCGGAATGCCATCCGGAGCACATGGGGAAAAGAGAACACAGTCCAGGGAAAAACAGTGATGACTTTGTTCTTGGTGGGTTTGCCTGGAGGAGCCGATACTGGTAAAGCCCAACAGCAACTACAGGAAGAGAGCCGACAACACAGAGACTTGCTGCAAAGCAACTTCGTCGACTCGTACTTCAATCTGACCTTAAAGACGATGGTGATCATGGACTGGCTGGTCACTCATTGCCCTCAAGCATCTTTTGGCATGAAGGTTGATTCTGACATGTTCTTGAATGTGGAGAATTTGATGACTCTCCTATTGGCACCCAACACACCCAGACAGAACTATATCACTGGCATGATTATGCGGGAACGACCGGTCAATAGAAATAAAAAATCTAAATATTATGTGTCAGAGGACCTGTACCCAGAACCAACATATCCAATTTACCTGATGGGAATGGGATATGTTTTCTCCAATGATCTTCCAAACAAAATTGTTGAGGCTTCAAAGAAAGTAAAACCCTTTAACATAGAGGATGCATATGTGGGTGCTTGTCTGAAAAGGTCAGGCGTTCAACCCTCACGTCCTCCAATCCCTTCTCAATTTCGGACTTTTATGACCAATGAGAAGAGTCACAAGCTTTCTAGGGTCATTACAACAATCGCAAGATCACCGAAGCAACTAATCGAGTTTTGGAAGCAGAGATCCATATGAATGAATGACAACACAGAGAGGACAGGTTTCCATGTATGAGAAAGACTGTACATTTTAAATGTGTGTATCTGCTAAAAGTTAATTTAATCAACTGATAGATGTATTGACATCTCAAATTGGATTAAAAGGCACAAAACTCCAGTTATGAATTAATGTGGTCTTTAAAAAAAACTTGTATAATATTTAAGGTGAAGTGAAGATGCAAAATATGCACACATCTGCATATTCTAAAATTCTTTAAATATTATTTCAAGTGTGTATATATTATAAAATAAAAATCATGGTTGTATAGACCTTATTCACACTTGCGGCATCTTTGATTTATACAGGAATGTAAACAATCTCTTCAATGGCATGTATGGTATAAAGCTATATAAAGCTCCTAGATCACATCTGATTTTCCATTTTCAAAGTATCAGATTAGTAGTATCCAAGACTTATTAGAGTGCTACAAGAATATATATAATAATTATTATTATTTTTTTTTGAGTAAATGGTTAAGTGCTCATGGAAAAGACAGAGAGTGAGTCTGTTTCACGGATGGAGTTGGGAATTCACGGATATTTCATATTTCAGTTCACAAGTTGGAATTTGAATTGATTTGGCAAAACCCCACAGAAAGTTGTATTTGAATGATAGGAAGTGGAATTCAATGAATTGCAATTAAAAGAAATTCAACACAGTCACACATTTTGTGACTAATAATTACAATATTTTTTAAGTATGAATATTGGTAGAATTATATTTTTTAACTTACAGACATAACATTTCTCTCTCAAAAAAAAAATACATTAATTAAAGTGGTTGTTTCATATTCTTTAAAAAAATGTATTATCTTCACAGAGGTCCAATGATAATGTCAATCTTTTTTTTTCACACTGTCTCTGGCCCTCTGTCTGAAATGCTCAGTTTTAAGCTATTTGGCCCTTTAAAACATCAACGTAAATGCCCACTGTTCTGATTGGCTAACATATTTGAAGGCTATTTATTTTAGGCTTATTTATTATGATGATTATTATAATTATCTTTACATTTATAATTGTCTTTAGTTCTTAAGTTGTATGCTAGTAATTTTCACCTGTTGCTGCATACTGATACTTGCGTGATTGCAAATGGAGCCGTTGGAGATGGTAAATGTTTGGATTTGGGGAGGTGGTTATATATAAGATTTTTTATCACTTTGTTATTTGTATTGCTTTTTCGTTTCGTTTAAAGTGCCATTTGAATTTAGAAATGTCTTTTTTTCAAGTTTGTCATGATTTAATAAATTTATGAAATTTTCCAAGCAAAATCAATAAAGCAAAAATATTCACCGACCTTGGGTATTGATCATATAATCGGATATTGATATTTTAAATGCGATTATCATTTAAATGTTTTTTACATATCGCCCATCCCAAAAGGGAAGTTACATTTTTCATGAAGTAAAATGAAGTAATTTTATGTAGACCCACACAAACACGTGTGCTCAGTTCCATATTGCAACATGTTACCTATTCATATTTGCATATTATTTTTTATTTTTTTTGTAGTCTATGGGCAATATAAACATTTAATTTTATTGAAAAACTTTGTTTTTGAAAACAGTAAATTATTCGTTTGTGGTATGGCTCTTTTGAAAAAATTAAAAATTGGCTCCTTAGTGAAAAAAGGTTCCCGACCCCTGCTCTAGATGATGTAGGCAAATTTTGGTGAAAATCGGACAGTCTAGCAGGAGTTCGAAATAGTAGGTTTTCAAAAATGTATAAATGGCGGACAGGATGTTTGCTCGATCATGACATCATTGGTATCATTGTTCTCGTCATGAACCACGGAATTTATCAAGACCAGTCTCATGACAGCTGCAATTCTACAAATTGCAATTCTACATCCTATTGCTACCTCAATTCAAATTCAATCTTAATTCAGGAATTTAGGCAATCTTCATTCAATTTTGAATGCACAATTGGTGCACAACCCTGGCTCCAACTGATGATTGGTCATTTGTGATGACCCTGAATTTAACAAGCAGAGTCTACTAAAGAAAAGCAGGAGGGACAACAAGAATCAAGAAAAAAAGAGAACAAACCAGCAGACACAAAAGAGGGAGAGCACGCCATATGATCAAACAAGCAAGTACAACTTCCAATATTTATACCATGATTAATGGAAGCATGTAAATGCTTCAAGTTGCAACCCCCCAAAATTCAAGCCAAATCTACCCATTGAAGAAACCCCCCTAATTCAACACTAATCGAGCACACTTCAGACTGAAAAAAGACTCTCGAAATGAGCGGGAAAATCTGCAAAAATGTGAGTGGGGACTGTGGGTGGGAAAAGAGAGGGCGATATTAATATCTTCTTTAAAAAACAAACACATAATAGAGATTACTATACCTCACATTATGAGTGAAGAAGAAAACAATAGAGTTGGGGCTGTATATTTATCATGGAACAAAAGAGTGAAGATGATAGAACAGTTTGCAAAGCTACAAAAAAATTAGGATATTTTGTCAGTTTATTTCCAGATTTATTTGGCATTATGGATATTTTGATATTGCTGTGCTACCAATCATAACTCAAGTTTATAAATTTGCTAAATTTTTGTGACGTTGCTTCAATTTACGTTTTGAAACCCGAAGAACGAAATGGCTCAATAAAATAAAAATTAACCACATCCAAATCTAGTCACTCTCACAAAGAATTGTGTTGCACAAATTATGCCGTGCTTTCCTTTTTGGATGATTTTTTCTTCCACTTTCCTTTTTAGTCTATGACCACCTTACACATGAGTGTTTTTTTCAATTCCTGAAATGCCTTGTTGCTTTCCCTTGTTGCCATTGTACAGTCCTCTGACCACCATGGCCCATTTTTCTTTTTACCTGTTCCTTTTGATATGGGAATAGATTCCATGTCTTTAATTTTGAAAAGTTTAGTTCCTGTTTCCATAGTCATGTGATGTCCTGTTTTCCCTCCATGTACATATGTCTTGTTTTCATTGGTTTATTGTTTCATTAGGTTGTTATCAGTTCTGGTTTGTAATTGGCTTATATTTCCCCATCTCGATGTATTTAAGCCCTCATGTTTGCCATTGTCCTTGTTGACGTTTGTAGTTAGGTTTTTGGGATAACATGTTTGGAATAAAACTGCACTTGGGTTCGACACTTCATGTCATTGGCTTCGTCCTTGCCAGCAAAGTTAACAGAATACTCAACCTCACAATGGACCCAGCAGTTCGGATTCTGAGCCTCTGTCAGGGGAATCGTCCCCTGGAGAAATATGTGATGGACTTCTGCTCTCTGGCCAGCCATGTGGACTTTAATGAGGTTGCCCCCAAAGACATTTTTTGCTTTTGACCGAGTGAGTCTATCTCATCCTTGATGCCTGTGGGTCGCAGTCCCATCAATCTGGCCCAATAAATCGACCTCGCCCTGCAGATCGTTGGTTCCATGTTCACCGTGGGGCAGGCGGATACCGAGCCGGAGTTCCACGTCGTGGCCGCCGCCGAGCCGGAGTAACTTCGGCCTCACGGAGGAGAAGGGATCTCTCAGCCTGTGTTCAGGACCACAGAGGTCGTTCCCAAGACTCTGTCCACTGCCACGCCAGAGTCGGCTCCAGGCCATGTCTCCGTCATGCCCCAGAATTCTCCAGGCCATTTCACAGCCGAACCTCTGTCTGCTCCATTTCATAAGCAAGCCTCCGCTCCACGGTCCAGGCCCGCCCCTGCTCCACAGGGGACTTCCATCCCTACGACTCCACCTTGGTCCTCAGCCCCATCGGCTCTGCCCCTCGAGCCTCTGATGCCCTGGGGGCTATATCATGTTTAGATGTGTTGTTGTTCATGTCTTAATTCCATTTCTTTTTATTTTGAAAAGTTTAGTTCCTGTTTCAATAGTCATATTACGTCCTGTTTTCCCTCAACGTTCATGTTTCTTGTTTTCATTGGTTTGTTTCATTAGGTTGTTATTAGTTCTAGTTTGTAATTGGTTTATGCTTATTGTCTTGTTAAGAGTTATGTTTGTTCATTGGCTTATGTTTCCCCAAGTACTAGCAGAAGTTAAGCCCTCGTGTTTGCCATTTGTCCTTGTCGAGTATTGTTTTGTGTTTTCAGTCATAGGCCAGTTCATGTTTTGTATTTAGTTCACTTTTTTTTTTTTTTTTTTTGGGGATAACATGTTTGGAATAAAACTGCACTTGTGTTCTTCATGTCTTCGTCCTTGCCAGCAACATTACAATCACCTTCGACAACCTCATTTGTCAATTACTTGGTACAGAGAATAAATAGACCAAAGATAGACTAGCCAATGATGGTGTATGATATCACAAATGAAGATATTAAGGTAAACACAATAGATTTAGGTAAGACTATTAAGAACTTCTTTATAAATGGAGAGTAAAATGAAAATTAGTTGAAGGAATGTTCCGGGTTCAATACAAGATTAGTTTTGAACATTAAAATACTCACTTTTTCAAAAGTATAGCCTCAAGACATAAACCATATGCGTATATATATGATGTAATATCAACCAACCTTAAAATAAGTGTAAAAATTGTGATTTAAAATACTTTACAGCTCAAATAATACATTTCTTTTAACAAAAGTATTAATGCAAGTACATTTATAAATTATAAGCTTCAAATTTCTGTTCAAACTTTCCAAAATTTGCCCCATTCACTCCATTTTAAGTGCCTCCCTCTATAACTTGTTTTTTATTTTTTTAAAGAAGAGGAATGAGTTTAGTTTAATTTGTCATTACGTTATGCCAAAAATGCTGTCAGTTGAGCTTAACTTGTTTTGAACCTGGAACATTCCTTAAAACTTCTGTTAAAGGAAGTATTTTAACCTTTGAAAGGAGTTGAAGCAGTTTGTATATATCACATACGCAAAAATTGCTCCTTAAAATATTTAGAAAAATACACAACTATGGTGATTAAAAATTGTATTCAAGAATGAACTTGTATATTTGTACTTGTATTGACATTCTTTGTGCCTGCTATTCTTTACATTTCTGTTGAGGCCCCTCATGAGTTGGAGGCTCAGAACGCCATCTGAAGCACATGGGGAAATGAGAGCTCAGTCCAAGGAAAAGCAGTAATGACTTTTTCTTGGTCAGTATGTCTGAAGGAGCCGAAAAAGATAAAGTCCAACAGCAGCTACAGGAAGAGAGTCGACAACACAGAGACTTGCTGCAAAGCAACTTTATTGACACGTACTTCAATCTGACCTTAAAGACGATGATGATCATGAACTGGCTGGTCACTCGTTGCCCTCAAGCATCTTATGGCATGAAGGTTGATTCTGACATGTTCTTGAAATTGAAGAATTTGATGACTCTCCTATTGGCACCCAACACATCCAGACAGAACTACATCACAGGTATGGTGATGTGGAACCGACCAATCATCAGAAACAAAGACTCAAAATGGTATGTGGAAGTGGAGCTGTATCAGAAACAAACTACACTGTATATCCGCTGGGAATGGGATATGTTTTCTCCAATGATCTTCCAAAAACATTAGTGGAAGTTTCCTAGGACATAAACCCCTTTAACATAGAGGATGCATATGTGGGTGCTTGTTTGAAAAGGTTAGGCATTTCACCCTCAAACACCCCCCACCCCCCACCCCCAGACCCTTCTCAATTTAGAGCCTATCTGAAAGAATAGAAAGACTTCTGGCAGGATGTAAAGAGACCCACAAAGAAGGACATCATCAGGAAAATGGAGATGTACCGATTTGGAGAAATACTGATTTCTGACTTGCTTTTGTGAGACAGAAAGAAAAAGATAAAAACTTGTGGATATACTTGTATTTAAGAACTTGAACTCCATTGAACTGGGTTACACTGGTGCCGAAACCCGAGAAGGAGGAGGCGAGAACCGGCCTGGCGATATGAACAATATTTTAATGATTAACTTAAACAAAAGACAAACACACAAACACCCGCCCTCCGCCCTGTCACAGCGCACCTGTTCATAGGTCACTTATGTTAAGGCACATTTAACTTGGGTTAAGGTCAGTGGTGTAACTTGGATCTTGGATCATCACCCCTCAGGCCTTAGGCCATTTTTATGGTTTCTTTATGGTTGACAGTTGCGGGCCCTCTCTCACCCCGAGCACTAGGTTGGCAGCCCACCCTGCCCTCCCTCTAGTTACACACCTGGATAAGGTTAACATATAAATTAGGTATATAACATATAAATTAAGTGGATGGGTGGATGATACATTCTCCATTGTCTGCAGGTTTTGGGAACATTGGCAGATCTTGAGCAGGAGTTTCCATTTCGTTCATGTTTATTAAAATAATTGGCATTCATTTTGGATGAACATGATAAATGTTACTGGTAACGTCCAACAGCAGCTACAGCAGGAGAACCGTGGCTGTTATCAGTGGCGTTGAGCTGTAGTGTTCTCTCGTGTACACAGATGAGCGCTCAACTCGCTCCTTTCCAATCGAATAGCAAAGAAAACACATGAGTTCCCACTCAAGGTACATCCACAGATGTGCAGATGCAATCTTGGTTTATTAAAATAAAAAATAACACATGAGTGGTTTTGAATCCACGGCATTATACACTATACACGCCACAATCTTGACGTGAGACGGTGAGCTTCTAGACACATCCATGTTCATAGGTGTGATCGATTTCATGCAGCGCTGCACAGACCAATTGGCACTGGACTTGAAGCAGTGCATGTCGGTTAGAAATGTAGTCTGATTTGAACCGGCGCCACCATCGCCACATCGTTACATATACCATCAAAGTACAGCGAGAACTAATTGAGATCATCCGGCTGGTGCAGCCAAGCTGCTGTTGCTCCAGTGAAGCTGCATGAGCTCTGATGACCACACAGCTCATTCACAATTGGCCATACTCACAATTGTGACAACAGTTACACGTGTTTCACGGGCTGCGTCACAATTGCATGCTTCAGTAAGAGTAGTATGGTAGTATGCCATTACTATGGTGTTTATTCTGACACCCCCAGTTCGGTGAAAACTCACAACTCTGTGTTTTTATTACAGTGCATCAAGCTTATATCATGCTATATTATGTTTGTCATAGTAATATTCTGTTTATTCATTAAAAACATTCAAAATTATTATAAATACTGACTCCTTTATTGGTATTAAAATACTACAGGCTTTAATTGTACTTTCTTCTTGCACGCCCAACAGGCACTGTATTAAGCAGCACATAAACATTTCAAATGAACAATGTTTCTGATTATTTTATGTAAAGTTCAAGCGTCTGTCTATCTGAATCACACTTCGTCTGCAAACATCGCGTGATCTTCTGTGACTGATGTAGGTTCAGCAAAACAAACAAGGGAAGAGCAAAGTTTCCGGATTGGCTGTCCTGATTTTAACTCCTCCCCCAACTGCAAACGGCTAATCTCGCCAATCGGTAAATCGAGATGCACCTATATTTCCCTCTAGTCGCGAACGTTAACGGAGGAGAACAAGGTGGTAGATGCCGAGAGTACCCTTTCCAATAATAAATAGGAATAAATTCCACTCATGTTTACGTCAATGCATTAATTTCACAAGTGTTTGTAAGCTTTTCAATAATGTATGAATTTCGCTTATGTTTATATCCGTTTATAAGTGGCTCCTCAACACGGATCCTCAAAGTTATGGGATTGTTTAATGGGGTTTCTTATGGCATAGCTCCACCAAGTGGTCATGTGATAACAGTGCTGACCTTTCCACTTCAAAAACTTCTTAATGACATGACATAAAATATGTGAATTTATGGGACAAAGAGGCTTGTACTGTATTCTAGATATCTTGCTCTATACAGAAAACTGCCATTTTATAAAAAGAGGAAAGAAAACAAGAGGATTGCCCATATAGTGTTCAGCATTGCTGCCTCTTGGATAGGGGCTCATTTCTTTATGATAGTGCCTTCTGAGCTAAACAATATATGAAATGTATGTTGTATATAAATAAAACGTCACACATAAACAGACACATGTAAGGTCAAGTCTTGTAGCAGAGACGGCACAGAACTTGATTGAAATGCTGCTCCCTGCTGGTGTTTGTTATGAAATACGCTGGTTTCAAGTTGTGCGTGTGTAGGCCTACTATGGAAGCCGTGGAGTGCCAATTAAAAGAAAGAAAAAATAACTAAATAATAAATGTATTCATTATTTCTTTTTTATAAACCAGTCTATAAATGGACACATAAATAGACACATTTAAATGTGTTAATTTAATTCATGTTTAGAAATGAAATTATATGAAACAATTTAATTTTACATTAATAAATCATGTATTTTACTCGTGTTTAAAATGTTATTAAATGTAACATGTAAGTCATTTTTAAATGCACCTTTTAATTTGGCAATTCCTTTTCTTCATCCATCTGCCAATGGCTGTTCTTTATCATTTTACTGTGGCTATTCTTTCTTCATTTGACAATCAAGTTTAAAAATGCAATTGAACAGTTGACTCGTGGGAGCAACCAATGAATTTACTACACAGTTTTAAGACACTCCCCCTCTCCCATGTGACATTCGATGTAAATGTAAGACAGCCTGTCATCGGACGTTTATTTATAGAGGTATGAGCAGTTTAGGTGCTCTATGATGCCCGTGCAAACAAAGCATATTCGAAGTTGATGGTCACTTGTCACTAGGGCTGAAATGATTCATTGACGTTATCGACAACATCGACAATAAAAAATTGTTGGCAAAAATGTCTGTTTTTTTTATCTCATTTAACGCAACATGAGATCAGATATGAAACTAATGACAGTACGCGAGAGCAGCATCGCAGCTCGTGACTGACTGAGGAGATGAAGAAAACACAGCTCAGAATCCAGATGTACTCTAAACTCTAGAAATATTTTTCTGTGTGGTTAGCACCACTTCTATGAGACGTGTGAAGGGGAGAGATTGAGACTGCACCCGGCTAAAGCACACACTTGCACATGGATGCTCGTCCCTCGTGCGCGCTTTCTGCAGCTAGATTATAACGTGATGACTCACCACATAGTGAATCATAATACATATGTGTTGCAGTGTATTTTTTTGTGAAGAAAATCAGCGATATGCAGCTCTATTAATACAAGAGATTTAGTTTTTTGAGAGTTAAAAATGGATCGATGTGAACCAAAAGGTGAGAGAGGGCAGTCTTTGCTCTATTATACACGGCAACAAAATACATGTTTGATTTGTTGTTGTTTTGGCTTGTTTTCCATTTAGAAATATCTAAAAATCCTTAAAAAAGATCAATTTACCTATGAAGCAACATATAATATATTTAGATTTGCTTTTAGAGAATGTTAAACTTATATTCAAGATCTATTTTCTGAAAGCAATTCTAAATATCTTATATGCTGCTTCAGGTAAATTTATCTTATTTTAAGGATTTTTAGATATTTGAAAATATTTATATATTTATTATATTAAATATTTTCAGATAACATATTTTGTAAATATGTACTTTAGTAAATGTACTTTAGTAAACCTTTCTTCACTGCATCACAGACAAGCGTGCATCATTAAAGAAGTAAATACAAATGTTGTTCTTGAATTACACCCAAACCTTCAAAGTTATTTTCCATGATTAAACATTAATCAATAGATGCAGGGGTTTTAAATCATTTAAAGTCCAGTATGTCAACAACTTCAAAAAAGGTGTGAAGTGCAGTTCAAGTTCAAGTCATGAGAAAATAACATTCTCTTGGTAAATACCACCTTTTTCCCATAGAAAGTGTATGTTAGCCTGCTGGGACCTGTAGAGTTGTGTTTTTGCTATTCAGGACTTTTGGTACCGGATCTGCGTGTTGTTTGTTTATTTATTAATAGCATTTTCTAGTCCTATCCAAACCACAGGCATGAACAGCTACACACTCACACACGCACACACGCACACACACACACACACACACACACCATCATCATTATGAGGACTTTACATAGACATTAAGATTTTTATACTGTACGAACTATAGATTTTGTCCTCTAAACCTAACCTAAACAGAACATTTTGAAAACACAGACACACACACACACACACACACACACACACACACACACACACACACACACACACACACACACACGTTAACCTATCTAACTGAGGACATACCATAAAAGCATATTGTTTTTATTTTAAGCTATATATTATGATTTCCACAGACAAAATAAAAAAACTGACCCTAAAAAAAGCAGTATTAGCTTTATGAATCAATTTTCCAAATCCCTAAATGCCCCCATAGGGAGATTTTGTCAAATTTAGCCTTCTTTTGGGACAATTTTGTAACTACGTATTTTGTCAAAATTCAGTTATGACGAAAGCTAGATTTGAAGTCAGAAGTTTACATACACGTAGGTTGAAGTCATAAAAACTTGATATTTTTAAACACTCCACAGATTTCATATTAGCAAACTATAGTTTTGGAATGTCATTTACTTTGTGCATGACACATGTAATTTTTCCAACAATTGTTTACAGACAGATTATTTCACTTTTAATTGACTACATCACAATTCCAGTGGGTCAGAAGTTTACATACACTAAGTTAACTGTGCCATTAAGAGGCTTGGATAATTACAGAAAATTATGTCAAGCCATTAGACAATTAGCTTCTGATAGGCTAATTGGAGACAATTAGAGGTGTATCTGTGGATGTATTTTAAGGATTATTTTCAAACTTGACATTATGGGAAAATCAAAAGAAATCAGCCAAGACTGCAGAAAAAAAATTGTGCACCTCCACTAGTCTGGTTCATCTTTGGGAGCAATTTCCAAACGCCTGAAGGTACCACGTTCATTGTTACAAACAAAAGTATGCAAATATAAACACCATGGGTCCATGTTGCCATCATACCACTCAGGAAGGAGACACATTCTGTCTCCTAGGGATGCACGTAGTTTGGTTCAAAAGTGCAAATCAATCCCAAAACAACAGCAAAGGACCTTATGAAGATGCTGGAGGAAACGGGTAGACAAGAATCTATATCCACAGTAAAACAAGTCTTATATCGCCATAACCTGAAAGGCTGCTCTAATTTTTAGATACATTTTCTCTGATGAAACAAAAATGTAACTGTTTGGCCATAATGACCATCGTTATGTTTGGAGGAAAAGCGGAGGTTTGCAAGCGAAGAACACCATCCCAACCGTGAAGCATGGGGGTGGAAGCATCATGATGTGGGGGTGTTTTGCAGCAGGAGGAACTGGTGCACTTCACAAAATAGATGACATCATGAGGAAGGAAAATTATGGATATATTGAAGCAACATCTCAAAACATCAGCCAGGAAGTGAAAGCTTGGTCGCAAATGGGTCTTCCAAATGGACAACGACCCCAAGCATACATTAGGGCTGTGGGAACCAAGGTAACCCTAAGGTCACAAACACACAGGCTGCAGTGGGAAGGGGTTGTGGTGCTGGCAGTGTCATCATCATCAGCTGTGTGTACACAAACAGTGCATAGAATCATTTAGCAGGATCATCATTGATTTGATAATCAGCTCTGCCACTCTCACATACAGGAGTGTGAACAAACACAGCACAAACACACACACACACACCATCAGACCTTTTTGCATGAATTAAAATTAGGGCTGTCGATTTAACTCGTTAATTCAATGCGAATAATTTTACAAAAAATAACGTGTTAAAAACATGTATGCAAATAATCGCACTTCCCCCAGACCATAATAAGGAAGAGTCCTGAGAAATGCAAGCTTGTAGTACCACCTGTTTACTCCAGAGGGCAGTAAGTGAAACTTCCAGCTGTGTGAGCAATGCACAGTTTATTTGGTAAAGAAAACAACCTTCAGCAGCAACAACAAAACAAAGATGTGTTACATTCTTGCGTTCAAAACACTTGAAGGAGCGCAAATGCGATCTAAGGGATCTCAAGATGTGTTTAAAGATTGAGTATTGAACTATATTTAACTTGACACAGTGACCTAAACATTTAATGTTTATGATGCAATGCACCCGAGACGCTACACAAGCATGTCTGACGCAGGGTGTGGCTGGATTGAGATGGTGCAAAATTTGGAAGTTAACCATAAATATTTATTATCAAATAAAATCAAAGAAATTTCCTTCAAACTTATTTGTAAGTACTACCTCACAAATTATTTTCTTGTAGAGAGATTTAATTGTGATGTCGATATATTCTTTAAATTTTGTTGTCTGCAGGAGGAACATTTTTTTTTCATTTATTTTGGAGTTGTCCCTACTCAACTTGTTTTTGGTCTGATTTCTGCAAGATTGTTAAAGATCATATTATTCCCAGCTTTCAACTTTGTTTTGAAAATAAGTTATTTGTTTTTTTTAGCTATGACATGTCTCTTCATAAGGAATATTATTTGATTAATGTTCTGCTTTTGTTGGCAAAGTTTAGTATTCATAAATGTAAGTATGGTGGTTCTAAACCATTAGTTTTAATTTTTAATTCAGAGGTTCAGCAATACCTAAGAACAATTTCCAATTTGAGTAACAAGAAAGCTGTAAAGTATATTGAAATATGTAAACAATTTGATATTTTTATCAAACAGTTTATCTATTTATTTTCCTTTTTGTTGTTGTTTGTTTTAATATACCTCTTGGCTCTAGATGTAAAAGTTTTGTAAGTATTAATAAATAATAAAAAAAAAAAATGTCTGACGCAGGTGTAAATTGACGGGTCCTTAAACAAGCCCTCATAATAAATCTCGAACTGATTGACAAATTCACTTGTGAAATGGATTGCTGTGAACTGTGTGTCAATGATTGACTTATGATCAATAATATGGTAGTAAACAATACATTGTATTCTAAAGCCGCTTTTGTATTGTCTTATCAATGATTAACTCTTCTGCTACAAGAATGTAATGCATTTTAATGATCTGAATATTTTTATTTTATATATATATATATATATATATATATATATATATATATATATATATATATATATATAAAAATTGAATATTTAAAGATAACTATAAAGGGGCTTTCTCAGCAAATATTTGTATATGCGATTAATCGCGATTAATTAATCGTGATACCATGTAATTAATTCGATTAAAATTCAAATATGTTTACCTTTTGCTATGAGCCTACAGCCCAAGCAGCCTCAGAGGCATGGGTTCTGATCCCATAGATACCAGGAAGTAATTGTATTCACCTAATCAAAAATTAGCCTGATTCTGAGGTTGCATTTTCCTCTAAGATTACATTTTTACTCTACTTTGGGGTTAGGGCATATGGTTAATAAAATATGCATTCCTGTTGACTCATTTACAACTAAAAATAATTTGCATTACAACTTGTATTTGGCGGCAATCTGTGGACATTTCACTTGGAAATTGGTGCTCACAAGCGCTCATACGTTCAACAACACTTCCAGCTTCGGCCACTAGGGGCATTGATTAAAATTTCGGTGAGCACAGCCTGATTTCAACTGAAGAAATTTCGACTTACTGTTGCTGATTTCACAGTAAAATTGGTCCGTTATAGTACTATGCAAATCAATATCACACTTGCTATTGTGCTGTTTGTACGGAAAATTTCATCGTAGAAGTGATTATCTGCAGCACTCCGTCTACGACCGAATAACAGCGAACAGCTTATTTATAAAGTTTCTCTAGCGGACATGCTAACATTGTTTCTACTATGTTGTGATATAATACACATTTATTACAGAAAATCTGTCTTATTAACGATGTAGGATGGTGTATGAATGTAGTTGTGCAAGTTGGAAAGTATGTGATATAGAGACGAGAATACACAATCACACTCTCAGGGAAAGTCTGCGTGAGTGTGTGTACTGCAGTGCTCTGGCTGTGTCTGACCTTCTCCTCTATCTGATAATAGACTAATGCAAACAAAGTCAAAATTGGGAATGAAGAAGTGCGGAGGGGGGAGATTTGGACAAAAGATTTTCTTTTTTTACAAATATGACAATGAAAATGAGAATGAAAGGATGGAGGGTCTATATATTAAAAGAGGAATGCAACAGAGAGAGGGAAAGTTGAAAGATGTAGAGAGCAAAAAGGAAGTCAAAGAGCTGATTTGCTGGTTTCAAGCAGAATCTGGCTCAGGACCAGACACTGTTTAACTGGCTCCCCTGAGGAACATGCTCACACAAACAAAGCGGCACGCTGCAGGCCAGATTCCATTCAGCAATTTCACTTTTTCCTGAGAAAAACAGTTTGGCTCCAAACAAAAGCTGGTGGTGTAGAGACTTTAGAGTAGGTTAGTGGCATAGAAATATAGTCTTACACATGGACAAACACATACAGTATTACTATATAACCATTACCAGTTCCAACTACCAAAAAATGTGCACACACACAAGTGTTTCTGTGACAAGTTTTAGTTCCTCTTTATCTTGAAGGCCTTCTATTGATAATGGTACAATGTCAGAGAAACCTGGGCTTATGAACCTTGCTCAAAGACACAATGGTGATAGCTCATGTCTAGCTCCTTGTAGGATTGAACAAGCAACCTTCTAGTTACACTTCCTGAGCCTCATTTAAAACTAAACACAACTCGCTTTTGGCGCCACTCTGTGAACATTTTATCCGGAAACTGGAGCTCACACGTACCCATACGTTTTACAACACTTCCATCTTTGGCCATTGGGGGCAGTGATTCGAATTTTGTAAGCAAAGACCGATTTAAGATGAAGCATTTTCAAACCTCCTGTCACTGAATTTACAGTGAGATCAGTCAGAATATTTTAGTCGGATTGTTTGTCTTGATTACATTTTTTTATATTTTATTTTTCGCCTGTTATTCTCTACTTACATCCCCTCAGAAGCACTATGCATTGAGCAATACTGCTGTAGTTGAATGGGCAGATGGTTTGAGTAACAATTGGAGGAAAAGGAGGGGAAATATAAATAGTGAGGGATTACACAGAAATTTTATATCAACAGTCACACTACAGAGAGGGAAATGAAATATGGAAGTGTGTGTAAACAAATATTTGTATATTTTATGAATACATACACACACTGAAAATTTTATTCTAACCGATCTGAACAGGTGAAGATATAATGTCTTTAGGCTAATTTATACTTACATTTACCAAGCGAACAGGCTTTTTTAGATCGCCTAAAAATAATGATGAAATGCACTGACATTTTTGATTTGCTAAGGAGTTTGTTTGGTAATATTTCTGCTGTTCATGAACATCCCTGAATATTTGTATCTAGGAGAACTCGGCTAGTCGTAGAGCATTGATTGCTTAACATGATCAAATGGGAAGTCGACATCTCGCTCCTGAATGTTCCGGTACTTTGAAATCGACCCCATTCTGTTGAGTTACTGACAAGCAGCATATCTCAGCATTAGATATTTTTATATCAATTTAAATGTGTTTACCTTTTTCTGTGGTGCTACTGACAGCATGTTGCACATTCAGCTTTAGAGACACAGTTCAGGTCATGTGTGGAAAGTAATCGCGTTCACAAACAATGAAGTATACGATTCTGAGGTCGTCCTCTAAGATTATATTTTTACTCCACTGCTGATTAGGTTTAGGGATGGGGTTTGGGTTAGGGTGTATGGTTAATTAAATATGCATTCCTCTCAGCTGTATTTACAACAAAAATTAACTCACTTTACAACTTGTTTTTGGTGCCACACTGTGGACATTTCAGCTCATCGACTTTTCCTGCTTCAGCCACTGGGGGCAGTGATTACAATTTCGGTAAGCTGATTTTACTTAAAGAACGTTCGACATACTGTCACCGAATTCACAGCAAAATCAATCTGGATTGGTTGATGATTGTTCCTGTGGTTTTGAACTAGAAATTTTTTATTCATTTTACTCAATAAACAAATTTTAAAGCGATGCAGCTCATAGTGTAATCACAGGCTTCATTCGCCTAGGGTGCTTTAGTTCACTCAGGGGGAAAAAGTTGGCTTCTTCCATTGCATATATTTACTTTATGAGTACAGACGCAAACACACTAAACTTCACAAATGGCGCTCCACTCAAGAGATTAGACTCAAAATGAGTTTGGATTTAGCATGTTGCTAAGCTAAAAGCACTCTAATACGCATAAAAATTCATAGCATACACAAATATTGGGTAAAATAATATTTTTTTAGTTACACTGAACTATTTTTAGCGATACTTGCAGTATCAAATAATCTTAATCTGCCATCTTGGATTTATTTTTTCATTGATCGGAAGGCATTGATTGCATTATCTGTTAAGTATACATGAACTTTTGCCTTAAAAATTTGGCATTACTAAAGTTACTAAAGTATATTAGTATGCAGCATAATGAAGCTGCCAGTTATTTGGAACAGATTTCACGTTGAAAATTAAAGTGCCTTAAAATGTTGCCTCCATTCCAAGCATATGTGTCTACTAATCAGTTACTAATGTTTATGTTGGAAGTTCTCTTGCTTTTCAGCTTGCTGAATAACATGGATACTATTTTGGATCAGAAGGCCTCTGTTCTTTACTTCAACAGAGTCATACAATAGCCAGTTGCCATGCAGGAGACAAAAATACCTTACATAAATGCAATACATTCCCAGTCTGTCACACCTAACTAAATTCAAAATAACTGACTATATGAGATTTGGATCTTGATATGTGTGTGTGTGATTGCATGTAAGTGGGTTCATGACATACAGTACATAAACCGTGGGGAAAATGTACAATCACCGTAAACTTTGCTAAAGGCTAGTTGAAAAGTTCACCACACTTATTAATTCAGTTCCATGCAGCAGACCTACATTAATACAACACTCTAATACTGTACACAGAACAACACACACACTTAGTCTAACCTGCTTTAGTGGTTAGCTTAGTACCGCATTGTGATGTTACATAAAAATGCATTCGACAAATTGAAGTTGAAGGATGATGGACCATGTTCAAGTTCCTCTGTGCAAACTTTGCTTTGGAAGAAGTAAACAGTGTCTCAGTGCTACTTTGGGTGAACATTGGAAGTGTATTTTGAGACCATTGACGATTCCCAAGACACTGGTTAAAAATAACTGTTTTCACACACTAATACAAAAAACCTGCCAATTGTTAAGCTTGCCATTACAAGCAAATTCACAAGTTTTTAATCTGCAACTCTAAAACCCAGTGTGTGTGATATACAGTGAAGATGGGGTAATAGTAACAGGGCAAAATTTTCCAACTTAATATGCAAATAATTTTGAGACAGCAAGAAATTTCTTTGAGTTACAAATTAAGATGAATTAGATTAACCACTTCCGAAAAGGGTTCACAATTGACAGTTAATTTCAATCACATTTGGCATGTACTCTACATATCAAGCATTTTAAAACAACAACAACAGCAGCAAATCTCCATTGTGATCATATCAGTCAATGAGACCTATTTGAACATTCTTCAGAAATAGTTCTATTCTTCAGAAATCTTCTGAAATAGTTTTGCGTGCTCTCGCACTAGTTTGTGTTCCCTCGCAAATAAGTTTTGTGTGCCCTTGCAATAGTTTGTATTCTCTCGCAAAAGTTTGCGTGTCCTCGCAATAGTTTGCTTGCCCTCAAAATAAGTTTTGCGTTCCCTCGTAATAGTTTGTGTTCACGCACAGTAAGTTTTGCATTCCCCTGCAATAAGTTTTGCGTACCCTCGCAATACGTTTTTTTGTTCCCTCGCATTAAGTTTTGCGTACCCTCGCAATACGTTTTTTGTTCCCCTGCAATAAGTGTTGCGTACCCTCGTAATGGTTTTGTGTTCCCTCACAATAAGTTTGGTCGTTCCCTCACATTAAGTTTTGTGTTCCCTCGCATTAAGTTTTGCGTTGCCTCGTAATACGTTTTTGTTCCCTCGCATTAAGTTTTGTGCTCCCTCTCAATAAATTTTGAGTTCCCTCGCATTAAGTTTTGCATTCCTTAGCATTAAGTTTTGCATTGTCTCGCAATAAGTTTTGCGTTGTCTCGCATTAAGTTTTGCGTTGCCTCGCAATACGTTTTTGTTCCCTCGCATTAAGTTTTGTGCTCCCTCTCAATAAATTTTTAGTTCCCTCGCATTAAGTTTTGCGTTCCCTAGCATTAAGTTTTATGCTTTCGTTCCTCACATTAAGTTTTGCCTCACATTAAGTTTTGTTCGCATAAGTTTCGCTCTCACATTAAGTTTTGTGCTCCTCTCAATAAATTTTGAGTTCCTCGCATTAAGTTTTGTGCTCCCTCTCAATAAATTTTGTTCCCTCACATTAAGTTTTGTGCTCCCTCTCAATAAATTTTGAGTTCCCTCGCATTAAGTTTTGTGCTCCCTCTCAATAAATTTTGCGTTCCCTCACATTAAGTTTTGTGCTCCCTCTCAATAAATTTTGAGTTCCCTCGCATTAAGTTTTGCGTTCCCTAGCATTAAGTTTTGCGTTCCCTCGCATTAAGTTTTGCTCCATTAAGTTTTGCTCCTCAATAAGTTTTGCTCCTCACATTAAGTTTTGTGCTCCTCTCAATAAATTTTGAGCTCCTCAGCATTAAGTTTTGTGCTCCTCTCAATAAATTTTCGTTCCTCACATTAAGTTTTGTGCTCCTCTCAATAAATTTTGAGTTCCTCGATTAAGTTTTGCTCTCGATTAAGTTTTGCTGTCTCTAATAAGTTTTGCTCCTCACATTAAGTTTTGTCCTGCATTAAGTTTTGCGGTATTTGTAGTAAAGCCATAGTTACCACAAGATTAACCATGGTTAACGCAGCTTTTTCAGCAAAACGTATTGCAAGGTTATGCAAACTATTGCAAGGGCACAAAAAAACGTAAAAATACAAATAAAATAATTCCCGCCCTGTCCTCTAAGGGGCTCAGGCATTTAGGGAAATTAATTTGCCAGTTTTGTTGTTATTTAGTGTTTTGTGAGAAAATAAAAACAAAAGTACTGTTTTAACTGGGGCCTTTAGCATCCTTGTACCCAGTTTTGAGCCACGATTTTTAACATTTCATTATTGATTCATAATTTGATTGGACTTCCACAGTTTTACAAAAAATGTTGATTTAAATGGCAAATTACCCTTTTTTTAGTTTGTTTGTTTTCAAGATGATAATTTGGCGGCAATTTTCATGCAATGTGATGTGAAAATGTACTAACTGCCTACTTCACAGTACTGTATACTTCAAAACACATTCCTAGGAAGATTTGCATGCTAGTAACATAGGATTGGTATGCTTGCAACTGATCATACCCGATGTCACCACAACCCGGCGACGGAGAGCTGGAGTTATGAAATCTCAACTGTTACTCCTCCTTCCTAAAACTTTGGAGGTGTTGCGCTCCTGTCATTCAGTAAAACACCGCAGTGTTCCTAAAGCTCAGAGGTCTGCATGGAAAGCGAACTTTCAAGAGAAATTATCCCTCTTGTGGAATGACTCTAGAAGCGTTTTGAACGTCATTCTTTCATTCTGTCGTCTCCTGTGGATAAAACGCTGCACGCTTGCTGGCGTGTTTTTACAGGTGAGCAGTTATGTGAATTATTTTGTATTATTGGATACACTCTGAATATTCCCATATGTATAGCCTACTATATTTATCATAAAAAGTATTTAAAGAATCGGCAAATGGTTTTGCATACAATAAATTCAGTGAGCTAATAGGAAACCGGTTAAATAGGTCCAGAGTTTTAATCGCACGAATACAAGTGTTGTTTACGTTTGTAAAGTAGCGCACGCGGCACATCTGATTGTCAGTCTTACGAAAGCGTCTTGAATGATAAATAGTCTCTAGAGCTCTCAAAGTGAACTCAGTCCTTCACTAAAGCATGCCCGTTTTAAAATTATGCGCTTCGTACCAGGTAGCTGAAGGCAAGGACTGATGCTCTGTGGGTGATGGATGGTTTCTGTGAACTCAAGTTGAAACATTCCTCAGATTATCTAACAATATCCCGCGGAGGGCTCACTATCTTAAAAGCGAAAGGGCATTAAGTGTCATAGAGGATGTGAATGGCAAAGGAATAATACGATTATTGGTCATTCGTATCACAGTAAAGATTGAAATTCAGACTTCGATTGGCTATATATATAAATTGGCTTGGCATAGACATGTAAATACTGTTGCAGTGGCTCAGCGATTGAGGCTCTGGGTTACTGACCAGGAGGTTGGGGGTTCAAGCTCCATTACCGCCAAGATGCCACTGTTGGGCCCTTGAGCAAGGCCCTTGACCCTATCTGCTCCAGAGGCAACATATCTTGGCTGACCCTGCACTCTGACCCCAGCTTAGCTGGGATATGTGAAAACAAATAGCTATATTTCACTGTATATATGCACAAAATGTATGTATAAGGTGTGACCAAAATACAACAGTAATATAGTTCAATTGTGGCTTTTATTTTGACATACTGAACTCTCCAGGAAGTCCTGAAAGTGTGTCTGTTTGTAGGCAAGTTCACAATAGTTTAATTTGCTTCTTATTCAAATTCTGGTCAAATGCACCTCCAGTGCTGTTCTAAATGCATATCATAAATATATAATAAAACCAATCTATTGAGTATCTAAAAAATTCATAAATCAGACTGGTCAAGATGAGAGTGGTTTCAGTCTTCTAGGTGTTGAACTTTTGAAGCTATTTGGATTAGAAAATGAAGAGTTGAAAATTTAAATGACAGATTGCGGAGTGGAGGATGATGTCATCCGAATTCACAAATCATGAAGAATCACATGCAACATTATTTACATGCGCATAGCCTATTTATAGCCAGTCAAAGTCTGAATTTCAAACTGCAAACTATCTTTACTGTGGTGTCATTCTAGGGATCTAATTTCTACTTGGATTTTTATTTATTATTTTATTTATTCATATTTAACATTTGATTAATTGTCTGAACACTCTACAACAATAGGCACACATTAAACCTCCAACAAATCATATTTTAACTCCTCAGTCATCAAAGTCTTTTTTTTAATATTTTCTATTCTTTTTTTTTCCATGTCACAAAGCAGGATTAAGCAGCTAGCTAGATAAGTTTAAACTTAGTTTAAGCGAACTCTGAATTTGTGGTACCAGTAAAGTGGATAGGCTTTCATCAGGGTTTCTCGCCATAGTAACATACGCTAATCCACATACCTGCTCCGGGGCAGGCTATGTTCCCGATCAGAGATCTCATCCAGATACTGGACCAATCATCTGTGAGCAAAGTAACAGTGACTCCCCCAGTATCCCTAACTCTAATTTAAAGTTCTACAAATTTTATACATTTACAAAATAAGCTATTTATTATCATTATTTATTGCATGAAATACATTTTTGGCAAAATTAAGACACTTTAAATTTGTCCTAATCATTTTCCCCCACTGGCCATAAAATATGTATGAATAAATAAACATAAAATAATTATATCATTTCAAGTAAGATATTAATACAGTATCAATAATGATCGAATTACTTTAAAACATAAAAACGTAATCACTGTGATACATGGCACTGATTTGGACACCTTTTGTTTTCAACCCCGTCATGGACATAATGGAAGTGTTTTGAAAATGATCCTACACAATACTGGTTATAAAATAAAGATCTAGCTAATGCTCATGTGTCCCTCATACCAATTTAATGATTACAAATATAACATTTTATGACAGTTTTCTCAGTTTTATGTGATGAAACTACAAATCGGCAAATTGTGTGTCTGTCGTCTTATTAGCTTTGTTAAAAAAAAGTAAAACCCCAAGTTTTTGTGCTCACCCCTAACATGTCAAGCTGTGCTCCGCAGACAAAAATCGATTTTGACTTGTGTTCCCATTTTAATTATCCAATATTGTCACCCTCAACCCCCGTAAAAAATCTCCCATCACATGGCGACTTGCACCCACATACTTTTAACACCATATTTCATTCAAGTAAATATAATTTGTAACGTACAATATATTGAATTTTTCTTATTTTTGTAACAATATTCTTAAATGTAGTGAGTAACTCAACCCTGTCACAGAAATGAGACTGGTTTGTGGGTGACAGAGTTTTTTTATATTTATCGATTAAAATATAATTTTGAAAAATACAGATTTATTATCTTAATGTGACTGGGTCGAGTTATCGAGCTTGATGAGACCCACCTGACTTATATACTATATACACTTCAAAATTTGAATAAAATATGAAATTTCTTACCTGTTTCTTACGGCTGAAAATGGTTGGTGTGACAGGGTTGAGTTCAGACTGAGGGACAAAACCTTATAGCCTAGTTTTTATATATATAAAAACATAATGCAGATTTGTGTGTGTGTGTGTGTGTGTGAAATATCATTCTCTGCAAAGGAATACAAATAAATTTTACATTCATGACAAAAATTATAGACAGTGCACACATTTTATTAATAATTTTTTGGGACAAATTTAGTGAAGTGCCTCAGAAACACAATAAAATGCTTTGTATAAGATAGAAATACATTCTTTTATGATATATTCATATTTGATCTAGTCTTCGACGGTTTTGTCGCATCTTGCTCAGGTGTGTCACTTTTTTAGATCGTGTCAGGTAAAAAAGAATGTGACTTTTTAAACACGTCTCGAGAAACTGCATTTTGTTATATGCGCTGTGTCGAGTTTTTGTATTTAGCGTATGAACGTGTTTTGTCTGAACAGCCCCTTAATGTTAATGTGAAATCTGTGCAAATCTAACAAAACGTCCTGAGATAACGTAACCCAGTGATTACTTGGGCAACCAAACACAGGAAACACCTACGGGGATTTTAATGGTTTTCAGGCTTCTATCAGTTTAGTTGCGCGGGGCGTAGAGACTATGATCTTTTATTCTGGCTTTCAAGCCCATTATCCACCTTTTCTCAATGGAAACTCAACAGATGAGGAAGTTTTGTGGAGGACTCTATGAAGAAGTACTTAATTAAAGCAAGGGTTGAGTGACATGCTGTGATTTTGGCCATCCATTTTAGTGGTTCTGAATTGTTCTGTAAATCCTCCTTTTCTTTGCTCAGAGGTCGATAAGTGGTCTGAAGGAAATGTTGAAAAGTTCACAACTGTATAACATCTACAATAATATTAAGAGATGTGATGTGAAGTCTCTATGGAGTTACCTATTGTAGGAGTTTAGTACACAGTCTGAAAGTTTTTAGAGAGAACATGATTGTTTTTATAGCCTGTAGCCGTAGGCAAACCTGTTTAAGTTCTAAAAAGGAGATTTTATTCTGAAGTTCTTTAGAAAACCATCCCAGAAACCAATGTACTGATCTGAAGAATCCATAATGTAACATTTAGAACTTTTTTCAACCTCCAAAGAACTATATAGCCAATTCAGGAACCTTATACAGAGTAAAATAGTTCTCTTGATAAGAGGAAAAATTATGATGTAAACAAATTTACAACTCAAATAATACACGTTTTATCAGAAATTTCAATTTAAGTGTATTAATACAATTATAAGCTTCATATTTCTGCCTTCAAAGCCTCCAAAAATTGGGCCCATTTACTTCTATTGTAAATGCCTCACTGTAACCTTGATTTTTCTTTTTTCTTTTTTAAGAAAAGGACGGACGAGCCAAAATATTTTTTTGTTGTAATCCACATTATGCCACAAATACTGTAGACTGAGCTTAACGTGTATAGAACCCAGAATATTCCTTTAAGCTACAGGTTGGTTGCATAACTGAAGATTATAACCACACTCAGCTGACCCGCATAGCAGAAAACCCAAGTTATTTGTTGATTTTGTGAGTTCTTGAGTTCTTGTTTATGAATGACGTCAAACCATGCCAAGAGTTTAGCTGTGTGATACATTTGATCTGTCCTTAGCAAGTTACTCCTGCCTGTATTCTTTAAGTAATTTGTGGTAATAACTGTACTCTGCATGTTAACACTTTCTTGACTGTGTTCAGTCAGCGTTTGAGATCAGCTGGCAATCTGCCAGCCATCAATTGGGAGGGGCAAACTCCAAGGGGGGCAGCAAGATTACGAAGTATGAGAAAAGCAAAGACAGAGGGAGAGATACAGAAGGAGAGAGCAACCAAAAAGCATAGGCAAACATTCCTGACACAGTGTCTCAGCAATTTAATTAAGGGGCTTGTGGGATGTTGGAGTGGGCACTCAGAGGTGAAGGCTTAACCCCCCTTGGACAGGCTTGGAATAATCCCAAGGGTCAGCTAATAAGTGTTCGGGTCATGTCACCATGACAACTAAATATGGGAGTATCTCACAAGGAGCTTCCCAGTCACAGTGTTAATAACTGCATGATGGACGTTAAGGCAGTGTGCAGGAATAAGTGTATGCAGATGTTGAGTGAAGATTGGCCTTAATGAGTCTGTGGTAAAGTCAAGTGTTTGACATGAAGAATATTTGGACAGAAACCCTTTGATTTTAAAGTTTGGGGCTTCTGTTTCTTGAGTGTGACTCTGGCTGTTATTAAAGGTCATGGAGATTCAAAGACTCGAATGGAACTTGTTGTTTGGATTATACTGATTTTACTCAAAGTCCTAAAATCTGTAGCAGCACTGAAGTTCATTATTTGTGAAGAAAGCCAGTTGCCAAAAATGTTCTTGCATGTTCTTGATCCTTGTTTTCCATTATCTGTGAGATGAAAATTGATTTCTGAACAGGCTTGAGCTTTTCTTCAATCACCTCTTTTGTTTTTGACAAATTATATAAAAGACTGGTGAGGAAAATCTCTAGATATTATCTTACTGTCGGTTGTGGCTGCCCAGTTTTAAGGATTTATTTAATGTGAGTTTGTGTTCTGTAGTGATGTCCACTTGTAATAACACAGTTAGAACTTTACCCTGCTGGGTGTATAAGAACATAACTAGAGTTTAGACAAGGACCACTGCCAAGAGAAACAGAGAAGTATAAACACACATATAAAGTATAACAGGTCAAGACAGATGTGGAAATAAAAATAAATAAGACTGGACTGTAATATTATGTGTGTCAATACAGTTACAAGTCTAATCTTTCTTTTATATTTAATGGCATCACATGTGCATACAAACCCATACACCAAACACATCCTACCACTCTCTTTGAAATCATTTTCTATGTAATTCACTTGAGGAAAGAGAATCAGATGGGGGGGTTGTTCTTATATGAAAAAGATATGTCTGCATAATAACTAATAACTACATATACACACTTAGTTATAGAAGCCGGATACTGCCACAGAAAGAAAACATTTCTGACTTAATATCTCATAGTGACTCAATGTGACTTTCAATGGCATAATATAAAGTTGCAGCTGCATGACATAGTTGCGAATGTGAGCAGTAGAACAAGTTTTATATCTTGAAATTACAAGAAATAGTGGCACATGCATGACATACAGTCTCAGTTGTGTGATATAAAGTCACAGTCGTGTGATATAAAGTCAAAGAGTTGTGTGATATAAAGTCACAGTCGTGTGATATAAAGTCAAAGAGTTGTGTGATATAAAGTCACAGTCGTGTGATATAAAGTCAAAGAGTTGTGCGATATAAAGTCACAGTCGTGTGATATAAAGTCAAAGAGTTGTGCGATATAAAGTCACAGTCGTGTGATATAAAGTCAAAGAGTTGTGCGATATAAAGTCACAGTCGTGTGATATAAAGTCAAAGAGTCGTGTGATATAAAGTCTTGTCGCAAGAAATAGTCGCAATTGTGAGTTTATGTCTTATTATCATAGTAAGTAGTCACAACTTTGTGAAATTATATTTTTAAAATAATGTGTTGGTAAAGATATTGTGTGATACAGTTGTGATGGCAAGAAATAGCCACAAGTACGAGTTTATATCGTAATTATGAGAAATAAAGTTGCAATTGCGTGATATAGTTGCAATGGGGAGAAATAGTCACAAATGTGATTTTATATCTTGTAATTATGAGAAATTGTTGCAGTTGCACAATATTAAGTCAGAATTGTGAGATGCAGGGGATGTTGCGGGATCAAGGCACCATGCTTGGTAAACTTATGCATCATAAACTGTCGTAATTTAGTTGACCATAACCGCTTTGTGCAAGTTCTGTGCCACAAGCATCAACAAAAGGAATTTCAAACATGTTGTTTTCAAACAGGCTTGTTGAACACTCCCCCCGGCTGTTATTGATGAAGAAACAATAGTTCCGCCCCAAACCCATGCCATTGATTGAGCCAACATTGCTGTGTCAGACTGGTTGAGATGCTCAAACTTACAGAACAATGTTTTGATAGTGCCACAAAGCCACAGATTTCGGGGGAATTCCAACATATGGCTTACTTGTCGTTGTCTTTGCATATTAAGCTGGGATAAAAGAAAGTATTTTACCATCGGAAAAATGACATAACCTTTAACAGGCTGTTTTTGCTACTATACCTTTATACATCTACATGTAAATTACCCTTTTTTGGCTATCATTTTAATATGTGAAGATCACGTATTGTAGTTCAGTGTAAAGAAACCTTTAGACTAAAATGTGCTTTTTTCAGTGCATGTCTGGTCACACATTCGAGGTAACTTCAGTGTACTACACAGGCTTAGCTCTGTAACTTTTTACTAGGTTGGTCAGTGTCACAATTGATTTGTGTCTCAGAAAAGGCTAGTTCTTCGGCAGTCTGGCAAGGTAGATCAGATAAGCAGGGGGCAAACTTGCGACCCCTAAAACACATGTATGCTCTGTCACTCATTATTTTTCAGTGATGTGCAACAATACACAGACAGAGGAGTGTGTTAGAGTGTGATGGAGAACTTTCTTCGTATTTAGTTACTTGAGAGACCCTTAGAGACTGTCTACTCAGAATGTGAGCGATGCAACACAACTACAGTAGATTGCTGCTACAATTATCAATTATTTATTTATTATTATTGTATACAGTATAATAGGCTGATATGGCAGTATGCTTCATTTGTCACATACACATGTGATTGAATCTGTTCGAGCTGTGTATACTTGTTAGCACATCATTTGATGAGAGACAGATTTTTTTGGTCTTCTTAATTATATTTTTCTAGTTAAGTTCAGCTTAATATTGCATCGTCTAGAAAGTTCTATGACATGATGTTTTAAAATTCTTATCCAGTATTCTCAGAAAATGTATAGAATTCATTGGTCAAAAGATGTGAAAACCTTGTATGCACCGCATCAAAGCATCCTGTTGTTGTTCCCATTTGGAACTGTACCATGGTACTGCCTCTATCCTCATTTAGTAAAGGGAAGTGTTCACAAAAATGCTACAAAAAAGTGTGAATGTGTGTTAAGAAATGTCCATGACTTTTCCAGCCATGGAAATCTGAATTTAAAAAATCCTCAATATTTCCAGATTTTCCATGACCATAGAAACCCTGTATTTACACTGTACAGTGTGAATCGTCCTGTGATTTTTCCTATCATACTTAAGAGTCCAAAAACAGTATCATGGTACTTTTCTGTACTTTTGTTTTGTTGGTGTTGATGCCTTCATGTCTTATCTATTGGCCTATCTGTGAGAAAGGTGAATTAGTTGCCAGGAAAAATGTGTGTGTGCTGTGAGATTTGCCCTGCTCTTACAGACTGAAGACAGCCACTGACACAGAAAACACAAGCTGACACAGACGGGACACCCCCTGGGGGGGGCAAGAAGGGGATGTTGGCGCTTTGTTGCAGCATGTCCATGTTGCAAACAGCATAACTCCCCCTCAATCAGTTCAAGTAAATTTGATTTGATCAGATTCAAATTCAATTTAGATGTAGATTCACTTTGTTTAGATTCGGGTTCCCATTCAGATTCCCATTTAATTTAGACGCAGATTAAAGTTTCGTTTAAGATTCAGATTCACATTCAGTTTAGATGCAAATTTTCATTCAACTTAGATTCTGATTTGCGTTCATGTTTACACTCAAGGGCAGATTCACTTTCAGTTTAGATTCAGATTTTCATTCAGATTCATACAAAATTTAGATGCAGTTTACATTTAATTCAGTGGATTTGTTTTCAATTTGCTCACAGTCAATTTGAAAAGAACACTCATCAATGAGATCTACTGAAACGCTTTCACTGTGCAAGAGTTTTGAACGTCATTCAACTGTCAGGTCTTTGACACGTAGTGTGGATTATGAAGTACAAAAACTTAAATGCTCCTTGACCGTGTTGAGCAGGTGTATGAGTGTACACCTGGGTTAGCTTAATCGGTTTTTACACCTGGGTTAGATTAATCGGTTTTTGAATGGTGTGTGTGTGTGTGTGTGGGTATTTGTTTGTTTTTCTTTGAGAAATGTCAAGGTGAAAGCTGCTATGTTTCACTCCATTACACACTGATTTGGTGTGAAGATAAGCCAGAAAAACAGGTAGAGCTTAAAAAATACTGGCAACCTGTCCTGATTCTACCATACCTGGAGAGGGAGGGAGGGAGAGAGTGAGAGAGTGAGAGAGTGAGAGAGAGAGAGAGAGTGAGAGAGAGTGAGTGAGTGAGTGAGTGAGTGAGTGAGTGAGTGAGTGAGTGAGTGAGTTTAGGTAAGTATAGGCAAGAACAAACAGTTCTCTCCTTTTTCCTCATTTATCACAAAACAAGTTTGCCATTTATCCTTTAGTAAACACAGACGCAATTTATTGGCACAATGTTCAAGAAAGTCAGTATTTTAACAGTAGCATTTCTCAGACATACCTGACCTTAAAGGATTAGTTCAACTGAAAATGAACATTCTGTCAACTTTTACGCACCCTTATGGCATTCTAAACCTACATGACTGGTCACTCTTTTTCATGCAATGACAACAAATAGGGATCGGAGCTTTCAAGCTTGCAAAGGACAAAAAGTGAATATCTCCTTAAATTTCAGAATTCTTTTTACACAAAGCTTTCATATGGCTTCAGAAGACCAGGAATATAGCACACACGATGAATGGACTACTTTTATGATGCTTTAATGTTGCTTTTGGTCATTTTTGAAGCTTAAAAGCTCCAGTCCCAATTCATTGTAATTGAATGGAAAAAAGTGACCAGCACATTATTCAAAATGTTTCTTTATGTGTTCCACAGATGAAAGGAAGTCATATGGGTTTGGAATGACATTCAGGTGAACTAACCCTTTAAAGAGGTCATGAGAGGACACGTTTGCCTCATGCCGTTGGAGTGTTTCAACTATCTTTCAGAGTTGTGTCCCACACACACAATGTCATGGTCTTAAATTATGCCACCTGACAACATGCTCATCATAGCAAAAGCATATGTGCCATTATTTGGCATTCCAGTCCACTCTCTCTTTCTTCCACTCTCACCATATAAAGCCCTTAGAAAGTAATGTGCAACACAAAAGCACTGCATGCTCTGAAGATCATAATGACATCTTTCTAAAAACACACCCACCTTCAAATGGTTCTCGTGTCTGAGTGTACATAATGTGCTGTAGTTCTGAAAGATTCATTTATATCTAAATCGACAGTATGTGTATTTTTAAAACCATAATTTGATGTAGATAGATAGAGTGATAGATAGTGATAGATAGAGTGATAGAAAAGACAGAAAGAGAGACAGATAGACAGACAGAAAGCGTGATAGATAGATAGAGAGATAGATAGATAGATAGATAGATAGATAGATAGATAGACAGACAGACAGAAAGCGTGATAGATAGATAGATAGATAGATAGATAGATAGATAGATAGATAGATAGATAGATAGATAGATAGATAGATAGATAGATAGATAGATAGATAGATAATTCTTTTGTTGAACGGGATGGTTTTGTAACAGTATTTGACAGACTGCGTGTGTCAGTGGCATGTCTAAGTTGCTCTGCTTTGGTCCCTTGTCTAGTTAAGTGTCTCACATTTCATACAGAAATGGATGTGTCCCTTGATGCATTGCCGGCTACATGATTGGGAGGAACCTGATCCAGGTGTGCACATGCAGATGCACACACCACTTGGATTGTAACTTGAACTGCATGCAGCCCTTGGGCAATACTGGCGAGGACGTCCTACCTAGATTGTACCTAGAGGTTAAGCCTCTCCACCTTTTTAGTGTCTTTTTGTGTGTGTTTGAGTGTGTATTTGTCTGGAGGGAATGAAGCGTGTGTGTTTGTTTGAATGCAATGCCTGAAATTATTTGTTATGGGGCCCTAATTAAGTTTATCTAATAATAATATCCCATAAAATCTTAACCTAAATGTAATGCTTATCATTGTAGCATTAATAAATGACATGGCCAGTTTAGAAGTTTGAACATTCAGAAACTGACCATGCTAATGTGGGAGGCATTTAGAGGGACATTTAAATGAGGACACTACATGCAAAGACTACATGCAAAACATCAACTAATGTGACATTAAAATGTGTTATCAATGACTTCATGCCTCATTCTATGAACATAATTCACACGAGATCAGTGTTTTAACTACTCGATAATTATATAAAGTAATATTTATGCAGTAGATAATGTAAATTGTCTTGTTTACAAACTGAATTCACTGAGCTAATGAGCTAACATGCTATACTGGCCATAATATTCACCAATTACTCTCTGTATCTGTAATTTATGATGACACTGATACTACTGCAAATATAGGTGTATAAAAGAGTGGTAATGGGTAGAATACAGACAAAAGAATTATGATAAGAGAGGCATGTCTTAATTCGGGCTGATGTGTGAAGGGCTTTCGCTGCAGACAGCACAAGAGTGAACAGGCACTTAAGAGAATCTAAGTAGATTTGTAGACTAATCAAGCAAGAAAATCACATCATATGTTCCTGGAAAAGGTCTCTACGTGAATGCTTGTACAGATGTACTGTAGGTATATTTTCATCTGCTTGCTAATAACTGCACACTGGTGTGTTTATGTTGACTAGACTTGACTGACTGAACAACAAAACCGGATTTAGCTGTCTGCCTCAAAGTAGGTGGAGCTTCAGATGCCATGGACCAATGGCAGTAAGAGGGTGTTTAGCACCTTTAACCAAACACCTATTTGGGCAGATTTTGTTCTAAATGACGTAACATCAATTCATTATTTGATTTCGTTGGAAGTATGCAGGGGCCTTTAGGTTAAGCGAAGAACCCTCTTCTTACCAAGAATCATTTTTGCAGGATAGGGGTCTTGAATTGTTTTATTTGGAGGTTGTAGTTTCTTCAGATCAGAGTATCGATTTCTAAGTTCTGTCAACATGATGTTGAAAGACAAAATATCCTGAGTAATCCAATATTTTGTAGAGTTGGGTAAAAATTACAATTTTCGCCAATGATTTCGAAGCATGTTGTGAGTCCAAACATTGGAAAAAACACTTTTTTTTGTGTTGTTTTTACAAATTTGGATTTCCAAAAACTACAAAAGTATTAAAGATATCCTTTATATCCTTTAAGGTTTTGGTTCAGATGAAACTTTCCTTTTCATCATGTTCATTTTTAAGGCCCTATAAATCCAGAGAAATGGGGCTCTCAGAGTGGCTCCATGTGTAAATTGTTCCATTCTAAACTTTCAATGGTCAAAAACCAAACATGGGCTGCATGGTATGATGCTAGTTTCTTGTCCAACAGAACAGGTCTGAAGGGCAAATTCAGTTTAAACTAGAAATAAACTTTTTAACACTTTGCTGTGCATGCACTTTTAAAATGCAACTTCAATAAAAGCGTCTATAAAAGCTAGTGGAGGACAACATTGAAGAGTATTGGATTGGCACTGGATCTGGATTAGAAGCTTCTGTTGTGGTTGAACTGAAGCATAAAGTACTCACAGTTGTCCCAAAAAATCTGTTTTGTATTATAAATCACCCACACGCACATGAGCTTGATTCAAGCATGCGTAAATACAAACAGTCGCATACAGGCATGCATACAATCCACATTTAAATTCTGCACGTCTGGATCTCTTTTGGTTTTACTCCCTGAAATCCTCCCCAACTCTAATTGTCAAAAAGTTACTTTATGAGAGTGTGCTGTCACCCGGAGATACCACGCCAGTGTATTCTGGATAACACAATCCAGCTGTGCTCAGGAGCTGCTGAAGGAAATATGTGTATTTGTGCATATGAGTGTGTGGACATGCATATTCTTTGAACAGTAGCAATGCAAGTATGTTAAAGATATTACACAGCTGGGACCTGGGTAGCTCAGCGAGTGAAGACGCTGACTACCACCCCTGTAGTCACAATTTCGAATCCAGTGCATGCTGAGTGTCTCCAGCCAGGTCTCCTAAGCAACCAAATTGACAAGGTTGCTAGGGAGGGTAGAGTCACATGGGGTAACCTCCTCGTGCTCGCTATAATGGGGTTCGCTGTCGATGGGGCATGTGGGGAGTTGTGCGTGGATGCCACGGAAAATAGCGTGAAGCCTCCTCACGTGCTATGTCTCCGCGGTAACGCACTCAACAAGCCATGTGATAAATGGCTCCGCCACCCGGATTGAGGCGAGTCATTACACCACCACGAGGACTTGGAGTGCATTGGGAATTGGGCATTCTAAATTGGGGAGAATAGGGGAGAGAAAAAAAAGATATTACACAGCCCTTTGGAATATTTGATTCTGGTTGTTCTAGCTTTGATATTTTTGTACTATGACCGCTAAACTGTACGCTGTTCGCTGTGCCAATCCCATGTTTCTTGTAGCACTCTTTGGCCTTTTTCTTTTCACATATTATCATATCATTTTAACTTAAATAAATAAAGAAATGGACATCAAATATCTAAGTATAAGTGTAATTAAGTAGATAATGTACAGTCAATACTGAAAACACAACGCAGTCTCTTGAAAACTTGTTAGAATTCGTACGAGATGGCAAAATCGTAAGATACATGAAAACGTACATTTATTCTCATAGAGACCAACCAATCTAAAAACAGGGGTTAGGGGTTAAACTTTGGAAAAATCTTAATAATATGGTTCGTTTGTTAGTAGGTTTTTTCTCTATTGGAGTAAAAGTTCAGACAAAGTATTTGTCAACTTCGTCATTTTGCACTATTATAACAACTTGTCAGAGAGACCAGGTTGGAAAACAAACCTCTTCCGGACGACTGTACATTATCCCTTAAATGGTGATTGTTCACATGAACACCAGTGTGCAAAACTATCTCTGGCATATTCAAAACACAGTCATTTGACCTTAACTTGATACAATACATCACACACACCTCTATCTGTCACTGTTAAATGGTAAAACATAGCTTGAGTATGACAGTGTCTTTGTTTGTGAATTTTTATGAGTTTGGGTGTGTTCCACCAATGTTGAGGAAGATATTTGAAATTGTTGTACTGGGTGCAGGTTGTGACATTTAAAAAATTATGTCACAACCTGAAAAAATGTGTGGGTATATTTTAGTTAAAATGTCAATTTTGCTCACATACAGTAAGAAAAAAATTCCCTTTCTGCTAATGCTGTTACTAATTATACAGAGGACCTTCTAACTTGGTAAATTACAGATATTTGAATTTTACAAATATTATTTTATCATTCTTTATCATTTGTCACATTTTAGATTTTAAGTATACATATATACAGTGTGAAAAAAATAAATAAATATATATATGTGTGTGTGTGTAAATTTGTTGTTTTTGATCAACAACTGACTGTAAAGAACAGAATGGTCCATTACACAGAAAGAGGTGATTTATGTGCATTGTTGAGGGTTGTCACTTAGAATAAAAGAGCGATCATGGGATTAGAAGAATCGATATTGGGACCATTCAAATGAAGATCATGATCAAGTTGAAAATCAGTATTTGCCCGGCCCCAGTGCTAAATGTATGAGAGAAGCCCAGCCTGTCCACTAGAGAAAAGGGCCCAGTTTCAGTCTCTCTCGTGCCTCATAGAATCATCTCTGACTGCACTGAGGAACACCT
The DNA here is from genome assembly GCF_025860055.1 of Xyrauchen texanus. Classification (NCBI taxonomy): domain Eukaryota; kingdom Metazoa; phylum Chordata; class Actinopteri; order Cypriniformes; family Catostomidae; genus Xyrauchen; species Xyrauchen texanus. Next base: position 17,629,307 of record NC_068323.1, read on the forward strand.
GTCTGAGTTTGTTCTTATGATGTGAATGCACAAATAGTTGAATATAAATGTAATATAAATAACCATAAACATGAATATATCAATATAAATATTCATACATGAATCTAAAGTATCATGACAATATTTTGTGAAAAATGTATCGATGTTTGATTGCATCGACACAGGCCTATTACTAATCTTATCTGTGTAAACAGAACCACATACACATTCACAACATACAAAAAGAACATATACATATGCCTCTTTAGCTTCTGTGGAGGATTGAGATACGCTTTTCGGTTATGCCTGTATTTAGAACTTTTCCATTCCAACGTTATTTGAGGGAAGAATTCGAGGGCTGAAAAGGTAGTAGTGAAAAAACGAAAGCTAGACAAATAGGAAATTGTTTCCGAATAGGGTTGTTTGAGCTATTTTACATTGAGTCTCTCAGTGATAATTTTTGTTTTATCCCTCCCTCCAAGTCCTGTCTCTCATCACGGAGTAATTTTTCGAAAACATACTTTTCAGAAGTAATGAAAAGTGTAATACAAACGCAAATGGATGTTATTTGGATTTCTCATTTGACTGGGCATTGATTCCTAGCTTATTAATAAAACATGGCTGAGCCAATCCCTAAGGCAGCATGTAGAGTGTGTGTGTGTTGGAGAGATATATTTGTGTGTGTGTGTGTGTGTGTGTGTGTGTGTGTGTGTGTGTGTGTGTGTGTGTGTGTGTAAACATGCCAGTGTTCTTGCATTTGTTTGAGTGCATGTCTGACAGAGAGAGTTCAGAAAATGTGTCAGAAGAGAGAGTAAATTTAGTTTAGTAACTCTCATAGTAAGGTGTCTTGGAGGAAGTTAAGTTCTGCTTCACCTTTAAGCTCCTTCTGCTGGTAATGCCATCCTTGTCAAACCTGTTTTCATGCAATCAGTTGTGAGGCCTGGCAAACAAGTGTATTAACCCTGAAACTAGGGAGACAAATAAAGACAGAGTGTGTGATAGAACTGTCAAAGATCTCCTCTGGAGTCCCTTCAGATGCCCCATCCCTTCCTGTGATGACGATGGATTTTTGGGGTTATTGCAGAATTCCTGCCGTGCCGGTGAGATCATTCATATCTGGGAGAAAAAACAGTGAGTGAAAGTAGGGCAAGAGAAGACAGGAGAGAAGAAGGGAGGGTAGCACCCCCACTTTAATGAAATAGCTCTAGTTTCTGTTCAAAAGTCAAGCGACCTGCAGAGAGTCCAAACAGGATGTATAGCAAAAGACAGAGGAAAGATCGGAAGGAGAATGAAAAAAAAGACCAAAGGCACAAAGGTTTATACATGAATGCACTTAGCTGAGGAACACAAAACATGGATAAAGACAAATCAAAAGATAATAGATCATTTGACTAAGATAAAACTTTGTCTAATAATTGTGATTTGACTAACTGAACCACATTGAATCTCGCATTAGCTTAACTCATTCATCAAGAGTAACTCAGTTGTGCCCAAACAAACTTTAACTAACAGTCAGATTTAACTTACTTTTGGGAAACAGATTTGTCCCCAGAGTTTAGCTAAGTAAGGGTATTTACCCTACCCATGTCTGATTTATTAAATTACTTGACAACAAAACAGACAACTTCTGAATCCAAACCCACTTCTATGAAAACATTATCAGATACGAATTAAATACAAACAGAGTGAGCACATATAATTCCAAGACTATTAGCAACTTTCCCAGCAGCCAAGCCATTGCTCTTCAAGGGGAGGAGGGAAAGAAAGGGCAGAGTAAAAGATTCATGGTTTATATGAGAAAAAGGGACTCACAAAGGAAACTCAGACAGAGAGAAAGTTGAATAGATTTTAGACGAATGGCTGTTCATCTCCCTCAATAGACTGGGCCTTTCGCAGTCAGGCCTCTTGTCAGAACAATAAACTGTTCCTTGTACACACAAACACATGCATTGGCTTATCAGTACTGGAGAAGATGGCAGAGGCTTGGCTTGGACCTTTGTTCACAAGAAAATCAAAGGGATCTGAGAGATTATTGAACAATTAGCAAACAATGATACACAAAACAACACACAAACCACTTAGTCCCGGGACTTTAACTGAAAATTAAGAGGCTTAAACTCACAAAGAGACCTTTAGCATGTACCACTTAGGCAAGTAATGATTTATTGTTTCTCTTTTAAATAACTACTTGGGTTCGGAAAGCTTAGTTGTGTCAATAAAGATTCAACAGGCCCCTGATACCTAACTCAAACAAGAATACCCTCCATCTACTGGCTTATGTGTGTATGAACATGCGTTATGTATGTAGTATGTATGAGGCAGGCTAACGAAGCAAGGCAGGGTTTCACTGTTGTAGACATTAGGAGGAGGTAGGGTTGTGCATTTGCGTGTGAGCTGCGCGCTGAAATGCTGGTTGGGCTGCCCTAAGCACACATTCTGGTCTGAGGTCTAAACCCTCTGAGATTAACTCATTAAGCAAACAGTGGAAAGAGTGAGAATGAGTGCATGGCAGTTCAACAGACGTTCGGTCAACCGGCCTAGATACCACTGCCAGTGTTGGATGATCTTAGATAATGGCGAAGGAAAATTATGATAGAAGAAGTTCTTCAGTCACACCACAAAACCAGTCTCAGTTAAAACACACAGATATCATCACAATGTTCATCCAACATTACTGTGCCCAAAAGGACATTTGTTAAGTCTTTTCTGTTTTTAGATAAGGATAGAGTTTTCAAGACTTGACAAAGTCTTTAGTGGATAACATTAAGCAACTATTTCTGGTTACGTGAATAAGTAATGTAAAATATATTGAAGAGGCTTTGTGTGTCTAAGAACACCCCTTACCCTGTGTAAAATCACTGTATTGCATGGACTTAAGTGTCTCATTGCTTTTATAAAACAGCAGCAATAGCATTATGAAAAAAATCGAAGATCGTTAAAAATAAGCATCGTAACATCATGGTGTATCAATCTAGATTGCCTAAGTGGTCATAGGTGTGTATTTATTGTCGTTTTACAATGGCTTTGAATGTGGCTCATCCAATCAGAACTTTTTCTTTTTTATAAAGAAAATTGAAAACCTACTAATTGGTGTATATAATGGTCTTGTCTATGTGATTATGACATTGAATTTCTGTTTTTATATTGTAGGTTTCAATCACAACAAGGCCAGACACAGATCAAGATCAACAATGCAGCCATTATCTTCCCTCTCTCATCTCATTTTGTTTCAGTTGCTTTGTGGATCTCTGTGCAGCAGATGTCCTTATGATTGCTCGTGCTTCCCCAATAACAACATCTTCTGTGTCCAGCTTAAATTGGTGAACATGCCTCGTGGTTTCCCTTCCTCCACAAAGACCCTATATGTCTTTCAGAACAACATCAACACCTTGCAACAGCAGGATTTTGTAGAGCTCGGGGAGCTTGTAATGCTGGACCTGAGTCAGAATGCCCTCAGTGAAATTCCTGATCAGGTGTTCAGCCCACTCTCCACCCTACTCAACCTTGACCTCTCATCTAACCGCATCACTCATATCTCCAAAGACAGTTTCACTGGGCTGGTCAACCTGGAAAGGCTATATCTCTACAACAACCACATCCAGAGCATTCACCCAGCTGCCTTTGAGGGACTGGAGACCCTACTGGAGCTGAAGCTTCAGGGGAATCAGATCAGTGTGTTGCCAGCCCTCCAACTCCCCAGATTGCTACATTTGGACCTTAGTTATAACAGTATCTCACCACCGGGACCAGAACATTTACAGACACCACAACTTGAGTCTCTTAAAATTGCTGGATTGGGTCAAAGCAGTGTGGATGAGGGGCTACTAAGAAGCCTGGTGAATCTACATGTTTTGGATGTTTCTCAGAACCAGCTTGTGGCGATACAACCTGAACTGAAGGAAATGGTGGGCCTACGAAACCTCAACCTATCCGGAAACCCTTTGGGTTCTCTAAAGCGAGAAGACTTCCAAAATCTAAATAACATGCTAGAACTTGACTTGAGCAACCTGAATTTGCAGGGCTTCCCTGAAGGCTTCTTCAACCATTTCCCCAAACTTGAGAAACTCACCGCAGCTGGAAACCCCTTCAACTGCCTTTGCACACTTGCCTGGTTCCCAACTTGGCTAAAGGATGCGCGAGTTGAGTTGTTAAGGATGGAGGAAACTCGCTGTCACTTTCCTCCAATAAACTCAGGAATGGTTTTTGCAAAGTTGGAGCATAAAGATTTTGGCTGCCCCACTACAACAATTGAATTAACAAGTGCAGAGAACAGAAGTACCACCAATAAGCCGACAGAGCCCACCACGCCATCAGGCACAACACACGCCATCCCACCTCCGCCTCCAAGTGAGGTGCCCTCAGCAGACAAAGAAAGCTTCCTTCCTTTTCCGACCAGTGTCTCCCCTAGCAGCATCCTAGTAGAGCCTGAACAAGAGCTTATGTGCCCTTCCAACATTTGTCTAAATGGGGGAACATGCAGGTTTGTCCCATATGGGCAGGTTAGTTGCTTGTGTCCACGTTCCACATCAGGACTCTACTGCGAGATTCAAAATGAGGCTAGACCTCCCCCACCTTCCCCAAGAGTTTCCATCGAGACTATTGCTACGGTCCTACCCAACACAATCAGCTCCCATCACGTAACCAGCACTTCCATTTCATTAGACCTTCAACGCTACATTGAGACACGACCGCACATCAGTGGAATCCGGCTGACTTATCGAAACTTGTCCGGCCCGGACCGGAGGCCACTGCAGCTGAATTTGCCTGCATCTTATCCTGAGTACACGCTAAGAGGACTGCTGCCTAATAGCACCTATTCTGTTTGTGCTAGCCCACTGGGAGAGCCCATCCATGTGTCAGTTGCCTGCATAGAGGCTCGCACGGCGGGAATCCCACCTTCCTCCCACGAGCCCAGCGTTGACAAAACCGAACCTTCCTCCTCCCTCATACCCATAGTGGTAGTGGTGACTGTGGTGATGTTTGCAGCTATTGTAGCCACTGTTGTGGTCATCCGCTGCAGAAGGAGATTCAAGGTTCCTGAGACATCCCCTCTGGAGTTAGAGGGCATGAAAAACAGGCCAGAGAATGGGATGACACATTCAAAACAACCTGCCCCATGTCCATCTTTAACTCAAAGCAGCTTGGAATATGAGGCACCATTAATACAAGGACAGTGTCCTGCCAACAACAATTAGGCAAACAAACCCTCTGATATGTAAAAGCCTTATTGTACTCATACCTCCAGCCCTCAGAGGGCAATGCACTCCATGACTGCTGCAGATGGGTGTGATGCAGACACTAGATTGGTTGGTGAACATTTCAATGCATCCCAGCCAAATGCAAGTTTAAAGTGACTTTCAGCATTTAAATAAGGTGCATTTTACAGATAAAATATACTGGAAGTGCCTGTTATAACCATAAATATCTGGCTTCAGTGACAGCTCTGCTGCCAAGACCATCTTAGACCAGCATGAATTTCATGCTGACCCAACCTGATTTATGCTAGCTAATGTTGGTCTGTTTCTGGTCCAGCAAAATGTAACCTGATCAACCAGCATTTTCTTTCTGGTGATACAGGTTGACCAAGGAAGGTTTGTTAGTTAACCTTCTGTTAAGAAGCTTGTTGGGAACACCAGCAAACCAGCATCAAAAAATAAAATTAAGTTGGTAATCAGCAATGCTGTTCATTCCAGCAGGGTGTTAGCTGGGCTGGAAAAAGATTGCTTTGAACTCTGGAAGTGGTAGACAGGAGTCAATATTTCTTGCCTGGACTTCTGACCACGGACTACTTTCGTCCAGAAATAATTGCACTGATCTGAGACACTGGGACTGTGCCTAAGAGGTGCCTAAAGAAGCTAAACATGATCAGCCTCTTAATAGATGCTTCAAACAGGTTTCATGCAGCATCACAGCATTCCTCATTCCTGCCTTTCTCTAGCTGTCCTATACAGGAGATTATTTGCTGTGAAAAAAACATAATGAAGTGACAATGTTCTCACTTTGTGTAGTTTATACTGTTGTGTTCTCTGTTTTTGTATTTTTAAGTGCCATTTATGTGTCCATTTCTATGTTTAGTTGTGTATTGATTTATAAACCTAGACTGTAGACTGTACAAATTTCTCCTCTAACTTCAGTGAAAAAAGTTCAAATGCTTTGACTTATCCTGAATGAAAAAGAAAACTGACAATATAGGTCCGGTGCACGTCTGGCAAAGAAACATTTTGTGAGACTATAAACACCCACGTCCATTTTTGACCTCAAACAAATTCCACACATTAACAAACAGACCAGTACTATATAAGGAGATGATAACAAATGCTTTTTACAAAGCTGCTTTTTGAAGTGCCAATGGTCTAAAAATGTTCTGTAGCTATAATTTAAACAAAGCCTGAGGTTTTTTTGTACATGCTGCCAAGCTGATGGCAGTTTCAGACCTACAACAGAGCAAACTGGGCCAGACAGCTTTCTCACATGTTGCAACCACACAAAGAAAATGTCAGTACCTTGTCAGTAAATTGTTGTATCAGATGGTAATAACATGGCACTTTTGCATATATACAATGGTACTTAATGGTTATTATATTCAAATACCATGGAATTTACATGATACCCCATGAAAACTTAAAAAAACAATAAATGTAAAAAGAAAAACATGGAATTGTCATGCATGGTACACTGTAAAAAGTGGTAATGTGAAACTGTTACCTTAAAAAATCTATTTCTAACCCTTAAAATGACTTTTGTTGGTGTAATCTAACGTATTCAGTTTAAGTTAGTCATGTTAAATAATTATTAACAAGTTAATTTATATGTCACCACATGAAGCACATTTTAGGTTACCTGACAAACTTTCCTTTTTACAGTGTACCGAATCCAACAAACATGCTAATGCCTTGGTACTATTTTGTTGGCTTGTCTTATCTGAAGCTTATAACTTCAACTATTTCATGCCTCCTGAAATATGTTCAGTTTGATCGGTTTAGATTCAAAATTTAACACCAAAACTTTGACATGTACATGAACATAAAACCTTACTTTTAATAGAAAAAGTAATATAATAAGAACCATGTAAGGCCTTTTTTATTGATTGATCATTTTTGCCTTGTAAAAGCTAGAATGTGTCCAAGCCAAAAGTGTCATTGTGGAATTGTATGTTTATGTGCATTATCAGTATAGTGAAGTTTTGTTAAGAGGAAAGGCGCCAGTAAAAGTGAGAAAAGGTCAATTGCCAAATTCTCCCCAACATCAGCACTCACTTTTTTAGTGCTCACATACATTATTTATGACAGCATGCAGTGTGTGTGCTAAACATGCCAGCACATCCAAACATTTGAACTGGAAAGAGGAACAGCTTTACACTGCATGAGGGGTTTCAAATATTTGAAACATTGTCCCATGCTTACTTTGGGATGTTTGTTCCTTTTGTTGTGCACAAAGCAAAGTCTTCTTTTTTTTTTTGGATGTAAAAATGTTTACACTTTGGAAGAAAAATGTGACGTCTGTTAAGAAAATAAAATGGAAAAACCACAGGTCCTTAACTGTTCCCTGCTGAAATATTTTGCTTGTGTTGTGTAACAAGGTCTGACTCAAAGAGCATGACCACAAAGCATTAATGGAACTTTTTGGAACCTTTCCTAAGTTTTGTTCCATGGCTTCAGCCGAGATCAATACAAACTAATTTGCAGAAGTTTTCTGGAATTATTTTCATGCAAAAAGAGCAATCAAGCTCTATGTGTAAAATTAGGCACATACATTCCAACAATAGAAAGGGCTGGTCAGATCATATCATCCAACCAAACCCAAATTGCCCAACCTTAATCTCTAATTAAGGGCTCTCATTTAAGACATGGCTATTTTTTCTCCACGCCCTTCCTCTGATTGGTCTCTGATTTAGCCTTTTTTGGCTCTATGATGAAATCACTAAACGATATACATATATATTATTTGAGTAAGACACTTACTGCTACTTTTTGTAACTACTGTAGAGAAGAAATCTGAATTTGAATGCAAAACTAAGGCAAAAGTGTTCTGTTTCTTGGGCAGGACGTGCTGTTTTTGTGGAACATTTGTGTGGTGCGGATGTACGTGCCAGTCATTGCAAACTGTGAAATTGCACTAATGGACACTATTCAACATGAGCCCTATATCACTACATTCATCAGAGCCTCTATAGTAATGTGGTAGAGGAGAGAGAGAGGTGTACATAGTGTAAGAAAGTAGTTGTGGGGAGTTGGGGGATGGAGAGAAAGTTGAAAAGTTGAGTTGAGACTGATGGTGGGGCCTGATAATGGCTCAAACTCAAACGCGCCCCTCATGTGCTCATACACAGGTCAGTGCTGGCAGATAAACTGTACAGCAAAGCATCAAACTAACCACTTCTCAGAACAAATTTTGGTTTGGAAGGGAAGAACAGAAAGACAAAATCAGCAAATAAAAAGGAATAAATCATTTTATGAGATCCAGTAACTGTGAAGACAGATAAGAAAGTGGATTTAAATGTGTAAAGGTTTGTGACTAAGATAGACACAAAAGTAGCAGAAGGCTGTTGAAAGAACAGAAAGTTTATAATTCTTTAGGAAAGCATAAACACATCAAATTATGTAAATGTGAACATTTTAATGTTGCATTTTCAATGTGCATTTTGAATATAACTGCACTGTAGACTTAAAGTGAACTGTATTCATCTCCTAAGAGTCTGAGTCCATATTGACCACTCACATTAAAAGGGAGATATATAAAATAAGTATAAACTGTAGGACTGTCAATTGATAAAAAATTTATCAAATTAATTACACAATTTGCCTATTAATTGTATTAATCTTAATTAATCGCACACATGATTATTTGCCAAGCCTGTCCTCAGATAAAATTAATGTAATATAATAGACAAAAGCTGATTTAACAAGCCAGACTGCATGCAGCTGTTATGCTTATGGATTAAGATAACAAAGGCTAAGAGACCAGTCCAGAAGCATTCTTATTAGAGATGACAGCTCTGGAGAAATCAGATTTACAACACGAAGGACAAACAGCCAGTCTGTGTATTGGATCTATACGCGATCTTGGGTCTAATTAAAAGTCCAATTCATCCATGTGGTTTATAAGACAGTACTTAATGTTAATCATACCTACAGTAGATAAAAAGCCTCACTCTTTACCCCACGTCATCTACCCACTAATTCAAGTCTTCCTGATCTGGATAGACAAAGCCTTTCTAACCTACCTAGCCCCAGGGTTCCTTACCCAAACCCTGGCACCTCAAGTCTGGAATAAGGTACACTGTTGAGGCATGTCACAGGCATTCTCATGCAAGTGTGCACACACATGGGGAATGTTTGCTTGTGAATGTGGCCGTTTTTAGGAAACAAAGTCCTTCTTTCTCCAACCGTAAGTCTGCAGCAGATGCGCAAGACTTTTTTCTAACTTTTTACACCATCCGCACCTCCTCCTGTCCTCTGGGCTGCTGTTTATGGGGTCCAATTTAACAAAAAAATGGTCACATGCAAAATAAATCCCTTTTTATGAGTGCTAGTCATGGGTAATATAGAGCAGGTTGAGACATGCCAGGGTCCATGTGCGAGGGGATGGCTTGGAGCATCGTTATTGTGGTGATATGCCAATGACAAACATCCCCTGATGAGCAGATGCGTCCACATGATTTAAACAGCTATTAAACGCAAAACTGACTGAGATAGATAACTTTTGGCATTTGAGTGAATCCATCGCCTCCTTTCCATTGAACTGCTTTACAAGGGTTTTGCAAAAGTTTTACTCATAGAATGTATCTTTTTCTCTTAAAGATTTTTCCACATCTCCCACCTCCCATCTCAGGGATTTTCACTTTCCTGATATTTAACTGTTACAATGGCACCTATTGTGGGAAATTTGAAAAGATGAATGCATTTTACTTCTACTGGAAGTTCACAAGGTCAGTCAATCTTATACATGACCTGTCCTACCCGTTGCAGTTGCTTGAAATGCCAATTAAGTTGCATAATACAAATAAAAACACAATACAAGCACTTGCCCTGGCCTTGAAAGAGCTAGTATCTTTATATCGTCTGAGGGGCCAGATATCCTACAATTATCCATCGGTCTACAGACATCTTTGCTCCTAAAAAGTACACAAAGCTTTTGCCAAAGTTTGCAGTTTACAACCAAAGCTTCCTAGCATGGAATGTGTCCATCTTTAAGCTTCAATTTCAGTTTTATAAAAGGCAAACATTCAAAAATGTCTAGTAAAACTTACATTAAAAAGCATCTGAGAATTATTGTTTATAACGCCAAGAATTTTACCACTCATCCAAATGACTTCATTAGTATTCAGGGATTCCAATGCACTAAAATCAATTTAATTATCTTGCCAATGCTAATTATATCTCTATTAAAGAGATTTCAGAGTGATATTGTCTTGATATTTTTAACTGATTCATGCCAAGTTGAGCTTTGCCTATTGAACATTTCCATGCTGGTCCAGGCTGGTTTATGTTGGTCAGTCCTGGTCTAGCTGGTAGACCAGCAATGTCATGCATTCAGTAGACTTTCAGTAGCCTATTGATCTCTATTAATGACCTGCTTACATTAATGTTGAGAACATCAATTTATTAAAAGGTCATTAATAAAGATCTATATATAGGCTACTGAAAGTCTACTGAATGTTTTTTGAAACACTGTATTTTAGCTATACCAAGTCAGTCGATAAGCTGTTATTTTGCTGTAGTTATACAGGCTATTGATAGTCTACTGAATGTTTGTTGAAACACTGTTTACTAGCTATAGGAAGCAAGTTGATAAGTCACTTAGTCAGTTAAATATCTACTTGGGACCATCAAAATAAAGTGTTATCTTTATAAAATATACATTCCTCTTCAGTGTATCACAGCCTATACAGCTGAAAACAACTCGCTTCACAAATCTGTGCCCCCTCAAAGGACATTAAAGGGTAACTAAACCCTAAACCAACTTTTTTTAGTTAATGATCTGTAAGCATGGGGCTTTATTAGTACTGGTCATTGATTCAAGTAATTGTTTTGACATTTGTGTATAAAGTGTTTTAATTCTACAATATATGGTGTAAAAACGTCTGAGTGCTGCCCTCTTCAGGTTGAACAGTGGCTACTGCAGTTGAATTTTCCTATTGGCTGTTGCGGTACTGTGGCGGTGACAGCTGACGTAAGCAGGTTCCAGCTCACCATGCCAGATTCATGTACATGTCGTCTTGCGACCGTGTGAGGAATAATAATAACATAGAGTCTGACAGCAGCTGTCAATTAATCCGTCACTACGAGTCTCAGGTGCCCCCCACCCCCGCTCAGCCCCACACTCGGTTCGTTCCCTCTATCCCCGCCGGGGTCTGCCCACTTTTCCTGCATTTTCAAATATTTCTAGTGGGTGGAGTCAGACTCTGAGCAGGTGTTTAGTTACCCTTTAAACACGGAAAATTGAGCTCACATACTCCAACAAAGCTTAACACTTTGGCCACTAGAGGCAGTGTTTTGCATTTAGGTATACACAGACCAAATTCCTTGGTCAACCAGCTTCACAAGAAAGACCATGATTTTTTGCTGGTGAACAAAACGTAGGGTTACCAACTTTTTGGCATGAGAAAATGGGACAATGTATCATTTTGAATGGGACGATTCGCCGTCATATCGTTGTCGGGTCCCCCTTAAGCATTTCCTCACTTTAGTGCGGGGCCACCAGTGCCTTTTACGGGATGTCTTATTTTCAGCTAAACTACTGGATGTCCAATCTGATACAGGACAGTTGGCAACCCTAATAGCATGGCTGTGCTGGTCTACCAAAATTGAATGTTTGTTGAAACACTGTTGATAAGTCACTTATAGTCAGTTAAATATCTACTTGGGACCATCAAAATAAAGTGTTACCTTTATAAACTATAACCCCAACCCAAACCCCAAACCTAATCATCAGTGGAGTAAAAATTTAATGATAGAGGGAAAAATCCAAACTCTGAAGCACGTTGGTAAACACGCTGGAGCCAATGCAAATATATCTGATGGGAGATGGCACTTGTTGGTGAGTCTGCCTAATGTGGCCGATCCAAGGTTACTGGAACTCTTGGAAACAACATGCCAACTTCCTGTGTGATCATGTTGGAATAACACCCTTATGGATTAAATAGCAGACTATAAACGTATGGAGCACGTTCCTTGTGGAACAAAAGCCTGCAAATCAGATCTCTGGGAGAAAGAAGGATGGAGAAGGATGTTCATATTCAACAATACTTAAGCCTTTCTTACAATTTATTTTTCTCACTAGGGAAAAGCTCAAGTACATGAGAAGGAAGTTGCCAAATCTATAAACTCTTCACGAGTGCCTACACACTACACAGATTGTAATGAAAACCACTTTTGCAGCCTCTACAGAACCAACAGACGAGAATGGTTTACAATAAAAGCTCTCTCACAGTTCACTGAATTTCTACTCTGTAAACTCCAACTTCAGATGAAATCAGTGCTGCACATTCTTCTCTCACCCTTTGTCACAGCATCCACCCAAAAGAGAGAGATTACAATCATTCACTGACTCTAAAACAGATGTTCTGTTAACAGAAATGGGTTCACAGGTTGGTAAAGTAGTTCCGTTGGAGAGATGATGATTGTGAAAAAGGCAGCAGTGGTTGATCGCAGAGGCAAACCTACAGGTGTACTGATTTAAGTCCTTCAGATTGATAACATGAATTTGAGTAAATATTGAGTTGAGAGCATATGATTAAGGTTCTGGATTCTTTAGCTCATAAAGGTTTCCTCTGGTATGTCTGTGAACTGAAAAATCTAACCTGAGATGTTTTAGGTGTTACAAGTTAACATGTTTCTGAGCACTGCACAGCACTAAATACACACCATGACAAGAAGATATTCAGGAATTTGCTTACAACATCCTGACTTTTGCTAGGACACTTTTGAGAAAAGGATTAATGAAAATGTTCAAGATAAGGATGAAAAAGACGAGGGCAGCAGTAACAGTCTTTCCAGAGTGGGATGCTTTGAGTAAATGGGGTGCTTTGCCAAGACATAGATTGACTCAGCCTCTCTCTCTCTCTCTCTCTCTCTCTCTCTCTCTCACACACACACACACACTCCTCCTGTGTGATCTGTAAATCCTGTCACGCTTGTTCCACAGATGGACTGTTTTATTAGAGACAAACTAAATCCAGGGGAGAAATCAGTCATGGTTCTGAGGGGCCTGAAAGTCAGAGATGTCCAGGGATAACATTTAGATGAATCTAACAAAAAAAATCTTTCAAAATCAAAATAAGAACATTTTATTTACTTAAAGGAAAAGTTCAACCAATAATGAAAAAGTTGTCATAATTTACTCTTCCAGTTGTTCAAAAACTGTATGACTTTCTGCTGAACACAAAGGAGGAATTTTTAAAGATGTCCCGTTTGCTGATTTCAATACAAACAGTTGATATTGACTCACTTTAAAGCTTGGAAAATTACCCAAACGTGCCATATAAGTAGTCAATGCAAGTCATGCATAATATTCCAAGTGTTCTAAAGGCACAAAATAGGTTTTGGTGAGAAACAAACCAACATATGTTATATTACTATGAAAATTGTGAGTTCCACTAATGCTCTCATTTGCAAGTACAAGGTTGCATGAAAAAAGCTATTTCACATGTTCACGTGAAAACTTACTTTTTTTGTTGTTGTTTTATTTTCTTTCTTTTTTGGGGGTTTAAGAGCAAGCCATTGTGAATGAGCTTCTCTCAGCAAATTTAACATCCTTTAAATTGTTTAATTTTGTGTTTAAAGTTTTTGGGTAAATTGTTCCTTTAACGTTCCTAAATACAAGACAAATTTCATTTAAGCAATACATAATTATTTGTCTTTTTTTTTCAACTGAAACATGAGAAGTTTCGTGATATTCACAAATTGTGATTTTAATGTTGTTTAAATGTCAATAGTTGTAGTTCTAGATCTCCAAACGTTACGCCGTTGACTTTGACCTAGAACTGCACTTTGATACTTTTTTCGCCACACACCAAACTTAAACATTTTCTCTTGGAGTAAAACAAAAACTTCTACAGCAGGCAGAGCTTATCATCAATCTTTTATAGCAAAATTGCACTGCAGTCCGCAATGAGAGACAGACGGGTGCTAAATGTGGATGAGAGGGAGAAAGAGAATGGGAGGGAGGGATTGAAGATGGTGGAATGTGTCATACACAGTGCCAGAGTTTGTTATTGAAGAACTCCAGACATCAGTGTTTGATTGCAGTCTGTGTGAAATGAGGATCGATTAAACCTGAGTGAAATGCACATATAAACACCAAAGACAGTTTACAGATGGTGGCAATGGGGCCAGGACCCCTCTGACTGCCTGAGGCTTTGAGTTGACACCCAGAACAAAAGCCAGTGCAGATGTAAAATTGATAAAGATAGGCAAATTCACATTACTGCTTTTTGCAACTTATATTAAGATTACTAGAAGGGGCCTCCTAAGACGCCATAATCTGTCCTTTATACACACATGTGTACACACATTTGTAAAGGCCACAGAACAGATGCCATGTAACCTTTCACCCTAAAATAAACAAGCATCGTGAGGGACAGCTCTGCAAGGGCTTCCACAGGTGTTGATGTCTGCAGCCCACCAGCACATCGCTCATCTAAAAACACACGCTGGAACTGTGCCATAGAGATTTAAAGTGTGACTTTTAGTAATTGCTGCAATGGTGGGGGAATAATTAGGATGATGAAATTCAATACAGCTGTCGGGATTGGAGACATGCTTCATACAGTGGAGAATGTTTTGACGAAGTGTGTATCGGCGTTGCTCCAAGACACACAGGGAGACACAATTTTATGATCTCTGTTAACAGCTTTTCCTGAACTTACTGTACATGGTTGAAGCATAATCAAAAATATTTTTTATTTGTATTTTTTTTTATTTAAAATCAAGGCTTGATAATGTACAACATATAAATTGAAAGTGTGTATTTTAGCTGCTGTGATTGGTCACCATTTTTATTTAAATGTTTGCCTTCAATACTTCATTTAAAATGAATGTTCTGTGTTCAATACAAGTTAAGCTCAATCTACAGCATATGTGACATAATGTGGATTACCACAGAAATGCTGTATTTTGACTTCTCCCTTGTTTATAGGAAAGAATGCAGTTATAGTGTAGGGCACTTACAATAGAAACCAGTCCATAAACATTTAAATACATATTGTTTCAAATATATAGCCACAAAATGTAAACATTAAACATTATTACATTATTTTAGTGTGATAAAATTGCTTACTAACCTTATCTGCAAATTCTGTCAATTGAGCTAAACTTGTATTCTCTCAATTAATATGAGGTAATAAACTTCATGCAAAATACTACAAAATTCTACTTATAATTGTAGCAAATTATACCACAGGACATTTCAGCTTCCAAAAATGTTCACATCCAATACTTTGTAGCAGACACTTATACAAAGAGATTTACAAATGAGACCATCAGTTGAGCAGAATGAGCAGAAAACCCAATTTATCTTCATTACCAGCTTTAAAAAAACAAAAAACAAGAACATTTGTTAAGCCATTGATACAAATGATGATATCACCTTCCCACATGCTGAGTCCAGAAAATGACAAAATAGATGCATTTGTCTTGTCCCTTTTCTGATTAAATGCTACTTCTGCCATCTGTTTTGAAATTAATCACCACAGCTCATGGAAATAGTCATGCTCCCAACTTGGAGAGGAATATTGTTTATTTGAACTACATATGCATTGGTCAGTCTGTTAGAACAATTTGTGGTGTGTGGTGGTGATTCTAAATGAGAATGCCCCCAAAGTGATGACCGGGGGGACGGGGTGGGGGAGACGGTGTGTTGGGGGTGTGTGTGCGGTGATTCTAAATGAGAACGCCCCTCCAAGTCCTCGTAGTAGTGTAGTGACTCGCCTCAATCCAGGTGGTGGAGGACAAATCTCAGTTGCCTCCACGTCTGAGACGTCAATCTGTGCATCTTATCACGTGGCTTGTTGAGCGCGTTACCTCTATTCTCCACGGCATCCACACACAACTCACCACGTGCCCCACCGAGAGCGAGAACCACATTATAGCAACCACGAGGAGGTTAACCCAATGTGACAAAACCCTCTTTTATTTTGCCTCCAGCTTTTATTTTGGCAGAACACTCCTAGAAGGCTCCAGAAGAATGTTTGTTTTAAAACTAGTTCACAGTAGTTTAATTCACTTCTCATTCAACATCGAATAAAACGCTCCTCCGGTGCCATTCTAAATGCATGTTATAAGCAAACCTAACTATTGAGCATCCATAACTGATATGGAGTTTGTGTGGAATGCTCAAATATTGCGTGCCGCTCTGGGAGCTACACATCACAAGAGCCCATGCACGTGCTATGTGTGTCAAAAGAGTGCGCTCATTCAGAGAAGCGCACTGCACATGCAGACTGTATATTTAATTTAATTTAATTAATCGGAGCCGATACCAATCCAGGTATTGAATCGGTGCATACCTAAGTAAGACTATTGTTAAGGAGACTGAACAGTATGTTTCTCTCTTTTTATAAAGCTAAGTTTGGACACAAAATATTTCAATACTTTTTTCACTACAGTGACTTGTGTCATTTGGTCTTGAAATATAAAGTGTGTCTCAAATGATCCACTATGCACTCAGCCATCTAGTGCAAACAACAATTGAAACAACTTTACAACTCAAATAATACATGCATTTTAACAGAAGAATTAATGTAAGTGCTTTTATCAAATGAACACCTTCACATTTCTGCTTTTAAACCCTCCAAAAATTGGCCTCCATACACTTCCATTGTAAGTGCATCACCGTAACCTCGAAAAAAAGGAGGGACGAATCAAAATCATTTATTGTCGTAATCAACATTACGTCACAAATGCTATTGTCTGAGCTTAACTTGTATTGAACCCCAAATATTACTTTGAACTGTTAACATGTTTAAACACTCTTCACATAAACAACTTGGAACATTTGGTCGATGCCTCTATTAAGAAACATTCTTAAACGGCCTTTTCGTCAAAAGTAAATTAAGTTATTAAAAAACTGAAAATCACTCACACATGCTGGCGATTATAAAACCATGTACAATGAAAAACAGAACATAGAGGGCTATATATTTAGCCAAACTGAGCAGTTAATATGGCAGAGTAAACAATGAAAGTTTAATTTTCTCAAATAACAATCTCCAATGTGCAGACAAAGAGCTGAAAAGGTTTAGCCTGTAGATTTGATAATGAGGTTCTGGCCGTTATCGTTAAGAATAGCTCAATCCAGGTTAGATCTAAATTGCAAAGCTAAAAGAAGTTAGTCCCATAATTCCACATTGTTTAAATCAAGTTTAAGACTGGTAAAGGGTCTTGAAATTAGAAAAAAGATGATTTGTCCCATTTACAGCAGCATTTAAAAGCAAATTACAGGAAGAGCCATCGAATGCATGCTTCTTTTTTTTGGCTAACAATCAGAACATGATTGCGGTGGTTGACATCATCATCCGTGGTAGTTGTATGTGTCTGAATAAGCTTGGCATTTGAGTAAAGACAATCTTTATGGCCTCCTCGTTTGTAGTGATCTCAAGGGAAAAGGACAGCCAATTCCCTCTTGTCCTTCCTCTGCAGGACTGAAGCAAGGGATGAAGAGAAAGAACAAGATTTATAAGGATGTAATGTGACACCCTCAGATCTTTAAAGACAAGCCTGTAAGATTAATACTTTATTATGACAGAATGAGAAAGAATGAGAGAATGCTCATAGCTCCTGTTTACCATTCAAACTTACTGATAGGACTGTACAATACAATTATATGTGGGTCTGACTTTGTAAAGTGAACTTTGAGTGAATTTAGCCTAAACACATCAGGAGAATAAGCTCCTCATGTATCCAAATATCCCTACAAAGATAATAGAGTGCAACAGTGCCCGCCCACTTTGTCTGTCGTCTTGGTTCCGGAAGTGTTTTTCCCATTCATTCTTTCCATAGGGATTTTTATAAAATCCTTCATAAAAGAGTTTTAAGCCATGAACCAAAGCAAACAGCTCTGAGGTGAATCACAATACTTGGTGAATATATATATTTGAAAATTTGACAAAAAGACAAAGATACAAGACTGTGGCCAAGTTCGGAATGGCATATTAACATAATAATCATATAATTTACTATTATGCCATTACGAACTCACAATGTGTAATTACCATCTGTAATGAGGGAATGAACTGCAGACGCACTGTGCACTGTGAATTACTTAATTGATATAAAACAATGGAATTATATATAAAACAATCAATTTACAGTTGTTGAAGTATAGAAATTATATACTTTACATTTATTGCAAAATATTTAGATATGTACAGATATACTCGTTTTTGAGAATGTTGGGAGACCGACTCGATTGGGTTATTTGCAGTGCCTCGTGGAAATGGGCAGTTGTTGCAGAGCTCTTTTGATGCACTTTGTTAGCCGTGATTCTTTGATTGGTAGATCTTCCTTTTCAGGATCATGAGTAGTGAAGTTCTTCACCAGAAACTCCTCTATTAAACACCATTTTTTAACAAATAAAGTTGAATTAATGTGGACTGATTGCATCAACAGAAGAATATACTATTGATTTACAACCTCAGAGCTCAAGGTAGGGCTGTCCTATTGTTAAAAATCAACTAGTTTATGGAGAAAATAAATGTGAGTTTTGCTTTGGGAACATGACTGTTGCACCCTTAAAATCTGAAACCAGATTTTCTTGCCAAACCTCATTGTCAGCAGGTGGTTAAGGTTGGTCTTTAGTCATTATAATTAGCTTAATTAAAATGGATAAAAAGAAAAAAGAAGGTAGACAAAAAAGAGACACTGAGACAGAGAGAGAGAGAGAGAGAGAGAGAGAGAGAGACAGAGACAGAGAGAGAGAGAGAGAATGCACGAAGACAAGCATTGTCGTACAGAAACAGAAAACATATTGCCATCAGTGCATTCATGGCTCAAAACACATAAATCAAGCATGAGAATCTTTTCATTCAGACTGGAGATATATTTGGAAGCATCTGTAATAGTTCTGATCAGTATTTACTCATGAGGCGTCACAGAACCAATGGCATCAAAAGAGCCGGCACATGTGCTCGAATCCAGACTGACGCTCACAAGCTGAGATTTTGGAGCTTACAGACATTAGAAACTCTTTTCAAGTTAAGGCACAATGTGAATGGCTGCTATAAAGAAGACTCAAGTGTGAAAAGCCAGATGTGCTGAACTGCATTGCTTTGTCACTGTTCTGTTTATGGAGATGATAACACCCATTTATTCTCATATTAGTTTAATGATGACTCTCCAGTGCAGGATCAGGGCTAAAATAAAGTGTGGATGTATGTCTGACTATGCGAGTCTGTAGTTCTTTGCATGATACATTGACTGCATTTATACAATAGCGTATGTCAGTGTTAGCTAGCTAGCCAGCTTTATCAATAGCTGTTAGCTAAATTTGGTGGATGATGACAGTAGCTGTTTATAAAATAGAATGTACATTATAAATATGTTGACACAAGTCAGTATTAATGTGATTACATCACAATTGTAATTTTGATATATCGATGTGCTGTTGTTTTATAATAATAGAATGTCTATATTTTCTGTATAACCAAGTTACGTGACACTAATGAATGTGTCTTTTTGCATTATCTTGATCATTGTCTGGCATTCATTTCACATGTTATTGTGGTTTACCTTGCTGAATAATTACAGATTACATTATGACAGTTACTGTGCAGGCAAGATCAAGTTAGCTAAAATGACACAGATCAATTCTTATGGCGCTATATTTCACATGTTTTGCAGTTATGTAAGCTTACCTGTGCAGTAAGAAGAATGCCAATTCAGGGTCAGTTTTGATCCCCAAAACCGAACAAAGGTCCCTCCAGGAATCAAATGCCCTGCCGATGTTCACTCTAGTTTTCGCTTGACCACGATCATGTTCCTGCTTAGCCAAACAGGATTCAGTAGATACATTTTTTTTTTTTTTTGGCTTACTCTGAGTTTGTGTAGGAGTCAGTGTTGTGCTGGGAGCCTAGATTCCATCTCTAAGATAACGTTACCTAGTGTTGCAGTTTGTTGTCGCTGTTGAAATAGCGGAAGAGAAGCTATGACTGTCTGATGCGAGGCTCTCAGAAGCGCGCATAAACATCACATTCTTTGGATTTTCCTGGCAAAAGCGACCCGCTCCCTTCGCATGAAAATCAGTCTACAGGCTTTAATAGGCAACCTAGGATGTCCGGGAAGGGCTAATTTTTTAAGTTGTGTTACAAGCTGTTCACACTTTGGCAAAAAAAAGGTGAATTTTGCATGAAAATTGTTACATATTGCACCATTAAAATGTTTTAAAGGGGTCAAACACTTACATTATATTTAATTTTTCCCTTGACGTACATAGTCAATCAAGGTTTCTTGCATCAAAAACAGTCGTTAAGATTAGGTTGTGTTATCATAAAATCATCTCTGTCATTTTTTAAGTAAGAAAGCAATTTGTACTCAAACTTTTCCAAATGTCCCTCTCATTCTTATCTTCCCCTTCTAGAATAAAGTTTTTCCACAGAATTCATAAAGGTCATGCTTGGTTTTGAGTATGGCAAAGATCCCAGAGCCATGACATGACCGCAATGGCAAACAAACTCATCACTGGAATATCTGACAGCCATCTGCTTCACATTTCATCGACAATGTTGAAAGCCACAGTCGTAAAGAGATGGGGAAAACAGCAGCAGTGTGTGCAGAGTACCATAGGAACAGTGTGTTTGCCGAGAACAAAATAAAGTGATGTATAAACAAAAACTTCTCGATTTTTCAAAAGATGAGCAGGAGTATGGAAACCAATTATTTTGTCTGAATCACAGCACTGCAAGCAAACTCCTTTTTGATTTCTACATAAACAATCAAATAATCTGTAAAAAGGGTTGTTGTTTGGGGCCGTTCCCACTGACACGTTTTTACATAAATCTGAGCTGTTTTTCAATAGTTTTTCTATATACTGTATCGTTGCATCACGCATGATCAGCACATGACGCTAACCACATCCTCCACAGTTTCAGCAATAAATGTGTTGAGTTAATATGCGCTATTAATACAAATTGTATATCTTTTCTTATATGCTAAAATGAGAACTTTCCTGACCCATGACTTATTTAAAAAAATATATATTATTAAACATTTTTCGATTATTTGTCTTCTTTATCTTATTTATGTATACATTTTGGATGGTTTATACATTTAAAAAATATATGTTTTTTATAATTTTCCATTATTTTATTTGTAAATTTTTTTCCTTCACCTGTACATCTTTATGATTGTAAACAAACAAGATTACATTCATTCTTAATGTCTAACAAACATTGTGGAATGAATTTCCTTCCCCATTAATTGTATGAAATATATATGATAATAAATATCGATATCAAACAATATGAAAAAAATAAATAAATATTGTGATATATTTATAGCATATACCGTGGTAAATGAATATGGTAACCATACAGTCCCATGGTATTACCATCTGATACCATTACTTGTACCCTGGTGCCACCACAGTATATTATGGAAGTTTTTAAAGAAGTAGTTCACACAAGAATACGGTGGTTTAGCACATTTTCAGAAGAAAAAAATTATAAATGTCTGTCTTTCCTCGCACAAAAACATATGGATTTGTAGTACCCACTTTAATGGTGCTTTTTCCATTTTTTTGTAGCTTGACAGCCACTGGTCATGGTCTTTTTTCATTGAATGGAAAAGTGCAGCTTGGATATTCTTACTTTGTGGTTCATGCAATGCAGAAAAGTCATAAAAAGTTTGGACCAAAAAAAGGTGAATAAATCATTAAAGAATTTTCATTTTTGGCCAACTGTTCCTTTAAATCACAATGGTTCTGGTGTCAAAACATCTTGCATCTTGCCAGAGGTGGGTAGTAACGTGCTGCATGTACTCCATTACATTTACTTTAACTTTTTGGTAATAATTTTACTTATAGAGTAGGTATAAAAGTGGGTACTTTTTACTCTCACTGTGTAGTTGGGAGTTGTATGGGGCATACCACATGCCTGGTGTAACATATGCACTTTGGGCCCTGTAAGCACTTCTGAAGACACCCCCCACACACGCGTTGGTGCTGCTGTCCTTATGAGGACATAATGATATAATCCTCATAATGATTGTTATACTATACAAAACAGTGTTTAGTATGTTTTCTTAAGCAATTTGAATTATGGGGACACTGGAAATGACCTCATAAGCCACATTTATAGCATAATACCCTTGTAATTACCAGACTGTAACCTAAAATAATGTCCTTGTAAACCACCCAAACCTGCCCGACACACACACACACACACACACACACGGTCCCTTACTCATCCACACTTACAGAATTCTTCTGGAAATCTACCAGATCATCCCACTGCACAACATAAACCTCAGCAGTTTGATTTAAATCCACATGGATCTGTGTAGACCTCCACTCAGCCCTGCCAGGTACTTTCCTTTGTCCACTCCACCCGCTCCATATTTCCTCCCTGTTTTTCTCTCTTTTCCTTCATAAGGGATTCATTCGTCTTCAATAAAGCATGAGGGACTTTTGAATATCTGGCTGCCTACACTCCACCCACACCACGTCTTTCTCTGTTCCTTTCACTTTGTAATTCATTTTTCTTCTCTGCTATAAAGATCGTCATAGACCAGCATGAATTAAAAAGTGCTGGTTTGGTGCTGGTCCAGCTTTTTGCTTGCTGGTGAAGGTAGTTAAGAAGCCTGGTAGAAACACCAGCATACTCTGCTTAAAAAAAAAAACAGCCCAAATAAATTACTGGTCTTAGCTGGGTTAAGCTGATTTAGCTGGTCTCTCAACCTGGCCAAGTTGGTGTTCAGCTGGTCGGCAATCTAGACTCCTATCCTGATCAGTTGGCAAATGCCCAGAACCCTTCCAAAACCAGAAAACCAGACCAGGCTGGGAGATCAGCCAAAACCAGCAAACAATCTTAGGCAGGTTTAATATGTTTCTTTTTTCAGCAGGGAACCAGCATCCAAAACACAACATATCTTTTTCTCTTCAGCTCACATCATCCTTTATTCTTCCTAATCCAAACTCTATCTTAATCCATAAAAACCATAGGGATAAATTATGATTAAATGGAGAACAAATTAAATAATTTAAAGTGGATTGAATTGTTTTATTTGTTTTGTTCCTTTGCCTCTCTTTGATGCTTGTGTGAAATTGGAAACAGATCTCAGTTTCACCTCTTTTCCCTTGCCGACTTCTTTCATACTCTGTTTCTTTTCTCTCTCTCATTTCTTAATTTATTTTTTTAAATTGTAATTTTTACCTTATTTATATTCTCTGTTATTACACAGATCTCTGGATAAGTGAATCAGGTCACATATGGTAAATTGCAGCATACTACGGTCAAATAGTTTTGATCAATATCTGAACTGCAAAATCATGGTCAAAGCCAACCGATTTCCAATACAGCACTATACTTGTCCTAGGACATGTCCGTCTCAGTTACTGACGTAACCTCCATTCCCTAATGGGTAGAGACACTAGGGGTCGCTCTTGGGAGCCCCAAAACACCTCAGATCTTTGAGAAAAGCCAATGAAAATTGGCGAGTGGAATTTGCATGCCACTCCCTCTGACATACGGGTATAAAAGGAGAAGGAATGCCCACACTCATTCAGGTTTTGTGCTGAGGAGCCGAGACAAGGTCCCGGCCATTTCAGCGGCTAGTACAGCGTTGTGGCAAGAGGGACACAACTTCTCATTCCCTCCATCATGGAGCGGAGGTTATGACAGTAACCGAGACATTCCCCTTCTGTCACTCACTCGACATTGTGTCGATGTGGTGACACTAGGGGTCCCTATAGAAAAATGCCACAACAGCTGAACTGTGTTACGTGAACTGCCGATGCAGGTGCAAGCAAGCTGCTGCGTGCGTAATAGCAGGTCCATCAGACTGCACGTAACCTCCCCTAACGTCCCAAAAGACATCATGTAGTTCCCCACATCCCTGGGGAGCGACGTAACTAGCCCGAGCCCAGTTCTCGGCCCCAGTTCTCGGCCCCAGCGTAGAGCCCCCGCAACTAGTATGGGAGCTGGCGCGGCCTTTTCAATCTATGTTTTTTCTCCACAGAGTATTTGATTCGGCCGGGGCCATCTAACGCTATTATACGCAATGGGGAAGTTGTTCTTTTCCTTTCCTTGGGCTGTGGCGGAGCCGCCTGGGCTTTCGCTGCCACAATGGGACACCATTCTAAAGCCATGTAGTATGGCTTTAGAATTATTAATTTAACTGCAGTCTTTTTCATATCTTAAGTTTAAGTGGAGTAATAGTGAGCTGGAGGTCCTGGTGGGGAGACGAAGAGAGTGAGAGACAGAGACAGGGAGGGGAGGTGAAAGGAAGTAAGGTTGATGTATCTTTAGACCATTTGCAGTTAAATATAGCTCCTTCATGAAGCTTTCATCCAGAGACTGACTTTGTTTTGAT
Source organism: Xyrauchen texanus (assembly GCF_025860055.1). Lineage (NCBI taxonomy): Eukaryota > Metazoa > Chordata > Actinopteri > Cypriniformes > Catostomidae > Xyrauchen > Xyrauchen texanus. Next base: position 17,653,810 of record NC_068323.1, read on the forward strand.
TTTGTTTTGGGGTGGGGAGAAGAAGGGGGTTGGAGGGACCTTCTCATGGCCCAGCTGAGTGGGCTGACTATCTCCATCAAGGAAAAGACATAATAGATAAAAGAGGCAATGATATCGAATTAAACAAGTGCCATAAACACGCCTACTTTCTCAACATACTACCATTTCTGTCTTCTCATTAACATACCATACATTAATCCACACTTCAGAGTATGTATGTGTGTGAGAGTTTTTGGTTTATGGGCAAAATGCACATTACTCATTAGTGTACATTAGTGTATATGATAAAGTGTGTGTGACAAAGACAGAAAGAGAGAAATTACAGTGATACCAGCAACAGGATAAATAAGAGATGAGCCATTCAGTGAAAAATGTATGGGAGAAATTGTGACAACACAGTGGAAAATATATAAATTAAGCTTTTTATTAAAAGAGCCAATTGCCTTATTGGGAAACACATTGTCTGGTCTTTACAACAGTCCTTAATTTAGAATGCACATGCACATGAGCTCTACAGGCCTAAAAATTCAGTTTTTTTGTTGTATGATTTCAACTAAAGAAGACAAATTCAATGCTAATTCATGCTAGAATATGCTTGTTTGGTGAACCAGCAAAACTTATCTAGTCAATCTGGTCAACCAGCATGATCTGGGGATGCTGGTTGACGAAGTAAATCTAGCTGTTTAAGCTGGTTAAGAAGCATGGTGGGAGCACCAGCATCCCATCCAAAACACAACAAATGCTGGTAACCAGAGTGTAAATAGCTGCCTGGTATGCTACCAAGATGGCCGCTTAGTGGACTGAATTGTTTTATAAAGGATGTTGACACAACACATTACCTTCCATACCAGTCTATAGTATGACAATTAGGGTCACTTTGCTGGTTACCAGCTTATGTTGTGTTTTGTGTGCTGGTCCCCTAGCATGGGATGCTGGTTAGTTGGTGTTCCCTCCAGGGTTCTTAACTGGTTCTTAACCAACTTTACCAGAAAGACCATGTGAAAACTTTGCTGGTCCACCACCGAGACCAGCACAAAACCAGCAATTACTATGATAAACCAGCATGGGAACTTTTTTCTTTTTCTTTGAACTTCTATACTCAACATTTAAGTGCTTTTTTGGTTAATTAGGAGGTGGATCCAGAGATTTTTCAAGCAGAATGTTTTTTTGGACTTCTATCATCGCCTCAGTGTCCTGAATCCCAACCACAATAAACAGAGACCAGAAAATTGGCTATTGAACACAAAAATCAAGCTCTTCAAATGAAAGATGACTGGTGGTAGTACACCAAGAGGAGTTGAGGAGCCGGTCAGAGTTTGTTACTGTTGGAGTCTTCAATGGTGTATTGGAGGAGATCAGTGAGATACGAGAGCTTTAAAATACAAATATAACTCGCAAGAAATGGTGCGGGAGCGTTCCTGATGCTGCCCAGAGATCTATCAGCACGATGTTCTCACCAGTGTCATTTTTCAACAGCTGGCATTGCACTCAAACACACTCTCACATACATCATAAACCTTTTTATTTCCTGTCCCTATCAAGTAATCAAATCGCTATAAATATTTGCTTACACACACACAAGAACAGCAGCAATGAAAGATGTGATAAGGATGAGAAGAAACATTAGGAACGCTGCTGTTTTGTGGTCATCTGCATGGTAAATAACAGCAGTGATACGGTCAGGCTCTTCCCTAAAATAGCTTTGAGCTCTATTTCTCCTGGTCACATAATACTGTCCACACTGCAAGCAAGCAGAGCAACATGCAGCAACAAAACTAGATCATGCATTCGCAAAGTAGATAGTTTCATAGATTATTGTTTTGTCATGTCATGCTTCTTGCTTGTAATGTTAACAGTGTTAAGTCAGCAAACTGTCCCTGTAAACACATGCAAACACATCCATGCTGAAAAGACCAACTAAGACCAGCTTGAATTTCCATGCTGGTTATTTTTGTTTTGTTTGTTGGTGCTGGTGTAGCCTGCAGATCAGTATAGCTGGTCAACCAGCATGTTATTTATTTATTTTATAAAAAATAACATTCTGAAGCTGGTTGACCAAAGAAGTCTTACTGGTTAGCCTAGATAAGAAACAAAAGGCTGGATCTCAGCTGCCTTCAAAATCTGAACAAATGAAGTCATCTCAGTAGTCAGGATGTGATGCAAATATTGGATTCAGACATGCCTTGATGCCTCCAAAGACAGCATTTTCAAGCTTTCAGATGCAGCTAAAATCTCAAGCCCCACCCATACATCAAAACTTAAGGTAGACTGACACTGGATTTTGCATATACGATAACTAATGTGGTGGAAACATCCAATAAACAAATAATCTGCCAGGAGTTTTTAAAAAGTATTTATTCAATGTTTTTTCAAAGAAAATCTTCTGTGATGGGCACAGTAAAGAAAGCTACAAGAGTCCCAACTGAATTAATTTCCAGATGCAGTTCATTGTGCAACCAAAATCTGAATAAATTTTTTAACCTCACAAAAACAGATATGCCCCCTTACAATCATCTTCTGTACAACTAATTATAATTTAAACACTATAAGTAAACATTGCCATATAATAAATATGAGCAGTAATTCATCAACTTAAGATCATCAGCAATTGCTTCAAAAACCCAGGTTTGAAAAGATTGATTATTGGCAAAACCGATATATCGGTCAACGTCTAATTAAATCCCACTCTCCATTTATTCCATTCCTTTTCCCCTTTGTTGTTTGTGTGACCAGAACACCTGTGATGGGATGGTGAAATTACTGTGTAAGTGTTCATGTGATTACAGACATGTCGGAATCGTGTCATTCTGTAATGAAGCAACCTCACTCGCTGACAAATCCTCTGTGCAGCAGCATCCATCATTTGGGTGTGCTTTGAGTGAGTAACTGTGTATTAATTTCCTTTGGTTCTGCAAAAATGTCAGCTAACTTTAAGTCAGTGTTGTCTGTGTGCTCTTTATAGTGAAGATGCTGACTCATATAAACACCTTTGTGTTAACCTTACAAACAACAGATAAATACTTCATATATTATACAAATAACGTCTATTCATGAACACAAAAGTAGATGCGATTGCTTGGCCAACGCATTGCTTAACATATTCTTGTACTACTGTGGTATTACAAACCGCAAGTATTTAAGGGGACAATAGAGACCTTCTAATGTCTGTGCAATGAAACCAGTTGTATTATTATTCTGATAGCTAGCTGTAATCATGTTGAATGCTTAGCTCAGTAGCTCCATAAGATTCTCTTGAAAGTGTTGCTCTGCCATAACAGTAGCTGACCTGAAATGAATCAAAGAAGACTGCATTTATGTTTGTGCTAATGCTCAATAAGGGAAATAAAAAAACAAGCATGGAATTAAAAGTATTTTACCAATGTATAACAATGCAGTTAAAAAGGAAGTGTGAATCCCTACTAATATTTACTTTGAACAAACATAAATCTGTTAAAAACACCAACGAGATAACAATCAAGCCTTTACTCGCATTACAATATGCAAACACTTTTTTAATTACACTGGCAAAATCCTTATCAGTGTTTCACAGGCCATAATGTACAAAGGTATAAGGTGTCAGCAAATATAAAAGTGTTTGAAAGAAAGGACCATAAAATAAATTACCATGGTAAATATCCAGTCCAGTCACATACAGTCTTTTTACAGCATCAGTAAGAGGAAGAACCACTGTGTGTTCACAAACAAGACCTTCTGTAAATTTCCTGACATGTCTGTGATGATGTATTTAACTCCGAGGAAGAGTCCTCATTTTGTCCTGGGAAAAAATGTACCTAAGTTCATGCAAGTCAATGTTGAAAAACCTTGTCTGAAGTCAAATATGAGAATTAGTGTGTAGGACAGGAATTGATTATGCAGCCATCATCAGTCACGTTATGTTTGGAAATAAAATAATCGAGCACTGATAGACAGAAACACAACCATGAAGAAATGGAAACTAATGCTTTTCGCAAAAATTGTCATGCCCAATATTTTATGTTATATGTAGATTGAGTGATGCATCTAACCTCAAGGGTGCAATTACTTTTATAAGAGTAGTTACATTTTAATGTAACAGTTATAGTTAAATTACACACCCATCCCAACAAAGTGTGTATATCATATCTTGCTGTTTTATAATGACACTTGACTTTAACAATAAGATCTTCTGACCGGATTTCTCCACAGCTCATCCCTGAATTACGCTGTAAAAGATTTTTGTGTTATCTCAATGACGTTTGAATAACATCTGAGTAACATTGCTTTGTTTAGTCAATGTGAAGGTGTTTGTTCACTAAATGTAAAAATGCTTGAACAACTGACTTCTAGTTCAGACAAATCACAATGTGAGAACTTAAATTTTGTCATCATTATTATTATTGTCATTAGTACTTTTAGATGAACTTACCAGCCATCTTTGCCTCTGATGAGAGAGGTATGTCTTGCGGGGCATGGCAGTATGAATAATTGTTTGAGGTAGACACACAATAGACCTCAGTCCTTAACACACAAACCTCAATAACGGTGAAAATCAACAAACCTCATTATGTGTTACAAAATGAAGGCAGCGAAGGCAGACAAGGAGAGCGGATCCAAATGCAGGCTTACTTTATTAAATGAACAAACAGGCAAAACACAAAGGAAAAACCCTCAATAGGGAAACAAACATAAAACTAGAAAAGCACGGGCAGGGGAAACACACCAGGCTAACAACGAATGACAAAGACAGAACAAAAAACCAGGGTATAAATACACAAGGACAGGATGATTACAAATGATAAACAGGTGTGAACAATGACACAAAATGGCAGTGATGACGGCAGGTGGATTGTGGGAAATGTAGTTCTAAACAATAGACTCGTGAGACACAGAACACAGGGGCAGACCACAGGGGAACGTGACATAGCCCCCCCTCAAAGGAGCGGCTTCCAGACGCTCCTCAGAAAAAAGGCAAAAAAAAAATCATCCAAGAAGAGAGGGGGGAGCTTGTGGTGGGCAGACAGACCAAGGGGGCAACGAAGGGCAGACAGGCAGTCCAGGGGGCAATGAGGGGCAGATAGGCAGTCCGGAGGGCAACGAGGGGCAGACAGGCAGTCTGGGGGGGCAACGAGGGGCAGACAGGCAGTCCAAGGGGGCACAATGGGCAGGCAGGAAGTCCAAGGGGGCACGAAGGGCAAGGACAGGTTCAGGTGGTCTGGGAGCTGGCCACAGGGCAAGGATGGGTTCAGGAGGTCTGGGAGCTGGCCACAGGACTAGGATAGGTTTGGGGGACCTGGGAGGAGGCCACTGGACAGGGACTGGGTCAGGAGGCCTGGGAGCGGAGCTCTGGAAAGCTCGGGAGGCTCGGAAGGCAGAGCTCTAGGAAGCTCGGATACTGGCACTGGCTCTTGGACGGTCACGGCTACTGGCACTGGAATGGTTGAAGCTACAGGCTCTGGCTCAGGGACGGTCGAGGCTGGGAGGAGGCCACAGGACGGGAACAGGGTCAGGAGGCCTGGGAGGAGGCCACAGGACAGGGACCGGGTCAGGAGGCCTGGGAGGAGGCCACAGGACAGGGACCAGGTCAGGAGGCCTGGGAGGAGGCCGCAGGATGGGAACAGGGTCAGGAGGCCTGGGAGGAGGCCACAGGACGGGGACCGGGTCAGGAGGCCTGGGAGGAGGCCACAGGACAGGGACGAGGTCAGGGGCCCTGGGAGGAGGCCACAGGACAGGGGCCGGGTCAGGAGGCCTGGGAAGCTCAGAAGGCGGAGCTCTGGAAAGCTCGGAAGGCGGAGCTCTGGAAAGCTCGGAAGGCGGAGCTCTGGAAAGCTCGGGAGGCTCGGAAGGCGGAGCTCTAGGAAGCTCGGATACTGGCACTGGCACTGGCTCTTGGACGGTCACGGCTACTGGCACTGGAACGGTTGAAGCTACAGGCACTGGCTCAGGGACGGTCGAGGCTGGGAGGAGGCCATAGGACGGAAACAGGGTCAGGAGGCCTGGGAGGAGGCCACAGGACGGGAACAGGGTCAGGAGGCCTGGGAGGAGGCCACAGGACAGGGACCGGGTCAGGAGGCCTGGGAGGAGGCCACAGGATGGGGACCGGGTCAGGAGGCCTGGGAGGAGGCCACAGGACAGGGACGAGGTCAGGGGCCCTGGGAGGAGGCCACAGGACAGGGGCCGGGTCAGGAGGCCTGGGAGGTATCGACCGGGCAGGGACAGGTTTAGGTGGCCCGGGGGCTGGCCATAAGGCAAGGGCCGGTTCAGGGGGCCTGGGAGGAGAAGTGGCCACTGGGGAGGCCGGCGGAGCCGCGGGAGGCGGAGCCGAGGTAGGCGGAGCCGTAGGAGGCTTTAGGAGCGGAGACCTGGAAGGCTCTGGAGTCTCTGGGGGCAGAGCCATAGGAGGCTCTGGAGGCGGAGCCGTAGGAGGTCCTCTGAGGCGGAGCTGAGGGAGGCTCAGGAGGCGGAGCCGAGGTAGGCGATGCCGTAGGAGGCTTTAGGAGCGGAGACCTGGAAGGCTCTGGAGTCTCTGGGGGCAGAGCCATAGGAGGCTCTGGAGGCGGAGCCGTAAGAGGCTCATGAGGCCCTGGGGGCGGAGCTGTAGGAGGCTCAGGAGGCTCAGGAGGCGGAGCCGAAGAAGGTGGCGCCGTAGGAGGCTCTAGAGGCGGAGGCCTGGAAGGCTCCGGAGGAGGAGTCGTAGGAGGCTCGAGAGGCAGAGCCGAAGGAGGCTCGGGAGGTGGAGCCGTAGAAGGCTCGGGAGACTTGAGAGGCGGGGCCCTGGAAGGCTCGAGAGGCTTGAGAGGCGGAGCCCTGGAAGGCTTGAGAGGCGGAGCCCTGGAAGGCTCGAGAGGCTTGAGAGGCGGAGCCCTGGAAGGCTTGAGAGGCTTGAGAGGCGGAGCCCTGGAAGGCTTGGGAGACTTGAGGGGCGGAGCCCTGGAAGGCTCGAGAGGCTTGAGAGGCGGAGAAAAGCTGGAAAGCTCGGGAGGCTCGGAAGGCAGAGCTCTAAGAAGCTCGGAAGGCGGAGCTCTGGAAGGCTCGGAAGGCGGGGCTCTGGAAAGCTCGGAAGGCGGAGCTCTGGAAAGCTCGGAAGGCGGAGCTCTGGAAAGCTCGGAAGGCAGAGCTCTGGAAAGCTCGGAAGGCAGAGCTCTGGAAAGCTCGGAAGGCAGAGCTCTGGAAAGCTCGGAAGGCAGAGCTCTGGAAAGCTCGGAAGGCAGAGCTCTGGAAAGCTCGGAAGGCAGAGCTCTGGAAAGCTCGGAAGGCTCGGAAGGTGGAGCTCTAAGAAGCTCGGAAGGCGGAGCTCTGGAAAGCTCGGAAGGCGGAGCTCTGGAAAGCTCGGAAGGCGGAGCTCTGGAAAGCTCAGGAGGCTCGGAAGGCGGAGCTCTAAGAAGCTCGGAAGGCGGAGCTCTGGAAAGCTCAGAAGGCGGAGCTCTGGAAAGCTCAGAAGGCGGAGCTCTGGAAAGCTCAGAAGGCGGAGCTCTGGAAAGCTCAGAAGGCGGAGCTCTGGAAAGCTCAGAAGGCGGAGCTCTGGAAAGCTCGGGAGGCTCGGAAGGCGGAGCTCTAGGAAGCTCGGAGGCTCGGAAGGCGGAGCTCTAGGAAGCTCGGATACTGGCACTGGCACTGGCTCTTGGACGGTCACGGCTACTGGCACTGGAACGGTTGAAGCTACAGGCGCTGGCTCAGGGACGGTCGAGGCTACAGGCGCTGGCCCACTGACCTCTGGGACGACAGGCACTGGCTCACTGACCTCTGGGACGACAGGCACTGGCTCACTGACCTCTGGGACGACAGGCACTGGCTCACTGACCTCTGGGACGACAGGCATTGGCTCACTGACAGTGAGATGCGTGGACTCTGGTTCGCTCACCGTGACAGGCCTGAGCCGGGAGGCGAAAGCCTGTCTTCTCCTCCTCTTCTGGGCAGACGAAGTGGGCCGTACTGGCTCGCTGGCCGTGGCAGGCATGAAGGGACGAACCACGGGCGAATGGAGTACCAACACTGTGGGAGGAGTTGCAGGGCTCTCCTCAATGACATCCACAGTGTATGGTGAAGCGCAGACCAGCAGAGTCTCCTCAACGAAGTCCTGGAGCTTCCAACCGTAGGTCGTCGGTGGCAACCGTTCCCGGAGCGCACAACTCAGGTTGGCCCGGAAAAACGCCACCAGGTCGGAGTCAGGGAAGTCAGTGGCACCCGCAATCAAGAGGAAATCGCGGGTGTAGTCCTCCACCGAACGGTTTCCCTGCTGGAGGCTTAGCAGCTTGCAGCTTGCACGTAAAGCCGCTGGATCCATGTGGCGGTCAATCGTTCTGTTACAAAATGAAGGCAGCGAAGGCAGACGAGGAGAGCGGATCCAAATGCAGGCTTACTTTATTAAATCAACAAACAGGAAAAACGCAAAGGAAAAACCCTCAATAGGGAAACAAACATAAAACTAGAAAAGCACAGGCAGGGGAAACACACCAGGCTAACAACATTTCAACGATTGACAAAGACAGAACAAAAAACCAGGGTATAAATACACAAGGACAGGATGATTACAAATGATAAACAGGTGTGAACAATGACACAAAATGGCAGTGATGACGGCAGGTGGATTGTGGGAAATGTAGTTCTAAACAATAGACTGGTGAGACACAGAACACAGGGGCAGACAACAGGGGAACGTGACATTATGTTAAAAGATGAGCTCCTAACATCACCACACATTTTTAACTAACAGTGCCAAAAAAACAACAACAACAACAACAAAAAGCATAAATAAAAAAGCCTCCTGTGTAATTGTGCCTGATCTCATGGAAATGTACTGATGGCGGTGACATTTTTACCAAATTGTATTACGTTGATCCATACACGTATTGCAGCAGTTCCGAAGTGAATTTTCCACTGTGTGGCACTAAAAGCTATTTAAATTTTATCCCAAACAGATGAGGTTTTAAAGGTTAATGCTCTATCGAATTTTAAATCAGAAAGGTTTTCTAAAAATCAAATATGACATGAAAAATGCAATGGCTAAAGCAGCTATATCTTTTTGTGGTGCTTTTATGACTCTTTCAGTATCGACTTGCATGCTCTTCAGGACTCGTACCTTTGCATCGCAAGTGCAACGCTCTATCAGTTGACCTACTGCACATTTGATCGCAATTGAACAAGGAGTTATGTAATGCAAACATTCGAATGCAAGTCATGCACTATAGTAAAAGCATTTAGATTTCATAAGATAGCATTGTGTGAGGAACAGGGTGAAAAGTGTTTAAGTATTAATAGTCTGCTGTTTGCTCGTTTTACTAATGTGAAAGGGAATAAAGTTGTTGTCAACCATCATGATATATACAACAAGCCATGTAAACATAATTCTATAAAATAAATTGTGGCGTTGTCTTCCTCAGGCGCTTCGCCTTCCAATGGCAGATAGGTTCCCTTCAAACGTCTAACCCAGGGGTGTCAAACATATGGCCCACAGGCCGGATCCGACCCACCAAATTGTCATCTCCGGCCCGTGGGATGATATCTTGCACCCCAGCATGGAATAGGTGATGGACTATCAGTAAAAAGTAAGGGTTAAAATGTTGCAGTGCTTTTAAATGAAAGCTTTGACCTAGCAATGTTGCTGTTGATTTTATGGCCATTACATTTCTTCATGTTGCTATTGTTCCCTTTACAAAAGGCTTCACTACGATGTTGCGCTGCTAAGCGCTACGGGGAACAGCTTTCGCTGTGAGCCGAGCTGAATAATGTGTGGAACATGGACATTGACCGGAATTTATAGCCTCGGCTGATGTAATCATTAGATGCACCTGAGGCCAGGCTATAAATGGATACGTCACCAGGTGTCGTCAGAAACTCTTTTTTCAGAGCGATTCTGTTTCTGTGTGTTTCACACACCCTGTCAAAACTTTCTTTCCTCTGTTAGGAGTTAGAATCAGTTAGACAGTGTGCAGTGAACTTTGTTCTTTGTTCTCTTTTCTCTTCTGTTTAGAAAATATTATATATATATATATATATATATATATATATATATATTTCTAAAAGAGAGAATGACTGAAAGCCATAAACAGTGCGTGTTCCCTCTTCTCGCTCTATAGCTGAAGAGGACACACATCAGTTTTTGCTGTTTGTTTGGGAGCACGCTGCTCTCGCGTTGCAGCAGGGTGGGTGCGAGCACTGCGATTTGCTTTAACAGGCAGAGTGCGTCGTGCTCGCCTCGCTTGCTTCCGGAGTCAGCACTCTCGAAAAGAAGATCGTTCGTGGGGCTCTTGCATGGTTTTGGCTGAGGAGCAAGAGACGGGTTGATCCCTTTCTCTCACTCTCTCCCCAAACCAAGCTGTTTCTTCACATGATCTCGACGCTTCTCGGATCATGAGGTGGATCGCTATTCTCTTCCCGCCTCCGAGCTTTCCGTCCGCGATAAAAAATCTACGGAGGAATTGCTCGATGTTGTTACTCGTGCGGTTGCCAGATTGGTCTGGCCACGCGAAAAAGAGACCCCACCTCCATTAAGAGCTTTTTCGCTCATGGAGAACCCCTTAAAAAAATGTAAAAAAATATATATATATATATATATATATATACAGTGAGGAAAATAAGTATTTGAACACCCTGCTATTTTGCAAGTTCTCCCACTTGGAAATCATGGAGGGTCTGAAATTGTCAACGTAGGTGCATGTCCACTGTGAGAGACATAATCTAAAAAAAAAATCCAGAAATCACAATGTATGATTTTTTTAACTATTTATTTGTATGATACAGCTGCAAATAAGTATTTGAACACCTGTCTATCAGCTAGAATTCTGACCCTCAAAGACCTGTTAGTCTGCCTTTAAAATGTCCACCTCCACTCCATTTATTATCCTAAATTAGATGCACCTGTTTGAGGTCGTTAGCTGCATAAAGACACCTGTCCACCCCATACAATCAGTAAGAATCCAACTACTAACATGACCAAGACCAAAGTGCTGTCCAAAGACACTAGAGACAAAATTGTACACCTCCACAAGGCTGGAAAGGGCTACGGGGAAATTGCCAAGCAGCTTGGTGAAAAAAGGTCCACTGTTGGAGCAATCATTAGAAAATGGAAGAAGCTAAACATGACTGTCAATCTCCCTCGGACTGGGGCTCCATGCAAGATCTCACCTCGTGGGGTCTCAATGATCCTAAGAAAGGTGAGAAATCAGCCCAGAACTACACGGGAGGAGCTGGTCAATGACCTGAAAAGAGCTGGGACCACCGTTTCCAAGGTTACTGTTGGTATTACACCAAGGCGTCATGGTTTGAAATCATGCATGGCACGGAAGGTTCCCCTGCGTAAACCAGCACATGTCAAGGCCCGTCTTAAGTTTGCCAATGACCATTTGGATGATCCAGAGGAGTCATGGGAGAAAGTCATGTGGTCAGATGAGACCAAAATAGAACTTTTTGGTCATAATTCCACTAACCGTGTTTGGAGGAAGAAGAATGATGAGTACCATCCCAAGAACACCATCCCTACTGTGAAGCATGGGGGTGGTAGCATCATGCTTTGGGGGTGTTTTTCTGCACATGGGACAGGGCGACTGCACTGTATTAAGGAGAGGATGACCGGGGCCATGTATTGCGAGATTTTGGGGAACAACCTCCTTCCCTCAGTTAGAGCATTGAAGATGGGTCAAGGCTGGGTCTTCCAACATGACAATGACCCGAAGCACACAGCCAGGATAACCAAGGAGTGGCTCTGTAAGAAGCATATCAAGGTTCTGGCGTGGCCTAGCCAGTCTCCAGACCTAAACCCAATAGAGAATCTTTGGAGGGAGCTCAAACTCCGTGTTTCTCAGCAACAGCCCAGAAACCTGACTGATCTAGAGAAGATCTGTGTGGAGGAGTGGGCCAAAATCCCTCCTACAGTGTGTGTCAAACCTGGTGAAAAACTACAGGAAACATTTAATTGCAAACAAAGGCTACTGTACCAAATATTAACATTGATTTTCTCAGGTGTTCAAATACTTATTTGCAGCTGTATCATACAAATAAATAGTTAAAAAAATCATACATTGTGATTTCTGGATTTTTTTTTAGATTATGTCTCTCACAGTGGACATGCACCTACGATGACAATTTCAGACCCTCCATGATTTCTAAGTGGGAGAACTTGCAAAATAGCAGGGTGTTCAAATACTTATTTTCCTCACTGTATATATATTTTCTTCCCGATGTTCACATACCCTCGGCGTCATTATATTCGACTGTACGTGGGTGCTGAGGCACGGCGGTATTCAGTGATGCCGCCGGTCGAAGAGACGCTTGCGGGCTATCTCTGCCCGGGCTCGGCATCGTCACTTAAAGCCCTCTCTCCCCTCAAAGCCTTGTAGGACAACCTCCACTTTAGTGGGAAGGGCTTATCAAGCAGCAGGTCAGGCTGGTGCTGCTCTGCACACTATGCTGTTCCTCCCAGTTGGGTGTTTTTAGCTGTTCCTGCATTTTATTCAGGACTCGAAACACTCGACAACCCCTCAACAGGAAGTGTTAAAATATAATACCCATCTCAGAGATCCTGGCAGCGTGGGAACTTCTGCGGATATATTATTTTCTGTGGGTCTTATAAGAGCGTCAGGATTTAATTCACTCGCCGGCTTTTCCGTGTTTCAGCGGCATGTTCTCACTACAGTGAACCGGATTTCTTTTTATGTAAAAAAAATATAGAACTCAATCTCCTGGTTAAAGGGGCCATGGTATGTGTTCCCCTTCCAGAGAGAGAGTTAGGTTATTACACTAAATACTTCCCGTTTCCCATGGAGGGTGAGGGGTGGCGTCTGGCTTAGATCTTAAAGCTTGAACTACCGTGGGTGTTCAAGTCCAAGATGATGCCTGTCAAGGCGGTCGTGTCTCAAGCCCTACAACTCGTTTGGCTGGTCACCATCGATCTTATGGCGCACTTCTATACTTCATTTAGAAGTTCTGCCACAACATGGAAAGTTCCTGAGGTTCACTTCTGGGGCGAAGTCTTCCAGGGTCAGGTTCTTTCACTCAGCCTAGCCCTTTTTACCGCACATTCACAATGCATGATGTAGCGCTGGCTCCTTGCGACTCTGGGGCATCTGCATTCTGAATTATGTAGGCGACTGGCTGATCCTAGCGTCAGTTCCAGGAACTGGCAGTTCAGCACAGGGACATCGTCTTAGCTCATCTGTTTCTCTGGGGTTGAGGCTCAATGCCAAGAAAAGCGTCCTCTCTCCCACTCAGAACACTGTCTATCGGGGCATCGTATGGAGTTCAATCTCAATGCGGGCACAACTGTCTCCCACTAGGATTGAGTCCATTTAGATCACCCTGAGCAAAGTCAGGCTAGGTCAAGGTTGCACTGTTATCAGTATCAATGATTTCCAGGTCTCAGGGTGAATCGTCCACAGTGATCCCTCTGGACCTTCTGCTCATGAGACCGTTTTTGTTGTGGCCAAAAGCCAGGGGATTTCTTCCAAGGGCCAAAACCCCTAGGCTAAATAGGGTTCTAGCGCCTCAGGCTTCGTTCCCTTTCTATGTGGTTCAGACCCGGTTTTCTGCCTTGGGTCCCACTCTAGGTGCGTCTTGTTGTCGCAGGCTGCTAACGACAGACGCCTCCCTGATGGTGAGGGTAGCGGCCTTAAGTGGTCAGTCCAGCTTAAGGGGATAGGAGGGTCGATCAGCTCGGTTGTCACAGTCTCTGTCTCGGGTTGATGGCTGTATTTCTGGCCCTGAAATACCTCCTCCTGAGGCTGCCATGTCTTGGTGCTTGGTGGACAATGCAGCGGTAGCCTCTTACATAAATCATCAAGGAGACCCACGTTCTTGTCAGCTGTATTTCTGACACGTTGGGTTCTCCTTAGGGCCCAGGGCAAGCTCCTGTCACTCAGGTCAGTTATATCCCTGGATGCCCGTATATGGGAGCAGATTCACGGTCCATACCAGCGGGGAGTTAAGAACTCCACCCTAAGGTAGTAGTTGCCCAGAGTTAGCCAGCAAGGGTTTTGCCTCTTACTGATAGCACCAGCTGGCCGAACAGGGCTTGGTTCTCGGAGCTAATCTCTTCCCTCGGCGGCTCGCCTTTGGCGATGCCGAACAGGAAGGATCTTCTGTCTCAGGCACAGGGCAATATTTCATCCCTGCCCCAAATTGTGGAATCTTTCATGTTTGGCCCCTAAGGGTACCAACTGAGGGACACAGGGCTCTCTCCTGAGGTTATCGAGACCTTTTTAAATGCCGGGCTTTTCCACTTGGAACAAGTTTGGGTGAGATCTTAGGGCAGAAGAGGACCTCTTCAGCCTCTATGAATAAGCGCAATGTCTCCTCTACTTCTCCCTGAAATCACCCAGCCCCTTGGGTCTGGGCGTTAAAACACATACATGACCCAGAATGCGTCTGTATGCGTTTCTTTCCCGGTTTCTCTGCTCCGGGAGTCTTGGCAATGTTCACCAGCAAGGGTCTTGCCTCCTATTAATGGCTAAGCTGGCTAAACAGGATATGGTTCTCGGAGTTAATATCTCTCCTCGGCGGCTCGCCTTAGGCGATTCGAACAGGTAGGACCTTCTTTCTCAGGCTCAGGGGCATATTCATCCCGGCCCGAGTGTGAAACCTTTCATGCTTGGCCCCTGTAGGGTACCAACTGAGGTTCACAGGGCTTTCTCCTGAAGTTATCGAGACCATTGCAAGTGCTAGGGCTCCCTCCCTTGGAACTGATCTGGGTAGATTTTACAGGGCAGAAGAGGACCTCTTAGCCTCTGTTGATAGCGCAATGTCTCCTCTACTTCTCCCGAGTCACCCAGTCCCCCTCGAGGGTGCTGATCGTGGTGGCGCATACATGGCACAAATGCGCCTGCATGCGTTTCCTTCTAATAAGTTCAAATTACAGAACCAGCTAACTGCCAGTTTGCTTCAGTTCTGGATTTTCTGTGGAAAGAACTGTCAGCGGGCACTTGCCTCGCCACTGCCAGGTTCTATGTGGCTTCCACTTCGGTTTGCCATGCCTTGGTGGGCGGGGTGCCCTCTAAGAGGCATCCTTGCTAGGACCTCTTCATAGGGTAAGACCCCCTTTTTAAAACCTCTAGAGTCAGCGTTTGGTAGACTTCTGACTCTCAAGATGGTTTTCATATGGCAATTACGTCTCTAAGGAGACTTGGGTACCTACAGGCTCTGTCTCTTTTGCCGACCTGTTTTGAGTTGCCCCAGGTAGGACCAAGAGCATTCTTTGCACCCTCACCCTGACTACCTGCCCAAGGTGCCTTTCTCGACCCTTGGCCAGTCATTCTCTAAGCCTTCTGCTCCCTGCCGTTTGTAATGCGGAGCAGCTAAAGACTACTCAGACTTTGTCCAGTCTGTGCCCTTCAGAATTATGTCCACCGCATTTGCTAGTGGCGTAAAGTCAGGGCAGCAGTTCTTCACTTTGAAGCCGTGACCGGGTTGTCACTTTGGGTGAGGGACCTTACTGCCGGGCCTCTGAGGCAGCGTTCAAGCTTCGCCAGTAGGTTTTAGAGCGCACTCTTCCAGAGGGCTCTCCTCCTCTAAAGCCTTGGCTAGAGGTCTCCCTCTGCAGCAAGTTTGTGGTGCGGCAGGTTGGTCCTCTCACGCACATTCATTAAACTTTTATAGTTTGGATGTTCTTGCCACTCTTGGCTCTTACGCCCTTGAGTTGACACCGAACAAGTTTGTGGTGCGGCAGGTTGGCACTCTCCGCACACACTAATCACATTTTATGGTTTAGATGCTTTGCTACTCCGGACTCTTATGTCCTTGAGTCGACATCTCAGCCCATGCCTAAACAAGTTTGTGATGCGGCAGGCTGGTCCTCTCCACTCACATTCATCAGTTTTTATGACAAGTTTGTGTTGCGATAGGGTTCTCTTAGCACACATTCATCGAACTTTATGGGTTAGATGCTTTGCTACTCTGGGCTCTTATGCCCTTGAGTCGACATCTCAGCTCATGCCTGAACAAGTTTGTGATCGCGGCAGACTGGTCCTCTCCGCTCACATTCATCAAAAATTAATGGTTTAGATGTTTATGCTACTCCGGGCTCTTATGCCCTTGAGTCGACATCTCAAGCTCATGTCTGAGACCTCTCGCACAATTTATTTTGAAATCCAAAATAAACCAGAAGTGGTGCCCGGAATACCTTTCAAACCAAAAGAACAACTGCTCATGGCTGGATCCGATGAGTGTGTGCATGCACATACGAGCGTGCACATGCATGTTTTGGTAATGCTTTACAATTAGAATGTATAGCTATGTTAACAGTAGTCAACACAACCAGTCACCATTTACTTTTATTTTTTTATTTATTTCTATGGCGCATAAACAGGCTGTCATTCTGCCTGACATCCCCTTATGTGTTGTTCCACAGGAGAAAAAATGGCCATATCCACACAAATCCATTTAAGTCTAAAACCGCAGATATCAGTTTCCTTGGACTGGACTCTTCTAGAATCAAAGCTAATAGCACACAGCGCAGCTGTTTCAACAGAACTGAACAATGAACCCTGTGACACCAGGCGTTCACGCTCTCCATTGTCCTTTTTTCTCTCCACACTCTGTTTTTCTATGATCTCACACCTTTCGCTGTCCTGAATGTGTCCAGCTGTAAATGTAAAGTTCCAGCTCATTAACAATATGAGGCAATGAGGTGAAACCGACAGGAACTAAATAACAGACCAAGAGACTGTGGCTCTATTCCACAACGTTGTGAGCTGCCTAGCTGGTTAACATCTACAATGGACATCCTGATTACATGAAAATTAAGTGACTGTGGCGAAATTGATATTACCATATGATATTATGTGTTTCCTTGCAGGTATCAGCTGCATTTATGAGGTGAAACGTTCACTGTTTGGTGCAAAAAGCAAGTTATATGTTCTCCCAATCAGACAAAGTTTATAAGGTTAAAGCTCTATCGAGTTTTAAATCAACAAAATCTACCTCCCTACCCCAAATCTTAAACCTAAACCTAACTCATAAAAAGCAAATGTGAGATGTAAAATGCAATTCCTGAAGCAGCCATGTTATAAGAAATGTTTAGCTCACATGGCATCTCGTGTACTCTTCAGGACTCATACCCCGGTCCTTTGCATCACAAGTGCAACACTTTATCAGTTCTGCTACTGCTCAATTTAATTGCAATCAGACAAACTAGTAAACTTAGTTGGTTATGTAACCAACTAAGTTTAAAACCAGATGGAGTGTGTGATTAGTCTCTTTTCCCTGCACAAGTAATTGGTGACTGAGGTTGCATTCAGCATCTCTCATCCTCTTTTCTCCTCTTTTTACATATTAACCCCTATCAAACGCTCTCATCATCCCTTTCTCCATCACTACTTTGAAGTTTTGTTTAGACTTTCATGTAGTTCCTTGTAGACCAGAGACTTCATCATCCATCATTTACTTTTTTATATATTCTTCTACCATCTGACACCAACAGTTTTAAAAACCATTTCACCTAGATCTGCTTAAGATCTCTTTTTCAGACACACATATTTCAATGAAACTTGACTGCATACTTTATAAATACATCCACACACATACTATTTTAGTCCAGTCTCATTTTTCACCAAGTTAAATTGCAGTGTTGTGAGCTCACTATTTCCATCTGTGTTGATGGGACGTTTGCCCCAGAATAACTGATCAGAGCCATGATAAGGAAATACATGGGTGATAAGTAAAGGAGCATGGGATGTTTAATATATTTAATTGCAACACAGGACCAAAATAAAATTAAATACATTTAATTGTATTTGTATAGCACTTTTCACAATACTAATCATTTCAAATCACTCTACCTACTGTTGTTTAAAACCGGAGATGTTATTCAGAATCTTAAGGACTCGCAGCCTCCGTAACCGTTCACTTTTATTGCATCTTTTTTTTCTCCATACACTGAAGACACAAATTCAATGTTGTTTGGAACATCATGAGGGTGGGTATGTGATAATAGTAGTCATTTTTGGGTGATCCCTTTAGGTAAGTTGAAGAAGAACTCTTGTGAGAAACCAAGCCTTTTAACATGCAAGAAGAAATGTATGAGGTTTGTTTGGCCTGACTGAGCCAGACAGAGGTGGTTTTAATAGCTTGGCTGTAGAACACCAATACAAGATATGGTAGAACAGTACTAGAAAAGGTAGTGTCCTCTCAACTATGTTCATTTTTACAGAGAATGGTATATAAGAAGAATTTCAGTCAGGATTTAGGCCCCATCGTAGTACAGAGACAGCACTTATCAGAGTTACAAATGACTTGCTCTTATCATCTGATCAGAGCTGCATTTCTCTTCTAGTGCTCTCAGACCTAAGTGCTGCCTTCAACACCATAGATCATGACATTCTTTAAGCTTGAAAATTATGTTGGCATTTGTTGAAAGGCATTAGCTTGGTTTAGGTCCTATCTCTCTAACCGCTACCACTTTGTCTGTGTAAATGAGGAACTGTCAGATCAAATTAAGTGCCACAGAGATCAGTTTTAGGGCCTCTGCTTTTCTCCCTATATATGCTCCCCTGGGAGACATTATCAGGAACCATGGAATTCGTTTTCACTGTTATGCCGCCTATACCCAACTGCAGGCACGTGCACACATAGACATCAAAGGGGGACCTGCCCTTTTTGGTTCAAAATGCAGTAGTTGGAGTGCTAACTAGAACCAAGAAATATGATCATATAAGCCCCTTTTTATTGCCATTAAATTGGCTACCTGTTAAGTTTTGTATTAATTTTAAAAATGTGTTACTTACAAAGCTTTGAATGGTCTAGCTCCAAAGTAATTAAGTGACCTTCTATCACACTATAATCCATCACGCTCACAATGATCGCAAAACTCTGGCCTGTTAACAATACAGAGAATATCAAAATCCACAAAAGGAGGGAGATCATTTTCATATTTGTCTCCTAAACTATAGAATAGTCTTCCTAGCAGTGTCCGGAACTCAGACACATTCTCTCAGTTTATCTTAAGACTTATCTATTCAACCAGGCATACATCTAATTGATCCCTCAATTCATAGTTAGTTAGGTCTGCCGGAACTGAAAACACTTCTCTAATTAACCCTGCTTAATGGTGCATTCACATACAACATGAAGAAATCCAGTTTGACCGCTGGATTATAAATTTGTGTTTAAACCCGCGTTTGCGCGAGTATTCCCACTTCTCCTCCAGAAAATGACAGGAGGAGGGGCTTCTACGACTTAATAGTAAAGTACAACCAATAGCTGGAATCAAGTAGACGCGCGTATTTTCAGAACTTACCAGGTAGTCCAACTTCCTCGCTCATTTTCCTCCAAGCAATGTCTCTCTTCGTCCAGTCTCTGTAAATGTATGACGTTGTGTCATTCAATTCCGGGTGCCTACACACCGCTAAAACAATTTTTTCATCCATTATTCCAGATTTCTTCTGCTACTATGTCAGTGACATCCGGACAATCTCAATGCTGATAGGCTTTCACGATCACGCCTCATGCAAATTTTTTGCTGGCTGTCATTCTGAACGAAGCAATGAAGCGATTTTGTGTTTTTTTTAGTCGCGCCATTTGCCATTTACTGGCCGCATCTATTTGCATTGACTTTTATGTAAACGCAACACGCGAAACACTCGCTTCGCATTGTATGTGAACGCACCATTAAAGTCAATGGCATCTAGTTTCATTCTATTTCTTACCCTTACTAAACCTCGGGATTATATCCTAGAGCCTGCCAGATCCATCTCGGGTCCTGAACGATGTCCGACTCCCACTGTGTCTCTGAGTGATGATGACCATCTGCAGCATGTGCCAGCCAGACTTCACTTCAATCCACTAAAACAGACTTCACAGAGAATGAATTGATGCAAACTCAAAGACATGGGATTCATGAGCCACTATCTGAAGCATGGGCTTACGAACTGACTTTCTAAAAAGACTTTGATAATAGCCAGCAATTGTGAGAGGTTTGGACAATGATGTTTGTATTGTCAGAGTTGAGAATTTTGACAGCTGCCTTTAAGGTCTGTTCGGCCTCTCAGCTGATTGTTTATTAGATACAGAACAAACACCCACACAAACTTACATGGCTAAGCAATATCCCTTATAAATTATATACTGTAATAACTTTGGGAAATTTCATGTCCCAGGTGTTGATTTGAGCTTTTTGCTATTTGAAGGTCACGTAAAAATTCATTTAGAATCTTTTAACCATGTTTGCATAATTTTATTTTTGGTACACATTTTGTTTGACTTCTCCAAGACTTAGACTTTAAATTTAAACTATGAAAATCCATATATATATATATATATATATATATATAGGGAAAGCCGCTGGTAACGCGCCGTAGATCCAACTGCAAAGTTCTGCTTACAGAGGTGAGTGGAACAGTAGTGAATTTCAGCTTGCTGCACAACTGCTTGGCTCCGAAGAAAAAAAATAAATAAAATCGGACTGACAGACGCACGCCCGCTTCCCTTTATACCCGTATGTCCGGGGGCAGGACATGCAAATTCTGGCTGCCAATTTCTCATTGGCCTTTTCTCAAGTTCAGAGGTATGTGAGGCTCTCAAGAAAGACCCCTTGTTACATTCGACACAACGTTGAATGAGTGACAGAAGGGGAACATATAATTTCTGTGCACAAAGATGTTTTAAATTAAAAATAAATAAACAATACTAGGAGAAAAGCATGAGTGTGCTTTTTGGAACTCTAACAAAGCCCAAATCTATTAAGTTATTTTTTATACTTTTGAAAAAATGCTGGCAAAATTCCCTTTATTAAATTAGGCTAAATAAATGACCAAATGAATAAAGCATTAAATAAAATTATCAATTACCAAATAAAAGAAATATATATTTTTAGACCTATATATGCCTTTTCTTTACATAAACTTAAATTAGCCTTAACCTGTCAGAATGTTCTAAACTTTTTCAAGACTAGATAAAACTATTTGTTCAGTGAGTTCACTTTCAGAAAATGAGCTTTTGAACATTTAAAAAATAATCAAATATTTTAAATCTAGCCCTCTTTATAATGCTAAAATGAATTTTCGATGAAAATCAAGTTCAGTCGGTCATTAAAAGTTGCTAGACAAATATGTGGGACATAATACAATGCTTTAGATTAGATGATTGTTCAAAATAGCCTATTGAATATCAGGAATGTATCATATGTAAACCCAGATATTACACCGCATCAATTTTTCTTTAATAGCTGTGCACACAGCATATACACCTTGATGGATGGTCCTTATAGTGAGACTAAAAGTTTCCCTACTACTTGGTGCAGGTTACCAGCTTGACCAGGGCCATGACGATTCGCTTTCGGGTCAGAACCGGTCGGTGGCAACCTGCAACAGGCGCAACATCAGGACAAATATTACAGTCCTATCAGAAAGGCAACTGCTCCCTTTTTATTGCAATTCATCTTCTTCTGATTGCATTTTTTTTATTATTATTAAAATGACAGTGAGCTGTCTAATTTCAGTGAATTGTCTCAATATCCTTCCCATTTTACCAAAATTTGGAGGGGAAAAAATTAGGGATATCTGGGTGGCGAAAAGTACACAGTTAGCAATTAAACACATTTCTGTATCAAAACAGCTTAAGGGTAGATTTCTTTTACGATAAACCCAAACTTATGCAACAAAGTGCTTTTTTAAGCATGACGTCATCACGCACACCATTTTTATCGATAAAAGGCCATTTGAATGGAAACAGGCAGAAGACGGCACATTTTCCTACATTTATTAATGCATTTTTCACTTTGTCGATAAAACAATAGCATGAAAAGTTGATGGAAACTAGGCTAATGATCTTTTCAGTCCTCAACAAACTATGAAGAGCATTTTTCCTGTCACTTAACTTCTGTTCCAGAGTCAGCAGGATGGACTGAACGGCTCACTATGAGTTTTCACAATTCTCCTCAGAGTTTGATGCCCATAAATCTGACAAAACCCACACACATCACCAAATATAATGTCTGGAGGCTCCAGAAGAGAGGGCAGCCATGAGAGATGAGACAGAAACTGGGTTCACACAATCTACAGTGATTTAAGTATATGTAACCTCGCATTGGAAACTAACCAGGCAAGACCAATCCAAACTACATTTACACTTGGGCTAATTATGGCTCTGGCTTTGATTCTGTGTAGTGGTGTTTTCTCCTAATTACATGTTTAAAAAAAATGAAAGAACTGTTTTTTAAATACCCATTGTAGTAAAGGCCCTTGCATGTCCATACTGAATGGAGTCACAAAGGGAAGAAATTAAATAGCGTGACCAATTTTATTGTTTTATATGTGTATTTTTGTAGCACAAGTTTATAATTTTGTTGTTCCGGAACTTGATGGCAGTAGCCATCTTTAGACAAACATCAAGCAAATTGAAATGGGCTAATGAGAAACTTTCAGAAATCCATTTTATCAGTCCGATCAATGGTTGCTGAAAGAATTTTTCATGTCAGTTTCCTGCTGGCATCAATTTAAAGGTATAATTCACTCAAAAATATAATACAATTTAACATGTCCTTATGTGTTTGGTGAACTATTACTTTAAGAACTGACTTTTCCCTTTAAGAGTATTGCTAAAGAAGTGGCTTCTGGTGAACTTCTGCACATGGCTAAAGGGTTATCTGATTTAAATGGCTGTAATCAAGACACCGCTGGCTGGGACTGAACCAAACACTCCCGATAGAGGTCTAATGACTCTGTCTCCAATCCAGACAGTCTGGACAATCTATCCATCTGCTGTGGGATTCATTTCCCAAAAAAATTATAATGAACTGGATCCAAAACACCCTACCCTGCAAGATCTATCTTTCACTCTCTTTCTTTCTCACAAGAGTTACAATTAAAGTCCATTTCAAGGCAAGTCAGTCCACTCTGCGGTCTTCTTAAGAATTTTCTATGGATACAAGCAGCTTAAAAGTACAGCTCCTATCTACTTCAATGGGGAAAGACCAAAACCTCCAAAACAGTTGGTTGATATTCTGTATAAAAAACATTGTGCTACTTTGACATGTCCAGCTAATGCACATGCATGTTCTCAAACTAACTGACATGCAATGTCGTAATCTAAAAGGTGATTGGTTCTTTTTCCTTTTCTACATCCACCATGTTGGGTGTTCAATTTCTCCCATTAATTTTTATGCGAGTGTACTGTCTCAGGCTAAATTGTCTCTGTTACAATTCACTCAGTTGTCCCTGGCACAAGACATCAAAACATGAACCATGATCAAAATTGACACCTTTATTCCTTCAGTTTTGATTCACTAATTAAAAACCCCATTATACAGAATATACATTTATCTGGAATCATTTGCTCTTCTTCCTGAAATAATAGTATGGCAAGTCACTAGTTTGTGTATCGGCCAAATTAATTCCTGTGGAAGTCGAGGTGGACTGTGGGATTGACAACAGTGTTGAGCAAGTGTGGAGAACAGCAGAGAGCATCAAAAATGTTAAGGATTCCTCAGCTTTATGCAAATGAGAAGCAGAAAATGCCAGGTGCGAGCCATTCACTGTGAGCTGAAAATATTGTCATCTGCCATGAGTGCTTCAACATATGAAGATAATGCTGGAGTTTCTGCTGAATTCACGCTATAATCACAATAAGACTTCAAATGTTGATTGCACGCATTCATTTTGTCAATACTGTGGCTTGGTAAGCATAAGTGACACTCCAAGCAGACTTGACAAATGAAGACTGCATGCATTTATTGTGACTACTGTGGCTGGATAAAAAGTACAATTAATTAACACAGTCTTTGTACTTTGGGCATTTAGAAATAAAGTTTACATCTTTCTGATTATCACGCATATTTATAATAATATATTGACCGCAAACTGTGTTAGAAATGGCACACCACATACTGCTCTTACTATTTCTGCCATAGACTGATGTGGTATATGTAGTATGGGTAGTATGCCTTTGCGAACACAGCCATAGACAACACACATTCACTGTAATGCCCCAAAGCGGCAGCACTAAAGCATGGTTAGCAGCGTAAAGATGATTTTTCCATGGACAAGATGAAAATAAAATACTTGCTTTATTCCCAGTTATAGTTTCAGTACACCTCATCTTTAAACTGAAGATCAATAAAAGACATACAGGATTCAATATTACATATAATATTCAATATTATTATCCTTCAGTCTACAGTAGGGCTAAAATATGGACTTG
The DNA here is from genome assembly GCF_025860055.1 of Xyrauchen texanus. Classification (NCBI taxonomy): domain Eukaryota; kingdom Metazoa; phylum Chordata; class Actinopteri; order Cypriniformes; family Catostomidae; genus Xyrauchen; species Xyrauchen texanus. The sequence continues at coordinate 17,677,906 of NC_068323.1, forward strand.
GATGCAAAAGGCAATTTATGTAATAGGTCTGCAATCCAATGCTGAATTATGGTTCATTTTCGAAAATGAGCTAAACCCCTCTGACCTCTGACCTTTGATCCTTCCTCGCTCTGACCCTCGACCCACATGTGGCAGTGATCACAACCAATAAGATCGCAGGAATGGATAATGAGAGGAAAAGGACTAAAAGGAAACAGATTTACACACACACACACACACACACACACACACCTCAAGATTTTAGTTATTTGGCCTGAGAAAATCACATCATTTTATGAATGTTGAGCGCTTGGTGTCAGACTCTATGATTAGGGCTAGCCTGCTGTGTTGTCTATCATTTGCAACTTTTACATTTCTTCATGACCACACTGCCTCCCTCTTTTTCCTTTCTATCTTTGAAAGACACTCAAAGTTTTATTTGAGTCATGTAGTAGCAAGTAAAATATATACAGTGAGGAAAATAAGTATTTGAACACCCTGCTATTTTGCAAGTTCTCCCACTTAGAAATCATGGAGGGGTATGAAACTGTCATCGTAGGTGCATGTCCACTGTGAGAGACATAATCTAAAAAAAAAAAATCCAGAAATCACAATGTATGATTTTTTAACTATTTATTTGTATGATAAAGCTGCAAATAAGTATTTGAACACCTGAGAAAATCAATGTTAATATTTGGTACAGTAGCCTTTGTTTGCAATTACAGAGGTCAAACGTTTCCTGTAGTTTTTCACCAGGTTTGCACACACTGCAGGAGGGATTTTGGCCCACTCCTCCACACAGATCTTCTATAGATCAGTCAGGTTTCTGGGCTGTCGCTGAGAAACACAGAGTTTGAGCTCCCTCCAAAGATTCTCTATTGGGTTTAGGTCTGGAGACTGGCTAGGCCACGCCAGAACCTTGATATGCTTCTTACAGAGCCACTCCTTGGTTATCCTGGCTGTGTGCTTCGGGTCATTGTCATGTTGGAAGACCCAGCCTCGACCCATCTTCAATGCTCTAACTGAGGGAAGGAGGTTGTTCCCCAAAATCTCGCAATACATGGCCCCAGTCATCCTCTCCTTAATACAGTGCAGTTGCCCTGTCCCATGTGCAGAAAAACACCCCCAAAGCATGATGCTACCACCCCCATGCTTCACAGTAGGGATGGTGTTCTTGGGATGGTACTCATCATTCTTCTTCCTCCAAACACGGTTAGTGGAATTATGACCAAAAAGTTCTATTTTGGTCTCATCTGACCATATGACTTTCTCCCATGACTCCTCTGGATCATCCAAATGGTCATTGGCTAACTTAAGACGGGCCTTGACATGTGCTGGTTTAAGCAGAGGAACCTTCCGTGCCATGCATGATTTCAAACCATGACGTCTTAGTGTATTACCAACAGTAACCTTGGAAACGGTGGTCCCAGCTCTTTTCAGGTCATTGACCAGCTCCTCCCGTGTAGTTCTGGGCTGATTTCTCACCTTTCTTAGGATCATTGAGACCCCACGAGGTGAGATCTTGCATGGAGCCCCAGTCCGAGGGAGATTGACAGTCATGTTTAGCTTCTTCCATTTTCTAATGATTGCTCCAACAGTGGACCTTTTTTCACCAAGCTGCTTGGCAATTTCCCCGTAGCCCTTTCCAGCCTCGTGGAGGTGTACAATTTTGTCTCTAGTGTCTTTGGACAGCTCTTTGGTCTTGGCCATGTTAGTAGTTGGATTCTTACTGATTGTATGGGGTGGACAGGTGTCTTTATGCAGCTAACGACCTCAAACAGGTGCATCTAATTTAGGATAATAAATGGAGTGGAGGTGGACATTTTAAAGGCAGACTAACAGGTCTTTGAGGGTCAGAATTCTAGCTGATAGACAGGTGTTCAAATACTTATTTGCAGCTGTATCATACAAATAAATAGTTAAAAAATCATACATTGTGATTTCTGGATTTTTTTTAAATATTATGTCTCTCACAGTGGACATGCACCTACGATGGCAATTTCAGACCCCTCCATGATTTCCAAGTGGGAGAACTTGCAAAATAGCAGGGTGTTCAAATACTTATTTTCCTCACTGTATCTATGATCTGAACTGCATTTTGAATGCTGTTTTATCTGTGAAATAATCATCATTTGTTACTTTTGTTCAGTCTTTTATTGAGCTATCAACTACAACCCCAATTCCGAAAAGGTTGGGACAGTATGAAAAATGCTAATAAAAACAAGAGTGATTTGTTAATTATATTCACCCTTTGCTATTCTGAAAGCAATACAACTACACATTGTATGATGTTTTACCTAGTGAATTTCATTGTTTTTTGCAAATGTACAATTATTTAAAATCAGATGATTGCAACACACTCCAAAAGAAGTTGAGACAGTCAAGTTTTTACCACTGTGAAACTTTAGCATTTCTTCTAATAACACTTGAGCATTTAGGCACTGTAGACACAAGTTTGTTAAGTTTAAAAAGTGGAATTTTCCCCATTAGTCCATATGCAGGTCCATTATGCAGCTACATAATTGTACGGGGTCTTTGTTGCTGTATTGTTCGCTTCATAATGCACCACACATTCTCAATTGGAGATGGTCAGGACTGCAGGCAGGCCAGTCTTGCACCCGCACTCTGCTTATTCGGCCAGTATGTAGTTTGAAGTTATCCTGCAGAAATTTCTGTGATGTCCCTGGAAAAGATGGTGCTGGATGGAAATATATGCTGCCCCAAAATAATTACATATGTCTCCATTAACGGTGCTCCCACAGATGTGTGAGTTGCCAATGCCATGGGCACTGACACCCCTGGCCCATACAGACACTGGCTTTTGGACCTGATACTAATAACAGCTTGGATAGTCCTTATCCGGGCCAAAGAGGAAAACACGACAGCAGTGTTTTTCAAAAACATTTTGAATTGTAGACTCATCTTTCCAAAAACACAGTTCTGTTCTACTTACCATCTAAGGTGAGTCCGAGTCCAGTGAAGTCGGCAGCACTTCTAGACAGTGTTGATGTAGGGCTTCTGCTTTACACAGTAAAGTCTTAACTTGCATCAGTGGATGCAGCGGTGAATGGTGTTGACTAAATTTTACTAAAGGTTTACTAAATTAATCCCAAACCCGTGTTCATGATATCAATTACAGATGAATGATATTTTTAAGACAATGATGTCTGAAGGATTAGAGATAATGCGCATTCAGAAGTGTTTTTTGTCTTTTCAGATTTGACCAGATTCCTTGAATCTTTTAAATATATTGTGCCCTGCAGAGGATGAAATGCCCAAAATTCTTCCAATTTGTCTTTGAGGAACGTGCTGGATTATTTGCTGATGCATCTGTTGGCAAATTGACAAGTCTTGAATGATCCTTGCTATTGAAGGACTATGCTGTTTTTGGAATCTCCTTATACAGTATACAGTGCCATGACACGATTGCCTCACCTGTTTAACATCTCCTGTTTCACAACGCCTTGTAATTTTAACTCATCAAATTGTTATTAGTCTTAAATTGCCCATCTCAACTTTTTTGGAGCATGTTACAATCATATGATTTGAAATCACAGTACATAAAAAAAAATGAAATTCGCAAGGTAAAACATCATAAAATGTGTAGTTGTAATGTTTTTAATTTAGCAAAGGGGAATATAATTTACAAATCACTCCTTTTTGTTATTGTTAGCATTTTTCATATTGTTCCAACTTTTTTGGAATTGGGGTTGTAATTCAAATAAACCTGCCCCTAAATGGAACATAACAATTAAATCATAATTGTTGGTCGCTTAATATGTCAGTTAGACCATTGTTTCTTGTCTAAATGGGCAGTTCCTGGCCAGAATAAACTGCAAAGAGGGCCTGACTTTCTTGTTTTTCAAACATCTGCCTAAACAATACTATATGACACTATGGCAACACCAGATTCTTCATAAGTACCAAGAGTCAAGAGAAAGCATCCTCCCCACAACCTACATGTACAGAGTAGTGCTGGGCACTATGACGATATCGTGATGATGATATAAAGTGTCAAATGATAGAGATTTTGCTATATAGCGTATATCGGGGTATTTAAATTATCCATGTGCGCAACACGAGCGTATCTATTAGTGGTCATGCTTCACATGAGACAAAAACCAGGCCTGAGCGTGAAATGAATGGCGGCCGGTAAAATTTTCACTAAAGCAATGCAGATTAGGCAAACAGTCCCACAAACTAGTTGCTGATTCTTTGCAATTCTGATTTTGAATATGATATGATATACAGAAAAGTCAAGAAAATGAAGGGAAGCTTGTTATTAAACAGGTGTAAAATCTGAGTTGTTGTCAGAGAGCGAGAGTGAGATAAAGAGACCCAAGAGCAGAGGAACATTTCAAAAGATTTATTAACAATAAATATTCAGTTCAGCTGTGCTGGTGAAGACCGAGTATCCCGGAACTGACTGCAGTAGCGGGCAGAAGTTTGTGGATGCATGTGAGCCAAGGCCGCACAATGGGCAAATCTGTGAATAGTGTGTTAGTAGGTGAGTGTGTGCATTGTGGAAGTCAGGAGCAGATTCGTAGGAATCCTCCATTGAAATGTAGTGAGGTGCAGAGAACAGCGGCAAGCAGAGGGGAAGGCAATCACACTCCAATTAGCGACATCTCACTATGAATGAAATCAAATGGTACTTACAATAAATCACACCCAATAAAATGGGCAATTCACACATAACATGCTATCTCTATAACCAGTAATCTCAAAACTACAAGTGAACAAATACATCATATTTCTTAATGAATGAATTAACAGAAATATATCCTTCTTCACAGACTATCGGAAAAGAGAAACATGGAAAGATATAACAAATCTCAAATACTCACATTAAGATCAAAGATACACACAAAAGGAAAAGGAAGAAATTACTTCCACCCTGAGCAGTGAATTCCATTCAAATGAGCTAGCCCATGAACACGTGCGCTCCCCTCTACTATGTCTGTAAAGCGCCAAGCGACGAAAATGCGCACAAAATCACATGACCCATTGTATAACTATCATATATATATATATATAAATGAGAGAGAGAGAAAGTTTCTTTTGACAGAGATTAAAGCACAAATTGTTTAAAAAAACAACCGTAGCAATGTGAAAGAACATCATGCTAATTTTTTTTGCTTTGGTCTTTAACGAGTTTGAGGGTCCAGTTTAATATTAAGTGATAGACTACTCTCCGTTCTCACATACCAACTGCTGAGTCTCACAAGCAAGCAGGAAAAATGTAATTACCACAATAAAGTTTCGCTGTGACCGCTTTACCACACCAGCGTTTGATCATGGCGAACTTGTCAATCTCTCCTGCACCACAAATATATCACACATTTCAATTAAAGGACATTTTAGGCAAGGCCTAAATTTGCAGATCAGTTAGTTAGCGGGGTGCGCAAAGGCAAGCAAAGCTATAAACTATACTACTTAATGGTGTGTATCTCAGTGGTGTGTGACTGCACTTCCTGTGCTTCAAACAAGAATGAGACCACAAGTTGTGCAGATTATTGAGGAAAGGCGTGCAATTACTTTTCTAAGTAAGCAGTCTGGCGAATGATAAAATAGGAGAAAAAAAAAAGTCAGACAGATTTACATTGAAGAAGGGATCTGAGATATATCTATTAACTAGAATATCAGACTTTGGGCTGGTCTCTTTTGACTTGGTACACTACTGGTAGCCACTGTGGTTGCCATCTTTTCATCAAGCGAATATGGGATGCTTAAACATTTTGAGCATTTAAAAATGGGACATTTTGCAACAAGATCACGTGAGAAGTCAACATATTGCTCCCGAATATTCAAGTACCCTGACATCAACCCCATTCTTTCGAGTTACTGACAGGTGCCATCTCCCATCAGACATTTTTGCATCAGTTTAAATGTGTTTACCATTTTCCTGTGACATGACAGATAGCATGTTGCATAACCAACCTTATAGACCCAGGTTCTCGTTCCCACGCCAAAAGCGGGAAGTAATCTCAATCACATAATCAGTGCCGAGTGTGAATCTGAGGTTCCATTTTCGCTCAAAACCTAACTGTCAGTTGAGAAAAAATTTAGAGTTGAGGTTTGGGTTAGGCAGAATGGTTTATAAAATATGCATTCATCTTCACTATTACATCTTTTACAACAATAAACAACTTACTTTTGGTGCCAATTTGGTACACACTTTTGGTGGACATTTCACCTGGAAACTGAAGTTCACATTTGCCATACGTTCAACAACAATTCCAGCTGCAGACACTGGTGGCAGTGGTTCGTATTTCAGTAAGCACAGACTGATTTTAGCTTAAGAACTTTCGACCTACTGTTGTCAAATTCACAGTGAGATCAGTCTGCATTTTGCCTTCCAAAAACACTAAAATGTAGCAGTAGGTTTTAAATTCTATTACGTTTTCTTTGTTTTTTCAGTTTTTGTTAACCTTCTTTAGCAATGTAGAGAGAGAGCACAAGTGAAAGAATAAAAGATAGCAGGAGAGGAACTGAATGCAGCTGAAAATTTGTGATGTTTTAGTATTACAAATTTTATTCCACCCCAAATTGCATAAATTCCACAAGCATATGGCATTTCTTAATGTAAAGCCCTGGCATCATTTACAACTAAAAGCAACTTGCTTTACAACTCACTTTTGGCATCCCTGCATGGACATTTCAATCAGAAAAAGGAGATTACATATGCTCATACGTTCAACAACACTTACAGCTGCAGCCACTGGGGGAAGTAGTTTGAATGCCAGCCTGTTCAGACCGATTTTAGCTGAAGAACTTTCAACCTACTGTCACCAAATTCACAGAGTGATCAGTCTGTGTTTTGCAGTCCATCCAGTTTGTAGATTCAATGAGAGGCACTATGCTTTAAATACAATGGTAAATGGTCTACCCTTATATAGTGCTTTTTTTAACCTTAGAGGTTACCAAAGCTCTTTACACTGTGTCCCAATCACCCATTCACACACACATTCACACTCACATTCACACACCAATGACGGCAGCGCTGCCATGCAAGGTGCTAGTCTGCCATTGGGAGTGTCTTGCCCAAGGACACTTCGGCATGTGGAGTCGTGTGGGCTGGGAATCGAACCACTAATCCTGCGATTGGCAGCTGACCCGCTCTACCACCTGAGCCACTTAAATATGGGTGTCTCTTCCAGGTAATCTTCACTTCTCTGAAAATACAGGACATTCTGGCTAATACGGGACAGCTAGCCACCCTAGTAGTCACCAACAATATCCTAACAGGTAGCAGTAGGTTTTGCATAGGCAAGCTCCACTTATATTTTCCTCAGAAAATGTAAAAATCTAGTTTGATTTCACTAATACTTTAGTCTTTACCAATGTAGAGAGGGAGTGCGCAAGGGAAAGAATGAAAAAGAACAGGGGAGCAACTGAAAGCAGTTGAGACACATAGACCATTGGGACTATCTTAATTGAATGCATATGTTGGTCATGCTTGTTTTAGCCGGGCTGATTGCTGTGATAGGGGATTGATGTCAACTTTCACGTTTAAAAAGGAATGATGAGCAGAACTATGCTTGTAAATTATCAGGCAATGTCCTTGACCCACTGAAGATAGAAAATTTATAATTTCTATAAACATACATGCACACACATAGACAATTATCTCGGTGGAGTTTCCAAAATTTTCAAAAACATCTCGTTCGGTTTCCCAGAGCTAACTACACATTCAGAGACTCCCATATCCCCACTTGCAAATAACACGTTGTTTTCTAACACAGAGCTGGGCGTATACAAGCCTGTGGATGTGGTATAAGCAATGCAGTGGTTAAACTCACCACACACACGCCTTTGTGTCCAACCAGCAACCAAGCTTATTATGACATCAGCCACACTCGTTATGACATCATCAACAGGGGGTCGCAGTGCTTTCCAAACTTCAGTCACCACAGGCCCGCAACACGGCACTGTTAGGTATTAAAGAGAGCCAGTGTTAGACCACATTTGTGACTTGTGGAAATAGTGGAGATATGTGAATACAGTATATATTATTTAAAATATAATTTTCACTCCCCAATAACCTCAGGTCTGTTAAGATGCTAGTGTACTTCCTGTGTATCCTGGCTATGGAAGCAGTTTTCAAGTCTTTCCAGGGGGAGAGACAATGTGGAAAGAGACGAAAACACAAAAACCTCAGACAGCACCCCAAGGATAAAGTATTTATTATTTAGTTCAGCGCTCCTGAGAGGAGATTTGTAATTTTGAGTCCAAGAATATATTACACGAATGGGATAAATTGTATGTGATGACATGTACTTTAAGTGCTATATACCCTCCTGTAAAATACAAACCCATTTCCGAAAAAGTTGGGACAGTATGGAAAAACAAAAAGGAGAAATCTGTCAATTATTTTCACCTTTTGCTATACTGAAAGCTTTACAACTACTGCTTTTTGAAAATGTACAGTCATTTCAAATTATATGATTTTAACACACTCTAAAAAAGTTGAGACGGGCAATTTAAGACTAATAACAATTTGAGGAGTTAAAATAACAAGGCGATGTGAAACATGAGATGTTAAACAGGTGAGGCATTCGTGTCATAGTATATAAGGAGCCTCCAAAAACAGCCTAGTCCTTCAAGAGCAAGGATTATTCCAGACTTTTGCCAACAGATGCTTCAGCAAATAATCCAGCACATTGAAATCAATGTTCCTCAAAGGCAAATTGGAAGGATTTTGGGAATTTCACCCTCTATATTATTCAAGGAATCTGGTCAAATCTCAGTGAGTAAAGGGCAAGACGAAAACCACTTCTGAATGTGCATGATCGCTGATCCCACAGATGTCACGGTCTTAAAAAACACCATCCATCTGTAATAGATATCATGAACATGGGCTTGGAATTAATTTAGTAAACCTTTACGTTAGTCAACACCATTCACCGCTGCATCCGCAGATGCAAGTCAAGAATTTACTATGTAAAGGAGAAGCCCTACATCAACACTGTCCAGAAGCGCTGACGAATTCTCTGGGCTCGGTCACATCATAGATGGAAAGTAGAACAGAACTGTGTTTTTTGGCCTGAAGGGTCCACAGTTCAAAATGTTTTTGAAAAACAAAGCTGTCGTGTTATCCGAGCCAAAGAGGAAAAGGGCCAGCCAAGTTTTTATTAGTGTCAGGTCCAAAAGCCAGTGTCTGTATGGGCCAGGGGTGTCAGTGCCCATGGCATGGGTAACTCTCACATCTGTGAGAACACCATGAATGCAGACAGATATGTAAAAATTTTGGAGCAACATATATTGCCTCTCAACACAGTCTTTTCCAGGGACATCCCTGCATTTTCCTGCAGGACAACTTCAAACCACATACCTCCCGGATTACAAGTGCATGGCTGTGTAAATGGAGAGTGCAGGTGCTAGATTGGCCTGTCTGCAGTCCTGACCATCTCCAATTGAGAATGTGTGGCACATTATGATGTACACTATCCAGCAATGAAGACCCCGTTTAGCCAGAGGGGAACTGGCCCCCACAGGGAGTCTGGTTTCTCCCAAGGTTATTTTTCTCCATTAATCAACATCTTATGGAGTTTTATTTTTTTTATTCCTTGCCACAGTCGCTTTCAGCTTGCTCACTGGGGTTATAAATACAATTATTATTTAATTACTTATTTTTAAACATGATTAACAATCTTATTTGATCTAATTACACAATGATGATTCATCGACATTATAGACATTATAGTTTTATCGTCTGTTAATTCCTGATCTTCTGTAAAGCTGCTTTGAAACGATGTGTGTTGTGAAAGGCGCTGTACTTGACCCCGTACAATGGTTCTGCTAAAGACCTACATAATGGATGAATGGGGAAAATTCTACTTTCTAAAGTTAACAAACTTGTCTCTTCAGTGCCCAAATGCTTAATAACCGATATTAGAAGAAATTATTATGTTTTACAGTGGTAAACACTCAACTGCACCAGATTGTTTTCATCTGATTTGAAATTAATGTACATTTTCAAAAAACAATGAAATTCTCAAGGTAAAACATCATATAATGTGTAGTTGTAGTGCTTTCAATATAGCAAAGGGTGAATATAATTCACAAATCACTTTTGTTTTTTTATTACCATTTCTCAAATGATTCATATTGCAAATTATATTATGTTATAATTTCAACTACACCCCTAAACATTTGGTATCAGAGAAAATCCCAAAATGTTAACTACAGCAATAACTTATCAGGTTATATATATATGATATACAATGGCCTCTAAAAAAAATGTTTATCACATGATCTATGAACAATTTGCTACGTTTTATTAAAAAAAAAAAAAAAAAAAAAAGTTACATTTGTGACTTAATTTTGAACAATATATCTAGCATCTTATGTGTGTGTGTGTGTGTGTGTGTGTGTGTGTGTGTGTGTGTACACATATATGCAGGGTTGGGGAGTAATGATATACATGTATCAGGATTACGTATTTAAAATAAAAAATACAAGTAGCTGTATTCCACTACTACAATTAGATTTATCTAGCTTTAGAAACAACACTGCATAAGATATTTAGGTTTTTCAGAAAAAGAGGAGCATTTTGGTGATGATCCGTGAATTTTCCAGCATGATGGAGCACCATGTCACAAGGCAAGAGTGATAATGAAGTGGCTCGGAGATCATTACATAAAAAGTTTGGACCCATGGTCAGGCAACTCCCTGAATCTTAATCCCATAGAGAACCTGTGGTCAATCCTCAAAAGGCGAGTGGACAATCAGAAGCCCACAAATTGTGATCAACTCAGAGCACTAATAAGTCAAGAATGGATCGCCATCAGTCAGGATTTCAACCAGAAGCTGATATCCAGCATGCCAGATCGAAGGTTATTAAGAACAAGTGTCAACACTGTAAATATTAACTCTTTGCATATATTGAATGTTTTTGCCAATAAATGACTTTAAATCTTATTAAATACTTATCATCGTTTTCCAGTATACCATAGAAACATGTGAAATAATCTACAAATACTGAAGCAGCAAACTTTGCAAACACAAAATGTATGTCACTGCCAATACTTTTGGCCACGGCTTATACACACACACACACACACACACACACACACAGTATGTATTCACTGAGTCAAGCCCTTGATCGTGATGTTGCTAGTTCCGTGCTTGTTTTTGTACAAAACAAAAATAAAAACTCTTAAATGTGTACTTGTGGTTTATTTCCTTAAAATAAATACATCTGTCTGGTGCAAAGACTTGCATATACTTTTAACTGTACACTGTCCGTACTATAAGGCAGTTGTCCTGTATATCACGATGTTGTGCTCATTCAGCTCTCTCTAGTGGTGAAAACCGAACAGCGCCTGTAAACGTGAAACACTCCTTACGCATGCGCTGTGTACAGCCGGCCCATAGAGCGATATAAACATGTCAGTTTTCAGTTTTCGGTTTACCTGGACACCGCAGCAGCTGTGCACTCTTAAAATCCTCTAGACATGGAGATATTTCGTCCTTTTGACGACAAGGGGTCTCGCAGTTATGAAACGGGGGGTAATTTAAGCTGCTGGAGGCATGGAGGAGGTGTCATTGAAGTGGGTTTCAGGTGAGCCCCTTACGTACGAGCAAAATAAATGCAATGAACTACAGATTTATTTTGCATTGACATATCAGGAAAATGGAATACGTTGCATTGTTATAGATGAAGGGTTTTAACCATTTATGCCACTGAAAATGAAAAAGACAGGTTGAAAGAAAGATGATGCTACTGATTTACATAATCCCATTAACAAAGTGCTCTTAAAGTTTATCATGGATGGTATCCATATTTAACTTCCTACAGGTACTTTAAAACTATAGATACTTGGTATTGATTTTAATAAGTTCAGATCTTCCTCATGCCATTCCAGATGTGTATGACTTTTTTGCTAAACACAAAGATTTTTAGAAGAATATCTCAGCTCTGTAGGTCCATGCAATGCAAGTCAACAGAGTCCAAATCGTTGAAGCTCAAAAAGCACATAAAAGATATTAAATAAATAAATGTATTCACTTTTCGGTGTGTCGCTTCATTAAAAAATAGTTTATGGCACCTTTAAATTGTTTGAAGGACTTCAAACAGACAATATCTGATGCCAGATGTCTCATCATACTTGATGGAACTTCATTTGTCTTTTTTTAGAGTTGAGCCACAGTTTTTTCAGCTGTCAATTATTCCATACTTGCTCTGTGTGCCTTCAGCAGGACTTCTATGAGGTTTTGGGGGGTCCCTCATACAGCCACTCAGAAAGAGATTAAGAATGCATACTACCAGGTTTGAGAACTCATGTCAAATCAGTTTTCATCTTTGAAGCTGTTTCGCTCCAGCAGTTTAACATGAATATTTTCTCTCAGTTGGCCAAGAAATACAATCCAGACACCAACCCAGACGACCCCCAAGCAAAAGAGAGGTTTGCCAAACCGGCCGAATCAAATGAGGTAAGGAATGTTTTGGTGTGTGTTGGTATGCATTTAATGTTTTGTGCATTTAATGTGCACTTGTATTTGAGTAAATGTTTTGGATAACTCACACAAAAAGTACTCACCCTCATGATATCCCAGGTGTGTATGACTGACTTTCTTCACCAGAACACATTTGAAGAAAAATATCTCATCTCAGTAGGTCCTTAAAATGCAAGTGAATAGATATTTCACTTGTGAAGCTCCAAAAAAAAAATCACAGACAGTCAGCATAAACATCAATACGACTCCAGCTGTTAATTTAATGTCTTCTAAAGAACATTTTCTAAACACTTTTAAAATTACTTTCGGTGCAAAAAAAAAAAAATCTCAATATTTAAGTACATATTAACTCTAAATTATCACTTCCGGTAAGCTTCACGAGAGGAAGGCTGTCACACAGTCTCTCGTGTAACATATTCCGTTGCCATGATACAGATGTAACTCAATGTTTGAACAGACACCTGAAGTGAGACACAGCTAAACAAAAATCAAAGATCACTGTCTCACATTTTGTTATGTTACAGCCTTATTCAAAAATTTATTAAATTCATTATTTTCCTCAATTCCACAAATAATACCCTAGCACCTAATAATAATAGCACCTTTGGCACCAATTACAGCCTGTTTTTGTGTATGATGCTACAAGCTTGGCACAGTTTCTCCCATTCTTTGCAGGACCTCTCAAGCTCCATCAGATTGGATGGGGAGCATCAGTGCACAGCCATGGCTCGGTTTGCGCTCTGACATGCACTGTTATATAGACAGGACCTTATATAGACAGGTGTGTGCCTTTCCAAATCATGTCCAATCAACTGAATTTACCACAGGTGGACTCCAATCAAGTTGTAGAAACACCTCAATGATGATCAGTGGAAACAGGATGCACCTGAGCTACATTTTGAGTGTCATGGCAAAGGCTGGAAATATTTATGTACATGTGATTTTTTTCAGGTTTACATTTGCAAAGATTTCAAACAAACTTCTTTCATGTTGTCATTATGGGGTATTATTATTTGTAGAATTTTGAGGAAAATAATGAATATAATCCATTTTGGAATAAGGCTGTAACAACAAAATGTGGAAAAAGTGAAGCGCTGTGAATACTTTCCGGATGCATATATATAAATATATATATCTTTTGCTTTGTTATTTACATGTCAATAACATTTTTTAATCAGAAACATTTAGAGAAGGTTGTTTTGTCCCAGCTTTCACCATTTGTACTGGAAAATGAAATTTTAGAAATTTAGATAATTTCCAATCATGATTTAGAGCCCATCACAGTATAGAGTCTGCTCTTTTAAATGTCTCAAATGACTTTGGGTTTTCTGTGATTTTAATTATGTTAGACCTTAGTGCCACATTCAACACTATTGATCACGCCATTCTTTTAAACTGTCTGGAGTTGGCATTCGTGTGACTGCACTAAAATGGTTTGAGTCATACCTGGAACGGAGAACGTTCTCTGTGAAAATAGGAAACTCCTCATCCTCCTCAGTTACCATAAAATATGGCCTCCCTCAAGGATATATTTTGGGTCCAAATATTATCTTTTTATGTATGTGGCCTTTAGGGACTTTTTGTGGCCATCATGGCATCCCTAACCATCGGTATGATGATACACAATTATATCTTCTTTTGAAAATTTTGAATAAATGTGTCTTTGAAGCCCCTCATTGGCTGCCAGGAAGATATTAAACAATGTTTGTCAAATAACTTCCTCTAGCCAAATGAAAGTACCGGTAAGTTATATATTGTTATTTTTGGCCCACCTAAACATAAAGAAGAGATTGCAGAGACAAGCTCCTTTATCAATGACCATAAAAGACAATGTGAAAAATCTTGGCATCATATTTGACTCCACTCTTAAATTTGATAAACAAGTAAAATCCTTTGTTAAAGGCAGTTTTTACCAGCTTAGAATGATTTCCAAATTAAAACCTTTATTTAATTTTAAAGATATGGAGACAGTTATAACCCTTTTATAACATCTTGCCTGGACTACTGCAGCAGTCTTTACTTTGGATTCTGTCAGCAGCAATTCTCTTGTCTGCAGCATGTGCAGAATGCCGCAGCCAGGCTATTAACAGGTACTAGGAAGAGAGAAAATGTTACTCCTGTTTTGTGTTTTCTTAACTCTTTGCCAGTTCAGTATAGAATACATTTTAAGATTGTATTATTTGCTTTTAATGCACAATCAGCCTACAAAATGTATTGCAGATCTCTTAAGCCTCTATACCTCTTCAAGGACTTTAAGATCTACAAATCAAATGCTGCTGGCTGCCCTTAGGTCTAGGTTAAAATGAAAGGGTGATCAAGCTTTTTCTGTAATTGCTCCAAAATTGTGGAATAATCATCCTCTTCAAATTCACATGTCTCCTTCAGTTGATACTTTTAAATCAAGCTTGAAATATTATCTTTTTACATTGGCCTTTCAAGTCTTAGAAATTAAATATAGGACTTTATACTTTTTGGAGTGTTTTATATTACTTGTTTATCTGGTACTTTTATAACATTACAGTGTGTTTTAAAATTGAATAATTGTAAAGCACTTTGGTCAACTGTTGTTTTAAATGTGCTTTATATAGAGTTGCTTTTATATACAGTATTATAGACTGTACATTTACTGTTTAATGGTTATAGTAATAGAAACAAAATCAACACAGATAACTTTTTGTTTTAATTTAGGTAAAAGTTCTTCAAGGCTCTGAACAGTTGGGTTGTACCTATCTTCAGGTTCGTTTTTCACTCAAAGAAGGACACAGAAGGAGCAAGAAAGAAACACAAAGACTCGCCAGAGGAGCAGATGATATTTCCAATCTCCCATCTGCTTATACAGATCGATTGTGAAGGCAAATGAGGATTGAACTGATTCAGTTTTTTTTTTATTTTATTTTTTTATATATTTGGACCCTCCACCAATACTCGGCCAGATGATGCCACAGCCTCATTGTGCTGAATGTGTGCTGTTCATTTTATAGTGTTGTTTCTGAGGAGAATGTCTGAATAAATGTTCAGAACATTATAAGCTGGTGAAATTGTTCTTATTAAAGAGACAATGGTAACATTTTACAATAAGGTTCCATTAGTTAACATGAACTAACAATGAACAATACTTTTACAGCATTCATTAATCTTGGTTAATGTTAATTTCAATGTATATTAATACATTTTTAAAACCAAAAGTTGTATATGTTAACATTAGTTAATGCACTATGAACTAACAGTGAACAAATGTATTTTCATTAACTAACATGAACAAAGATTAATAATTGCTTAAATAAATTGTTACCTAATGCATTTACTAATGTTAACAAATGTAAACTTATTATAAAGTGTCACTGGAAAATAGTGCACAAGTCGTATCGAATGTATTTACTGTGGTTTTATGGTATGCTTTTTTACCTTTTATGAAGCTTGACAGCCCAGAGTAACTATATTCACTTTCATATGGCAAAAAGACATTAAAAGATTACACACAACATAATCCATGGAAGATAGAGTTTGGTGGGTTTATAATTTTGGGGTGCACTATTGCGTAATATACACAAGTATATTAGATATTTTATTTCTTTCAATCATGGGAATGAAAGTGGCACTCTGTTGTTATGGTAAATGCATTGTCTTAATCAGGAATCTCAGCCAGTTGGGCTCAGCTTCAGTTTTCACTGTGTTCATTTGTTTTATGGTTTGATCCAGCTGATTTAAACTTTCTTTAACATTTTCTTGAAATTTTAATTAAATATAAATAAAAATAGTGCATGAACACAATTGTCACAATTTCATTTCACATTATATAAGAAACGATCAGCTAAAATTTATCTTAATTGAACAATATTTATCCAACATTGAATAATGCTGTAAAATCTACCATCTGAGTAACATTAATAAGTAGTTAATAAGTAGCATGTAAGAATAATTGGCGCCAAATAGATTTTTGTGAGCAGATTACAGAAATCGCGTGGCTGAGGCAACAGAAGAATGCTCGAGTGTGTACGACAAAACATAAGTAGTCTACTGGCATTATACAATACATCACTTTAGTTTATATATATATATATATATAAACATGTTTCATGTTCAAGTAATAATTTCAATATGAGTCAGAAATGTAAGTAATAATATGTTTACCTTGTCTCAACCACAAGCCTACTCTCATTGTTCCTCCTTCTCCTTTCCACTGGGTGGAGCTCTTTCCTTGATAATTAGACTGGACTTCAGTGAGGAGAGTAAAAAGATATGAACGTTACAATTGGTGAAACGCTGAAAGTTCACATTATCTGTCGTTAGCCTTACTTACTTAAACCCCTTTGACTCATGGTGATGTCAAGTACATGAGTCCTCCACATAGAAACGTCAGGACATGGCAAACAATGCTAGATGAAGGTTTCCATTTAGTTGTTCAACTTGAAAACCAGAAGAGAATTTGCATTCGCAAGCAACAGGTTTCTAAAATTTCGATTGGCTTTTTAGAACGTCGATTTTTGAGTAAACATAAGGCCTGCGGTTAATATTACAAAAAGCTTTAACATTTTATTTTGCATGAACAAGCTTGTCAAATGATGGGACAACCGTTGTAGGCCTAGCAACTTGTTTGCAGTTTACGTTTCTAAACTAAAGCACACAATGTCCTCAGAATTACTTTGAGGTATGACTGTGTGTACTGTTTTCAAATCAAAAACTGCTAATCTAAAAGCCACTTTAAAAATTCCCTTTGGAACAGATGAAGAATTTGTCTGGTTGGCCTGCAAATTGATGTCAGCTCTGTGGACACTCAATTGACTAGTTTCAAAGTGAATATATAGGCTATTTATGCTTATTAACAATCCTCATAGTGTGTCCATAGACAGGACGAGCTAAACTAGTATCTTAAGCTAACCAAATGTCAGCAGGTCATAAATTAGCAAAGTCGATCATTGTTTTGTTTTTGACTCGGAGTCAGAACCTGTGTAAATGTACAGTATAAATGCATGTCAGTCTGGTCTCCAAAACAGCGGCACCATCACAGCAACATCCGCGTTACAGAGCCCAGCACCCATTTAAACAGTCTATTCTGAACAGACACTGGCTCCACATACCTGACTGACACTTTGATACACAGTAGCTTTGCCCAGAGCTAATCCAGAAAAAGAAAGCGAGAGAATGACTTTGTGTATGGAGGAATGTCACCCTGTGCTAGTTTATTCTTCACTGCTTCTTGGATACTCTGAGTCTGTCACTCGACACAGTGTCTTTACAAAGCCAAAGAACTGTGAACTTCAAATGTAAACAATGTACATTACACACACAAACCGACCTATGCTGTAGAACCCTTAAGCAATGCACTAAGATCTTAAACTCTTTTGTAAATAGGCAGCTGTACAGAATAAAAGGGTAACGTGTAAAGGTGTAGGTTGTAGTATGTAGGTCATTGTACACAGACACCCTTGCACTGTCACATCCAGTAAGACAGAGAATTGTCTAAAAACACATACACAGCTTGCATCTGTGCCTCAGGCAAGAGTTAAAGGATTACATACTGTAGACAGGTCGTATAAGGGTGAACTAAACGAGGTCTTCAGCATCTGCATTGAGAGAACAATGAGCAAACATACAATATAATAAGTGAAACTCTACTTGAAGCCTGTATATGCACTGTTTGGCCAAAAAAAAGTTGCATACTCTAATAATTCATTGGACTGCCTTTAGCTTTGATTGCTTTAACTTTACAGTGTGGATTCGTTGTGGCATAGTTTACACAAACTTATACAATGGCACAACATTTATTTCCGTCCAAAGTTGCAATAAATTTTAGCCGAGATCTTGTATTGACTACAGGAGAATCAAACCACTACGTATAGTCTTCTCCAGCACACACCAAAGACTTTCAATGGGGTTAATGTCAGGACTCTGTGGTGGCCAATTCATGAGTGAAAATGATTCCTCATGCTCCCTGAGCCACTCTTTCACAATTTGAGCCAGATGAATCATTGCATTGTCGTCCTGGAATATGCCGATGTCATCATTGATGGGATTACCTGGCCATTCAGTACATTCATTTTATTGCCGCATAACATTGCTGAGCCTTGACCTGACCAATTGAAGCAGCCTCAGATCATAACACTGCCTTAAATCAAAACGGTGACTTTTTGGCCAGTATACTGCAATTCATTATAAAGGTATTCTTATTGCAATAATGCATTATAATCCCTAATAACACAACTTACAATCAGCTGTATGGTCTTTGTATTAGATTGCAATAATGCATTTTTCGCATTTATTCTTTTCAACGGCAAATTCTTAAATCTCGTGATAAGAGAGCTCTAACCAATGAACTAAAACAATCAGCTCCAAGGTGAATCACAACATTACAAGTTTTGATTTTAAGTTAAAAATTATTTGAATATATCACAAAAAGACAAAGGTACAAGACTGTGTCCGTAACATTTCTAATGAGGGAATGAACTACAATCGTATGACTTTATCAAATTGGAAAGTATGTAAAAGTATAAAAATACTGATTTAAAGTTGTTGATTATAAGTATAGAAACAATATTTTTTATATATTATTGCAAAATACTCAAATATATACAAATATACAAGCTGTTTGAGAGTGTAGGGAGACTGATTCAATTGTGTCATTCTCAGTGCTTCGTGGAAGTGGGCGGTCACTGCAGAGCTTTTTGCCCACACTTTGTTTGCCACAACTCTGACTGGTGAATCTTTCTCTTCAGGATTCACAGCTAGCGTAATTTCTTCCAGGAATTAAACTATTAACAACTTTTTAAAAATGTACTTTAAATAACACAGCAGACGCATACTGTATTTAATCAATTATCTTCAGAGCTTATGGTAGGCCTGACTTTAAAGTTTTATAAGTTATCAGTAAAAATAAATGATTTTATTTTGAATGAGTGGGTTTTTTAACCCATGGAAACAGATTGTTGCACTTTTAGACTATGTTCAGACTGACCAAGTCTGATTTTTGTGTGTATTCGAACAGAATACGATCTTCATGATTGACTGTACACACTGTGCATAGCAACTGATCAGATCTGATTTGTTCTGTCTTCATTTTCTGGCATATCTGCATCTGATGAGTGAAAAGTGATATATGCCAAAAAGCCACTAGAGGTCTGATCAGAGCGGTCAGACTGAAACTTATTTCCATGTGATTTGAATCGGATTGAAAGTAGCTTGAAATGGATATACTAATGTAGCTTGAAACTGATTTGTACAAATCATATTTTATGTGATTTTTTTGCCTTTCTGACTTGCTAAATATGATTGGATTCCAATCGGAAATGCACAAAAATTATATTTGCACTGACAGTGTGATCATTGCCTTAATGTTGTTTGCCAAGGCAAGTATCACTACTACCATCTTTAATGCCTTTTCACGTCATGCAGTTGCTGGTTTGGTATTTGATCATTTTTGGTGCTTCCATTGAGATGGAAACAGGTTTTAAAGTGGAAGTTCAGACTGTGGTTGGTGGCTCTCCTCTAGTAGGGTAGCAAAAGGGGAGAAGGACTTCTTTGTGTGGCTGACCAAGGAACATGAGGTACAGTAGTGAGCTCTGATTACTCTTAAATGTGTCTATGTGCAGAGTGGGTGGAGGGCAATACAGTGGTTCCTCCTGGGCCAGTGCCCTGTGTATAACTGCTCTCAGTACCCACTTTAAGAGTCTGATCTATATCACTTCCCTGCATAATTTTTTATTGAAATACCTAACCATAAGTATGAGCAATGTCAGGCTTTTCTTAGGAACCGTGGTGCTAGGATCAAGGCATCAAATTTCTAGATTGCCACCATTCCCATAGGCCAATTGTGTGTGTGTGTGGTAATACAATTTTTTCCAAACCCATGTTTGTTTTTTCTCATTCCTAAGAACACCAAAGCAAAGTAAATTTAGACCCTGTAAAAGCAACTTTCCTTTGACAATTAAAGAAGTACAGTGGCCCCAAAAAATATTTGGATATTTAAAAATGTGAAATGATTGTGACACATCATTAGATAACAAAAATTTTAACCAAGTACCATTTATTTTAAAGAAAGGTAGAACTCATTTTAAGCAAAGAAGATTGTCAGTTTTTAAATGATAAAACAATAGATATCTAGAATGTTGTTCAAAATGTAGACAAACAGTATTTGGACAATTTCTCATTTTCAAACTAACATGTGCTGAACTGCACCATTAGTTTCCATGCTGGGATACCTGTGTAAACGTAAGTGGAACTTAGTTGACACTTTGAATCAACTTAAATTACCTTGTTACCAGCTGGTTAAGAGTAATTGCAAAAATGGCTCAGAAAAGCGACATTAGAAAAGGTCTTGCGTCATTTATATACTACAGATACTACATTGTTTGATATTTTGTTTTCTAATCCAATGTAATTAATACATTTTGTTGCTTAAAGGCTAGGGTATATTTATTTTTATGCATGACTTTCTGTATTGCCCATGGTTGAGTGCTCAGCCTTTCAAAGTGCACTCTTTTGGCTGCAAGACCTTATGGATGCATTTGATGCTTCCGTCTCTATGAATGCTTTGTGATACTCTTTTAGCACAGACAATGGCAGGCACATACACTGATGATATGCAAAGAAGTGGACTCTCCACATGTTTAAAAAAACTAGACTGCACACAGACAGTCCTTCCATGCATACTGTGCAGATTACAACATTTGTGCCACGAGTGCTGTTCATTATATGTCCTGTATGTCACATGGAATCTGAAGTATACTTAGGTCATAAGTGCCCAAATTCTTCTTGGGGTCACTGTTTGTACTCTCTGAGCAACTTGCACACCAAGCCGAATTTCATCTGAACTGACTTTCTTTTTCCAAGTCCTTCCTTTTGCTCCAGAACTTCCACCATGTTATAGAGCCAACACTTTTTTGGTCCTGGGTTTTCAGGTATAAATACCACACCTTGCTTGACCTTGGCGCCTTGCAGGGATCGTAGGGTCTTACGGCCTGCATTGCACAGGTGTGCTGGATTACCGGGCGGAAGCTAGGTAAGTATGCGAGCAGGGCAATATTGAGGAGGGTCTGTGTGTGAGCTCTATATAACACACTGGCCTCGGGTCATTGGGCCACCATAAACATCGGCCTTAAACACAGAGCGAGAGAAGGTGTAGACACTCGTACCAGCCCTACCTCGGGGCCATCCTAGCAGAAGAGTGAAATAATACAGACCTTCTCATTGACACATCTGCAAAAGAGGGTGTTTGAAGCAAAACGCAGCAGTGAAGAATACTACTTGAATTTTTTGTGACTTCTGGACGTCAAAACATGTGTCTGCATGCACTTGTAAACCTCGAGTCATGTGTGCATTTTAATAATGGATGTGCATGGTTAAGCTCCAACTGTAACTTTCCCCAAAACAGCTGGATTGGATGGACAGTGGAAGACGGTTCTCTTTGAAATATGACAGATGAGTTTTAGAGATGATAGTATGGGATCTTAGCCATGCGAAAAGCTTCACCTCGACCTTATCATAATTTCTCATTCTCTGCTGCGTTCCATCATAGCCTTTTGTCCTGTTGTTCTTGTTTCCTTTTTCTCTCTCTCCATCTTCCTTTCTTTTTCTGAGTCATGAGAATTCTTGCGAGTCCCCGCTGAGACACCAGTTCTCTCTCCCACTGCTGATTGTTCAAAGCTTCAAAATAGAAAAATAGGATGTGAGTTTTTACTTTCTTTTTTAAACAGAGCCTTTTTCAGTTTTGCCAAAGGTTTCTCTAACAAGGCTGCTTTAGCGTAACATGATAAAACTGGACTTAATCATGTTCTCTTCTCTCTGCTAACATTGGAGGAGAGGGTGGGTCTGAAAGCAGACGATATCCTGAAGAGACCCAGACCAGACCACCCACACACTCGGAGGGAACAGGGGACTACAGCTTGACAGGGCCCTTGCATGGAAAACCTGAGCTGACTCTATTTTCACAGCTGCCCCTCTGTTCTCAAAAGAATACCTGAACCTATGACATCATTCTTTAACTGTAGGAAACAGAAAATAAACGGCTGTGATCTCTTGGGTACAATCATGCACTGATGACTGAAACATATCAGACGTTGGAGATCAAGGAGTACGGTTGGGGGTGTGTTTATGAAAGCAGCATGGAATTTTATGTGAATGAGAGTGTATGTATGCACACTTGAAACTGTGTGTGAATGAGTGTAGCAGTGTGTTGCTGTACAACTGGAAGTTCATGCATTAGTTCAGGGATTCCTCAACCGCTATGAATCTACAGCGCGACAGCAAAAAACTTTTTTTGTCTGAACAGAATGGGATGAGATAAAATGATTGGGTACCGGTCATTTTAAATAAGAAAAAAGGCTTGCACACTTACTTTCTGCTCCAAAATGTAATAAGTATGTAATTTTTTAATAAGTAATGAGGTGGTTAATGTTTCGACCCACACAAGAGTCTTCTTCAGAACTTGTTGTATGGATCGAAATGATAACTTGGTTTCTCGTTGAAAATATATACTTTTTGGGAGCAGAAAGTAAGTGTGCAAGCCTTTTTCTTATATTTGAGGCAAACATTGCTTTGGAGTGCGTGTGTTTTTACCTAAATTAACGGTCATTGCGCCATCACACAATCTTTCTGTTGTGACGTCTTCACTGGCTGCATGCAAAAACAAACAAAGCTTGACTGGACTAATAAGATTCAGGAGTGAATTATTCTTATTAGCTAGCTCTTTCAATAAATCTGTTGAAAACACATTTTCGGTTTGAATCAATCTATCGAATTACTTGCTGAATCCATCAGAGCTGGTACTGAATTAATGTCGCACTTACTGACTAGATGTTTGTATGACAATGTGTAGTTAAAAGGTGAAGAATGTAATATGATGTTTCCAAAAGTTAATTTATCTTGAATTTCCCTCTAAAATAATTGTTTTACTTTAGTGACAATTAGGCTTAGGGTTGACGTTTGGGTGAGGGAGTAGAGTTAATAAAATATGCATTTCTGTTTATTTTGTTTTATCATTTACAACATAAAATAAAAATTAATACAAATAAAGTGTTAGAATATATTGCCAAAAATAATAGTATTTTGTTTATTATGTACATAATAAACTCTAATAAACATAGAGCACATGTTACACCGCTCTTTGTCTCTCCACTGGCTGCCGGTTGATGTGCATATCAAATTCAAAGCTCTGATGCTGGCATACAGAACATTCACTGGGTCTGCTCCAGCATACCTAAAATAATTTCTGCAGAGCTACATGCCCACCAGAAGCCTGCGGTCGGATAAGGAACGTCGCCTTGTTGTATCAATTCAAAGAGGCACCAAAACACTTTCCCGGACTTTCGGTTTCATTGTACCATGTTGGTAGAATAACCTTCATACGTGAAGCTGACTCACTCTCTGTCTTCACAAAAATGACTTAAAACACATGGCACTTTTCGTACCTCTGTCTCCTTAAGATGATTTGCTTATGTTTTCCTATTTTGTAAGTCGCTTTGGATAAAAGCGTCTGCAAAATGTATAAATGTAAATGTTATGTAGTTAAGACCAATTATGGTCATCTCTCGCTGCAAAAACTGATTTCATTTGGAAACACTTCATATGTACAGTATGTGTAATAACACCCTGCTTCCCTCTGGCCTTTGAGCTCTGAGAGATTGATCTGAGCTACTACAAGCAAGCTGCCCAGGATAAGTGCTCTTATCTAATGATACATTAGTTTAGGAAAGCTATTTTAACACCAACACAAGCACCAGCACCACCTGGTCCACCTGCTTAGATTACAGGTTAAGCCTTCTTGTCCTGGAGGCATCTCCAAAACCATCTTATCGTATTCCTACCACCCAGACTAAATGCCCAGGTTAAGCCTGTGGTGATTTCAATCTTGACATTGTTGGCACCTTGGCTGAACACCTTTGCTCAATTCTCCTCAATTCTCTGTTTAGTGTCTCAGATGCTGAGGTCAGTGACTTCCTTACATTAAGTCTTCAGCTATAAGTCAGTGTGTATCACAGTGTTGATGCAAATGTGTTTCAACATGATAAGCTTTATCCAGGACCACCAGGCCTCTCACTGCACTAGTAGCCCGAGGAAAAGGAGTCTGTCCCTGATCTGAAAGGCCTAGTGCAACCCATAGCCACCATCTTAAACATTCCACTGTTTCACAATCCTTGTCGCCTGAAGACATTTTGGCTATGTGCTCTGCCAAAAGAGGGATTTAGACACCTGAGGCATATTTTAAACTTGTTCATCCTCAAGAAGCTCCTCATTGCACAAAGGCAGTGAATTAGAAATGTGTTATCTCGAAGACTCCTGAAGGCTGAGCTAATCAAAACACAGCATAGGTCATTGAGGGTATTGAGTGAAGCTCCTTTTCTTTACAGTGATTGCAAAGCATATTTTTTTTTTTCCACAATTTTTCACAATTAATTCAACCAAAATTGCTTAATCTACAGACTCCATTCAAACTTTGTTTGCTAATATTTATTTTTATTTTGTTTGTGGCGTGTTGTATTTATCGTGCCATTTTCCTGGTGAAACAACACTAGAGGTGCTACAACAACTCTCAATTTATTTTTCATCTTTTACACAAATCATGAGTAAAACGGTAGAATATCTGTTCATTAGGGCTGAAACATTAGTCGACATTATCGGCAACGTTGACAATAAACAATTTTGACAAAAATTTTAAATAATCGTTTGATCTCATTTAAAGTAACATGAGATCACATTAAACTGTAATGATGATGCGCAAGAGCAGCACTGCAGCTTGTGCCTGATTTAGCAGAGGAAGAATTAGATACAATCTACACTTTCCAAACTGCTTCAGCTGATGTAGATCACAAAGTATGAGGGAATTATAATGCAAAAATACAAAATAAGTAAAGACTCCACTCATTGTGGAATAAGTGGAGCTGGAGCTGCTGATCCGCTGAAGTAAACCTTGTCTGTCTGCATTACATCTATAATGTAGCTATATTTTATGCGTTATAACTTTAATACAGTTCAAACAATATGGAAGCAGATCATGTAAATAACTACAAACTCTGTCTGCGTTACATCTATAATGTAGTTATATTTTATGCATTATAACTTTAATAAAGTTCAAACAATATGGAAGCAGATCATGTAAATAACTACAAACTCCGAAACTGACATTTCTCTGTGCGGCCAGAGCCTCTTATACGAGTTGCGCAAATGTCCCGCTCGAAGGGGGAGAGAATGAAACTGCACCCGGCTGATGCACACTCTGTCACGGGGACGTTCATCCCTCGAGTGTGCAAGCTTAATGCAGCTAGATTATAACATGATGCTCGCCACTTATAGAATCATAATATATGTGTCACTGTGTCTTGTAGTGAATTTCTTTACTGAATTAAACTTAATAAAAAGTATTTTTTTTCCTTTAATTCGATGAATGTCATTTAGAGGTATTTTAAAAGATGATTTTGTCCTCTTTATTGTTAGTAAGCATATTTAAGCACCTTTTAAGTCAGGACACAAGCCAAAAAGTCAGTTATTAGCTAATGATAAATCATTGCAATAATCACAGAATAGTCGAATAATCATTCTAATAATCATTAGATTAATCAATTATCAAAATATTCATTAGTTGCAGCCCTACTTTTCATCAACACTTTTCACTCTGTTCGTCACACAATTCTTATCTTATGACATCAAAGCACTTTTACTATAGCACATCACTTGTTAAATATTACATTTAAACACAGCATTACATAACGTTTACCATACGTTCACTAACATTTTTCAACAATGAAAATGCATTTTTTATCTCACATTTGATTTTTATGACACAATAGGTTAGGTTATGGTAGTGAGATACGAAGGTTTTGTTTATTTAAAACTCAATAAAGCATTAAACTTAAAACCTCACCTGTTTGGTGGAACATTTAACTCTCTTTTAGCACCACTGAGTGGACACTTCACCTTGAAACTGCCGCCTTGATACGTTTAATGAACATGAAAATGTCACTTTGCTAAATATTCGCCAACATCACATTGTAATTGTAATAATTGCGTAACAAAAAAATTTTGTTCGCCTTTTTAAAGCTGTTTTAGCACAGAAACTGCATCTACATTGGAAATATACCATCAAAACTGTTGCAAGCACTGGTTTTCCTTCAGAAATCTGACACCAATGGGCCCAGTAGACCAATTTAAAGAATTTAGGAATATGTTCTGTCAAGTTCAAGACGAGAAGCATTAGACAGTATCATAGTGAAGAGAGTAAAAATGTGAATGAAATCAGGCAAGGTGGGGGATGAAGAATCTGGGGAAGACAGCTGCAAAGAGATGAGGATGAGAGTGAGAGTAGAAAGAGTAGGGATGTTGTCAGGGTAGCTTTGGCTCACAGGCACACATCTGGCAAGAGATTACAGCTGGCACGCCAGCATGCATGAGAGTGTGCTGCTGTTTCACTGCCCTTAAACTCTGCCTCTGCTTACAACTCTAAAGGCTGTTCACTCGTGATATGTCTCACTGTTGTTTCATCGTGCCATGAGTGCCATGTTTTTAAGATGGAGTGTGAATTTAAAAGATGTTCAACTTTTAATAACTTATCTCAAGGCAGTTCCACAATCACTATAACATTCCACAATCAAGCTGTTTGAATGTAAGTGTATCTTATGTGAACGAACCCTAAAGGGGCATTCTTACTGACAGTGATTTGCATTGACAAAGCAACCAGAAGTAAGTGCTTTTTTAAATGGAAGTTAGTGATTTGAGGCAACATGATTGACAGCGATCATCGGTAATGTGGCAAAGTTGGGCACAGTTCAACTCAACTTTATATGAAGTCATATGATGCACAACAACACAGACTGAACACACCAGCTAGTAATAATACTAATCAAGTATTTGGTGCAATCTCTAGATTTTATCACTCTCAATGTGAACACACCTTTATGCTGCCTTCCTCCAGTGCAATACAATCTTAGGGGTACAAAACCCATAGAATCATTGAATAAATTAACCTACCTCTTCCTCTCTCTCATCCCCCCTCCTTTCTCTCCCCTGCCCCCCTCTCCTTTCCTTATTCCATTTTTTTTCTCCATATCATTTTCCTAACCTCTTCCCCAACCTTCTTTCCCCTTTGATGTGAAATGCTTCTCAAATATGTGAACATCATGATCGCATTAAACAGTTACCCGCTTGCCATTGAGGAATTTTGTCTTCGATGAAAGAAAAAAAAATGAGAGTAGAAATAAGTGACAGAAGTGGGCTTGTCAAACTTAAAATCCTGGTTTAGAATCTTGCCCCAGCACGCACAGACAAGCAGGGCTTTCCCCAAACGGATTTGAACTATACCTAACTGCTATACTGTATATCAAGTGATGTGTATATATATATATATATAATGTATTTTTTATGTGGGGATAAAGGTGAAATATGTTTGTATAATGTTCTGTTTAATCAACAACACACTGCGCTACAAATTTGAGTCTCTCTCTTCCTCCCCGTGCCACCTCTCTCTCTCTCTCTCTCTCTCTCTCTCTCTCTCTCTCTCTCTCTCTTTCTGACCTGCAGGCTTTACATGTCTTTATTGCTTTGCTTCTATTATGTTCTTGCCCTAATCTTGGCTGTTTGGCAGAGCTGAAAGACACTTTTCTCTATTTCCCCACTGTTTGATCTTGCACTCTAAGCTTGAGGATTCCTCTCAGTCTCAGAGCTGAGGGACCCTAAGGTGATGGGTAGCATAGAACAAAGGCTAAAATATTGTAGCTTTACTCACATGAAAACAATGATAAAACTGTCAAAACCTCACATTTAAAGTTCATACTCAAACTCTTTGAATATTGCGACATCACTTTCATAATGTGTGTATGATCTGACATTGCAGATCTGTGGAAAATGCAATGCTTTGACCAAATGAAAGAGAGAACAGAATGAGCAAATGGCAAATAATGCCATTTCAAGGCCAATTGTCCTTTTGAGGACAAAAACACATTGATTGAAAGCCCAATGTACAACAACAAGCAATTAGATGCTGATTCAATGCAAATAGTGCTCCAAAGCTCGATTTAGGCTCCTTCATTCTTTCGACGAAATGGAAGAATGAACGGGTGTGATGTCATATAGAACTAAATCTGTCCAAAAAGGTGTTTTTGAGTTCATTTTGGTGGTTCGTAACAGCTCGCGATGGCAAACATTTAGGAAAACTTGTTCCCGGCTGCTAACACCCTCATTTACTACGTTCCAGACTACTCAGAACACGAAATTTCCCCACCTTCTACTAGAAAATAATGACTGGAACGCCACCCGAAGTCAGACATCCGACTTGTGAACTCGGAGCAGATCATCCATCATTTCCAAGATAGCGTCGACCGACAGGCAGAAAACAGAACTTGATTTTGTGAACAAACATTTAAATAGTTACACAGCACAAAGTGTATGAATATGCAATGTACAATACATATACAAGAGGAGATTTAGAAGAATTGCTTGTGTTTCAATCCTTGTCAACCTTTTCACCTATTTTGCTAGTGAAATAGCTACTAGTAAGCAAGCTAGCTTGCATGTGGAAAGCTGTGCTATGCTTAAGCATTTGGAATGTGTACATGTGACCGTGATGTCTGATTGTCTGTAACACACTGAAGTTGGAAGAGGGAAATTTAAACTCTGATATGGGCACCTCCAACTTTGTCTGGAATGCAGCATTACTGCCATTGCTCTACGTCATCGGTAGGTGTGGCCTGAAGCTTCACCTACTTTGAGACCAACAGCTAATTCCAGTTACATTGTTCAGTTAGTTAAAATCAGTCAACATGAACACACCAGCATGCACTTATTAGCAAGCTGATGCATATTTAATGTACCTATATCTGCCCTATTGTTCATTTAGAGGCGTTGTCCAAGACGATGTAATGCGATTGTTTTTGTTTAGTAAGTCTAGAAAAGCAATCAAATCTACTCAAATACGCTTAAGTGCCCATTCAGTCTGTTGTTTTATATGCTGCTTCACTCATGTGCCATCTGCAGCAAAAGCCATTCACACATCTTTGCAGTAGTATCAGTGCCATCATAAATTACAAAAACGGAGTGTACTTGCTGCATAATATGTCCATGTATATCGTATTAGCTCATTTGCTCCATGAATTAAGAATGTAAACCAGACCATTTACACTTTAACTACTGCATATACTGTATATTACTTTAAATCATTATCAAGAAGTTAAAACACTGATCTCATGAAGTCATTGATAACACATTTTAATGTCATATTAGTTGAGGTATTACATGTAGTCTTGAGCATCATCATATTTAAATCTACATGTAAATTTCTCCCACAGCAGCATTTGTCTGAATGTCAGAATGTCATTGCTCAGCTGTTTTGAGCTTCTTTTCGTTCTTCTGAGCGAAGAACAAAGACACACTTCTCCGTAAGTGTGCTGGGGACTTTAGACTCCTTGAGAAGCTCTGCTTCCGGATGAGCCCATATTGACATGTTTTGAGTCTCTTGATAATTGATCTTTACTTCTCTGAAATCTAATGGTAACGGTATCTGCCATAGACTCCCACCGAAGCACTGAATTCTATGGACCTATTCATGTAGAAAAGAAGTGGATTGCGTTACTTGAACGGCCGATGTGTGCAATATTTTACACTTTTATTTTATCTCATTTATGTCGATTATTTATACATACAGTATATTAGATTCGTCATTGCCACATTTATTAAGAAACTTTAAGGGAAGCCATGCTTTCAGTGTAGTCTTAAAGGAATCACCACTGTAGGATAGTAACATCAAGTTGCTTCCTAGTATTACAGGATTTCAGATTTACACGGTTGCATCATGAATTGACATATTGATTTAACCTTGCACAGACAAGGAAAGCGAATAGACATTTTTAAATGCAGTTATAATCTTGCCATGCCTCTGACATCTAAATCTGAGCATCTCAAAAGACTAGGGTCAAAATGCTCAATAAACAATATTCCTAAAAGCCAAATACAAGCATGCATCTTTTATGTCAGTGAGGAGCGCAGACAGATGCTCAAGACTCTTCAAAGTTGTGGCTCAAAAGTGTTTGAGTTGGTTTTCCTGTGGTAATCCCTAGAGGCATATTAGGACTAAATTAGGTGTCTGAGCTGCTGAGTCACTCAGCGGATGGTGCCCGAAGGCCATCAACTACTCTCATCAACTGTGCAATAATGCTAAATCTTATTTGTTTTTCTGCCGAGAGCATGGAGCGAATGAGTATATGCGTAAAGGAGAGACATGGGGGGTGATGGAATCCCATCTTGCCTTAGGACATGTTGGCACCTGACTGCTTAACAAAGCCCCGGTCAGGGGTCAGAGGTCAAATGTCACGGAGAGAGAGCCCATATGTGGAGGGCTCTAAATAAACGGCAGCTAAATCTTCCGTTATGTCCCCTTTACTCATCCTCTCCTCCGTCGTCTTCCCCTCTCTCCTCGGCTCTCTCCATCTCGCCTTCTTTATCAGTCTGGACTGGGTGTCTTGAGCTCTATTCTCTTAAGGGTGAATGTAAACCCAGGGGCTCCTCAATCATCTGACTGAGGGAAACAGTTTAAAGCCTCAATCGCAGCTCAAAGTCCTTTGTATACTAGGTGACTCTTCTTCTGAGTAGGTGTGTAGATGTATGGATGGTCTTGAAATATGACGTTGCATAGTGGGGGTTGCTAACGGAAGAGTTCAGAGAGTTAATATTTACGACTTGTGGCTATACATTTGAAACAGTTTGGATTTTAATGTTTTTGGACTGGCCCCATTTACTTCTATTGTAAGCAACATACTCCAACGCTGGTGACTTTTGGATTACTTCTGTTTGCTTTATGTAATTTTGGAGCTACAAAGGTCTGATCACCATTCACTTCCATTGTATGAATCTACATTCATACAACAATGATGGGAGAATTTATATTTTGGGGTAAACTGTCCCTTTAAATTTTCCAGTTTTCTGTCCTTTCTCTCCACAGTAACAGATGCTCTGAAGAAAGTCTCTTGACATTGTGCTGATGCTTAAGTCATTACTGTGGCAAACAATGTAGATACTGGATATTAACTACACTGTCTGATCAAATGGATCTGATTTCATCATTTGCAAAATAACTGTTCAAACAGTGGGTCCTAAAAAGGATTAATTTGGAGGTAAATTAAGATTTAATTTTGGATTTGTGTGATCACGTAAAGGTGGATTGACTGGGTTTCCCCTTCTCTTATTCTCCCCTTCCATTTCTCTCTATTTCTCTCTTTCTCCACTCCTCTGTCTTGGTCCAGTGGTCTCTAAATCACTAAACGCCTCGGGTTTCCCCTTCAACGCTTGTATTGTTTTTACACCTCCCCTGTTCTTCATTCTCTCCCCTGTCTGCTAAATTCCTCCACCTTGTTTTCTAAACATTTCCTCCTTGTTCTGTGAAGTGTCTCCCTTGTTCTCTCATTCCTCCTCTGTGTCTTTCCTCTCTCCCTTTTCGCTTTGAGGTGTTGTTATTCTGAAGAGCCAGACATCCTCTGAATGGCATGCGGCAACTGCTTCTTTTCATTCTTCACTCCTGCCTTTATTCCACTCGTTCACTTCCCCTCCTCTTCATCTTGAGCCAGCACTTTAACCATCCAGAGAGTCGAGCGTGAAGAGAGAGCAGGAGATTTAGGCCTAGTGCAGGTCACAGCACGGAGAGAGGAGAGGATAAAAGAAGATGGAATAAAGAGCGAGAATAAAAACAGCTAAACGAATGCCCAGATGTTCAGATGCTGAAGCTGTTGGGTGAATCAGTTCACTTGATCATCTATTGCTTGTCATTCTGACAAGCAAATTCCACTTTGTGTTGTGCATACCCCCTAAACCATGCTAAAATCATTGTTATATACTGTATATCCTTAAGTAAAAACCAGTGTGTGTGTGTGTGTGTTGTGTTGTTTGTGTGTGTGAGAGAGTGAGAGAGAGAGAGAGACCATAGTGGTGATTTAGTGATTCAACTTGTCAGCTCCTAAGCTTCCTTTTGTCCTTTCTGTGAGGCTCAACCTGTTCCATTCCTATAATTCACTCCTCTGATAAAAAGACTTACTTTTGCTCCAGTGGTCCTGAGTACCCCTGCTGCCCTAACCCCAAAATACCCCACTTCTAAACCTGCACCTCCGACCTTATCCACCACTTCCCCGTTGTCTGTTTTGACCTCTCAGGCACCACAAATGAGTTCTTAGGCTAATTAAAAACACCTTATTTCAATATAATATGATATAATTTAATATAAAAAGTAATATATTATTAATATATAAATAATCAATAATAATAATAATGTAACATTTATTTAGCAATAATGAAATCTGAACATTTTCTTGACTTAAATTGACTACTGATTTGACGTCTATATTGAAAGTTCAAATTATTACATTTAAATTAGAAGAGACTAGGGAGTTATACAAGTGCTGCTGGGTGTAATCTGATTACAAAGTAATTTGATACTGTAATCGAATTACTTAAAAGTAAAAAGTTTAAAAAAAGTAGGGCAATGCTTACATTTTAATTTCTAGTCCAATAATCAGACTACAGTTCATTACATTCAATTACGTTTAATCCATTATTTGGGTTACACATTTCTAAAATAGAACTATTTATGCAGAATTTCAAAAATGAATTATGTTCATTATGTTTATGTGACAGTTGAAGAGCATACACTTCTTAATAGGTCATTGGAGAAGTGGAGAAGTGTATGGTGTGTGCAACAATGAACAAGGAGGATAAATATACATTTTGAATTTGTTTCATTTTTGAATTTGAATAAAAGAAAAACATTTTTGTGAAAAGTGTTTTTGAGAAAGTAACTTAAAAGTAAGGTAAATCGTAATGTGATTACTTTCGATGACGTTGTCAGTAAAGTAATTTTATTTTAATTGTACAGATTTAATTAATTATTTGTAGTGTATTATTATTTTGAGTAGTTTATCCAAAAATGGACACAAGAGACATGAAACTAGCACAGCTATGTAGGAAATCTTTCCCTGGGACAACACATACAGTTTAGTGGTCATTATAGTGAAGTTAACTTGACATATACTCTATACATTTTCAATATTCTTGACATTTTTCTAGAGAGCTGTGTAATAAAGAAATATAATAATGTTTTGGAAGAACTTTTACTTTATTGTTACTTTATCCTCACATTAGTGCAACTTGAAATATAATTCATGCATTTCACTTGGACAGTGAAATATGAGTTATAAATAGCCATATCTATTAATCTGGATTAAAATTGCAGATCAGGATATCTTAGTCCATTTTCTCAGTTTACCCCCCACACCCCATACTCTCCATGTGTGACGATAAAACAAAGAGTTTTAACAACAAATCCCTCTGTGGAGTTTTCCACGGTAATCCCTGTGTCTATATTTAAATGGCATTGCTGCACTTTATCTATAATTCTAGTAAATCCAATCCCTTGTTTGAAATTGATGCCCCATGTGATGCCCCAGTGTGTGTTAAATACGTTTGCAGTATCTCTCTCTCTCTCTCTCTCTCTCTCTAACTCAATCTCTTGGACATGGTGACTCGCTCGAGAGTCCTCACCCTGTCAGCATCACAAGGCTTTTAATGGATTTGTGGGTAATGAAAAACTGTGGATGGATTATATCAGAACGTGAGCCCAAACAGAGTAGTTGTTTCATGTACCATGGGATGAACGGAACCAGCCTGTAATCCTGCAAATGGGTGTTATGTGTGTGTGTGTGAGCGGAAGAGACAATAAATAGGTTAGGGGACAATCTGTGACAAAGTATTAAGAGTCACTGCATGCACAGTCATACTCGCAGTGGTATCTTCTGGTAAGTTTTCACAAATGGAGTTCCTAATGAAGATTTGGGAGGACCATGTTTGACTAATTCCACCCATAATAACGATAAGGGAATATGTAAATAGTTGTTCACTTCACTCCTTCCAACAGTCCTTCCGGAATCCTTCCTCCACCTCAACTCCCTTTATATTGTCTATTGACTGTAAAAAATGTCAAAGCACTTAAACTTAAACGAGGGTTTCAATTTAACACGTTATGTAATTATATTAAGTTAACTCACAATTAATGCAGTTAATCATGCCTCATGACACATACGTATATTCTGTAATAATGAAAAAGTATTTTCCTACCATTTCAAGCTTGAAGTACATGTAACTTCATGTTTTTATGAGCTACATCAGCAGGGGGCAGTCAGGGCACCTCAAAAACTTCACAAGCAACGCAGCCACAGAAAGAGAGCCACTCACTGTAACAGTATAAGGATGGGCAAGGAGGAGGAGGGAACTGGCTGAAAAATCAACATTCACTTTTAATACATAAATTATTTTAAACAAACATAAACAGACACACATGCAACGCGGCCGTGTGCGTCTCGCTCCCTCTCGAACCGGCGTCTCCGGCTGCCCCTTATCTCGCTCTCCTGCTGATTAGCTGATTTTTTCAACTACTTTTAACATTGCACATAGCATCCTAATATTGCACCATTTATGTTACTGAATACCAGTGAGATGCTCCAAAACCGTCTGACTGTCTGATATGTACATAGACAACAATTAAAAATGGCGCAGACTGAATGTAAGAACACGTCCTGTGAGAACAGGACAAATAAATGAACTTTACTGCTAAATGGATTGCTGATGATGACTTATGTTCAATGATATGGGAATAAAACAAACAATATTTTGTCTTCTAAAGCTGCTAATTATTGTCTAATCAGTGCTTCACTTTTTTCCACATCATTTTATGAGCATTTAAAATTATGAAAAATTCAGTTCTTCCTTAAATTTCTCTTTTTTACACTGAACATTGTTGTGCTTACAAACACAGACCTCCCGCTGTTTAAGTAACTGAAGAACACAAGCAGAGAGTTCATCAAATAGCACTTAGTGTCCGCAACACATCCTCTTATCAGTTCCTTTTATCACTCTCTTTCCCTCTCTCTCCCTCCCTTCTTTTGTCTCAGCGTCTAACAGAGACAAAGTGGGAGTTCCATAGGAGGGTCAGAGATGAGACACACAAATGTGTGTGTTAGAAGGATGGATTGACGGATGGATGAATGCTTCTGAAGAGTGGCTCAGTTTGGAGCATTTAACTGATAGCGATCAGCCAGTTTAGCTCCCCTTCAACTCATCTTCCCCCTCCACTCCGTCCATCCTTTTGTTTCCGGACCTGCATGTCTCTACTTCTCCTCACTGTTGCTCTGATTGAGCTTCTGTAGTTCCCCCATCACCAAACACACACTCTCTCTCATCTTAGATCAAATCCTCAATCCCTCCCCCCAGAGTATTAACCTACTCTGTTCCTTAAAGTAGAATGTCACAGCTGGACTAAGCCTCCACATGCAAACCTGAAACAACGGAGATGTATAACCACAAAGGAGCCATTCTATCAGTTTTTGCTCTAAAATCTGATTATAGATTGAATGTGCCATGTTTAAAGAAGTTAAATAGCCGATATACGATGCGTTACATTCATATGATCAGACAGAGAAGTAAGTTTGAAGTAAAATGGCGCAGACTGAATGTAAGGTGGAATTTAAATAATCATCAAAGTTCAAGTGTGAAAGTACCTACGAGCAAAACACCATAAAATAGAAAGACAGCAGATAAAAATGGCATTACATACAGGATATGTAAGGTAAGAAGAATTATTATTATATTTGGATACAGTTGAAAAAATATAAGTTTTCTGAGCGAGTGACACAAGCAAAGAGTGCCATTATATAAATCTACATCTGTATCTTTTCATACACATATTTAACATGCAATCATCAACTAATCGCTGAACCTAACTCGCATTAAAAGTTTTAAAATATGCTGGAAATGAAGCGTGCAAGTTGCAAATGCTGTAAAAATCGCATTAAATCGGACTTTATTAAAACATCAGACACGAATCCAAATTATTTCCACAAATGAAAATAGCCCAGATTAGATTTGAATGAACGGATATTTAAAGAGCTTTTGCCTGTTCACACGATCATCCAATTAAATGGTCCTTTTTAGCAGACTGCTACCACTTTGTGTTTAAACCATGACTTGCACTGCACATAATAAGTAATATTGGCATTATATTCATGATGTTAGTCAGAGGGAACTGGCCCCACAGTGAGTCTAGTTGCGCCCAACGTTATATTTATCCATTAACCAACGGATGGATTTGGAGTTTTGTGTTCCTTGTCAAAGTTGCCTTCAGCTTGCTCACTGGGGTTTTAAATACAATTATTATTTAATAATTTATTTTTATATACACTTCATAATCATAGTTAATCAAACTACACAATGATGACTCTAAGACATTATGGATACTTTAGTTTCATTTTCTGTTAATACAATAAGGCGCTATACAAATCAAACTTGACTTGACAGATCTGTCACATGTGAGTGAAAAAAATCAGATTTGGGCCACATTCAGATGTGCTGTGAAAGTAGCCATTGTTACTCCTAGGCAGCAATGAGATTAAAAAGAGAGCAGAGTTTCAGAGGAGTTCCCTGTAAGATCTCACACTTTTTGCCAGAATACCAAAGTTTGTAAGCAAAGGTCACAGATCTCATAATGACCAATTTATCTGAGCTCCCGGTCCACATATATTTTCAGTGTTGGGTAGATTAGTTCAAAATTGTAATCTGGTATGGATAACTAATTAAAATTTCAGTCATTTAATTTGTAATGTAATTTTTTATATTACACTTTTGGGTATTCTAATTTTATTACTTTAGGATAACTTTT
This sequence comes from Xyrauchen texanus, assembly GCF_025860055.1. Classification (NCBI taxonomy): domain Eukaryota; kingdom Metazoa; phylum Chordata; class Actinopteri; order Cypriniformes; family Catostomidae; genus Xyrauchen; species Xyrauchen texanus. The sequence goes on from NC_068323.1 coordinate 17,715,017, forward strand.
TGATTACTTATTGCATGTTTTGCAAAATCAAATAATTAATTTTAAATGTATTAAGTACCAATTTACACTTCATTATTTAAACATTTACAAATGCAAAAAGTGCATTAAGATTAAAAAGGTTTTGATCTGGGGTCTTTTCAATGTATATCATTTTTGTTATTTTTCCTCTGTTTCATTAAAAGTCATTTTTGTTTGAAGTTTAATGATGAACAGGACCACATTGTCACACAATATCGCAACGTTTTAGGCATTGGTTCAAACCACTCTTTAAAAAATGTGGAGTTTATTAGATAAAAGTCACCCGACACACGGGCAACCAACAGATACATGAAGCAGGACCAACTAGGCAGAGTGAGGTTAGTACTCAACTTCAAACACAATGCTCTAAAACTCAGTCAACTCTGAGCAACATTAAACATTCAACATCTAACTACATTTAACAATCCAGCCCTAGACATGACACACGAGGGGATTAATATAGGTGTGAACAAACAGTGGGCAGGTGCCGCTCGCAGCTGAAAGTTGGCATGATCAGCGTTCCAATGGAAATGCTGATTCTGTGTGCCAGTGTCAAATCAAACACATGAGAGCAAAAACATTGACATGCTTGGAACAAAAAAAACAGGGAATGATTATGCCATGGTGCCATGGTCCTTGTCAGACAAAAACCCAATCTGACAAGGTGACAGAACCGTGACATCACCTGAGAGCGCATGGTGGTAACTTTCACACGGTGGTAACTCGGACATGGCGGTAACCAACAACTGGACCTCGGAGCTCACACAAAGTATGTACATGAAACACAAGACAGACAGGGGATGATGATGCCACGGTCCATGTCAGACAAAACCCAACCTGACAAGGTGAAAATACCGTGACATCACCGGAGAGGGCACGGCGGTCACTAACAACCAGACTCATGTGCTCACACAAATAATGTACACGAAACATGAGACAGAAAGGGGATGAATGCCACAGTACCCACAGTAACCCCCCCAACAGGAACATCAAACAAAAAAAACAAGACAAAAAAAATTAACACTTAGGGAAGAGAAACCAAGAGGGGCCTGGGAGGAGGCCTCAGGGCAGAGGCAGGGCCTGGCGGCCTCAGTGCAGAGGGGACAGTGAATTCGGCAGCAGCCACTGGACTGGGTTCAGGAGGGAGCGGCTCAGGGGATGGAGCCATGGATGTCTCAGGTGTGGGCACTGGTCGTGGCTGGCCGTGACAGGGAACGGCCTCTGCAGCTGTGAGCACAGGCAGCTGCAACAGGGGAGCAGCCTCCATGGGCTTGGGCACCAACAGAGGCTGTGGAATGGCCTCCATGGCCGTAAGCACAGGTAGTGACAGGGAAAATTCTTCCATGTCTGTGACCACAGGCAGTGACAAGGGATCGACCTTCGTGGCCAGGGGCACTGACAGTGACAGGTCAGTAGCCTCCGTGGTCGTGGGCACTGGCAGCGACTGGGAAATGGTCTTTGTGACCGAGGATGCTGGCACTGGGATGGCCGAGGCTTCAGGCACTGATTCTGGGGTGTCGAGGCTTCCATGGCTGTGGCCGCTGGCAGTTGCAGGGGAACGGCTTCCATGGTCATGGGTGCAGACAGAGGCAGGGGATCAGCCTCAGTGACCATGAGCGCTGAAAGCAGTGGGGCAACGGCCTTCGTGGCTGTGGACGTTGTCAGTGAAAGGGGAACGGCGCTCATGGCCGTGGATGCCGTCAGCGACTGAGGAACAGCTTCCGTGGCTGTGGATGCTGGCAGCGGCAGGGAAACGGCCACCGTGGCCATTGTCTGTGGCAGGGTAATGGTCCTCATGGGTGTAGACGCTGACAGGACCATGCAAGTAATCATGTAATCCTTAAAAATGGAAGTTTAATGTGATCATAAGTGATTAAAGTGAAATTTAATACAAATGCAATTACTGGATTTTTGTAAACTGATTATGTAATCCAGACATATTAACATATTTTCTAACTTTATAACGTCTAATTTTTCTCATTTTTGTTTCATTCAAGGAACTTTAGTAAAGCCCCTTTAAGGCAAGTCAGGTCACTCTGCAGCCAGATAAGTAATGCCTTCGGACAACAATTTTCTATGGATACAAGAACAGCTCCTATCTACTTGTGTGGGGCTGGTCAAGAATAACATATATCAAATCAGCAATAAAATCTGACAACAATAGTATCATAAATTGCAATTTTGTGGCTCATATCAAACTAAAAAATGCTATTTTTCAGACTGGCCCAGTCAAGAACGCACATGCGTGTTCTTGAACTGACAGACAATGTCTCTATCAAAAAGGTGATTGGCTCTTTAAACTGTAAGGTGGGACTTGCATACCTACATCTGCTATCTTTAGTGTTAAGTTTTCTCCCATTCATATGGAATAGGACTGTAGGAGAAAACATATGAGAAACATTTTTCATACTTAAATGAAAGACAATTCATGGTTGAATTGCTCACAATCTCTTCTCATGGATGTTGTGACATAAGAGAGTTTACTTGAAACCCGTAGGTCAGGAAGTGGTCAGGTGGGATAGGCTAAAACAGGAAATGGACTTACCTGCCCTGAGGCCAAAGATTTTCAGGGTTGTATCCATTATTTAATATCGACACTTTGTGTAACTAAAGCCATATTGTGTTGTATAGAATATATTTAATTCCACCCTGGAGGAGAAATATTTTGTGTTTCCAAAGGGGGGACAATATCAAAAGCTGTCAAAACCGACAAAGATGACAGAGTCAATTGCCGAGGTAGGAGATAAAACAATTGAAGTGGTTGTTTATTGTTCTGAAAAGAAGGCCTTCAGTAAAAAGTGGGATAGTGAGAAGAGACAGAAATAACGGAGAAAATGGGTTGAAATGTGAGTGTGAGAAACAACTTACCTGTATCCTTTCCATTGTTTGCTTCCGTCTCAGGTCAGAAACCCGAGTCCAACAGACAGTCTGGAAAAGGCTGTTGTGTAATTTACACTATTAACCGCAATAAACCTGATTTTCACACATGACAGAGTTTTAATAGCTGAATTAACTGTCTGTACTTCAGCGCAAACTGTGTGAAAGCGATCTCTTTCTTTTTCTATCTCACTTTTTAAGGCTAAGTGAGTTCAGATTAGTCAGACTATGCCGATAAAGGAGGACAGCAAAGACTACTCTTAAAACATACACCCACACATGCTTGTCACAAAACACACAGCCGTACAGAGACAACACTCTCAAAAAAGTCACACAAAGGGTTAGGAATCAGTATAGACCGGGCTATTGTTTGGAACTTTTACTCAAAATGATATTTGAAAATCAGACATTGCATTGCGAATGATGTAATCAAACATAAAATATAAATCTATTAATTTAAAGTTATTGATTATAAGTATAGAAAAAATATGTTTTAAGTTTATTGTCAAATATTCAGATATATCATATATAATATATATAAGTAGTTTGAGAGTGTAGAGAGACTGACTCAATATTTACAGTGCTTCGTGGAAGTGGGCGTCGCTGAAGAGCTGTTTTGTTGCATTTTGTATGCCGCAACTCTCTGGTTGGTGAATTGATTCCCCTCAGGATCATGGGTCATGTAGATCTAAGGGACTAAAAACAGTTCAAGGAACAAAAACCAAAACCAAAAATTAACAATTGTTTAGCAATATGTAGAAACAGGATCAAAATCCCTTTCAATGGTTCCGGAGTGAAAATGTTACTTTTCAATGCTGGTAACTTGTTAATAAATGCAGATTTTTCATGAAATTTTTCATGAAACCAAAGTCTAGATGGTTTGTCACAGTTAATTTCAGTATTACATCACATCCTGTTGAATGTGAAAAAATTAGGCTTCTCTCTTTTTAGTAAAACATGAGCATGTGCTCCCTTAGCACAGTCATTTTAAAATGAACATTATAAACCTTTTTTTTTTATTTCGTTCTAACCAGTTATCGATTGGAAAGGAGGCTGCAGAATGGGAATGAAAAAATACGGTTTCTGCTCAGAATGTACCGAAATTGAAAACGTATCGTTTTTATCCCCTAGTAGTCCTTCACCAGGAATTTCTCTTGTAAATAACTCTTGTTTGTTGAAATAACATGGACTAAAGTCTTCAGCAGTAGCATATACCATCGATGAACAACCTTAAAGCTAACAATACAGTAGGTTTATTCTTTAACGGTTTATAAGTGTTATGAATGGAGGCAGCGAAGCAGACGAGGAGATGCGGATCCAATCGCAGTTCAACTTTATTAAGTAAACAAACAGGCAAAACACAAAACACGGAACACGGAACACGGGAACAAAGGAAAAACCCTCAATGGGGAAATAAAACATAAAACTAGAAAACACGGGCAGGGAACACATACCAGGCTAACAACAACATTCAACGAATGACCAGGAGTGAACAAAAAGCAGGGCTTAAATACACAGTGAGTGATGACTGAATAAGACACAGGTGAGAACAATAAACAAAATGGCAGTGATGATGGCAGGTGGATTCTGGGAAGTGTAGTTCTTTAACAATGACAAGTGAACACGAAGGCTAACAAAGAGACTAAGGGGCTACACAAGGGACAAAAGTGAAAACTAAGGAATGCAAAGGTGACAAAAATGGCAGACAGAGGGCAACAGTGAAACAAGACAAGGAATTCCTAACATAGCCCCCCCTCAAGGATCGGATTCCAGACGATCACAGTAACATAAAACAAAACAAAAAATGTCCATGACTGGGGGGGAGCTTGAGGTGGGCAGACAGACCAAGGGGGCAACAACGGGCAGACAGGCAGTCCAGGGGGCAACGAGGGGCAGACAGACAGCCCAGGGGGCAACGAGGGGCAGGCAGGAAGTCCAAGGGGGCACAGAGGGCAGGCAGGAAGTCCAAGGGGGCACAGAGGGCAGGCAGGAAGTCCAAGGGGGCAACGAGGGGCAGATAGGAAGTTCAAGGGGGCACAAAGGGCAAGGACAGGTTCAGGTGGTCTGGGAGCTGGCCACCGGGCAAGGACAGGTTTGGGGAACCTGGGAGGAGGCCAAAGGACAGGGACTGGGTCAGGAGGCCTGGGAGGAGGCCACAGGACAGGGACTGGGTCAGGAGGCCTGGGAGGAGGCCACAGGACAGGGACCGGGTCAGGAGGCCTGGGAGGAGGCCACAGGACAGGGACTGGGTCAGGAGGCCTGGGAGGAGGCCACAGGACAGGGACTGGGTCAGGAGGCCTGGGAGGAAGCCACAGGACAGGGACAGGGTCAGGGTCAGGAGGCCTGGGAGGAGGCCACAGGACAGGGACTGGGTCAGGAGGCCTGGGAGGAGGCCACAGGATGGGAACAGGGTCAGAAGGCCTGGGAGGAGGCCACAGGACAGGGACCGGGTCAGGAGGCCTGGGAGGAGGCCACAGGACAGGGACCGGGTCAGGAGGCCTGGGAGGAGGCCACAGGACAGGGACCGGGTCAGGAGGCCTGGGAGGAGGCCACAGGACAGGGACCGGGTCAGGAGGCCTGGGAGGAGGCCACAGGACAGGGACCGGGTCAGGAGGCCTGGGAGGAGGCCACAGGACAGGGACCGGGTCAGGAGGCCTGGGAGGAGGCCACAGGACAGGGACAGGGTCAGAAGGCCTGGGAGGAGGCCACAGGCCAGGGACAGGGTCAGGACCCCTGGGAGGAGGCCCTAGAGGCGGTGACCTGGAAGGCTCTGGCGGCGGAGCCGTAGGAGGCTCTGGAGGTGGAGCCGCAGGAGGCTCTGGAGGCGGAGCCAAGGGAGGAGGAACCATGGAAAGCTCGGGAGGCTCAGGGGGCAGAGCCGTGGGAGGCTCAGGAGGCAGAGCCGAGGGAGGAGGAACCATGGAAAGCTCGGGAGGCTCAGGGGGCGGAGCCGTGGGAGGCTCAGGAGGCAGAGCAGAGGGAGGCTCGAGAGGCAGAGCCCTGGGAATCTCGGGAGGAGGAGCCCTGGCAGACTCGAGAGACTTGAGAGATGGAGCCCTGGGAGGCGGAGCCCTAGGAGGCTTGGGAGGAGGAGCCCTGGGTGGCTCAGGAGACTTGAGAGGCAGAGCCCTGGAAGGCTCGAGAGGCTTAAGAGGCAGAGCCCTGGAAGGCTCGAGAGGCTTGAGGGATGGAGCCCTGGGAGGCTCAAGAGACTTGAGGGATGGAGCCCTGGGAGGCTCGAGAGGCTTGAGAGGCGAGCACTGGGAGGCTCGAGAGGCGGAGCACTGGGAGGCTCGAGAGGCGGAGCACTGGGAGGCTCGGGAGACTTGAGAGGCGGAGCCCTGGGAGGCTCGGGAGGAGCCCTGGAAGACTCGAGAGGCGGAGCCCTGGGAGGCTCGAGAGGCGGAGCCCTGGGAGGCTCGAGAGGCGGAGCCCTGGGAGGCTCGAGAGGCGGAGCCCTGGGAGGCTCAGCAAGCTCGGGAGGCGGAGCTCTGGAAAGCTCAGGAAGCTCGGGAGGCGAAGCTCTGGGAAGCTCGGGAGGAGGAGCTCTGGGAAGCTCGGGAGGCGGAGCTCTGGGAAGCTCGGGAGGCGGAGCTCTGGGAAGCTCGGGAGGCGCAGGCTCTAGGACGGGCATGACCATTGGCGCTGGCTTTTGGTCAGTCCTGGCTATTGGCGTTGGCCCGGGAACGGTCGAGGCTACAGTCGCTGGCTCAGGGACGGTCGAGGCTACAGGCGCTGGCCCAGGGACGGTCGAGGCGACAGGCTCGCTGACCTCTGAGGTGACAGGCACTGGCTCGCTGACCTCTGAGGCGACAGGCACTGGCTCGCTGACCTCTGAGGCGACAGGCACTGGCTCGCTGACTGTGGTATGCGCTGGCTTGGGTTCGCTGACCCTGGCTGACAAAGGCTCTGGCTCGCAGACCGGGGCAGGCGAGGGCTCTGGCTCGCAGACCGGGGCAGGCTCTGGCTCTGGCTCGCAGACCGGGGCAGGCGAGGGCTCTGGCTCGCAGACCGGGGCAGGCGAGGGCTCTGGCTCGCAGACCGGGCAGGCTCTGGCTCTGGCTCGCTGACCGGGGCAGGCGAGGGCTCTGGCTCGCTGACCGGGGCAGGCGAGGGCTCTGGCTCGCTGACCGGGGCAGGTAGAGACTGGGGAGCAGAAGCCTTTCCTCTTCTCCTCCTCCGCCGGGCAGACGAAGTGGACCGTGCAGGCTCACTGACCAAGGCAGGCGTGAAGGGACGAACCACGGGCGAGTGGAGGGTTATTACTGTGGGAGGAGTGACAGAGTTCTCCTCGATGGCGCCCACAGTTAACGGCGACGCGCAGACCAGCAGAGTCTCCTCGATGAACTCGTGGAGCGTCCAGCCGCGCGTCGTCGGTGGTAACCGCTCCTGGAGCGCACAATTCAGGTTAGCCCGAAAAAACGCCACTAGGGCGGAGTCAGGGAAGTCGGTGGCACTCGCAATCGCGAGGAAATCGTGGATGTGGTCCTCCACCGGACGGTTTCCCTGCATGAGGCTGAGCAGACGGCAGCTTGCTCGTAAAACCGCTGGATCCATGTTGGTCGTTCGTTCTGTTATGAATGGAGGCAGTGAAGCAGACGAGGAGATGCGGATCCAATCGCAGTTCAACTTTATTAAGTAAACAAACAGGCAAAACGCTAAACACGGGAACAAAGGAAAAACCCTCAATGGGGAAATAAAACATAAAACTAGAACACATGGGCAGGGAACACATACCAGGCTAACAACAACATTCAACGAACGACCAGGAGTGAACAAAAAACAGGGCTTAATTACACAGTGAGTGATGACTGAATAAGACACAGGTGAGAACAATAAACAAAATGGCAGTGATGATGGCAGGTGGATTCTGGGAAGTGTAGTTCTTTAACAATGACAAGTGAACACGAAGGCTAACAAAGAGACTAAGGGGCTACACAAGGGACAAAAGTGAAAACTAAGGAATGCAAAGGTGACAAAAATGGCAGACAGAGGGCAACAGTGAAACAAGACAAGGAATTCCTAACAATAAGTTATTATTAATAATCAATTTTCCTATAGAAATAATGAAATGAATAGGATTTTTATGTCCAGAATCAGATTGTGGCACTCTATTGAACTTTGGTGCTTTGCGCAGCAATTACTGAATTTCCTGCTTCATTAGAGGTCGCATAGAGCGTAGGCACGTCAATTTTAGTAAAAAAAAAAATATAATTACACTTGCTCTGAGTGGCGCTCATAAATATTACTGTGACAAATTATCTAAATGTGACAAAATGAAAAACACTGATTCATGGTTTTTAATATCATTAGGTAAAATACTGTGATACTTTGAAATACCCAACCTTTAGTCACGCAGACTGTAATGCCCATTTGAAGGAAGGGCCTTTCACACACATCCTACACACACTGGTCCTATTGTGCCTTTAAACACACCCAACCAGTGGTTTAAAGTAAAGCATGCATGTGTGTGTGAGAGCTCAAACCGACTAGTCTAGCACTAATGTTGTGTTAGTGAATGCAAGATACACATACTCTCATTTGTGGGAAAGACTTGTTACATAACGAGATTTCAAACCATCATGACGTTGTCAATGACCTTGTCTCTCAGCTAACCACTGTCTACAAACACTTGTTTGTTTTTTCTCTGCAAACTGCAGGGTCTGTGACAGGAATTGGCCATTATAATTAGCCCCATTCTGAAGAAAAGCCAGTTTAGTATAAGCCAACTCAAAGAGCCCCATCAAAGTTTCTGGAGCAGTTATGCGCAGACAGACAGGGGCGACTGTTCAAGGCATAGATTGGCCCTTGATCATAGTGGTTTGGATTTGAATGTGTCTTTGTGTGTGAGACGCTTGCTTTGGTTATGCCTAAACTATAATAAACTAACTCATCAGTCTCCATCCTTTCAGTTATCATCACATGAGAGAGAAAGAGCAGAACTTGCATAGTACTTATTCAACATAGATCCTTGAAACATATTATATTTATTCTAACATCATGTTCTAACCAGGTGCGACAAAGTTCCCAGCATCAGGTAAGTTTATAGTCCAATTTGAAAGCGAATGACTGTGCGAACAACAGAATCAGAGCCAATCAGAACATGTTTTATCCTTGTGCTGCCTTCAAGTCCCATGGGTAGTTCTTAGTGTGGAAATCGAGACGATGATGTGATTACGATATAGTTTTGTCAGAAAACAAAAAAAAACTTTCTTAATCAACAGCACACAAACTGCACGGAAACTAAATAATTTAAAATTCACAATTACAATGTTTAATTATAGCTGCAAAACATAGCTGGGGTCCAAGAAGTTTGAAAAAGTGAAGAAAACTAATACAAATTGACTAATTTGAAAGAACTGATCTGTCAGGTGCAAAGTAATTTCATTACTAAATACTTTAGTTACTTTCTACAAATGGTGTTTGCAGACTTACAAGGATTAGCGAAGTATGAAGTGATTTTTCAGAAACAAAATAATAAATTAACGTCCTAGATAGTTGTTCCTATTCAAAATTTCAAAATGTTGCATGTACCATCTATAGACCCTCATGACAAAAACCTAGCAAAAGAAGTTTGATTAGTCAAATTGAAACAAGATATCTTTATGGTAAACACGACTTTGAGGTGGCGTTAATGTGCACTTAGTTAATGTGTGATACATAAGATCTCTTTGAAAGTTTAAGGTAGCATATGTATACAGCTTTGTGAATTTTGGAGCAAACCCCAAAGCAGAACAAAAATAGAAACCAAACAGTTAAAAATGTCTTGTAGGCCATCGCTTGCTGATGTCAGGGTGTTTAGGACAAAAGCTAATCTTAACATGAAAGAAATTGTCACTTTATCAGGTCACTCCTGGTTCGGACAGTGTAATAAGCTTTCAATAATCATTTCGTTCTCTTTCTGTCTTTCATTGTTGCTATTAGATTGCTCATATATCACAAACAATAATCAGTATCTTTGGCTCAGTCTATCAAACGAACACAGTAAATTGTATAAACAGTGTATGTACTTTATTAGTATCAGTTACTGTAGTTTGTGTTTTGTTGTACTTGTTCATTCTATGGCATATACAAGAGAAGATCAGTGATGATAGAAAATCGTCAGTTACAAAAATAAAATGATACAGATATTTGCTGGAGAAAATACACTGTGATATACAAATACATTCATAATAGATGCTCCTTTAAAAGGTTCTGGAAATGGATGTCGGAATTTTGACATCTATGAAAGTTTGTGTTCAGGCTCTCTGAGTCTCTGTCATGGCAGTCTTTGTGTTTAGTCCCTTCTAAAGGTGCATCAAAAGTCCAAAGTGATCCAAAAAGGCCTCCCTGATTCATTCAGGGCTAAACAGCTTGTGCCTGCCACGTCTTTCCAGATGATATTGCTCACTGGCTGTTGTGCAATCCCATTTATCTGATTGGATGCAATGACTGCCACTCCCCTCCTCTGATTTCTTTTATCGAGTGCTACGCTCACCTTATATCTGCTGTGGAGAAAAAACCTGTTGTTAAATTGGTAGGCTTTTGACAGCACACCTGTACAACTGACAAACAAACAAAAATACACTTATAGTTATGTTCTTTTAAATGTAAATTTCTGTGCCACAGATGTTGTCGATACAGCTTTAATTCTATTTAACCCTGAATTCCTTTAATCCCAGCTAATGATTTTCAGCATTCATATCACTACAGTCCCAATATAACCATTAAATAGAGATAATTACATTAATTCAGATAATTCATAGTCATTCCTATAATTATTCCTGTAACTCCATCACTTATTCCTCATAATTCTTCTAATTAGAGTTCAGTCATGGCAAGTCTTGGAATAAATGATGACATATTATAATGGATATGACAAGTAAGTAGGTTTGGTCTTTGCAGACTAGATCTGCTTACGCTGCTACTACTGCAGAGCAAGATTTGCTACTAGTAAAACACAAACAGGCTGTGTTGAGCATGTAAGACATGCTGCTGCACAATCAGACATCTATAAAACATACTGCATTAAGCATGTATGACAGTATGCACAATTATACAGTACATAAAACAATCCCTGTGAAGAATTTCTAGACCAGCGGTGCTGAGAAGGAGGAGGGTTTCGGAGAGAAAACTCTCATAATGCATGACAGTGAGACCTGCTACTTGCTAACAACTAAGCAAATTTAAATACAAGACAAAGAGGGAGTAAGCTAGTTGATTGGCTAATGGATTACATGTGAAAGGACCTATCAGTTTGCGCCATGTAGAGTTTCATGACTGAACTGAGGGATAAAACTGCACCATCCCACAAATTGAAACAACTGATTGGTGGTGTACGTGAGCAGTAGGTCAATCCAGCTTACTGACAATTTATCCAAAAATAGAATCTTTACTGCCAATTTTGGAAAGTTTATCTTTATTTCCATTTCCCTCTCTCTTTTTATAGCTCTAGCACTGGGCTAGCATGTGAACAGAGGGATGGAGGAAAGGAAACCAGGACAGGAAAAAAAGGTAGAGAGGGAAAAATAAAGCAAGTAAAATGTTCAAGGCAGAGTGGGTGTGTTTGGGCAGTTGTATTTATGCACCTATGCGGGACTCTGTGTGATGTTTGGACGTGCACACACATTCGAGATGATCCTCCAGTTGCACCTGCACCTCCCGGAGCTTTGGTCTCCTGCGTACGTACTCTACCTTGGCCACCTGAGAGAGAGAGAGAGAGAGAGAGAGAGAGAGAGAGAGAGAGAGAGAGAGAGAGAGAGAGAGAGAGAGCGCGAGTGTGAGAACATTCTGAGTTGCAAGCACACACTCATAACCCTATCAACAGTGTATTTTTCCTCTGCTGTTCCAGAGGTGAGATAAGGTGAGAGCTAAATGTGCCTCTGTCGGTTTCCTGTAATGTAGATGAGCCGCCTCAAACCTTTTCTAAACACACACACACACTTCTCATATCATACTGACAGACTCCTTCCCTCCCCGCCAACTCAGCTGCCCTGCAGGCCCATTTATACAATACTTTATTCAGGTCTGAACACACACACACACACACACACAGCTACAGAGATAAACAGAACATAACACACCCCAATGCAGAGGCGTAACAGACAGATATTTGCTGCGGTTAACTCAAGGTTAGGGCTATTCGTTAACTCGCTGCGGAAGTCTAGGCTGAAACTCTTTCAGTATGTTCAGTGGCCCTGAAATTCTCATTGACATTGTCCTCCCCTTGGCACGTCCTACGCCTTGCTCTTGTTACATTTAAATTTGAGAAATGTGAAAAGCTTTACAAGCTGAAAAAGAGCCCAAAGAGTGGCAAACAATCTTCAAGCCAGTCACCAGCCAAAAGCTCACTTTACAAGCGATTTACATTAAAACAAAATTTGTGTCATGTTCCAAAATGCATCAGACCACAATTAATAACAACGCAAGGATGTGTTTTTCAAAGTTGCCGCATTAGTGTGAACTATGAGCTTTTACAGTGAGCTACGGTAATGGTGGAACAACAGTTTGAAAAGAATATTGCTGAGCTAGTAAGGTTAAGTCAATATATTTTGAGCAAATTACATGGATAATAACAAATCCAGTTTAATGCCGCAGACTTTTGTAGGTAACTCTATCGCCACCATGAGTTCTGAGGTTCTGTATGCTCAATTAGGCCGCCTGTTGGCCAAAAACTTGAATCTGCATCCGCATACTTTCGTAAAGATGTCTCTCCTTCAATATACGTCAGTGGGATTGTTTTATCATCCTTCAAGAAAACTGTTTAGCCTGACTCTGACAAGTAAGAGCACATCTCACGTTAATGATCCACACAGGGGTGTTATTCCCTTCTGAAGCACAAATGATGCGGATGAGTTACATGCCTTACAGGCACTACTAATGAGTTTCAAATAAATAAACAGTAAAATGTGTGTTCACTAACAGTGACAAAAGGGCTCTTAAAGGGATAGTTCACCCAAAAATGAAAATTCTCATCATTTACTCACCCTCCTAGCACCCAAAATGCAGATGACTTTGTTTCTTCTGCAGAACACATATAATGATTTTCAGAAGAATATTTCAGCTCTATGGGTCCATACAATGCAAGTGAATAGGTGCCAAAATTTTGAAGATCCAAAATACACAAAGGAAGCATAAAAGTAATCCATATGACTCCAGGGGTAAATCCGTGTTCAGACATGATATGATAGGTATGGATGAGAAACAGATCAATATTGAAGTCATTTTTTTTTCTTAAATCCACCTCCATGCCCAGTAGGGGGCGATATGTACAAAGAATGGAATCACCAAAAACAGAAGGAGAGAGTGAAAGTTAAGGAAAAAAGACTTTTTGATCTGTTTCTCACCCACACCTATCAAATAGCTTGAGAAGATATGGATTTAACCACCAGAGTCGTCTGGAGCACTTTTATGTTGCCCTTATGTGAATTTTGGAGCTTCAAAATGTTGGCACCCATTCACTTGCATTGTATGGCCCAACAAAGCTGAAATATTCTTCTAAAAATCTTTCTTTGAGTTCTGCAGAAGAAAGAAGTCATTCACATCTGGGATAGCATGAGGGGGAGTAATTGAAAAGAGAATTTTCATTTTTGGGTGAACTAACCCTTTAAGGCTCGGTCACATTTACCTTTGCACAGTGAAATTGGAAATTTTCATGAAAAGGAATTTTGTCTGATGGACTTATAATGGCAAAGAAATTTCTCCTCCCAAGGTTTGAATTTTTACATGTAAATTCGCAACGTTGACCAATTGGAACTTGCTTTGTTTAGCAGTTGACTTCTCTGTGGGCGGTGCTTCGTACATAGCTACACTGAATATTCGCAATAGATGAGAAAGTCATTTAGCATGAGTTTCTTTATAACTTCGCTCTCCCAGAGTATAAAGAGCAGCATAAAAAAGAGGCTGTTTGGCATGTCGTTTTTCACACGGTTTCACACTCGCTTGACATCCATCCATGCCTTTTCCACCTGTGCAATTTTGCAAGAGTTGTGCAAAGGTAAATGTGACCGATCTTTTAAAATGTCATGTTTTACATAGGCTGTCTTCAAACCTTATACTGAAAGCTGCCAACCTAGCCAGCATTTTTGGGCATAATATGCACAACTGAGTTGCCCAAAAATGCTTTCTAGGTAGGCTTCTCAGTAGGTTTTGTAGACTTTCTCAGTGAGTGCACAAAGTTTAGGACAGAGCTACAATGTTAACATAAACAGGAGAAAATAAATGTGATTCTATACAGCAGGATTTGGCACAAATTCCCTGAACATGTGTACTGTAAGTGGCCACTGACAGCGATCTTAATTACAGCAATAACAATATAAACAGGAGAAAGGAGTGTGTACTCACCTTCACATTCCTGTGGTGCTTTTTGGAGGGGTGGCAATGCATGTTGCTGGTGTTGCAGCAGCCCGAGCATCGTCTCACCTCAACACATGGAGGCCAGATCAGGAAATTGGCGGCCGTGGGGTCCACCTGACTGCGTGGGATTTCGTAGATTACTGTGCGAGTCTTACAAACGGCTGGCACTGCCTCCTCTAAACACACACAGGACACTAGTTTGAGAATCAGTCAATCTACTAGCTAGTGCCTTGCATGGATGGCAGCTCTGCCACCATTGGTGTATGTGTGTGTGTGAATGGGTGAATGGGACACAGTGTAAAGCACTTTGGTAAACTCTAAGGTTAAAAAAAGCGCTATGTAAGTGCAGACCATTTACCATTACCATTTACTGAGGTTTGCAATATGTGTGTTATTGCAAAGTGTTTCTTACCAATGCTTCTTTTGTGTCTAGAGTGTGAGTTCTTGTAGTGTCTGTTGTCATAGAGATGCTCCTTATGGTGGCTTTGTTTGACTTCCTCCACCACATCATTCTCTGCACCAATCAGATCAAAAATGGTCAATGAACAAATAGGAGCAGCAGAGCTCACTGGTACAAGTGTTAACACATGACCTAAAGAACAATAGGGGTGGGTAAAAATATTGTTTTCCCGATGCATCGTGATGTTTATTTGAATGATCTTGATATTGATTCTTAAATCCCAAGATCGATCTTTCACTCAATGCGCAACCCTCTACCACCATGAGAGGAAATCACTCACATTTGCAACCAAATTTTGCACTATGCGACTAAAGTGAATATATTTGGCAACTAGCTGGTAAATGTTTACATTTCACTCACCAGTAATTGTGTAGTTTAGTAATAAAGGGTTGGGCAGCGAGATGCTTTCACAACATGTTGAGAGTAAAAGTTGTTCCGTGTAATGTGTATCCAAGGACGAGATCCACGCAACCCATTTGTCATTGAATAATGTCTCTTTTATTAACCTTTCTGTTCTTTACAGTAAGTTGTTGATCATGCATTGCACGCGCTAATATAAAGGCGCTGTTTACAGAAATGCAATTTTTGTTGAAGAAACAGTACCTGTTTTAGCATGTGTTCAACAAATTAATGTAAATACTTACAAATAGTACAAATTATGCAATTTAGCAATACATACGTAGCAAAAATAATATATGAAATATAATATTGTATTTATTGATTGAATACATTTATTTGTTTATTTAAAAAGACAAAATGTGACCAAAATGGTGAAAAGGTAATCAAATATAATTAGTAAAATGTATATTTTCCTAATGAACCTAGATTAAATGTCACCTGTATAATTAACTGCATTCGCTGGGAGATCATTTATTTCATATGTAAGCAAAAGGGACATTATAACTGAAATTAACCCAAATTAATAGACATGGAATCGAAACGAAAGCGAATCGAGAGCATGTGAATCAGAATGAATCGAACTGAATCTGGAAATCTCTATCAATACCCAGCCATAAAGAACAACCTAGCATCCATTGTTATAACAAGCCACAATCCCTCTCACTATTGTCAAGAAAATGTGTGCCCTTTGGATATGGAACAACTTTGTGAACTGGTATGAGACCGCTTTCAACAGCCTGATGGAAAAATCAAGAAAACCCTGTCTGATTATGAAGTAAACCATAAAGGTGTCTGCCAACTTGCCAGCACACTTCAATCTCAAAACTTGCTCCATTTCCTTAATACACAGATCACAAAGAAAATATATGCACTGCCTGAGGACACCTGGTTCTAGACAGAGGAAAGCTAGACTCAACAGCCTTGCAGAAAGCTTTTGTAGTTGGTGAAGGATTGCACTCTTTAAATGGATAAAGTCATACAGGTTTGGAACTAAATGAGGGTGACTAAATGATGAAAGATTTTTATTTTTTTCCTAAACTATCCCTTTAAGAAAGTTGCTCTCACTGAAGCCATGTATGAGCAGTTCGGTTTGTTAGTCTAGGTTGAATTTAGGATGACTGAAGTGTGCAGTGTTTAATCAGGCTGTTTGCTGGTTCTGTAGAGCTATTGAGTCAGACAACAGAGGAGATAGATGCCCCTGTTGTTGCCCCCGGAAACCACCCAATGGAAGAGGAGGGTGGTTTTAATTCAGGCTTGAGCACTGTAGCTGGCCGACTCACTCGGCTTTTCACACACTGGTTAGCAGAGCAACAGACCTCACAAACACAAACACTACTTTAGCTTCAATCTCTTTCTTTCACAAACACACAGACACACACTCACACGCAGAGACGCACACAAACTAAGGAATTCAACATGAATAATACATTACAGCAGCATTGGCATTCAGCCCCACTCAACTCATAAAGGCAGCATGACAACATTATAATGGAGAGAGTCTCTTGACCTCCCTCAGGCACCAGCCACACAGATGCAGCTGTTTGCATTTCAATTACAGCATCTTATGGGGAAATCAAATTTGAGACTCATATCATTAAGGCTGTAGCATACAGGTGAAACTCGAAAAATTAGAATATCGTGCAAAAGTTCATTAATTTCAGTAATTCAACTTAAAAGGTGAAACTAATATATTATATAGACTCATTACAAGCAAAGTAAGATATTTCAAGCCTTTATTTGATATATTTTTTATGATTATGGCTTACAGCTTATGAAAACCCCAAATTCAGAATCTCAGAAAATTAGAATATTGTGAAAAGATTCAGTATTGTAGGCTCAAAGTGTCACACTCTAATCAGCTAAACACCTGCAAAGGGTTCCTGAGCATTTAAATGGTCTCTCAGTCTGGTTCAGTTGAATTCACAATCATGGGGAAGGCTGCTGACCTGACAGTTGTGCAGAAAACCATCATTGACACCCTCCACAAGGAGGGAAAGCCTCAAAAGGTAATTGCAAAAGAAGTTGGATGTTCTCAAAGTGCTGTATCAAAGCACATTAATAGAAAGTTAAGTGGAAGGGAAAAGTGTGGAAGAAAAAGGTGCACAAGCAGCAGGGATGACCGTAGCCTGGAGAGGATTGTCAGGAAAAGGCCATTCAAATGTCTGGGGGAGCTTCACAAGGAGTGGACTGAGGCTGGAGTTACTGCATCAAGAGCCACCACACACAGACATGGGCTTCAAATGTCAAACGTCTTACCTGGGCTAAAGAAAAAAAGAACTGGTCTGTTGCTCAGTGGAGCAAATTTTGCATCTCATTTGGAAACCAAGGTCCCAGAGTCTGGAGGAAGAATGGAGAGGCACACAATCCAAGATGCTTGAAGTCCAGTGTGAAGTTTCCACAGTCTGTGTTGGTTTGGGGAGCCATGTCATCGGCTGGTGCTGGTCCACTGTGCTTTATTAAGTCCAGAGTCAACGCAGCCGTCTACCGGGACATTTTAGAGCACTTCATGCTTCCTTCAGCAGACAAGCTTTATGGAGATGCTGACTTCATTTTCCAGCAGGACTTGGCACCTGCCCACACTGCCAAAAGTACCAAAACCTGGTTCAATGACCATGGTATTACTGTGCTTGATTGGCCAGCAAACTCGCCAGACCTGAACCCCATAGAGAATCTATGGGGCATTGCCAAGAGAAAGATGAGAGACATGAGACCAAACAATGCAGAAGAGCTGAAGGCCGCTATTGAAGCATCTTGGTCTTCCATAACACCTCAGCAGTGCCACAGGCTGATAGCATCCATGCCACGCCGCATTGAGGCAGTAATTAATGCAAAAGGGGTCCAAACCAAGTACTGAGTACATATGCATGATTATACTTTTCAGAGGGCCGACATTTCTGTATTTAAAATCCTTTTTTTTTATTGATTTCATGTAATATTCTAATTTTCTGAGATTCTGAATTTGGGGTTTTCATAAGCTGTAAGCCATAATCATCAAAATTATATCAAATAAAGGCTTGAAATATCTTACTTTGCTTGTAATGAGTCTATATAATATATTAGTTTCACCTTTTAAGTTGAATTACTGAAATTAATGAACTTTTGCACGATATTCAAATTTTTCGAGTTTCACCTGTATTTGCTCATTTGATGCACTGGAATTTTATATTTACAGCATTTTAAAGGTGGGGTATGTGATTTTCTTTTTTGACCATTTTTTCAAAATAACTTGAAATCCTATTCCTAACCCACTTACTGGCTGTAAATTAGAAGCACTGAAATGAAAATTAAGCAATTTAATCATCTGTGGAACGGGCAGGACTCGAAAAACTCCAGCCAATCATTTTCAAGACCATCTAGAATCATTGGACAGAAAATGTGTCAATCAAACGGTCGTACCATGCCCCCTCCCCCACCACCCTGGCGCGCGTGTCCCGTTCAGTGCGCATACTCAAAGCTCGTGGCCCAGTAACAGGAAGCGATTGTATTTATGTATGGAGAATAGAGCTTTTATAGTGCTAGTGGGGTTGTTCCACATTTCTATGAATCCTGTTTTGAATAGAAGACCGCTGTACAGACGCCAGGGCTGGCGATGTTCTTTTTTTACAGTTATGAGAAAATCAGCTCTACACCTTTCAAGAGTGGTATGCGACCCGCTCCTCCTGCTGTGTCAACAATTTGCTCTGAAAAATTGTCTGACAGGTGAATGCACTGTTTGACTAGTGAGTCTAGAACATTGCTAGAACACTGCGCATCTGAGTTTTCGCTCGTGCATGATTGCGCGTCCATGTTTTTCGAATGGGTGGAGTCAGGGCCAGCGTTGGAGGAGAGAAGGTAGGACCTTAGAGTTGTGTATTTTCAAAATCTGCCGGCCGTTTTGCAAATCACATACCCCACCTTTAAATGTAAAAGTTAAAGGGGTCATGACATGGGTTTTTTTATTGTATTATTATGTTCCCTTAGGTGCAATTATATATATTATATATAATATATAATATATTTTTTTTTAAGAAAAACTTTTAAAATCTAGTGATTTATGACCTTTTCCCACCCTGTTTCTCATCCTCTGATTCAAACAGTCTGTTTTGGGGGCGTTTTCCATTTAAGACTTCAGTGTTAACGCCCACTGTTATGATTGGCTAACGTCAGTGCCTATGTATCAATTATTGACGCCCCCAGCCAGAACAATATGCAAGTAAACTAAGTAAAAACACTGTGATTATTCATAATGAATGAAATTGCGCTTTAAAAAGTAGTTTAAAGTTTAAAATAGATTACTTACAGTTTGCGTCGTCGTTGTTCCCAGAATAGTCGGCACGGACTTATCTTTGAGCAACAGTTTTCTGGCAAAGCCAGCATCATATTGAGATTTGTTCTCAAAACAGTCATCCTTAAAATGTACAGAACAAACGCTTAAGTTAACACTGCCGTGACTGGGGCGTCCGCAAAAAATAAACTGCATCCATTTTTCCCTGACGTCTGGATCTTTCGGCAGCTTATTCAGAGGTTTTGTTTGACCACAGCCAGGAACAGCACATCTGTGTGGCATCGTAATTTTCCTGTGCACAAGTAGTCTCTGTCAGAGCTCGCTGTCCATCGACTGAACACTTGTGAGGCGCACGGCGATACTGAAATGAGCGTAGTTGTCTTGCGCTTAAAGCGTAGTTATCTTGTGCTGGAGGCGGTCATATGCAAACGCTGGTACGTCACTTCTAACCGTCACGTCACTTCTAACCATGAATCCAGAACGAGCTGTATTTTGAGCTTGATTAAATAAATGATTCGTTTAGAATGGGGAGGACGTCTTAAAATATTAAACTTGCAGGACGTTTTAATGATACAAAGACCTCTTATATACCAAAAGATCAAGGCAAATTTGGTTTCTCATGTCATGACCCCTTTAAACAGTTGAAGCTAGATTTTCATTTCCAAGTAGTGCTTGCAAGGCATAAAAAGAATAGTGCTAAAGTTTTAGGTAAACTTAGGTTTTAGATTTTGGTTCTGCACAAATGCCGCATCAGAGCTGACTTAACGGGCATTTACAAATAGGTTGCGGAGTCTCTGTACTGTAGGTCGCTAGTAGGCATTGTAGGCACTGCTTGTTTCCATAAATCTGCACATAAAATCGGATTATCACAAAAATTATTTGCGATTAAAGCAGCTTTTCCATCCCCTGCATTTAAGAGAACAAGTCACTTCTGGGAAAACTGGCGCCAAATAGAAATCAAAATGGAAGTTTGAAGTCACTCTGGCTCTTTTTTTAAATGTAATGAATTACTTCCAGAGTTTGCAGACAAATGTTGGGGTAGGAAATAGTAGCCAATCATTTTGATGACAGGCTTTTTGTCCGGCTATAATCAGAATAACCATAGCAACATTTAAGATGTTATGGATGATATTGATTCTTTGGGCAAATTATGCAATCACATGACTGGTTGAGGCAAAGTCACATGACTTACATGAGCATCTACAGTATATATATATATATATATATATATATATATATATATATATATATATATATATATATATATATATTCTAAGGAATATTTTCTGTCAATTTGATTTCATCGTATTCTATGCACGACTTCCTATCAAATGAAACATTTATTCAATGATTATGCATGAAATTATACAACACAAGTTCGAGCTAAATTAATTGCAAAAAATTGTTGAGAAGAACATGAAGAGGACTTTCAATAGTGCCGCCTCAGTGATTTAAAAATCTGTCTTGCTAAATATAACTTAACATTTTCAAGAGACAGTGACATGTTTGGGTTTAGAATGTTGGTCCCGCCAAAATGTGACATCAGTCACCAAGTTCAAATTCTCGGGCTCTGCGTGAGGCGCCGCGAGCTCAGGAACGGGACTGTGGTTTCTAGGCAACAGCTGCTGAGGCGTTCGGTAAAAATTCGATTAAATGGCGAGGTCCGTGAACTTTGAGCGCAGTGAAAGATTGAGAGAGTCTCCTCTGAAAGGAGTTGTATTTCTTCACAGCCTTGTTTTACATCCTAACATTGCGCCTAAACGCTTTGGCAACTTGACACATGGTGCTGTCGCTGCCCAGAAGCTTTAGGACGCCTGTGTCAAATGAATGCAAAGTTTATTTCCAAAAAAAAAAAAAAAAAACACTAACGAGGAAAAACTGTGGGACTTTACCTACGAAGTCAATCTCCAGGATCCGCTGGAGGTCGCTGATGCTGCGGATTTCGCTGTTGGAGAGTCGCTCGATCAGCTCTTTGGGAATCGGCGCTTCCTAGGCGAAAAAATAGGAAAGCATAGGCTCTGATACTGAAATTAAATGTGGTGTTTGCTACTGAGAACATAAATTGCATTCCTAAGATGTCTTCCACATATTTGCATGCAAAATTACCAAATATAGATATATATATATTGTGTGTGTGTGTGCGTGCGGAGAACGCATCGGTGCAAAAGGAATGGATGTTATTATTTGAACATTTCCAAAAGAATAGCGTAGTGACAGGCCTTATAATCAACATGTTCTCTCTTTCTTTTTAAAAGGAATCTCTCTCTTTAGTTAAATGGGATACATCATGTTACTTCCCTTGCCCTCAATGTATATCTGGGGATATCGATCTCACCTCAGCGGCTGCTGAAAGCAGAAAGAAGCAGCTGAAGAGAAAGTGGATCAGCGCGGTTCTCATCTCCCCTTTGGTCCAAAAGTGTCCCAGCGCAGGAGAAACCTTCCCGACCGGAGCCCCAGAGATGCTCCAACCGGCGTGGAGCCAGAGAACATGCCTTTGCAGAAAAAAATATCCCACCAAGGATAAAGTTTTCACAACTTAGAGAAAGAAAGTCGTGTGATAGCAAACTCACGCCTATCAATGAATTCGTCTCTCTTCTGTTCCATTAAATGTACGTGCGAGATGTGATAGTCCAGCACAATTCACCGTTACAAAGACCATTGCTGTAAGATTATTTCATTAAAAAAAGGAAGAGAAATAAAAATATACGTTATCCATTGACTGCATCGCGTGTGAATTAAATTCATATCAAAATCCAAAAATTATCCTGGGAACGAAAACGTTCTGGTAGTGTAACAGTGAGTCCAAACTTCATCCAAAATATTCCTTTTCATTCGCCCACGCTTTATGCGTTTGTGTATAATTTGTTTTGTTCAAACTCCAGCAGGTTGTGCAGCGTGTATGGGATCTGACAGTGAATGAACGGACGCTTCTCTCATATCAACTTTAAACTCGCGAGGCGCGCCCCCTCAGCACGAGGAAATCTCTGCACGAGCCTTTCAAGACGCCGCTTCGAGGAAAACTGGATGTGTTTCAGTCTGCTAACCCAAGAAATTACTAATTTTTCTTGCCTGCTACACACATCTTCTCAATTTGTCAAGTGAGGACGTGAGAAACAAGCTACGAGTCTCGAATATAAAAGTGGAAAGCCTCGTGTGCTCAAATATCGTTTTGGCGGATATTTCCAAATGTAGTTGTATATTAATCATTAGCTGGATATCAACTATTACATTTGCAATTGTTAAAATGCTCATTCTTTACATCAGGAATGTATATTAGCAATTAGTAGTGAAAGTGCAAATTTTTTTATATCATTATTACACTTACCAGTAAAAAATATGTATTCTTTATATCAAAGATGGCGTCTTCACTGATGGCACATTCTTGATTTCAAAAATTGAATTTCAACTAGTAAAAACTCATTTTTTTAATCTGTAATGGCATTTTCAATAGTAGAATTTCACAATGATCGTTCATCCACTCTTCATAACGCTTTTATTTGTGCAATTTATTTCTAACGAGTTTAAATAAAAATTTTGATATCAAGAATGTGTATCTCTGCGAGTGATGACGTAGTTATTATATCAGTAATTACATTGTTACTAGTACAAATATCCAATCCTGATATCAAGTCACTTTTGAAAATGGTAATTTTTCAAATTTGTTAGAATTTCAACATTTTAGATTTGACATTTCAGATATCAACATATTGGAGTTGTTATGGATATCTAAAAAGGCTTTTTTAATAGTTACAATCATATTACAGATATCAGAAATCCACATTGCCTGTAGTGAAATCCAAAATACTGGCATCAAAAATGAGAATTAATGACAAAAAATGAGACATTTTTGAGGTGAGTTGATAAGGTGTTTTCCTCCAAGCTATTAGAAAGAGTTAATGATTAACTCATTTGGTTCAGATTCAGATGGTGTTTATATTAGTCAGGTTCTGACAGACTAATGTCTAACAGGAGAAATAAGGGTGAGTGAGTTTCAGGGTCTGCTGGAGACAATGTTCTTCCTCTTTCTCTCTCAGTTTTAGATGGGTGAATCCTTAATTAGACCCACAGAGACAGGAAGTACCACAGACAGACAACTATTGAGGAGAAATGATGGGAAAGAAAGCAAGACTGAATAGGCTAACGTGGAATAAAGAAAGGGAAGCTGGATGGGCGAAGACAAGAGACTACAGGAGGTGAGCACAGTGTCTTGAAGTTAAAACAATAGCATATATGTAGACACACATGCACACACAGACACGTGCATGTACACACACACCAGAAATTGGGTTTGTAAGGTGTGGTTAAAGGTGGAAGAATGGAACGTTCTGGAAGTTGTCCATCGTTCCACTCATACCAGCAACTCAGAACAAAACAATTTGGTGGAATTTTGTTATACATTGAAAAGATCACTAGAAAAAAAAGTTTCTAAGTAAATCTTTAATGCAATAAAATTAAGTAAAATGATCTTAACTTTATGGCCTAATATTGATTAACTTGAGTGAGTAAATGTTACTTTTAACATTTGAGTGAATACAGTAACTTTACTAACAAATCTGATGTACATGATGCACTTAATAAAACCTAAATAAAAATTGTATTAAAACATTTTATATGTTGAACTTTCCACACGACACACAGAAGCCTTTCACAGGGAATCTGAATGCATGCTAAGCAGTCGATTAGACAATATCACCTTTGCATTAATCGAGATTGGAACAAGATACAGAGCTGCGCACGCAGACATCATCACTTGGTGCACAAAACACTGATGATAAAAATAATCCGAATTTTGAAAATTAAGCCCAAGTCTCCACAAAACAAAAAGTTACCAAACAAAACAACAAAATCAACATTCAAATGTTAACTTGCAAACAGTGAAACCATGCAAGCTCATTAAATATTCAAGATCGGTGCATGCTGGGAACACCTGCTTCAAAAAGTTTCGTAAAATGTACTTATTTTATTTACCTGTGAAATTTGCTCAAATTAGTGGATAAGTATGACAAGGTTGTCTACTTTAGGATTGATACATGATGATGCACTGATAACAAACAATCAAAAGTAATATTTACTTATAAGCTATGTTTGAATTGAGTACAAATGTAGAATTTACTTAATATTTTCTGCTATATTTACTTCACCACACGGTAATTGTTTTTCAGTATATACTGAAAATTTATTTTTGCTGGTTGTGCATGTTCCCATCACAATGTTTGTGGATTTGTGTGTGTGTGTGTGTGTGTGTGTGTGACAAGCATTCCTGACCCTGGCTTTAGCCATAAGATGGAGAGGAATGTGTGAGGACCAGTGCACACACACACATAAAGCTTCAGCAGGTGAAGAATCTGGAAATCCAGCTTTGCAAGGCAGCGTCTATGTAGTTCATGACTGACATCTCAATGAAGAGAGAAGGGGGAGTGGGGAGATGAAGGTCAGACGAGCTGAACTGAAAGAGCTGATACCAGAAAAAAAAAAATATTTGATAGGGACTGTTGTCTTTCAATGAAAGTTTGATATGAGAAACAGCAAATGACAAGACTTCTGTTATGGTTGTGTTAAAAATAGGCAGAGAAAAATGGGACTGGGAGTTAAAATCCCCTGAGATTCTGCTTTGCCAAAGTGAATGAGTCATAGCCTCAAGACCCCAAAGACAGCACAACCACATTTAGCAGTAACGTGTGTGGGAAACCGCTACAATGCACACTGATGCATACTCTTACCTTTTCTGTAAGACACAAACAGACATACTTAAACACACGGATACCCACACATACCACGAGCACCGGCAGCCCATGCCAAGCTGGGATTTCTGCCAAAACCAAAAAACCTTTGCTCTCCTTCCCATCCATCCAAGCATGAGAATAATAAGTTGAACTTGTATCGTGTGCAAACAATGCACACATACAAACTGGTAAAACTTACTGTATGTGAAGTGAAAGACTTTTAAAGTGATACCCTAAAAATAAAAATATTTCACTTTCCTGGAACACAAAAGGGCACATTTTGAAGATCCATGTTACTCTTTTCCATGCAGCTAAATTATACAGTGCCAAGGGGCTTAAAAGCTCTAAAAATTACAAATAAGCACCATAAAATTATCAATGATGTCAAATGGCCAAACTAAAATTTAAGGTATTTTAATGGATAAATGTTTAAATCAGACCTCATTTACAGTTCTTGTTAGGGATGAGTGATACCACTTATTTATTTATATTTTATGTTCCGATACCAAGAACTATTAAGGTTTTTATTAAGGTACTATTTTTGTTTTCTTTAAATATATATATATATATATATATATATATATATATATATATATATATATATATATATATATATATATATATATATTTAATGAATTAATGAAATTGTCCCAGCCCTAATTGGGATACAGTTCACAGCAATCCATTTCACAAGTGAATTAGTCAATCAGTTGGAGATTTATTATGAGGGCTTGTTTAAGGACCGTCAATGTACAGCTGCGTCAGACTAAGTCTGTGTTGCCTCTTGGATGCATTGCATCATAAACATAAAATTTTAGGTCACTGTGTCAAGTTAAATATAGTTTAATACTTAGAACACATATTGAGATCACTTAGTTCGCATTTGCGCTCCTTCAAGTGTTTTGAACGCAAGAACGTAATGCATATTTGTGTTCTTCTGTCTGCTGAAGTGTTGTTTTCTTCACTGTATGAACTGTGCATTGCCACACAGCTGAAGTTTCACTTACTGCCCTCTGGAGTAAACAGGTGGTACTACAAGCTTGCATTTCTCAGGAATCTTCCATATTACATTGCGGGCATTGTGATTAATTGGGTTAATTTTTTTAATGCGTTATTTTTAGTCAGATTAATCGCACTGAATTAACGCGTTAAATCGGCAGCCCTAATATATATATATATATATATAAAATCTTGGGATAAAATGGGTCATTTTAAATATAATTTTTAGAAGCCATATTCTTTATTAAATGTATAGGCTTAAATGGAAAATTATTACACTCAAAAAATTGTTAACATTGTATTTCAGTTTCATAACAAAATTAAATAAAATGGAATTTAGTCATCTTTAACAAAGTCTAATTTTTTTAAATATATTTTATGTTGTTAATGTTATTTAAAAATTCAACTATTTAATTTGTTTATCATATGTTTATTATTAGCATTTTTGTGTGTAAAGTTGAGCAGGAGAAGATATAGTTCTTATACTATGCATCAATTTGCTATTATATTTATAAAACATTTTTAAGATTATGATACACATTAACTTTCATGATAATAATAAAATGAAGAATTAACATTTCTACGTGAGGATCAATATTATTGATATCGCATCAATATCTAAAGTTTTGATATTTAACACCATTTCTACACTGGGCGTAATTTGGTAATTTGGCTCTTCTAAATGTGAGTGAAAGTTGAGAAAGTGTGTGTCTTTAAATGCACTGTGGCATCAATGCCAAAACAGTGGAACTAAAATGTTTTCATCTGTAATTGAACATGCTTTTTGACAGCTTGGCTGTGGAATGATGGCATCAGTAATTTTGGTTTGTCCTGGAGTACTCCTAAGAAGACAAAAATGTATATAAATGTAGGGACAAAAGTATTATTGATTGTTGAGGAAAAAGACCCTCTTCTCCATCTCTCCTCCGTCTCTCTCAATTCAAGCACTGTTCATCCATCCTCAGTGTCTCTGGCTCCTGCAGAGCTTCAGTGTGTCCAGAGGAATTAACAAACCGAGACCTCTGCCACCAGAGACAAGCCCTCAAGCCCCCACAAGAATAACATTGTGTTGCAATGCTTGAGCAAGGAAAACATTTAAGGGAAATTCCCAAAAGCAGTCCAGACAGTTTACACAAAGAGACACAGACTAGACTTCTCTCACCATCCTCCAATTACTGGCTTTGCATTTGTTTTTTCATACATAGACTCTGTGTGTTTGTGCATGTCTCATCTCATCCCTTTAATCAATTTAATAAGGAGACCCTTGGATGGAAGAAGAAAAGTAGGAAAGGGAGGTGTGATTGAGCATGTGTTTGTTGTAGCTGGCAGGAGTGTTCTTTACAGTGCAGGCAAGTTAGACCAAGGGGGTTCCTTCTTAAATATTGATTGCTACAGCAGTAAAACAGTAGCTTGGCTGTTTTCAAAATGATGTAGCTTTTCCAGTAAGCAATTTTTTCCATCAAGTAGTGGTGTAGCATGTCAAAACACTTCATTGATATTTTATGTCACAATGTATTGTAAATGCATCCTTACAACTGAGGGGTGAATTCACTTAGAATTAAAACTCTGTTTATATGCAAGCATTGTCTGCACTGGTTTAGCACCCGATTCACTAAAAACAACTGTGAATACACACCCATAAGATCTGTGCTGAACACAATTTGCATGGCACAGTTCCGTTTTTGCTAACCAGACCACCACTATATGACACAAAATAGCTACGTTTATATGTACACAAATACTCTAACTATTGTAATAATCAGAGTATAAGGAATAATTAGATACAATTTTTACATGGTTTGGGCAAACCTCTTCAATCCTGTTCATTCATTTTTCATTTATTTCAGGCAATGGCACAGAAGTACAAGGCAACATATATTGTTAAGTCATACAGTGTAAAACAAACATACAGTATTAAACTATGACGATCGAAATCTGCCTGAAAGGGAGTGGGAAGAAGACAACTTATTTAATCCCACCCCAGTTCCCCATTTAATAATTAATACATTGAGCTTCATTTTACTTTGCTCACGGATTGTTTACAAATGTTGTATCATGGTGGCGTTACCACAAGTAACAAGTATTTATTATAACAACAGTACCAACAATTAAGAAGAATTACCAATGCCAACAATGGTAATGGACAATATACCGACGATGTTAATGGACAATATACCAACGATGGTTAGGAAACATTGAGCACATGTTAACACTATAAGACAGAGTACAACAGCAATGTAATGTTTCCTGTTTATATGCTACTTGCCAACACTTTTATTATTTGCTGGAAAATGCTAATGCTAATTTATAAAATAATAAAACAAAAAACATCTTGTTGCAAATATGTATCTTTAAATACAGCTTGGCACAAGTTAAATTAGTCAGTCAGTTTGTGAGTCTTTTTGAATGATTTATTAAAAGATCGGGTTAATAAGAGTCATTTGTTTGTCAGATTACACTGGTTACACTGGTCTGTTTTGGTTAACTGAAAAGAATCGGTTCAAAAGAGTCACTTGTTTGAATGTGTTCCGCCTGCAAACTCATTTGAAAGACGTACTTGTCATTTTTCTGCAGTATACAGTCTTTTATATCTTACCAACATTCAGTTTAGACTGCAAATGGACATTCACAACTCGGAAAAATATGTTTTCTTTTGCCGTGCGGCTGTAGATTCTGCAGTTGGGGAGCACCACTTCTGTTTTGTGATGTTTTAACCTGTGCTTGAGCGTAGAATCATCCGTCTGCAGCACTAACACAGGCGCACTTTAATCAGAGTGGAAGAAATGCAATTAAAACGTTTAGATGCCAGTATAAAGTGTAGCAAATCAGCTCTATGAAATATTAATAATCAATCATAACTTGTTATAATCGATTATGAATATTTGGATCAGTTAATCGGGTTAACTTGATGTAGCTACATTAACATTACAACCAAATACTCGGTTCATCCCGTGAACACTCAATATTGGTTATTAATTAATTAATTAATAGAAATGTCTTTCTTACTAAGTATTAAGAGCAAGTAGTCAAAATCTATGATTAGTGACTTTAGATATGAGCTTGAGACACAGACAACTTTACGTGTGACATGGACAAGACTTTATTAACTAGACTAAACATTTAAACTACTCTAACATACATATACATACATGCATACAGTTTACCAAGGGAAAGAGGGCTGAAGCAGAATACAGGAAGGCAAGAAGTTATAGCATTGTTTGAAGTTCAGCAGATCAACAGCCTGAGCAAACCATCATATTAGTTCTGACACGCCCTTTTTAGAAAGGGGTAAGGATACTTAATGTATCAAATAATGAGACTAAGTTTGATACTTGCATGTCCCATTTGAATTAAACTGTCCTGATGCAATTTGTTGAGGCTCCAGTTGATCTTTGATGATGTTGTCTTGATGAGAGAGAACCAGTGGGAGTCAGAGGATCTTTGGTGAATGGAAAGACAAGGCCGTAGCCTGGCGCACGCTTGGGAGTCCTTGGGGGCTTTCTAGTTCAGCATCATCTTCATTAGGACTTCTCAGGAAGGACCAAGAGAGTAAGAGAGTGCACGGCTCAGAGGACCAGGAAGCAAGAGAGCAAGAAGCAAGAGAGAGAGGAGCAATTTATGACCTTAGAAAACATGTCCCACCTCTCATTGTCTCGACCAATAAGAAGGGTGGAAGTTCCAGGCGGGAATTTGGTTTATTGCCCTTTGTTCTCAGGTTGCTCATTGCATGTGCACCCTGGAGGGGTGGTAGCTGATGAAGAAACTAGAAAATATTCTTGTAATACTAATATGTTGTTGTCATCGACATATCATTTACACAGTCATTTCAATCTTCAAAATACCAAGTTATAGAGACCAAACATGACACACATATGATTTCGGTTAACTAAGTATGCAAAGTCTGAAACATTAACCCATTAGAGTTTGCAAGAAAACATAGACCAAACAACATTTAAGGGAAATCGTGAGATGGCACATTAGATACATGTCAATACATTTATCCCATGGATAGAATATATAGGATTAAAAGGGTTCATTTCTCCTTCTCAGTAAGAGAGCACGAGGCTCAGCACTCTCTGAACATTCCTTTGGAGGTCGTAAAAGTCTACTTTATTTGGGCATGAGAGAGTTCCTTTGTCCTGTCAAGGCTCATTTGCATCCTTTATGACTCGGGGTCAGGACTTTGGTTTGAATAACTCAACAGATG
Source organism: Xyrauchen texanus (assembly GCF_025860055.1). Taxonomy (NCBI): domain Eukaryota; kingdom Metazoa; phylum Chordata; class Actinopteri; order Cypriniformes; family Catostomidae; genus Xyrauchen; species Xyrauchen texanus. The sequence goes on from NC_068323.1 coordinate 17,745,298, forward strand.
GTAATACCTAGCAGAACACCATTCTAAGGTAATCTTATATTTAGATTCAGCTAGGACAAGTCGTAAGGTTTAATTTGATACCAAGGAACGTGTATTTAGTACACTTAGAAAAGGGATATACACTCATATATGCATATATGAGAAGCATATATGAGGCTATTAAATATACGGCCTCCGAGTTTTACTACACAACTAAACAGTCTTACTAGTTTGATCTAACATCAGACAAATACACAGGGATTAAAACATATTTCATTAGACATACATTTTTAAGTTTAAAACTGAAAAAAACACACACACACACACACACACAGTTTTACGTTCAAGATCTCACATGGTAAAACATGCGGTGTGAGGCGAGTCGTATGGGAAAGGGGGGGCTTAGCAGGCACGAGGATTTCCTGTCAATAGTTCATTGTCTCTTTTTTCAATAGCGCATTGTGCTGTGGAGACTAGTCGGCGCTATTGCAGTAATTAGGGGAGTTTTAGCAGTGGGTTCTTTATTGTTCGGGACCGGCTGAGTTAATGATTATCCTTCACTGATTCCTCCAGACGCTACAAAAGCTATTAAAATTGGAGTCTTCCACATATCTTACTGTGATTATCATTACTCTGATTTAGAGGTCGACCGATATTGGTTTTTTTCAGGCCGATGCCGATCTTTTGAAATCCGAGTCGGCCGATGGCCGATTAATGCTGCAGATTTATTTTGGCCGATATTTGGCCGATATGTGCTTGTTTTTAACCTCTTATTTGAACCTTTATTTGAAAGATAAAATGTAACACAAATAATTACTTAAGATAGTCAAAATTTCTCAACAAATACATTTATTGAACACTTGACCAATCTGCACAAATGTATAATGTAAAAACATATTGTATAAATAATGTATAACAAATATATTAAATAAACAAAGCAGGTGTTACGAACTGCTCCGAGACACGAAGGTTGAGATCCAAATGCAGCTTTAATTAAGGGGCAATCCAGACACGTAATCCAATATTCAGAGCATCCAAGAGAAGCACAGGCATAACTAGGGATGGGTATCGTTAAGGTTTTAATGGTATTACTACTCTTACCAATACTGTTTATCGATCCGGTACTTTAACGGTATTCTTAACGGTTCTTTTTGTTATATATATTTATATATATATATATATATATATATATATATATATATATATATATATATATATATATATATTACACAAAGATAAACGTTATATAGGCACAGTGATTTAATTTCAGGAAGGTCTACTAACATTACTGTTCAGGTGTGGTCTAAAAAGAAATCTAATAAAGTAATCAATTGTAAAATAACGCTGCATAGTTTATCATAGATAGATTAATGCTTATTAATGCAGAAGTTATTCATTCAAGAGCTGTCAGTGATTTTCTCTTTGCCTTTTGTTGTTTGATTCGCAGTAATGGCTCAATCGTCAGCATGTTCATTATTAGACAGCTTCCCCTTTAAGACCGAGTCTAATAGGCTCCTGATGCTATTTCCTGATGCTATTTTTCTCCCAACTATTTCCATAACTACATCCATTTAAGACATAAACTGTGTTTAAGTGAATCTCCAAGCCGGTCGTTTTGACATATTTTTGTGTATAGTTGATCGTTTAGACGCGCACATGAAACTCAAAGTAGCCTATACTTTGCTTGTCTCGTTGCGGTCCGTTTCGGAGCGTGCGCCGCCTTGGGAACGGTATCTCTTGCGCTCTTTTTATTATTAAACGCGTCCCGCAATTTAGCAACAGTAGCTAGACTGCATTTTACAACAATCACCGATCATGCTGATTCTGACGTTAAGTTTGAGTTTTAGGGAGAAATGTCAGTGCAGCGCTGTGAAGGGAAGGAAGTTTTGCTAGACAGAATGCGGCTTATGTATAAATATTATTTTTATAATCTTTGGAAGGCGAAATCTAAAATAAAATCAGACTAATAATCACAGATCTAAACCAGGCTATGTTTGAATGTTTAGTTCTGTCACTCATTAAGCAGGGCTCGTGTTGTGCTCACTGTAGCACCGCGTGAGATCTCTCTCTCTCTCTGACTGCGAATAGCTAAATTGCATCACAGACAAATGGTTTCATATTATTATACATAGAAATGGCTGGCGAGATAAAATAACTTTCTCTTTATATCAATAATAAATGTATTTTCTTAATTTCTCCAGTACTGACAGCAGAACCGGTAACGTCCGAGCTTACCAAAGCCAGTCCTTCAATAGCTTATAGTGCTTTGGTATCTTTTTATTACTTATTTATCTGCATTTAGTGACAACCCTCTCAAATATAAGACACACAAACAGAACAAATAAAAGTCTCAGATTCACTGTCTGTAATTGCAAAATTCTTGCTTACTTATTGTGACATGATAGCAACCCTTCTGCTGTGATAATGCAACTTCAACTACGCTATCAATATCCAAAGTAGCCGAATGTCATGTCACGTTTTTTCTCGAAGTTGGCAGTAAAATATCAAAAGTTTTTAATTAAATATAAATAAGTTATACAAATTTAATCCTTACTGTTTTCTCCAAGGAACTTAGCTCCTTCCTTACGCCCGTTTCACACATACTCCGTGTGCAGTGCGTATGCGGTGCGTATACGGCACAGGAGCAGCACGCGCTATAGTGCTTTCACATATGCTGCGTTTGCAGTGCGCTACTCATCCGCAGTTTCTGTGTGCCACAAAATCAAAAATGTGTAAGTAATTTTGATTTTAAACCCAAACGTTAACTTTGAGATTGTTTAAGACATTGAAACAGTATGAAAATTCATTTTAATCATTGTGATTCATTGTTTTACATGTAGTTCGAGTTGTTGACAGAAGAAAAGCTATCGCACTATATCTGTTGCTAAGAAGGAGAAGAATGAGACGCATTTGGGTTCACTGTCTTTTTTTAGGGTAAAAAAATAATATATGATGGGATTTTGCAACTTTTGGGACTATAATCATACTTTTTTGTTTTTCTTGACCCTGTAATTTAGTAACTGTAGCACACATTAACTGTAATTATGCGTATATGATGAAATTATTACAGTTTCTTGACAATCTATGTCTATTTTAATGTGAACAATGCGCTGCCACTTTAATTCAGTGCGGTGCAGCACAGCAAAAATAGACTCGGTACGTAAACGATCGCTGCAGTGCTGTATACACACCGCAACTGGAATGGATCGACGGACTGCATCCGCGTGCAGTGTAAAAGCTCTAACCTGTTAACATGGGTAAAAAAATACACACTGCATACCCACCGCATACGCACTGCAAATGGAGTATGTGTGAAACGGGCGTTAGGCACTGGGTGAGGTCTGCTCACTCTGCTGGAAAATGACTCTAGGGGCAGTGTGCGTCGAACACGTGTTCCACAACAACACTAGGCTGCCCACAGATGCGCCTGCCTAATAATCGGCTTGATATACTTGGATATTGGCCGATGCCGATTATGTAAAAAAATGCAAAAAAAACAATTAATCAGTCGAACTCTACTCTGATTATTAGCATAATTGCAATATCATAATTGCAATATTCTGTTTACATGAGCAACAGTTTATTCGCAGTATTATCTCAATCACATTATGAGGGTGCATGTAAACATAGCCGATGTGCCATGTTGTGGATCATCTGATTCCCTACTTTCTTTGGTTAGTTTAGAAACACCTGGCCTGGTTTGGAAATGGCCACTGATTTCTACACTGAGATTCCCAACGCACATCCCAGTTTGAAAACAGACAAAGATTTGATACCACCCACTTCGGTTAACTGGGGATGTGCGTGTGCATGTGAATCATTTTACTTACCTTTTCAGGAGATTTGTTCAATGTGAATTGCCAAGGAGAAAAGAAAATAAGTTTTGCACATTATAAAAAAAATGCTGGTTAATTAAACCGAGTTGTTTCATTGATGTCTGTTCTTTTTTTTTTTTTTATCCCATTTTCTCCCGATTTGGAATGGCCAATTCCCACTACTTCGTAGGTCCTCGTGGTGGTACGGTTACTCACCACAATCCGGATGGCTGTGGACAAGTCCCAATTGCCTCCACTTCTGCATGACACCGTGGAGACACACAGAATGAGGAGACTCGTGCTACTCTCCGCGATCCACACACAACTTAGCACCCCATTGAGAGCAAGAACCCCTAATCCCGACCACGAGGAGGTTACCCCATGTGACTCTACTCTCCCTAGCAACCGGGCCAATTTGGTTGCTTAGGAGACCTGGCTGGAGTCACTCTGCACACCCTAGATTCAAACTCGCGACACCAGGAGTGGTAGTCAGCGTCAATACTCACTGAGCTACTCGGGGCCTCTTCAGTGATATGTGTTCTAATGAATTTGACACAGTTTAAGAGCTGTTACACAGGATAACATGGTTGCCCATGTTAACGTGTGACATTGGTTTGAATGGGAACTGGCGATTACACTTGACAGAGCTGTAAATCGCAAGTGGAATTCTTTTATTTGCAGAATTAAAGCATCAACCATGTTACCCTGTGAAGCCATTCAAATCGCTCTTAAACTTGTTAAATTCATTAGAACAGACATCAATGAAACAACTCAGTATAATAATGACGGCGCAAAACGTCTGTTCTTTTTTTCTTTTAGTTTTTGCTCCTTGGCAATTCATGTTGAACGAATCTGCTGAAAAGTCAAGTCAAATTATTAACATGCACGTGCATATCCTCAGTTAATACAATCCCCAGATGATCCACAACACTGGGACAGTTCAGTCAGCAATACACTACTGCTGTGATCCAGACACTTGAATTATCTCTTTAACATACCTGAATTGCGCTTGACTACCGTAATTTCCGGACTATAAGCCGCAGCTTTTTTCCCACGCCTTGAACCTCGCGGCTTATACAATGACGCGGCTAATATATGGATTTTTCCCGCTTTCAAATTTTATAAAAAAATAAATAAAAAAAACATTCTGTGACGTGCTCAGTTTTTTGGCGGCGTGAAGCTTTCATTAGATCAATGAAATTGCCGAACGGGTTAAGGTCAAACAACTTTTTTTGTTTACTGTTTAGATTAAATCGAGCGCGCTCAAACTTCCCATCATTCTGATTACGGTAGTAATTTTGTCACCCTCACCATGGCAAAGACATGGAGAAACGCATATGATGCTGCTTTCAATTTGAAGGCGATTGATCTGGCTGCTGCACGGGAGCTTGGTCTTAATGAGTCGATGATAAGACGCTGGAAACAGCAGCGTGAGGAATTGACTCAGTGCAAATAGACAACTAAATCTGAGGCTATACTCCGACACCGAAGGAGATGACTTCAGTGGTTTCAGTGCACAGGATGAGGAAGATAGTGACCAATGACTTGGTAGGCTACTGTTTACTGCAAATGTTTTATTACAAGCCGTGTGTGGCAGCGGGGGCGTGGTCAAGCGCCCGTCCGGGAGAGAAAAGCGGTAAGGGCGCTTACACCTGCGCTAAATTATGTCTAACACCTGTGTCTAATTTCAAGTGCCCTGCTTCACGTGTCCTTCTTGGGAAAACTGTCACACGGGCACCAGTGTGACAGTTTTCAGCAGGGCACTTGACGTTCCAGGTAAGGCTTTTAATGGCCACAGCAATGTTTACAATCAATTTTATAAAGTTTCTCAATTCTTCTATGCGCCAACACTAGACTGACGTGTGTCACTCTCTCAGCTCTGTGGCTGCTGCCTTTTTATGCCGCTCTCCCCATGCTTACTGAAATTAGACACAGGTGTTAGACATAATTTAGCTCAGGTGTAAGCGCCCTTACCGCTTTTCTCTCCCGGACGGGCGCTTGACCACGCCCCCGCTGCCACACCGTGTTTCGTTATAGCCTGAGTAAAGTTCATTTGTTTCAATGTACCGGTAGGCACCTGCAGCTTATAGACAGGTACGGCTTATTTATGTTCAAAATAATATTTTATTTAAAAATCAGTGGGTGCGGCTTATATTCAGGTGCGCTCAATAGTCCGGAAATTACGGTACATTGATTTTATCAAATTTGACTACAAATTTTATTTACATAAAAAGGAGGCTTGTTTGTGCAGAAAGGAACTACTGTGACTTAATTGAAATACTCGAAATGCCGATTGCACCTGTAAGGCGGGTGCCAGCGAGTCTGGGCTACTTTTCGAGAAAACAAAAGGCTCTCATGAGAATTAACATTTGAACTATCTCTTATATATGTAACAGCAACATCCGAGACGCAGCACACAGTGCAGCTCACACCTCACTTCTATAGTCTCATCATCTCCCCCTACTCCCCCCTTCTCCTCCTCACTTAAAGCTCACTAAAAACCTATGCAATGTTAAGTGTGTACAAAAAGTAACTATACATGTTTGGTATCATTTAAAGTGTCTCAGTGCGCCTGGTAAACTGGTCTCATTCTCCCAGCCATAATAAAAAGCTAAAAGAAGTTATAAAATATGAGAAATAAGGTGTGCCCTCCCCCAGATCCTCGATACAAACTACCTCCTGTATGTAAATCTACAGGAATCAAGAACCCATTCAATTACAAATTCTGATCCCACAGTTGTGAACCCCTCAATAGGGTACCAAAATCGAATTATAATGACAGACACCACCATTTGGTAAGCATATTGAATTATCTGGGTTTATAAGGAAAATGGGCAAAAGGTTCAGGGAGTCTGTAGGTAGACTTCCCACACGATCGCTGTGTGTAGTTTTCGTTGCCAGGTAAATATTTCTATAAATTCCTCGATTTCCGAATTGTTGTTATTATATTTGATTGATCGATGATTTCACTCTATGAATTGGATTTTGAATATTTGTTCTATTACCTGGTCAATAAATTGTAAACATTTGATTTTATTCTGACTGACTCTGAAATTGTTTTCCGAAGCAGATTAAATGATTTGTATGTTACAGTAAGTCTGCGTCAGATTAGTGACGACTAATATTTGGCATCGATTCAAGTGTACTTGGTTTGCAAAGACAAAAAGGGAATTTCCGTTTAGAACAGCAAATGCTGCTTGACCAATCTAAATCCGGGTGTGTCTTACCTGTGTTTTGATGTTTCTCCAGATACGTGTACGTGGGAAACCACGCATGGCCAATCCAAAGCTATTACAAGAGAAGTTATGTTGGTCAATTTACATCTGTAATAGTGGCCGTGACCTCTACTGGAGAAAACATTAAGTGAAATTCAAGTGTATGCAATTCCATGGGGGATATACTGATGTATCTTTGATTGTGTAAACGTGAATTTGACCGATCTTAGGTATATAGCAATTACCTCTGTTTGATGGTCAAAGACTGATGAGCTTGTAATCGTGAGACCCTTCGTAAAAGAGAAAAACACGCGATGACCTCAAAGTGGCATAGTTTCCTAATCTGATAAAATATAATTAAAGAGAATAATCAAACATTCGCTCACTTTTAATGATGCTCAGATATCATTAAAACCTTTTTCATTTATGGAGTCAGTTGAAATAACGAGGTAATACATAAGATAAAATGTATTTCATTTAATCTTGTTGCGTTGCGTAAAAGGAAAGACAGTAAAGCGCAGAGACCTTCACCCGTATTATTGGAGACCGCCATTGGACCGATAAACGGGCTTACACACCTGCTTAAACAAGATTGCATGTGGTAAGTTAATAAATGTAGGTTTTTGCACTGATGTACCAACCTCAAAAGTGGTGCAACTTTAAGGTGTTAATCAAATATAGTGACTTTAAGTGTCTGATCTCTCACAAGTAGTGTTGGTAGCAGACTTGGTAAGTCTGCTTCATTTTTGCAAATGTATTTATTTGGCCAGTGTGATGAGGAGGAGGGCGTGGCTGGGCCATGAGGGTGCATCAGATGATTAGCAGGAGAGTGAGATAAAGAGGGACCTGAGATGCCATTTCAAAAGAGAGAGAGACACACGCAGCCGTTTTATGTTGAGTTGCCGTCCTTTATCTGTTACAGATGGTCATTTCAATGAATTTATATGAGTACTGTGCAGCATTTCTGTCTTTTTTGTTGCAAAAACATTGTTAAATATTTCTGTCCATTACTATGTTTTTTATTTAGTTGTTCAATTTATTTATTTTGCTTTAATAGTTGTATTCAGTGTAGCTTTATCAGTTAAGTTTAATGTTGTCACCCTAAATTAGATCCTTGTCATTGCGCAAGGTAAACACTGCCCTGATCGCAAAAAATAAACTAGGTCATCTAATCGTTATATGCATTATTCAGAAAGATGTTGCCTCTTAACCCTCATGCACTATGCTGTAATTTTTGAACAAAATCAATTTTGTTTCTTCAATAAAACTGGTTTCCTTTATCTGACTGGTATGAGACTTGGTGAATTTTAGGCCAGTCTAAGTGGTAGAAACAAAGTTACACTTGTACTGCTCCCGGTCAAAAGTGACCGCCATAAGAAATTAATGGGAAACACTAAAAATCTTTATTATATAAAATAATAATAATAAAAAAAACAGCCACAATGCAGAAAAAACACACACAAACATGAAGGGGTGGAACTACCAAACATGCAAAACACACACACACACTCGCTCTCACACACACACATTGGTGTGGCTATCCTTATGAGGACTCTCCATAGACATAATGATTTTTATACTGTACGAACTATAGATTTTATCCCCTACACCTAACCCTCACAAACTTTCTGCATTTTTACATTTTCAAAAAAAAACATAGTTTAGTATGTTTGTTAAGCATTTTGAATAATGGGGACACCTGAACTGTCCTTATAAACCACATTTATAGCATAATACCCTTGTAATTACCAGTTTGTAATCTAAAGAAATTTAATAGAAAATCACCCAAACCTTCCCACACACACTATGAACTATGAACTCAACTGTTTAAATCAGGGACTAAAAACGGCTCAAGGAACAAAAACCGAAAACGAACAAAAGTTTTAGCAAAACAAGAGTGAAAATGTTATTTTTAAATGCTGGTAACTGGTTATAACTGGTTAATTTAATTCTGATTTTTTTTTTTCTTGAAACTAAAGGCTAAACGGTTTATCACAGTTTCTTTTTTGGAACTGCACCACTTCATGTTGCCCAAAAAAATTAAACATGCTTTGACCGTGAAGGAAACTGCAGCATCACACATTTCTTTGGCTAATCGCAGTTGTGGATGAAGCATTCAGTGAATGAAGACTTTATTTACTACATATACATGCACAGCTAATCCAGGTTCAAAGGAAACATTATTAGAGGTAAAAAGTAATTTTGTTCTGTTGTTCCCAAGTCTTCACTGAATTATTGTTAGATATGATGCATTAATACAGATTTGATGCTGCTGGGTTTTGACTCAAAAGCAGATTTGTAATTAAAATAATACTTAACTGTTAATTAACTGCTAGTTATGATTTCTATGTATTCACCACACAGGAAAAAAATTATATTGCTTATTTTCGCCTATTTCGGTGAGTCAAGTGTCTAATTTTGGGGCTTGTATTTCCAGACCACATTGCTTGTTTCTGTTGTGAGATCTGGGAACACTGCAATTGGTATTTCTCCCAAGTCTTAGTGAAGAGTACTGTCATTTTAAAAAGAACGTTATTAACCGTTCTTTTATTTTGTTAAATCCAGTAACCTTTTGGAAAGGAGGCTGCGGAACTTCTGAACAGGAATGAAAAAATACAGTTTTAGCTCTGAATGAACCGAAATGAAAAACATTTAGTTTGTAGTCTCTGGATTAAATATACTGTATAGCTAAATTCAAAACATGTGACAAAATCTAGAAATCATCTTCTCTTCAACCAGGAATGAATAAGTAGCTCTTTGTAGCCATCTAGGGTTTATACTTGGAATTTAATCTGGTTTAATAAAAAAAGGAAAAAAATTTAATGGACAGCACAGTTTGATTCTTAAGATTTAAAGCTTTCAAACAGTATATCATTTATGAGGATTGGTTCAGTATTTGAGAAAATATTTGAGTCTAAATACACCAAAACCCATGATTTAATTTAGAGTTGTTACATTTCTTTCATAACAATTTTAAAAAAACACACTTAATTGTTTCCGGTTATTATTTACCAGGAACAACTGGAACGTGATTTAAGAATGAACAGTGCATAAGGGTTAAAAATGTTGCCTTCATTTTGTTTGTAGCTTGTTGTGTAACTAACAACTTTTTCAAAAGGGTAGCTCTCGTGAAGTTGTAGCTTCTCCAATACTGATGTCAAAGAAGACGTCAAAGTGTTTACTCATGATAAACCTTATTTGGCCGCTGAGCAAAATCTAACATGCGTTTTTGCGGGAGCAATTGGGTGGTGTCCAACCAAAGGCTTATCCTGGACAGGGCCGTATCAAGACAGTGTGGTGCCCCTGGGCACTATACCTCAAAAGGCCCCCCCCCCCCCCCCCAATCAGACAAGACATAATCAAGGTGATTTCTCAAATGTAATTTCCTAACTTGTCCAACTACATACATGAAGGCATATGAGCAGTGAGCACTATATTCAAATGTCTCAATTTATTAATACTACCATTAAAACACATTTGATTTTTAATCAATGTATAATGTGTAACTTAAAAATAAACAGATTTGTGTGTGTGTGTTTTGTTGGGTGACAGTTGTTGGTTACAGTTTGACAAGAGTTTAGAGTGTGACAAAAGCACTTTGTTGTGTTTTATTGCGAGTGTACACGAATATAAGTAAACACTTTGCAGTTTGAATGATGTCCTGTATGAACAAAATTACGGAGTATGTTTTTATGTCTGATCGCGCCCACGGCTCTCTCTCTCTCTCACGTCACACACACACACACACACACACACACAGTTCGATCGCGACCACGGCTCTCTCTCTCTCTCACGTCACACACACACACACACACAGTTCGATCGCGACCACGGCTCTCTCTCTCTCTCTCACACACGCACACACAGTTCGATCGCGCCCGCGCCTCTCTCTCTCGCTCTCTCTCTCCACTGATCTATATAATGACATTCTATAATAGATCAGTGTCTGTCTCACACACACACAGTCCGATCGCGCGCGCACACGCGCGCGCACACAAACACACACACACACTCGTTGTGTTTCCATGTTTTATGGGGACTTTCCATAGACATAATGGTTTTTATACTGTACAAACTTTATATTCTATCCCCTAAACCTAACCCTACCCCTAAACCTAACCCTCACAGAAAACATTCTGCATTTTTACATTTTCAAAAAACATAATTTAGTATGATTTATAAGCTGTTTTCCTCATGGGGACCGACAAAATGTCCCCACAAGGTCAAACATTTCGGGTTTTACTATCCTTATGGGGACATTTGGTCCCCACAAAGTGATAAATACACGCTCACACACACACACACACACACACACACACACACACACACACACACACACACACACACACACACACACACACACACACACACACACACACACAGTTGTGTTTCCATGTTTTATGGGGACTTTCCATAGACATAATGGTTTTTATACTGTACAAACTTTATATTCTATCCCCTAAACCTAACCCTACCCCTAAACCTAACCCTCACAGAAAACTTTCTGCATTTTTACATTTTCAAAAAACATAATTTAGTATGATTTATAAGCTGTTTTCCTCATGGGGACCGACAAAATGTCCCCACAAGGTCAAAAATTTCGGGTTTTACTATCCTTATGGGGACATTTGGTCCCCACAAAGTGATAAATACACGCTCACACACACACACACACACACACACACACACACACACACACTCCAGCATTGCAGTCTTGATCAGACTGTTCATTATGCGAAATAGAGCGATATGTATCGCTATTTAGTTTTATTTATTTTTATACCGTGTATTCTCCGTGTAAATTCGTGCACGAGACGTGACGCCCGTACCGTTTCGGTTCAATATGAATAACTTACATGTACCGTCCCACCCCTAATATTTACCTTCATTAATGTCCTCTTCCTCACCCGAGTCTTCCTCGCTCCTGTCTCCCCCAAGGACAAGGAGAATATCCTCATTCGCCTGGCGGTCATCGCCGACGCCCTGACTAACATTAGCAGCTGCTGCATCTCCCCCGCTAGCAGCGCCAGCGGTGTCAGACTTAGCGCTGCTGGTGTCTGCAATTCCAGCGTTCTCCCAAAAAACTAGCGATTTAACAAAAAAATTGTCGATCCCTGGAACATTTTTTATTGTAGCTAAACGTCTAGCGTCCTTCTCTTTCTTTAATCTTCTTTTTGCGAAACCACTCAATTGTCGTCTGTCCATTTTGGATTTTGATTCATTTTCTGTAGCCGTTAAAAAAATTACACATTTGCGCGTACTTGTTGTGGACCAACTCAACTCTGACAGATTGGGGTGGGGGGGGAGTGATAGTGGTCATGTACTCTTCATTTATTTATAATTTATTGTTATTGTTAAATTAGTGTTCATAAACAAGTTATGTATGGTCTTTCAAGAATTTCAAGTTAATAATATAACAATTTACGAAAAATATTTTTAAAGCTTGTGTCATGTGGTGCCCCCCTAGTGGTTGTGAATGGTTGGTGCCCCTGGGCACTGGCCCAAGTGCCCTTATGGATAATCCGGCTCTGATCCTGGATAACGTTTGAATGTGCTTAAATATCCCACAGTTTACTCATAGATACTACTATCATACGTCAAACAACATCTGCTTAGTTAGGATGGGAATTTTGCATGTGAGTGTGGTGGAAGAGGTCAAGATGTTTCAGCCTTGAATTCAGATGACGTTGCTCAAATGAGAATAAACCTGACATATTCTTACTAACACACATGCAGGAACATGCTTACATGTTTGTACTCGCTCAGCTTGGAATACTCAGAGAATGCTCTCTGGAACAATGCATTCATGTTATATCTGCATTGTTTAAGGCCTCAAGTCTCTGTCTTACAGGGTTTACACATGCACTGTAATTGGCAGCAGTGACTAAGGATTGTTAAATCAGTGGTGTTTTCTAAGGCGAGCATCACTATTATTACTGCTCATACTTAAGGCAGGGATTTGAACAAACCCCTAAGACCAAGTATTAAACTTTGAAGACTAATTTGTTCTGCATAGTTTGTGCTACTGGCATGAATATCTGAAATATTATGACTTGTTGAGGAGAGATGTGCTATTATTTTTCTAAGCGGACTTCAGACTTAAGATTTTCATCTGGTGGACAAAAAAAAAACAGCATAAAAAATCCCCAAATCGTACATGCTAATAACCTCCCACAACACTTTAACATTGTAATGCCGAGTTTTGTATGGGAAAGCACCACTCAAAATATGTTGTTTTAGATATAAATGGCCAGAGACTCCCATTGGAACTGAGACTGTTGTAGCCACCACATTCACAAAATAGGCCTTCCAATCATAAGCCCAACAGAGCACTTACAATTAATATCTCTGAACGATCCCTCACCTCTGACTAGTTTTACAGATAAAGCTCAAGCAAATAAAAATAGATAAGTGCTTTCCTGTTTTCCATTTTTATTCCTTCTCTTCTGTATTTATTTTCTACTTCATAGACTAAAACAAAGGTTCTTTCTTTCATTGCTTCCCTCCTGCTCTGTCTCTCTGTTGTGTCATTTTTATTTTCCCCCTGTCCTTGATCTGCAAGTGTAAGATAAGTGTTCACTGTGGCATTGTTCTGTTTATCATTGAACAGATGTGCTGAGCACTGCTGAGTGGCCCACATCTTCCTCTCTCCTTCCTCTTCCCTCTTCCTCTGAGTGACAGTGATGAAGGTATTTGGGTAAACAAGGCTCAGTACTGATGGATGGGTCAGCGAGCTGGTGTGTGTGCGAATTGTGGATGTTTTAGCTCAACTGTAAGCAACAGTATTACAAGCACCTGCAAAAGGCGCAGAGGAAACAGATCCACCAAACACACACATTCTCAATCGTCCTTCTAATCTATATTTAGAGTTTTGTCTTTGTATGTTTGCTTGGAGTAAAAGGGTTACATTCAAAAATGAACATTCTGTCATAATTTTCTCACACTCATGCTGTTTCACACCTGTAATACTTTTCAGTGGAATTCAAAAGGAGAAATTATGAAAAGTTTTCACGGTGGCTTCCAATGAAAGCAACAGTGACCAGGGACTGTTGTTTTGATACAAATGTAGGGTAAAATGGGCTAAAGGCTCATGGGGTAAAGGGCTCCATTAATTTTATTTTCTCCCAAAACACTAAATAGTATCAAAAACTACCACAAGACTTTCCCAAACACCTGTTTGTCATTGCAAAATGTTCCTCTTCCATTAGATCATTGCATGTAATGTTTAAAGTTTTATTTTCAGACAATTTGATCTAATTTGTAATATTTTTTAAAATGTTGCAAATTTATGTAGCTCATGAAAATCCCTGACATTAACACATTTAATTTAAGACAAAATACTTATTTATCATTGTCAGTTTTGTTTAGGGTCATTAAATCAAACATTTTCAATAACTGTCCATTAAATGTAAGGATAGTATTTGGGGTAAACTATTAAACGCATTGTTTTTCTTAAGTGGGGAATAATTTGTTCTGCAAAATGTTCAAAGTGGGCTCACACTGACTCATCCAATCATAATAGAGATTAGTTTGTTTGTAGAATATTGAGATGTAATAAAATGCCAAATGTCTTTGAAATGAGCAGGAAATTGTGGACTTTTCTGATGTAGTTTTTATGTGAGTAACATCATCTTAATTTCACACAAAAAAGCTAATTGGTGTCAAAATGATGTGCTTGTAATGATTAACCTGTCTTGTCTCTCTGTTGCCCCCTTGTTTTCTATCTTGTCACTTTTCACTTCGTTCTGTAATGCTGAGTAACGAGGCTGACGAAGAGGTGCGGATCCAAATGCAGTTTGAACTTTATTTAGCTGAATAGACAGGGCAAAACACAAAGCAACAACCCACGATGGGGAAAAGAAATGTAAACTCGATAAGGAAACCACGGTAGACACAAACAGGGAACTAGGGAGAGAGGCACACACCAGGCTAACATCAAACGACGATCGACAAAGACAGCACAAAGACACGGGGTATAAATAGACAAACGTGGGAAAGGTGGCCAATGAAAGAACAGAACTCAAACAAGGTAACAAGGTGATAAACAGAAACCAAAGGCAAATTAACCAGGGCAGGTGTAAACAATGAACAGTGAATACGAACGCTAACAGAGGGTTGTGGAATCAAATAAAGGACTAAAGTGACAACAAGATGGAAAACGAGAGGGCAACAGTGAAACGAGACAGGGTGGACTATGGAATTAAATAAGGGACTAAAGTGAAAACTTAAGAAGTGAAAAGTGACAAGATAGAAAACAAGGGGGCAACAGAGAGACAAGACAGGTTAATCATTACATAGCCCCCCCTTTAAAGATCGGATTCCAGACGATCCAAAACAATAAAAAAAACACAAAAGACAAAAAGACCCACAAAGAAAAAACAAAATGAGGGCACCAGGGGCACACACACAGAGACAGTCCACAGGGGTACAAGGGGCACTGCGACAGTCCACGGGGGCCATTAGGCAGTCCAGGGAGGTGGAGAGGGTAGACTGGTAGACCATGGAGGCCGAGAGGGCAGGCAAGCAGTCTATGGGGGTGTGTCAAGGGACCAGGGTCAGGTGGCCGCAGAACAGAGGCCGGTTTAGATGGCCCGGGAGCTGGCCACCTGGCAAGGACAGGGACCGGGTCGGGGGCCTGGGAGGAGGCCACTGGGCAGGGACTGGGTCAGGAGGCCAGGGAAGAGGACTCAGGACAGGAACAGGGGCAGGAGGCCTGGGTGGAGGCCACAGGACGGGAACAGGGTCAGAAGCCCTGGGAGGAGGCCACAAGACAGGGACTGGGTCAGGAGGCCTGGGAGGAGGCCACAGGATAGAGGCCAGCTTCGGTGGCCTGGGAGGTGGTCGTGGGCCAATGGCCGGTTCAGGGGACCTGGGAGGTGTGGCCACTGGGGGAGCTGGCGGAGCCGCGTGAGGCGGAGCCAAGGAGGACCTCTGAGGCGGGGCAGTCGAAGACTTGGGTGGCGGCGCCGCAGGAGGCATAGGCAGGGCCGCAGGAGACCCTGGGGGCGGAGCAGAGGCAGGCAGAGCCATGGTGTACCCTGTGGGCGGAGCCGTAGAAGGCTTGGGAGGCGGCGCCGTGGAAGGCTCGGGAGACGGAGCCGAGGGAGGCTCGGGAGGTGGAGCCGGGGGAGGCGATGGCGTAGAAGGCTCAGAAGGCGGAGCTGAGGGAGGCTCAGGAGGCGGAGCCGAAAGAGGTTCTAGAGGCGGAGCCCTAGAAGGCTCTGGAGGCTCTGGAGGCGGAGCTGAGGGCGGTGGCGCCGTAGACAGTTCTTGAGGCGGAGGCCTGGAAGGCTCCGGGGACGGAGCCGAGGAAGGCACAGGAGACGGAGCCAAGGAAGGCTCAGGAGGCGGAGTCGCAGAAGGCTCTGGAGGCGGAGCCGCAGAAGGCTCGGGAGGCGGAGCCGCAGGAGGCTCCGGAGGCGGAGCCGCAGGAGGCTCTGGAGGAGGCTCGGAAGGCAGAGCCGTGGATGGCTCGAGAGGCTTGAAGGGTAGAGCCCTGGGAAGCTCGAGGGGCTTGAGAGGCGGAGCCCTGGAAGGCTCGAGAGGCTTGAGAGGCGGAGCCCTGGAAGGCTCGAGAGGCTTGAGGGGCGGAGCCCTGGAAGGCTCGAGAGGCGGAGCCCTGGAAGGCTCGAGAGGCGGAGCCCTGGAAGGCTCGAGAGGCTCGAGGGGCGGAGCCCTGGGAGGCTTGAGGGGCGGAGCCCTGGAAGGCTCGAGAGGCTTGAGGGGCGGAGCCCTGGGAGGCTCGAGAGGCTTGAGAGGCGGAGCCCTGGGAGGCTCGAGAGGCTTGAGAGGCGGAGCCCTGGGAGGCTCGAGAGGCTTGAGAGACGGAGCCCTGGGAGGCTCGAGAGGCGGAGCTCCGGAAGGCCCGAGAGGCTTGAGAGGCGGAGCTCCGGAAGGCCCGAGAGGCTTGAGAGGCGGAGCCCTGGAAGGCTCGAGAGGCTTGAGGGGCGGAGCCCTGGAAGGCTCGAGAGGCTCGAGAGGCGGAGCCGTAGGAGGCTCAAGAGGCTCTGGGGGCAGAACCGTCAGAGGCTTGAGTGGATCGAGAGGCGGAGCAATCGGAGGCTCTGGAGGCGGAGCCGTAGGAGGCCCCGTAGGCGGAGTTGCAGGAGGCTCGAGAGGCTCTGGGGGTGGAGCCGTAGGAGGCTTGGGGGGCGGAGCCCTGGTAGGCTTGAGAGGTTCAGGAGGTGGAGCCCTGGGAGGCTCGAGAGGCTTGAGGGGCGGACCCCTGGTAGGTTCGAGAGGCGGAGTCCTGGAAGACTCGAGAGGCTCGAGAGGCGGAGCTCTGGAAGGCTCGGGAGGCAGAGCTCTGGAAAGCTCGGGAGGCGGAGCTCTGGAAAGCTCGGGAGGCGGAGCTCTGGAAAGCTCGGGAGGCGGAGCTCTGGAAAGCTCGGAAAACTCGGGTGGCTGAGCTCTGGAAAGCTCGGGAAACTCGGGTGGCTGAGCTCTGGAAAGCTCGGGAAACTCGGATGGCTGAGCTCTGGAAAGCTCGGGAAACTCGGATGGCTGAGCTCTGGAAAGCTCGGGAAACTCGGATGGCTGAGCTCTGGAAAGCTCGGGAAACTCGGATGGCTGAGCTCTGGAAAGCTCGGGAAACTCGGATGGCTGAGCTCTGGAAAGCTCGGGAAACTCGGATGGCTGAGCTCTGGAAAGCTCGGGAGGAGGAGCCCTGGAAGGCTCGAGAGGCGCTGGCTCTTGGACGGTCACGGCCATTGGCTCTTGGATGGTCGTGGCTACTGGCACTGGCTCTTGGACGGTCAAGGCTACTGGCGCTGGCTCTTGGACGGTCGAGGCTACAGGCGCTGGCTCAGGGACGGTCGAGGCTTGCGGCACTGGCTCATTGACGTTTGAGGCTTGCGGCACTGGCTCATTGACGTTTGAGGCTTGCGGCACTGGCTCATTGACGTTTGAGGCTTGCGGCACTGGCTCATTGACGTTTGAGGCTTGCGGCACTGGCTCATTGACGTTTGGGGCTTGCAGCACTGGCTGGGTTACCGTGGTTGGCGAGGATTCGGGCTCGCTCACGGTGACATGCATGGGCTCTAGCTCGCTCACGGTGACATGCGTGGGCTCTAGCTCGCTCACCGTGACATGCGTGGGCTCTAGCTCGCTCACCGTGACATGCGTGGGCTCTAGCTCGCTCACCGTGACATGCGTGGGCTCTAGCTCGCTCACCGTGACATGCGTGGGCCGGGAGGCGGAAGCCCGTCTTCTCCTCCTTCTCCGGGCAGACGAGGAGGACCGCGCTGGCTCGTTGACCGGCGCGAAAGGACGAACCACGGGCGAATGGAGGGTCAATTCTGCGGGAGGCGCTACGGGGTTCTCCTCGATGATGTCCACAGTTAGATGAGAACCGCAGATCTGTAGGGTCTCCTCAACGAACGCGTCAAGCGTCCAGTCGCGCGTTGCCGGTGGCAGCCGCTCCTTCAGCCCATCATTCAGGTTGCCCGGAAGAAGACCACGAGAGAGTAATTAGGAAAGTCTGAAATGTTTGACAGAGCCAGAAAGTCGTGGATGTGGTCTTCTATAGGTCGGTCCCCTTGCTTCAGGCTGAGCAGATCGTAATTCGCTTGAAAAACTGCTGGATCCATAGGTGGTCGATCGTTCTGTAATGCTGAGTAACGAGGCTGACGAAGAGGTGCGGATCCAAATGCAGTTTGAACTTTATTTAGCTGAATAGACAGGGCAAAACACAAAGCAACAACCCACGATGGGGAAAAGAAACGTAAACTCGATAAGGAAACCACGGTAGACACAAACAGGGAACTAGGGAGAGAGGCACACACCAGGCTAACATCAAACGACGATCGACAAAGACAGCACAAAGACACGGGGTATAAATAGACAAACGTGGGAAAGGTGGCCAATGAAAGAACAGAACTCAAACAAGGTAACAAGGTGATAAACAGAAACCAAAGGCAAATTAACCAGGGCAGGTGTAAACAATGAACAGTGAATACGAACGCTAACAGAGGGTTGTGGAATCAAATAAAGGACTAAAGTGACAACAAGATGGAAAACGAGAGGGCAACAGTGAAACGAGACAGGGTGGACTATGGAATTAAATAAGGGACTAAAGTGAAAACTTAAGAAGTGAAAAGTGACAAGATAGAAAACAAGGGGGCAACAGAGAGACAAGACAGGTTAATCATTACAGTGCTTTAGTTGAGAAATTGTTCATTATGACTATTTCCCTGGTATCTACACCGATATCACTTTAAACCCCATAGGGGCCTTTTACCACCAGTGAGGGAGCTTTTTACCCCAAGTGAGGGAGCCTTTTACCCCAAGTGAGGGAGCCTTTTACCCCAAGTGAGGGAGCATTTTACCCCAAGTGTGGGAGCCTTTTACCCCAAGTGTGAGATTCTTTTACCCCAAGTGTGGGAGCCTTTTACCCCAAGTGTGAGATTCTTTTACCCCAAGTGTGGGAGCCTTTAATCCCAAGTAAGGGAGCCTTTTACCCCAAGTGTTGGGTAAAAGGCTCCCTCACCACCTTTTTGTTTTAAAAATGATCTTTAATCGAATCAACCTTCTGTTGTTATTTATTTTCACACAAATTACAGTATGTTGCTCCATCAATATTCAATAAAAATAAATAAAACATTTTGACCTTGATATATTTTGTAACCAGACAAAAAGCAACATTTCCTTAAGGGGTGCCTTTAGCCCCATTGTACCCTAACATTCATATCATTCATATCTCGCATATGTTCAGATATGTGACATATGCGAGGTTTGATGTCAGGGATTGGTTTAGCATGTATCGTAATCTATTGCATTATGGCAAATTTTTACATGCGGAAGTGCAAATGAGATTTTAGAGTTACGATGGAGGAAAAGAATATAAGTGAATTGTAATGACTTCTGTCACTGTCAATTTCTCACTTAAAGTTACAGCCTGATCTCATGAATATTACTTGACTGTGGTGAAATGTTGGCAAAATGACTACATGGTTCATTACACTTATAGTGGCAGTTCCAAGATGAAATATCTACTGAGTACCGCTATAAGCAGGTTACATTTTCTCCCACACAGATGAATTGTTTATGATTAATGTTATACTGAGTTTTAAATCAACCAAATCTATCTCCCTACCCTAAACCTTAAACCTAACTTATAGTGTCAAAAACTGCCAATTTGAGCTGAAAAATGCAGTTGCGGAAGAATGTCACTTTTATTTTACGTGTCGATTTAGGACTCATAATTTGGTCCTACCATGTGCAATGTCCTACAGTGCAGTTTTAACAGTTGAGCAACCTTGCAACTTGATCACATTGGAATAAGGTTGTAAATCTAGTTGGTAATGTAATGCAAACGTTAAAATGCATCTTGAATCATGTGCTACACAGTGCTGGTACTAACAGATTACATGTAATCTGGATTACATAATCCGTCTAAAAATCTAGTACTTGTAATTGGATTAAATTAAAATGTTAAAATACTCTTAATCAGACTACATGATTACATATTAACAAGGCAATGGCAGTTAATTGTTAATATATTATTGATCATCCTAATCATTCTCTTTTTTTAAATCTTTTACATTTATCATTCTAAATCAGCACACACAGGATTCTATGTCAAATCTAAAGAAGCATTTGGACGTATGATTCCAAGTTTTTTTTTTTTTTTTTTACTTTACATCTCAAATCTAGCATTTTTCCAATTATTATTTGAATTATCACTCACTGTGTGATATAATCATGTGTCGCAATGTCTTTGGAAGGGTTTTGTCCATCAGAGGCATCAAAATTAAAAAATACGCATAATTTAATATTCAATTAGATTAACGTCATAAAGTTACTTTTAGTTTCTTAAATTGCTTTTGTAGTCGGCTTCAAAAATGCACTTTTGGTGTAGGGATAGCTGGGCTGATCTCTTACCACACATGGATGGCGTTTGTAAAATGGCGAAATTGCTTTACCGCATTAGTGTTAATGTGCCCTGAGAACCTGTCCATAATTTTAGAAACTACAGTTAGAAATGTCTGTTAAACATATTTGATTCTGTCATTGATGGAGGACCTAGACTTCTATCAGCATCACGGTAGAAAAGATGAAATCTTTCTTTATATGTTTACATTTGCAATTATTTATCTGAATTTCTAGACATAAGCAATTCTCAAACGATTAAACCGTGCAGAATTTAGTTGAAAGTAATCCAAAAGTAATCAGATTAGATTACCCCATAAATGTAATCTACAGGATTACACTACTGATTGCATTTTTTTTCCCATGTAATTTTAATCAGTATCTGATTACAATTCGCAAGTAATCCGCCCAGTACTGACTCTACAGTAATAGTTCTTGTTCGATGGAAGAAAGTCTCATTGGTTTGGAACGAAAAGGATAGTGAAATAAATTACAGAATATTTTTGGGTGAACTATTCCTTTAATGCTGCATTCTTCAGGTTCTTTCCTGTGTAATTAGTTTTCCCAATTTATGTTTATTGACAAAACTGTCCCCTTTTGATCTTTTACTTTTGTTTTTATGCCACACCTGTTTTCTACTCTCTTTGGGATGAATGACACTGAATGCTTTCGTAGAGAATGAAACATACATAACTGAAGTGCATTATGCCAATGAAAGGTGTATTTTAGTCCATGTGATGCAATTTGTGATTTGCCTGGATTATTATTGTACACTTGAGTGATTAAAGGACCCTTTTTTTTAATATGAGAGATTAGTGCAATTAGCAAACAGTCACAAGTGCAGGGGGTTTTGTGAACAGTGTATTGTCTCTTGTACCACTTATCAGCAATGTCATACGGCGAGAGAAATACATGAAAGTACAGCGTTACTCGCTGGAATAATGAAGTAATTTTTGTGCGATCACACAATGCTTCCAGTCTTCCCTTGACTTTGTTTAAGATAGAGCTCAACTGGCAGGAAGTGAGAGTATTGTTCACACTTAGGTGCGAAAAGCATGTGTTTACGTGAGTGAGAGAACTGCTGGTTGGTGAGATCATCGTTACACCAGTGTAGAGAAAACCCCTCATTAGGCAGTGATTCATCTTATTCGTAGTATTTAAAAAATGCAGCATGTGTGGCATAAAAAAGGGTATTCACAGTCAACTGCTGACGTTAAGAGCTGTTTAGCAGTTAAACACATGCACATGCCCACACACCTGCACTGGTGAACTATTTGACTTTGATGCCTGGTCAACTGAAACTTATTTTTCTTTTTCTCTGCCTGCTCTCACCACAATAATAGATCAAAAAGTCCTTACTGCCCATCCCAGAATTTTACAAGACCATTTAAAGATAAAGTTAGTATGTTTGAAAAAGAAGAGAGAATTAACTCGTTATGACGGAGATGTAAATAGTGCTAATAACAGGTGCATTGCTGACATTGACAAGCATATATGCTGAAAATGTATATGAAAATAATCTTTCTCATACTAGGCCTTGAAAACATTGAATATTTACAATATTTTCAATATGGTAAACTCTAGCCCACCCTTAAGATTGTGTGAGCATTAAGACAGATATTTTAATAGTGATTTAAACCTTTGTAAGAACAGACCACATTTAGTCATGCACTTAAGAAAATTTATTATTCCAGGGTTTTTGAAGAAAGCGGCATTCTGAAATGTCATGCAAACAAGAACGCTGATTTCCTTATGCTGTTTAAGGGACTAAGAGAAAGAGGTTTAACACACCTTGGTTTTTCTCGAAGAATTTAGCTATTTGTAGTCATGTAAACACACAAGCTTGAAGAGTGCTCATGCATGGAACAGACCGGGATAACAAACGTCAAAGGATGGAACCCAACAGCAAGTCAACCTAGTGGAAAGAATTCAACATTTCTTGAAGTACAGTGAGAAAATCACATAAACTATACCCATTTATACACACCAATGTAAAATATGTAAAATAACTGTCCCTCACGTTCACGTTTATGTGCTGATACATTGGGGGAATCCCAGAGATTGACATAAGAGGGAAAATTCACTATTGCAGCGCAATTCTGCTGCAGGTTGCGGTAGAAAGTTGAGAAACCAAACACATTAACAACGCTGGAATATCTGGAAATAGTGCAAAGAAACAGAGAATAAAATAGAGAAGTCTTCCTCAGATCCCATGTTTGTTATTTACAAAAATGTTGGGGCAAAATTACATTGCTGTGGAGAAAGCTGCTTACTGACCGAGCTGCATGTATACGGAAGTACGGCGAAAGCTGATAACACAGCTCATGTAAACCCATACAACGATTTTGAGCCTTAATCGGCTTTCTTGCAATAAATGGCTTCTTGGTGTCCATATAAACGTAGTCACGGAAAGATCTCACTGTATATTCGGTGACAGTTGGTTAAAAGTTCTTCAGCTGAAATCGTTCTGCACTTCCTGAAAATCAAACCACTACCCCCAGTAGGTGAAGCTGGAAGTTGAACTTATGGGCACATGTGACCTCCAGTTTGAGGGTGAAATGTCCAAAGAGCGGCGCCAAAAGTGAGTACTAAAACAAGGTGTTTTTCATTTTTAAGAGTACCTATTATGGTTTTTCAAATATTACCTATAATATTAGTGTGTTATATAGCTGTTTGTGAATGTAAAAAAGTCTACAAAGTTTCAAAAATCAAAGTGCACGACAAATGAGTTATTGACTCCCAAAAGAAAGAACCGATTCTGAACACCTGAAATTAGTTGTTAGTAAAAAAACCCGCCTTTGGTCTTCATTGACTGCTCGCGAACAGCTTTGACCTGCCCTCAAGCACTACACTAAGCGGTAGACCAATCACATTTGGGACATCTGACCAATCAGAGCAGAGTATGCTCTCTGAAAGGAGGAGTTTAGAATGAATCCTTTAGAGCGGATCATTGAATGAGTCGTTTCTGACACTGGGAAAAAAGGTAATGCTGCAATTTAAAATATGAGCAAATTAAAGTGTTTTTTGACCTTGGATGCATGTAAATCTATGCTGTATGAGACCTTTTAAACAAAATTAGGCATGTTTAAAACCATAATAGGTGCTCTTTAAATAATGTAATACATATACAATAATATAATGGAATGTAATTAAATATGAGGAAAGCATATTTAATTAACCATATGCCCTAACCCTAAACCTAATCGTCAATGGAATAAAAATGTTATCTTAAAAGGGAAATGCAAAGCTTGAATCAAGCTTGTCACTGATTAGGTGTACGTTATTACTTCCTGGTTTCAATGCAGGACAAGAACCCATGACTCTGAGGCTGCTGACACAACATGCTATCAGCCGCACCACAGGAAATGGTAAACACATCTGAAAGGATGCAAAAATATATGATGGGAGATGGCACTTTAGAGATGGGGTTAACGTCACGGTACTGGAACATTCGGTAGCAACATGTCGACTTCCCATGCCTATTTCATTGAGAAATTAAATTAATATCCACAAATCAGTTTCTTTGAACTGTCCATTTAAATGAATCCGTACAATGCACTTGATTCAATAATATGCTTGAGTTATTACTGAAAAATGTATGCCGGAGTCCCCAAGTGGCATTTTACATGCTTTATGTTGGTAAATATTACAGTTGTATGTATTGTTAAATTCTGACTCTTATATTCATTTAGTTTATAAGTGAAAACATGCATTGATTATTTTTAACTATATTGTTTTACTGTATTTTACTTCTTTAAACTTTACTTTCTTTGCTTTAAACATTTGTTTTACAGAGTGTAAAAATGCCTGTTTGACCAAAATGTCAGTCCTCTGATGGAAAAAACTGAAAGGTCACTGTAAATTTGGCCACATTGGGTGAAAATGTCTGCTTGAGAAATCAGTCTATGCTTACCTTAATTCAAAACACTGCCCCCAGTGGCTGAAGCTGGAAGTGCTTTTGATGTTAAATGTCCACAGTGTGGTGCTAAAAGCAAGTTGTATTTTTTGTAGTTATATGGTGTAATACAGTCAACAGGAATATATATTTCACACCCTAATGAAACCCCAACACTAAACCTAAATGTCAGTAGAGTAAAAATGCAATTTTAAATAAAAAATGCAACCCCCGATTCACACTTACCCTTCTTTGCATGAATGCAATTACTTGTATCAACAGGATCAGAACCTGTGCTGTGGAGATTACCAGCATAACATGCTATCTGTAGTGCTACAGGGAAAGACAAACATATTTGAATTAATGCAAAAATGTCTTTTGGCAATGGTGCTTGTCAGTAATTCAGCAGTAAAGGCTTGATTTCAGGGTACATGAACATTCAGAAGCAGTCAGAATTTCCCATGTGATAGCCTAATATAAGTGATATTTAGGTTTAGGTTATCTTTGAACTCCACACCTGTTGGTACTTTAAAAAGTTGGTAGGTGAGTGGAGATGAAAAGTTGTTTGAGAGAGATAGAGAATGAAGGAGGGACTAAGTGAGAGAAGGGAAGTGAGCATGTGCTGTGTGTGGTGTTGCCAGTAATTGCACTATTGCCCATATGCCTACTTTGTAATGATTGATGCTGTGTTTTAAAGGGCCAGTGAATTGGGGCATATTTTTACAGTAAAAACAGACAAGACAATCAAAACAGTAAGCCTTTTTGCTTCAGTTCTTATGCAGTGTCCTTCAGTAGCATTGTTTCTTGCTTCCTCTGTTATGTCTAGGTATAAAGCGCTTAGTGTCTTTCACACACACTCATATACACAAATTTGTTGTCCAGACACAATCTATTGTATGTATTGGCTGTGTCTGTGTGTGTGTGTGTGTGTGTGTGTGTGTGTATGGCTGTCCTAAATGGTGTTTGTACTTGAGGTCTTACTATGATGTGAATTCCAAGAGACCATATGAGCGTCCCATTTGTTCTGCCCTAATCTGTGCCCTTTTTCCGAGCCACACTTATACAGCAGTTCATACAACCATTACATCACCAATGAGTGAACTTGTAGGAGGACTGCAAGGGCTTAGAGTGGGTGGTTCACATGAAACTTAGCTTGAACCATGGTATTGGTGACTTTTTTATTTTAGATTTTTAAATAATTTTCTGGTTCATTTTCATTAACATGTCCAGCTTCAAAAATAGGACCATTAGATGTAGTATAAACAAAATAAACAAAAAATATATATATTTCACAATGGCCATGCACTGCATCTTAGGTCGGCATCACACTAGCAGACTCAAAAACAACTCTTTTCCTGAGGCTAGCATATTATGTAAATTGTTTGCAATGGCCAGCAGCGTGACGAGGCGCTGAGCATCTATTCCACGCTGAGTGCTGCATGCTTGCCATTTTTTTCTGGTCGCAGAGAGTTAAAAAAAAATGCAACTTTAGGCAAAACACAGCACTCGTCACTGTCACTTTTTACCCAGCCATCTAATCACAGTGGAGTAGGGGTGGGACAAATTCCAAACCAACCAACCATCACATCCTACTTGTACAATGACTGAACAACAATGGAGGAGTTTTCTGGTCTCGAAGTATTCATGTATGTACCAGATGACATTCCCAATTTTTGTTTGTGTCCAGTTATTGTGGACATTACCACAATATTAATATGAAAGAATGATGCTTCAGTCTTCCCTTCATCCAGAACAAGTACTAGAGCAAGTACTCTTCCTTGTGCCAACATTTTTACATTCAGTACTTGTTGATAACGCAACTATCTGTGAAATTAGGTACTTGCAATGCATTACTTCTGGGGATATTACGTATCTTAGCAACCAAAGACTCTCAGCTGAAAAAACGCTGTGCCTCCAATGCACTCTCAAGCACTCCCAGCTGGGCATTTTCAGCCTCAAAAAAACTATGGTGGACACACAGCCTGAGAGTGGTTGAGGGTTGACTGATTTACCAACTTAGCACAACAAGCCGAAATAACAACAGGAGTACCGCATGAGCATTAACAATTTTAATAGACTGATTTAGGATGTTATTCAAGGATTAACTTACCTTGTAAAAGTGTGTGCCGTCAAGGCTTGGGGTAGAATTTGTATGTCCATATGCAGCTTTCAGTGAGTAAACAAATTAGGTTTAATAAAACCAGACTTTTGTGCCTTCACTTGCCGATTTGCCATTTTAATGTGGAAAAAACGCTTGGAGACAGAATCACTATGGATTACAATCAGCGTTTATGATGATATGCAGCTGAGTGTGATGAAAACGTTTTGTCTGTTCCTCAGAAAAAAATAGGTCATTGGTCTTTTTTAACAGAACACAAGAGCCCGCTCCAACGAAAATAATAACAAGTAAATAATTTTTTACTTTGCTGGAACCGAGTCCCAATGATCACACTTCTAACGACCTCCCACTGGCAGACGATAATGCGTGCTCTTTCTCACACCTATTTGCCGGTGATTATGTAAATTTATCTCACACCTGAAATTCACTGGAAAAATCGGCTAGTGTGGTGCCAACTTTGTAAAATTTTTGTGAGAGCGCTAATTCCAAGCGCAATTGCGTGCCAACACAAGGCGCGTGTGGCCATGAGTGGGAGTGTTTGCTCTGTGTGTGGGTGTATGCGCAGAAATTAAACTGACAAACATACAATTAATAAAGTAAAAAATCTGATATTCCAAACATTGGAATAATAGTATGGGGGGGATGTTTTCCATCAAGTAAGTTCTCTACTGTAACACTTCTGCTGCCTTTTGAAAACAAAATGTTTTGTGAAATAAAGACTTATTTTGCCATGATGCATCAGCAGTAGAATTTATCTGGATTCTTGTCATCTTATTTTTTTTTATATAAATTATTAGTAGTTATCTTTACGGCATGTACAAAAGTGTACAATACCTTAAGAATTTAAAAATTCAATAACATTAACAATTATTTAATGCCAGATCTGATCTTTTATTCTTAGATCAACCATTAGAAACATAGTTATTAAAAACTATTTGAATTAATCTGAAAAAATATTTAAAAACAAGGTGCGAATTTGGTTGTTTTTCAGTAATGTGTCAAATTGTTTATTTGTAAACAAATATGTCGAGTAATTATGAATTATTTTAGTCTACTAAATGTTGTCATGTAAAGTTTAAAACAATTGTAATTATTTTTCAAAATACTCTGGGTCTCAGATTATTGGTCAGGGTTTTGTGTTGCGGTAATTAGATTTTTTTTTGCTCCAGATTACAGATGATCAACTCTTACTCTCAGCTCTTAACTCTTTAACATTTCTCAGAACACATTGTTGGGTGCCGATGCTTGAGCTAAGATCATGTCATCTGCACCTTACTATAATTTAAAATGCCTAAATGTGATGTCAAACATTTAATATTAAACTGGAAATGAAAGGCAGAAGATTCCACGTGAAAATGCCAGTTTATTCTAGCTAAATTGTACCCTCTGGTGGTTAATGGAGTAAACTGGTTGATACTCCGTCATCTGACAGTACTTAACCTAGTAATATGTTGTCCATCTATCTATCAATCCTGTATTAAAACCAGTAAAAACACTCAAGTATTTCCACAGTAGGTCTAAACACTACCAATGTAAAAGTGTTATTTGATAAAACAGGCCTAAAACATGGTAGCACATATACACAGCTGGATTTCAGTATTTTCTGTCAGCTTTTGACCTCTGACCTTTTGCATTCAGGTGGAGACTAAAGGCCATTGCACACTGAGTCCGAAATTTTCGTATGCGTTTTTTCGTGTTCATCAGCCTAAAAATTCGTCACGCACAGAAACCTTGCACACTGACTCCGATGCGTATTTGTTAAACCTTTGCGGAAAAAAACGCAAAAAATACAAAATGGATTCGTCAAGCAGTGAGGATGATTTTGTTGCCCTCTCTCTTCTTTAAAAGAGAAAAAGAAAGAGGAAATATTGGGTCCATCCAATCCTGAGATTGCGCCGAGAGGAAGGAGAGTTTCAGCTCCTTATCAAGGAGTTGCGAAATTATCCCGAGCGATTCAAAATTTACCTCAGAATCAGAATGTCTGTGGAAAAGTTTGATGCTTTGCTAGCGATACTGGAGCCACACATTAAAAAGAAGACTACAAATTTCCGTGAGCCAATCGATCCTGAACAGAGACTGGCAGTATGTCTAAGGTAGCTATCACACACACACACAGCCGGCGGAAGCGCTGGGCAGACAGATCAGCTGTATACAGGTTATATTTTGTACCCTAATAATACAATAGTAATCGAATTGGCTGCTCAATCACACCTAAATCGATCCGAAATTTCGATCTGATTGAAAGGGGAGGTTTATTCCTTTTCTATTCCGATCGAGAGAACATACACTTGATCGAATTGAAAACCGAAACTGAAAGGACTGCGCATATTCAGTGTTTTTGTAATCCGCATTTTGTTTTTCATACAGTACTTTGTGCTGCGAGACGAAGTGTATCAACTTGTCAGACGCCATTCTGGATTTTGCCGGTCACTTGTACGGTGGCTCCGATTTGTCAAAAAACCTCTCAAAATGCTGGCTGTGGATGCGAAAAACGCAGAAAATCGAACCCGATACGAATTTTTTTATTACGGACGAAAGTTTCGGAGGCAGTGTGCAAGCGTGATTGAAATAACGTGAGGTCGAATTTTTTTTTAAACGTGCGAAAATTTCGGATGCGAATTTCGGACTCAGTGTGCAATGGCCTTAACAATAACGCCCGTTTCACACATACTCCGTTTGCAGTGCGTATGCACTGCGTATTTTTTTCCGTACCCGCGTTAACAGGTTAGAGCTTTTACACTGCACGCGGATGCAGTCCGTCGATCCATTCCAGTTGCGGTGCGTATACAGCACTGCAGCGATCGTTTACGTACCGAGTCTATTTTTGCTGTGCTGCACCGCACTGAATTAAAGTGACAGCGCATTGTTCACATTAAAATAGACATAGATTGTCAAGAAACTGTAATAATTTCATCATATACGCATAATTACAGTTAATGTGTGCTACAGTTACTAAATTACAGGGTCAAGAAAAACAAAAAAGTATGATTATAGTCCCAAAAGTTGCAAAATGCCATCATATATGTTTTTTTTACCCTAAAAAAAGACAGTGAACCCAAATGCATCTCATTCTTCTCCTTCTTAGCAAAAGATATAGTGCGATAGCTTTTCTTCTGTCAACAACTCGAACTACATGTAAAACAAAGAATCACAATGATTAAAATTAATTAAAACTGTTTCAATGCCTTAAACAATCTCAAAGTTAACGTTTGGATTTAATATCCAAAATTCAAAAACATTTTAGATTTTGTGGAACACAGAAACTGCGGATCAGCAGCGCACTGCAAACGCAGCATATGTTAAAGCACTATAGCGCGTGCTGCTCCTGTACCGTATACGCACCGCATACGCACTGCACACGGAGTATGTGTGAAACGGGTGTGAAGGTCTATTTTGGGTCTTGTAACTCATCTATAGAGGACAATTGAAATAAAATATACAACATATCAATATAGTTCTGTAACACTTTTATCAATTATATCCAGTAAATTACAGTATACCAAAAAAAAAAAAAAGAATTGCACAATTTAGAAAAATCATTGTCAATTGGTGTTTGTGTGTGTGTGTGTGTGTGTTTTAAGGTACATGGAGAGGTGTGACCTATAGATTTAAATCAAAATTCACAGAATAAAAATAGTTTGTTTTTTTAATTTGTGTAGTCAGATAAAATGGTTTATAAGGTCTCTCAAATCTGACAGCCGCTCTTTGTCAGTGTTTCTGCAAAGTTCTTCAGCTCGGTACATTTGACTTGCAGTGTGGAGCCACTCTCACATTCTGACGCAGATGGCCAGCGCTCCATCCATGTGTCCTTACCCAGCGTATAGGCATACCTGCGAGAGAACGAGTAAGTGAATTGTGAAATACGAAATAAGGTGATCAGAATTTTGAAAAACAGGGAAATGTGTAGTTCAGTGGTCACACCACTGTAATTTCCATTGTTAATATATATTAAAAAATAAAGTGGACGATTCTGCTTTTGTGCATTTTGACAATGGTAAGCAAGACCAGGGATGGCAGGCACAGTTCTCATTCTTTACCTCTTATCTGTGGTGGAACAAACATTAATCTGTTTATCTGAGCAATCTGTCCAGCTTAACACAACCAAAGGTAAGATTTGATATACATTTTGAGGCTATTTGAGGCTTAAAGATCAGTAGTCAGCAAATAAAAGAGATGTTGGCATTTGTATGCCTTACTGAAATAATTTAAAATTATTCAAACTGGTATTATGGCAACAAAATAAACTGCACAATTACCTTTCAGAGACAAGACATTTCTTGTCTACTTAAGTGCTATGTGAAGGACTTTTTATTTTCATTAAAAACATTTCTACAATGTAACCTCTAGGTGGGGCCAATTTGTGACACAAATGTTTTCAGGCCTTATTTTGTATTTTATGCACCTAAATGCAAAACGGGTTTCTCAGAAAAGTTTAGATTCGAAACTTTCAAATGATACAAAATATCTGTATCGTGCCCGGGCACGGTATGCTGAACCATGCGTTGGCCGGCTTGAAGAGGTGGGCTCCGGCATGGTTCAGTTGTCTCAGGAACGGTACACATCTAGTGTGATCACTAACCGTGACCGGGCACGGAACTCGAAACATGACGTTAATGATGCGACTGTGCAAAGGGATCATTTTGGTCTACGGCATAGGTGCAGTGTTTACTGGAATTTGGTCAGACAAATGTATACACGAACAACTGGATACAACACACAAGAACTACGAGATATTTGGTAAACTTCATGACTATCTTCGTGCTCATGGACACCAAAGAACCACTGAGCAATGACTTGACAAGCTGTAAAAACTGTGGATTCAGTATCTGAAGGTACAGAATGCAATCCGTAAATCTGGCAGCTCGACAGACGAAAAGGATAAATTCCAGTGGTACGATGCTGTCGACAATTAGGCATGTGAGACGGCCATGTGTCACCGTGCCCCAAACGACTCAAAATAAGCCACAATGTAATGGACTTTTTTGTCCTCTGCTACAGCTCTTTTCTTCCTGTTTTCTTCAAAACAAAAACGTGTGCTCAGGCCCAGAAAGTTAAGTGCAATGTGAGTGCAGGCCAGCGGGGGAGTAGGGAGGGGGGTACAATTGTGCGTGGGCACGGTACAAGGCAACTGGGCCTAGTGTGAGTATGCCCTATGAGGTTAAATGCAGCCCATATCAGACACTGGTCTGAACTGCTGACACGCCTGCGTATAGCGCTCCTTGAGCATGTGTATAACAAACTCTGGCATGTTCATCATTATAATATGAATAATTAATTAAAATATAATTATCCATTTTTAATGCAGAGGACACGATCATCCAATTAAAGGGATAGTTCAACCAAAAATGTAAATTCTTTCATTATTTACTCACTCTCATGATATCCCAGATGTGTATGACTTTCTTTCTTCTCCAGAACACATTTGAAGAAAAATATCTGATCTCAGTAGGTCCTTAAAATGCAAGTGAATGGAGATATCTCTTTTGAAGCTCCAAAAATCACAGATAGTCAGCATAAATATCATCCATATGACTCCATGTGGTTTAATTAATGTCTTAAATCAACATGATCACTTTTGGTGCAAAAATATGAGATCAATATTTAAGTAATTTTTAACTATAATCCAACGTGATAGTAAGCTTCAGGAGAGGGTGGAGTCCAAGCGGTCTCTTGTGTGACATATTCGCATTATCATGGTGGGTGAACTATTCCTTTAACAGATTTGGGCCACGTTCAGCTGCGATGTGAATGTAGCCAATTGGCTCTACTGATGGTGTGAGTTCAGGGCAGAACTATCTTTTTGTACAAACAAGACTGGGAGTTTTCTGGAATCAATTGGTTGGGCACCTTATTTTCAGGTTTTTTGTTGTACATTTTTAGCTGGATTAGCTGGAGTCTTGGTTCATTTATGGTATATGATTGTGTTTAATAATTGTAAAAATCTTTTATTTTGTTTTTTAATTAACATAAATAACCAGTAGGGACACTCAACATGTTTTTATCTCCCTCATCCACATCCACAGGAATGTTGGGTGCCAAATGCTTAAAAAAAAAAAAGCCATTGAAAACCAATATTGGTTGATCGCTAACCTGAATATAGGGTTTGGGGAGCGGACATTAAGATGGCATGTTCCCATCATTTAGGGTGACCAGAAGTCCCCGCTTTCCTACTACTCACCTGTTGGATGAGCTTGCTGCATGCCAAACATCAGTGAGTGGGCCTATAATGAGATAGTCCTGACCCTCTCTCAAACTAATCCCTGCCCTGCAGCTTGCATGAGAGAGAAACATTCTCCTGTCGTTTTCTTTCAGGTCATCTTCCAACCCTGCACGTACAAACACAAAATAAATAATATGCAAATTAATTTACAAATGCATGAGCCAGATAGTAGGGATGTGTGTTTTAGTGAATCAGACTGTAGTTGTGTTACGCACCCTCTTTAATAACCTGTACGATCTCCATCTCGTACTGGTCATAGTGGCTCTGACTGACACTGATCAGTCTAACCCTGTAGGCTGAAGAGAAGATATCAGATCAGTTTATTGAGGCTAGATCATGTATGATCATAGATGTCAAGAGATCCACACAAAATAAATGTAAATGTAATAGAAGAAATATTCACCATGATGTAATCCATTGCACACAGCAGTCTTTCTCTGATTTTCACCAAAAGACAAGGAGTCTGCTTTGATTACACAGCAGTCACCTATAATAGAACCAGTAAAAATAAATGAAGCTGACTAAAAACAAAAAGATACAGAAGGTGTGTGATAGATATGAGACTGACCCTGTGTGCAGCGGCACACGTCATCTTTGCAGATCTGATCCAGCTGCTGTTTGTCTTCAGGAGGAGAGTAAAACCTGCTACAGCGTTTATCTGACACAATACGATGATCACAATCATACCATTATTTAGCAATCATCACATATCACATGTTTAAAATCTTTATTCGTGGATACTACTTAATACTGCTAATAAATAACATCACAGAGGAGTTAAGAAAGTCCAAACAACTGCACTTAGATATACTGTAAATGTGCAAGCATGAACCTTTGTTGTAGTACTGGTAAACTGTAATAGTGGAAGGCTGGAGGAGCCCCACTTTAAACTTCTGATTGAGTCTGAATGAGATAATCTCTTTGTCAGTGCTGGACACCTGCTCAAGAGAATCAGACAGAGAAAAATATTTTAATGTTAAAACAACAAGTATAAAAATCAGCTAATGGGGTGGTTGCTAGGTTACCTTAAATAGGTGTATTATGAGGGATCCTCTGTCACTTAGGTTGTCCACCACTTGGAAGTTGTTGATGTAGCGGTCCACTGAATTTGTGAGCTGTTAAAGCAACCCAGTCATTGGCTATGTTCCAAAATCAAGTGAGCTTAATGTATATTGCCTACATAGGAAGCTTTATTTCTATAGCAGCATTCTAACCATCATGATACCCTCTGACTAACTTGGAACACTTGTTATAGACTTTAACTTCACACACCACTCAAATAGCGCTCTTCACGTGAAGTAGAGCATTAAGATTCGACTCTTATTTCATTTCAACAATTTATTTCATTAGTGTTTAAAGTTAGCATTTTGCTAAGCTAACAAAACAGATCTTTAATCACTTGGGTAGAAAAGTCAACTGAACTATTTTATTATTGCATACCTTTTTTTATAATGTGACATATCTGTATAATTGTGTACATATATATATATATATATATACACACTCACCTAAAGGATTATTAGGAACACCATACTAATACTGTGTTTGGCCCCCTTTCGCCTTCAGAACTGCCTTAATTCTACGTGGCATTGATTCAACAAGGTGCTGAAAGAATTCTTTAGAAATGTTGGCCCATATTGATTGGATAGCATCTTGCAGTTGATTGAGATTTGTGGGATGCACATCCAGGGCACGAAGCTCCCATTCCACCACATCCCAAAGATGCTCTATTGGGTTGAGATCTGGTGACTGTGGGGGCCATTTTAGTACAGTGAAGTCATTGTCATGTTCAAGAAACCAATTTGAAATGATTCGAGCTTTGTGACATGGTGCATTATCCTGCTGGAAGTAGCCATCAGAGGATGGGTACATGGTGGCCATAAAGGGATGGACATGGTCAGAAACAATGCTCAGGTAGGCCGTGGCATTTAAACGATGCCCAATTGGCACTAAGGGGCCTAAAGTGTGCCAAGAAAACATCCCCCACACCATTACACCACCACCACCAGCCTGCACAGTGGTAACAAGGCATGATGGATCCATGTTCTCATTCTGTTTACGCCAAATTCTGACTCTACCATCTGAATGTCTCAACAGAAATCGAGACTCATCAGACCAGGCAACATTTTTCCAGTCTTCAACTGTCCAATTTTGGTGAGTTCTTGCAAATTGTAGCCTCTTTTTCCTATTTGTAGTGGAGATGAGTGGTACCCAGTGGGGTCTTCTGCTGTTGTAGCCCATCCACCTCAAGGTTGTGGCTTCACAAATGCTTTGCTGCATACCTCGGTTGTAACGAGTGGTTATTTGAATCAGTCGGCCCATTCTCCTCTGACCTCTAGCATCAACAAGGCATTTTCACCCACAGGACTGCCGCATACTGGATGTTTTTCCCTTTTCACACCATTCTTTGTAAACCCTAGAAATGGTTGTGCGTGAAAATCCCAGTAACTGAGCAGATTGTGAAATACTCAGACCGGCCCGTCTGGCACCAACAACCATGCCACGCTCAAAATTGCTTAAATCACCTTTCTTTCCCATTCTGACATTCAGTTTGGAGTTCAGGAGATTGTCTTGACCAGGACCACACCCCTAAATGCATTGAAGCAACTGCCATGTGATTGGTTGATTAGATAATTGCATTAATGAGAAATTGAACAGGTGTTCCTAATAATCCTTTAGGTGAGTGTATATATGTATATGTATATGTGTGTGTGTGTATATATATATATATATATATATATATATATATATATATATATATATATATATATTATGTTTTATCATTTCAGTGTAATGGACATTCTTTTCTTGGACATCATCCACCATATTTGATCAATTCTTTCACTGAGCTCATAGCTATACATTGTGAAAGAGACTAAGTATGTTAGGAAGCAGCATCATATTGGAAGAGACTTCACGTTGGGAGCGCATTTGTGATTCCCTAAAATGCTGCCAATGTAGGCTAATATCACTGCAAGCTACAATCACTGATTGATCATTCTGCAATCTAATTCTTAAATGATCCACCAGCTCACCAGCTCTAAGTCAGAGTTTTCAGGCTCAAAGCCAGTTGGCAGGCCAATATCCAAAATCACCATCCTCACTTGGTGTCCCTCCAGAGCCCTGAGAAAAGAAAGGATGCAAAGCAGAGAATTGTGGGTATCTCACTAGTCATACCCAGACCAGAAAGTGTGTAACGCTATATAAATACTCACTTCACAGTGATATCGAGTCTGTAGGACTTCTCAACATCTGGTGGGGTTTTTTCTAGAATGGACCAAAAATGTATGATGTGATGTATGATCTTAATGAAACTGATAACACCATACAATGTTGACAGTTAAACTGAGTATAGAACACACCAACAGTCTCCGCGATGGACAC
Source organism: Xyrauchen texanus (assembly GCF_025860055.1). Classification (NCBI taxonomy): domain Eukaryota; kingdom Metazoa; phylum Chordata; class Actinopteri; order Cypriniformes; family Catostomidae; genus Xyrauchen; species Xyrauchen texanus. Next base: position 17,781,794 of record NC_068323.1, read on the forward strand.
ATCCAGCTGAAAGCCATTGCATGTACTGTTCTCATACACCTCAGGAAGCTGGTGATACACTGTCATTACCTGGGACAAATAAAATAACAGAGAATGATAGTTCCTAACTACAGTATAACAAACAAATTGGCCATATTTTAAGAGCGCTATGCCTTATGCACAGCGCTATGCAATATGCCATATATGCAAAGTCAGTGGGCATGGCCATGAAGTTTTTATATTTTCGTGCAGTCATGCACTGTCAAGCAATGTCGATATAAATGAAGACAGACCATTCATAGGAATTTGGTAGTGTAAATGGACTGTATGTAATGCATTAAAGTAATAGAAATAAATAACATTTGTGTCTAACATTCTTTAGCACAATTACTATGTCCTTGCTGTGTGATCTCTCTCCTGTTTTGTTTGCCATCATCATTGCTATAGTGTTTAGTAGTGAAATGAGATGTGCACTGGCACGAAAACTTAGAATTAGCACTTATTTAATATTGAATAAGACTTAAAGCATGGTCTTTGTGCGTATTGCAGTGCCTTGCGCGGTCACGAAAATAGAGCCCACTCACAGCACATAACAGCAACATAATGATGAAGACTCAACTTTTAGCTGCAAGATGATGAAGATGCAACCTTTAACAGCAAGATAATGAAGAAGACTCAACTTTTAGTGGCAAAATTATGAAGACGCAACTATTAGCGACAAGATGATGACGATGCAACATTTAGCAACAAGATGAAGAAGTTGCAACTTTTAGCGGTAATATAGTGAAGACGCAACTTTCATTGTTAAGATGAAGACATCACTTTTAGCGTCAAGATAATGAAGAAACTACTTTTAGTAGCAAGATGATGAAGATGAAACGTTTTATTGCAAAACGAATGAAGATGCAACTTTAAGCAACAAGATGATGAAGACACAACTTTAGTGGCAAGACGATAAAGATGCAGCTTTAAGCAGAAAGACGATGAAGTCGTAACTTTTAGCAGCAAGATAATGAAGACAACTTTTATTGGCAAGACGATGAAGACAACTTTTAGTGAATAGATGCTGAAGACACACCTTTTAGCAGAAAGATAATGAAGATGCAATTTTAAGCAGCAAGATAATGAAGATGCAACTTTAAGCAGCAAGATAATGATGATGCAACTTTTAGCGGTAAGATAATGAAGACAACTTTTAGCAACAAGATGCTGAATATGTCAATTTTAGCAGCAAGATAATGAAGACGTGACTTAGCGGAAAGAACATGAAGATGCAACTATTAGTTGCAAAAAAATTAAGACGCCACTTTTAGCAGCAAAATAATGAAGATGCAACCTTTAACAGCAAGATAATAACAATCTTTTAGAAGCAAGATGAAGACACAACTTTTAATGACAAGAATATGAAGATGCAATATTTAGTGGCAAGACAATGATGATGCAATTTTTAGCAGCATGAAAAATAAAAATGCAACTTTTAGCAGCAAGATGATGACGACACAACTGTTAGTGACAAGATGATAAAGAAGCAACGAAGCATCGAGGCGATGAATTGCTAATACTTTAAGAGCAACTGTTACAACTCTTAGTCCACTAATTGTTCAGACAACCCATCAGCTTGTCAATTCTTAAAATACATAGTTTTGCACATGCCTAATCTCAATTTTATAATCTAATCCAATACACATTGTAGCAAATGCTTTTATGTAGATGTGTGTTCATGTACCTCCAATATGCCCTTGCCATTCCCAGAAGCCACTACTGAGAATTCCTGGTCAAGAGGTACCTATATGAGAAAATCAAAGTGACCATCAGAGCTAAATGTACTTAATCCCAAACCTTTGTCTTCAAAAATGTGATCTTTGAACAACTGAGTTTTTTGACCATAGATTAACCAGTTAGAACACTTTCTAGTTGAAAGACATTGAAAGCAAAGTGAGTTTTAAACAGTCCACTATCAGATATTCACCCGAGAAGTTCGAGCCACATAAGCCACTTTGGGATTGAAGGTCCAGCGTACATCACTGCGACCGGGCACACGGAGTTCTACCAGCAAATTAAGATCAGAAGGAGGAGGCCTCTTCACAAGGTACTCAGACAGGGCCTGCAGCACTACCATGGTGGACTGGGAGAGAAAGCATTCTGCATATAGACACTACAAATACAGATGCACCTTATACAAATATGGGACCTAAGCTGGTTTGCTTGTGTTAGCTGGTTTAAGTTGGTTTTCCAGAGATGTCATAGTGGTTTTCAGATTGTTTTAGCTGGTCGGCCAGCTTGACATGCTCACAAGTGTTAAAACCCCTTCTAAAACCAGAGCAGCCAGACCAGAATGGAAGACCAACTGAGACCAGTTAAGACTTTTTAGCAGTGTTACTTCTGTGGTTTTAACCTGAGTAGAGCCGTATGCTCCCCCAATGCCACGATGCTCATTCAGCCATCGAAAGGGGGCGGCTGCCTCCTCCATATGGCCTCCTTTTATCAGCGCTAACAATGCATAGCCAGTAGCTTCCAGTGTGAAGAAATAATTATCAGAGTCAGGCCAGTGAGAATGATCTGTTGATGATTGAGAGAGAAAAATATGAGAGAGAAATTATGAAGTAGAACATCATGGCCCTGTTTCCACCAGGTATTAACATGCGTTTTCGGTGATCCGATCACATGTGGTCAGCCGAGACACATTGCTGTTTCCACCTGGTATTACCAAGCATCTCAAATGCACATCCTGTTACTACTTATGTTGTGATTTCGAGAGGAGGGTCTCTGATTTCATGAAGATATACATCAATCATGTAAGTGTATTATTTCATGATAATAAACCACAAAAAAGCACTGTTTCTCCCAAAAGCAGCAGACATTTTATCCAAGCACAAACGCATAATTTCAAGCAGAATTCTCCATTACTTTAGTATTAACCTGAGATTCAGACGTGTGTGTTTTTCATCTGTGTTCATGCATGTTGATATCAGACAAACTGAGAAGTTCTGTGAAGTTCTCGTGCTTGTGTATGTATTCTCTTTTTCAAATTTTTAGATCGGACAGTTATTTCCTTTTAAAGTCGCACATAAACAACAAAGTTTAAACTCCAGCTTTAGCTCCATGATTGATTGACAGGTGAGTTGTGGCACTTCGCTGCTGTCCGGGACAAATTCAGGACGGATTGCTTTTCACACTTCATTTCCACCTGTATTTAGCACTGACCACATTTGATTTAACACCAGGTGGAAACAGGGTCTTTGACTGTATTTATATGGTCACAAAAAAAACTGATGTTTTACTCACATCTGACACCAGATCAGATATTGTTGCACACAAGTACAAAAAAACTTTAAATAAATCAACGTATGCGACTGAATTTTTTCCACATCTGATATGACCCATCTCCAAATGTGGTTCTAAATTAGATACATATCTGGATACTCGTATGCGTTTCTCCTTGTATTTCTAACATTATTCAAAATGGTTAAAAGATTGCATTAAGCCTTGCAGTGTAATAGCAGCCTTTGTGAAGAGGACTACATTTTTTGTTTTCAAATGGTAAGATTGAGTACCTGGTGAGGCTAACTTCAGCAGCATGCTCTTCATGCAGCCTTGATTGGATACTGCTAAAGCGTAGCATGCTATAGCCGCTGTGTACGGCCTCTTCAGCTGGGGAAATCGTTCCCTTAGATACACAGCTGCTTTTCTGTACTTGTCCTGCAATGGGAGAACATGTAATAAGCACCATTTAAAATATATGACATTTTGATGCAAAGACCTCTTCTAGTTGCTGAACTTTGAGCTTAAATGGAATCAAGCAATAATATTTACAAGAAAAAGAAAGAACTGCTCGCTTTTTTGCTGGAGCTTTGGCCTCAATAAACCATCTGAAACTTAATATAAACCTGCTTAAAATGAATAATAGTTAAATGGGATGGAAACAATGCAACATTTGTAATGTTTATCCTTGGACCTGTCCATGTTGTCATTACTTTTGTGAGAGAAACTTCACTGTGGGAACTTGTAGCCATGGGACTTGTGTCACCCTCAGACATGTGTTGCGTTCATTGATATGCGTGAATCTGTGAGCGCTGAATGTCCTGACGTAGCTACATGCAATGCCACAAATTTAAATGTGTATCACGTGAGCCAGAGATCACTCCTTGATGGGACAGAACCAGCCCGTGGGCCGTATGTTCGACACCCCTGATATAATGTGTATATTGTGCATAGTATTTTTAAACAAAATGTCATTAAAAAGGCCATAAGAAGGTTTTTATTTGCACAAGTGTGTGTGTGAAGGAAAAAGAATGATTAACCTCAAAGTTGAGGCCTGGCTCTTGGCAGGTAATGGCATTTTGTGCTTCTGCCAAAGCAATCAGAACAAATGCAGTCAAAGAAATTCTGGATTCAGAACCCTGCAGGCCTCCCTGTACACACATGCATCACAAAATAATCAACCAGTGCAATTAAAAAAAATGACTGAGTACACCTTTAATTCTCTTTCATATTTTTTCTCACCGTCATACTGGTGGTGTAGACAGGATTGTCCTCCTGAAAGGATCCATCTGGATGTTGTTTATTCCTTAGTATATACAGTAGAGGCCCACACAAATGCTTCTCACTGACACCAATAAACGAGTGTGCCATAGAGAACACCTTCACAACATATGCAGTGATCCTAAGATAGAAAGAATATGAAGACAAGAATTGGTATATGCTCAAAATGAAGCTGTAATCAGTTCTGTGCTTGCATACATACCATGTGCTGGTGCCTTCGTTGCGGTAGGGAGGGTAAGAGTCATCTTTTTTTCTATAATTGAGTTGGTTTTCATAACCTGCGATGAAAGACATACTGTAAACTATAGTACATCAGGTTTAGAAAAATGTCTAAATCCAATCCTTTATTTAAAACAATGGAAAAAAGTGTAACCTTATATACTCCTCATCCATTCTTCACCTTTCTGTATGTATTTGATGGCCTCTTCTCTGCGATTTATTCCCACATTATCCCACTGTGCACTGCGGTCCAAATAATGAGCTGCAATTAGTGGCAGTGTGATACTGGCCAAATTCTGCTCCACACAGCCACCAGGCATACGGATCAACGTTGCCAGAGAGTCTTCATTAATGGAGTTATCAATGCTGTCTGCCAACAAATCACCTATAGGGACATATACAAAACACATATGGATCAGTACTTTACCTTCACAGATATACATTCTTGACCATTAATAGAAACTGAGGTGTTACTTTTGTCAGTTAGTAATGAATGCTCAAGTGTTTGTTCCTATATTTTATTAATTTAATCAAACAGATTGTTATACAGGATAAGGCATTTAATTGCTGCTGCTGACTTTAAAAGTCTTATCTCTTAACATAAAGTAAAATAATAAAATGATGTGTCTAAAGGACAAGTGTGTTGATCTCCACAAGACTTAAACAGAAAACGGTGAGAAAACCGGTGTGCCGCAAGAGGCACACCGGTATCAGATTAATTGACAGGTTTCCTCCTTTGCCTATGTTCGGTCTGAACAGAACAGAATGTATGCTAAAGTTTACTGAGCGCAGGCGGATCGATGGGAGGGAGGAGCAAAATCCCACTCGTTCTTCTTTCAGTTTCAGCACGAGCATTGAATATGGTGAACCCTGATTGGATTAGAAGCTTGATGGACTAGGCACTCATTATTATTTCCTACCATTTGATCCATTAAGTTACTCAGAAGAAAAAAAATGCACTTCACATAAAACTAAACACTTCTTGTAAGATTAACTTACAGTATCTATGAATAAAAAATTCATTTAAAAAATGTTTTGTAAAAACAAAACAATTGTGTATATTCAGGTATATTAATTAATTAATAATGCGTTACCGTGATCCTCACTTTAAAATAATTAGTAATTCCTTCATGTTTATGTGTTAACACTTGACTCATTACTTACGGGTTACCAAAATTATTTTAAAAAGACCTCCAGCAATATCAAACCTGCCGAAGTTAATCATTTGTAATGAACAGAAAAGATATCCCAAGTAATACACAGGTCGGGCACATGCATCTGTAAGATGACTATGATACTCTACTAGACACTGCAGCCAAGATTTAGAGAACTGTTATGTCATGTTCACAATAAAAACATAATCATTCACAATTTAGACACATGTTAATGTTTTGATTAGTAATAGCAATAGTTAGTTGATATTTCTCAATGAGGAAAATCTAATTCAGTAATTATTGATTACCTAACAGTGAACTACCTCAGTCATCATTCCACTATTACTTACTGATTGGTTAATCATGTTTCCATAATAGTTAATAGTAGTAACTAAAGTGTTATGTAGTACTACTCATTAATTCCTGCATAGTTGCCAATTAAAACGGACCATCATTATTATGTATTTTTAATGGGGAAAACATTACTGAGTGTGCCTTTAAACAACATTTAGAATTCCTTCATAATGTTGTTCAGTATAAAAAAATTATACTATAATATCTTTCATATCAGGAATATAACTGAACAAAATTTCCAACCTCTGACATTGATAAATGTTTCTGGCAGAGATCTTGGCACAACAGAGTCCAACTGTAACTTCCCCACTGCTATCTGCTGTATTCCAACTGAAGAAATGAAGAAAATGTTTAATAATTCATTAACTAAATTAATAAAAAAGAAACATTACACATCTTAACCGCATAATGTAACACATCAATCCCTTGCAACACACATGAAAACATATTAGTCTCCATGCACATAAATATACAAGTATCAACTATGAAATGTGCAAATTTTAATAACAAATAATTGTTAAAAATCTACTCTACAAAACATATCTGCAGTCTACTGTAGGATTGTGCTGACAAAATAATAATTTTTCTCATGACATGTATTAAGGTAAATCTCACAAAACTTGTCAAAAAAAAACAAATGGTCCTATTTTCCTCAAAAGGAAAGAAAAAACAAAAAACAAAGAAGAAATGTGGTTTTGCACATAGAAAATTTTGCCTATTTGATTTTTTTTATATTTTCATGACCATTACATACATTTTCCCCAAAGATGGTCATTATGATATTCTCATTACTGTAATGTGAAAATACATTTTATTAAATTGTAAAGTATTTATACATATTAGTAGTTCTCCCTTGGTAATGCCTTTAACTTTCATTGATTTGAATAAAAAATAATAATAACTCTGAGCGTGCTGCGCGACTCCAGGAGGGGTAACCTCCTCACGTTCGCTATAATGTGATTTGCTCTCGGTGGGGTACGTGGTGAGTTGTGCATGGATACCGTGGAGAATAGCACGAGTCTCCAAACACGCTATGTCTCCAAGGTAACATGCTCAACTTGCCACATAAGTTGCATGGCTTGACGTCTCAAAGATCTGAGATTCATCCTCCACCACGGATTGAGGCAAGTCACTACACCACCACAAGGATTTAAGAGTGCATTGGAAATTGGGCATTCCAAATTGGGGAGAAAAGTGGAGAAAATCCCCCCAACATTTTTTATAATATATATATATATATATATTTTTAATTATTGTAATAGAGTAAAAAAAAAAAACTCTGCTACAATAATGACAAAAATCATCATTTAAAACATTGGTAATTGGAGAGTTTAATGTCACAATGCAAAAAAATATTGGACAATGCAGGCTTCATTTTCTTTGTGCAAAATAAAATGTTATTCATTCAAATTGTTTACTACAGCTCAATTAATAAAGAAGCATGCCAACTAAATAGGAACAAACTCTCACACGCAATACAATTGTGATATTGTTATGCATTATAAAGTATTGGAGTTTGACACATGTATCACATGTATCATTTTGAGAGGCCGAATGGAATACCCACACTAGTCTTCACAAAGATGGATTTTGGAAGCTCTGTGATTTGTATTATTAATATGAAGTAAAAGGACTTTATGAACTCACCAATATCTCCTTTCTCAGAGGGGTTCAACACAAAGGTCCTCACTTTAATTGTTTGGATGCCCTCTACCTAAAACACCACATATAACACATACCACATAAGTATTGCTCTTCAATCACCTAACATGGAGTAAAAAAAAAAATATATATATATATATATATATATATATATATATATATATATATATATATACAAATATTTTCAAAAGTATGTGTTAGAGCTGAGCCCACTCACCACCACACGTAGATTCTTCCTTACTGCATCCTGCCCCATGAAGGAGGCTGCAACGGCTGTGAGCAGTAGGGGAAGCTCTCCTGTTTTAAGGGGGATGATGGTATACGTGAGGAGAACTGAAGAGCTGGCCTGTACTGAAACTTTCTGTGTGTGGGGTCCATTAAATGCCACACTACACATGTTCTCTGTCTTATCCAGGATCACCATTACCTGCACACAGATACATTGTTCAGGTCAGGGCACAAGGATTGCTTGCATACGCCAGCTTTGGAGAGTAACTAACTAAAAGTAGCAACATTTTTGATAAGACTACATTTTTCCGTGGCGTCACAGCAGTTAAGCTGTTTAAAAACAAAAAGCTGAGTGCTGTTAATGTTAGGTTACAGTTTGTGAAACTAACCTCCAGTTTGGAATTCCTGTAGTTGTGAACAACAGCTTTGATTTCCACATGTTCATTTCTGGACACCGAGTGAGGCAACCGCAGATCTACAAAGAACGGCTTCCATGCACGGACATGGTAAGGTTCGGCAACACAGAAACCTGCAAGATAGTGTGATTTATTGCATGGAATGATTACAGACCCGTAGCTCTGACATCTTTAGTTCTGGCTCCACCTGATAGCCTCTCCTCAACCCCTTTCATTTGGTGGATGATGTTGTGAGCCTGCACAACATCCTCGAACATCTAGAGAAGCCCGGCTGTTTTGCACAGATTCTGTGGATTTCAACTTGGCCTTGAATGTATTAATCCTGAGCTTCTCAACTGAATATTCCCCCTTCCATCTGCCATTGAATCTTTAATTTACCAACAGACAGGAACGGTGGCCTCTACAGCAACAACATCAATGCCTACTTTACATCATCACACCCTTGGCCCCACCCACTGGGGCACAGATTGTAAACACAGAGAGAGAGAGAGAGCAGGGCAAACAGTGTGGCCTAGTGTGGTCTAACGCTGGTCTAATTATTATAACAAATGGGACCCATCTGGACTATTTTAAATGATTGGTGCTGAAACCTTCTCTACACCGGACACGACACAATGGATTAAGGCGGATCACACTGATGCATCGACACAAACTTTCTAAACCATGTATTTGAGTTGTTGGCAGTAGTACAGCCAGTGCATGCAGCGGAAAATGGAACGGAAGATCTGTTTACAGCAACGGACGCATCTTTGGTAGACAGCATCATTGATCATAATGGGTTCTATTGCTTTTGATGCGATGTGCCTCTTGCATCTGGTGTAGACAGGGTGTGAGTGTAAACAGTTGTGCTCGAAATGAACGGGTACATATATTCAGATGCAATGTGTTGGATCTGTGTTATGTGTAAACCATGAAATGTAGTTTTATAATATTGTGGGATTGTTCATTCTCTTCCAATGAATTTCAAATATGACTGTATTTGAGGGGCTGCGTGATGTTAGCCAATCAGAACAGTGGGCGTTTAACGGAGGAGCTGAGGCCAAAGCCGAGCTAGACAGAGGGCCAAAGACAGGTTGGAAAATTATCATATATTACTAAATTATATACTTAGTTTTTGTGACTTCACTAACATTATCAGTGGACCTCAGAGAAGATAATAAAAGTTAAAAGTTTTTCAATCGTAGATTACGTGCATGTCTTATTTTCAAAGAAAATATGTGTCCAACTCAAGTAAGTGTATACAGTTTTTTGTGCATTTTGGAGATTTTATTTACATCTTGGCATTTCCATCCAACATTTTTTATGCAAAATCCCATAGAAACCCAATAGAGGATAGAAACCAACTAATGAGTCAATCAACAGAAATTAGGCAGTGCTGATGACTACATAGTGTTCTACTAAAAGATTCTGATTCTGCTGTCTGGGTCTTTGATGGGTTGAGAGGCTCTGTCAAAACAGACTCAGAATGACAGAGACAGAGAACAGACAATAATATACTGTAGTTGATTACCTGTCTCAGGTGAAGCACTGACCCCTAGAAACCCCCACTGAGTGATACTGTCAGGTAGAACAGTGTCCATTGTATATACAGCTAACCTGTAAAAAATACAGACAAACTACTGTAAGAGTGCACATACATCTTATGTACATACCGTATATACATAAAATACACTCCTTCTCTGAATACCAAACAAACAATATATCAATGCCTATTCCCTACATACTTTACAGAGGTATTGTGGGATAGCATGGAGTGACACTCCAATCTGTAACCCTATTTACATGTAGTACTGTATTAAAGCTGAAGTGTGTAATTTCTGAGCCACTAGTCACCAAACGGAATTGAAAAAATAATCACTGTTTACACCCAATAGTAACATGAGCTTCAAATGCTACTTCTCTGTGACCACTTGTGATCGGATTTCAAGGGGAGGGTCTCTGATTCCTTGACTACATACATCAGTTACTACTTCCAAGTGTTACTGCATGTTTATTAAGTGCAAAAGTGTCAAATGAAAGTTAACACACTATTGTTTCCAAATAGGCCTGTCAGGCTGTCACGATTATTAAATAATCATCTGAACGCAGTTATTTGATATAACTGCGGTTATTTGAGAATAATGTGTGCGCTGTTAGCAGAGGCTTACTCCAAACTCCCGCAAAAACATAAACGAACAAATATGAACATTGACAGTGAACGCAAAGCACTCCGGTTTCACTTTAAACAATCGTGTAATGGCAAATAATCGTGGCCAAAGTGGGTTCATACACGCTGTGTTAATGACACGCAGTGACACAGAAGAGAGGCACGTTTACTCTATTTCGGTGGAGTGATAAAATGATGAAAATAATTCTCAAAGGTTTTGCCTCATGAGAAATAAGGGCTTGTGGGTTTAATCAAAAAGCATTAAAATACAGTGTAAAAGTGAAGAAATGATGACAGAAATATTTAACTATTGCATAATATTATATTATAAAAATATTTTATTATACCATATTAAATTAAATATGAAATAACATTTCATAACCGTGACAGACATAATTCCAAATATTTCAATTTTAATCTCACTGGATAAGTGATACTGTTTTTTTTCATCAAGCTCCTATATTCTTTAAACCTTATGATGTGTATGTTTCAAGTGATCTGTGGCACAGCATGTTGATGTCAGTTCCGTTAAGTCTTCTATATTTGGGCTTTTTGAAATTGTATCACATAACCTGCCAAGTTTAAAAGCCTTGTTTTAGAACCACGAATGATTGACAGGTGAGAAGGCAGTCCTTCGCTGTTAAACGGGATGCTTTAAGGCTTGATAACATTCAGGCCACATCCACACTAATCCTATTAGTTTAAAAATGCATTGATTTTGCTACGTTCAAGTGGAAATCTGGAACTTTTCAGAATATAAGTTATTGTTCTTCATCTTATCTTGTTTGTGTTGTGTCAGTGAGAGTGCTCAAATCCAAGCCACGAGAATGTAATGCCTTAAACACTGATGACATTTCAGAATTATGTTGTATATGCTACTTCAAAGGCCAGAATCTTACCCATCTTTGCTCCCAGGCTTGGGTGCGTTGGGCAGTCTTATATCAGTCCACAGCCAAGACTCAAAAAACCTGGTGCGCACGTAAATGTCTTCAATGTCAGCATAATCATTTTCATCAAACTCCTCTTCCTCCTCTTCGAGCTTAGCATTTGCTTTGGAAGTTGTCACTGACTCCTCGTAAGGCTTTAATGCCATTACCCTTGAATGCCCTTGAAGCCCTGGACGCTCTTGAAGCCCTGGACGCCCTGGAAGGCCGGGACGCCCTGGAAGGCCGGGATGCCTTGCAAATTCAGGTTGGAATTGATCGCGGCCAAAATAATATGCATCCAAACTAAAGCCTGGAGTAAGGAGCGGAAATTGATGTCCTTGTTAATTTTTACAGTTTTTTGGTCATAGTTTTTGTCTTTTGACAAAAATGTCCTTTAAATTTTGTCAGTCATTTCACATCCATTTCCTTCAGCCCAATTTCCTAAAATACCTCATAATATTATTCAACAAAAATAACACTTTATTTGACGACAATGTGAAAAATTATCTTCATGTTTGAGCTCCTTATAAACCACCATATTATTTGCATACTGAAGTATTAGCCACTAGAAATAGTGAATTTTCTGGGTTTCAGAGACTGTTTACAGGATTGCATTCTTGAAGAATGCTGTTAGGGACATGGCATATTCAGAGTGCAAGTTACACATTCGGACTCAAATCTAACTTATTGTCTTCTATAAACATTGTTGATGCATTGTTAACATTTTTGCAGTATTGTTTTTTTTTTGTCATTATGATATATCATGATCATTGGAAATAAACTTTTCATCAACAAATATTTTCATCAGTAATTTAATTAGCGAGATTAACACTGATTACCGATAGATCTTCGCCTAATTAATAAGATGAGGGACACTGCTAAAGCAATTACGAATTACATTTTTGCCATTTCTTTGGCAAAGTCGTGGCATGCAGGTACTTACCAAATAATATAGGTTCATCGACCAACATATGCATGGCGGTGGTGGTGGGTGGAGTGGTTGTTGTTGTTGTTGGTCTGGTAATGGTACCCAGCTCCTCCCCTCTGTATTGTGCACAACAATGGAGGAAAGCTAAGACACAGCTCCAGTCCTCTGTGATATAGAGGGAACGGCGATAGCACGAGTATGGCATAGGAATCTCCCTCATGCCGTCCACACAACATCTCTGTAGAAACTTGTCGGAGTACTCCTTCTCTAAAAAGGAAGGTGCGCATTGGCAAATGAATTCAAAATGACTCTGGACTCTGCTAATTTAGTATATTCTTGAGTGTACTTTTTATATAATTTTTTACTTGAAGCCCTTTTAAAGATAAAAGTGTGTCATTTCTGATATTGATATGCTCTGTCAGTGTTACTATCTAAAACATCAGGTTTTCAGTGACGCTGGCTCACCCAGCTGCTCTCTAAGTTGCAGTCTGGCAGCAGAACGTCTTCTCCTTGATCTACTGTTGCAACCACCTGTTCAAAAGAAAGCAACATTATAAATACAGTTCTGTCCCACTGTTGTGCTCAAATAATGATCTTGACAGGACATACACAATCAATTTTATTTCCGTACTTATAGGGCGAGACTTGGTTTTCACCATGGGAATTTATTTGGATTAATTCAAGATGAAATAGGATCAGACCTTAATGTGAGTTTACAGTTGACTGTAGATAAAAAATAGGCACATGCTATTGACACCCCAGTGCAAATAGAGACAGATATTATTTGCACCCCAATCCTGGTGCAAATTATAGTAGATACTAATTGCACCCTAGTGCAAATGGTGTCAGATACTATTTGCATGCATATTTAAATACTAAAATACAGTAATGAGCATCACTGCAGTGTTTATTGTGTTTATTTAGAGTCCCACAGACACCCTTCAACAACCCCCTACCCCTAAAATTACCTTTAGACTTCCCTTAGAAAAAAATAACCTTTTTTCACCATGAACTTTCACCATGGTATTTTGTAGTAAAATTATTGTAACCATGGTTACTATATTACCACCATATTACTTTAGTAACATCGTGGTTAATTGCATTAAAATGTTGGTTTCTGCCAAAAAAAAACATGGTTACTACAATATTAGTAATACATTGATGCAATCTACACACAATTGCCGCCGAGCCGTGGGAACAAGTACGATCGACAGACCCCGCTTCCAGATCAAACCCTTCTCTGCACTCCCCGACATTCACCGTGACCAAATCACTGCGATGAAATCAACATTTATATTAAATTGTATCAATTATTTAAAGTAGTATTAAAGGAAATGTTAAGAGTGAAAATGGGAAATCAGATGGGAAAAAGAGTCGGACAAAAGGCGGATTTGAACCAGGGTCGCTAGGGATTTTATGTTGATTTCAACTATCAATAAGCAGAAAAAGCACCATGTATTGTTTTGTGTGTAGTTTTTATCAAGATTACTTATTATCCTCAAGTTATCTTCATTTAAGACTTTGAGAAGGTTTCAGGATGCATTTATGTCTCGGCACAAAATTGCTAGATTTGAATTGCACAAATACAACAAGCATGTACTTTTAAACAAAAAGTAAACCCTAAAAGCAAATAAAATGTGACCACATTTGACTTGGACAACTTCATAGTGTCCAAACAAAAGATAAACACAACAAATATGGCCATTGGACTTAGGAAGCAAGCCAGAACATTTCTGATCCCTTGTATAAGCAAGAGAGGTTACACATGTTTTCCATTATAGTATTCAGTGGAAATATCCAGGTAGTTAAATGCTGTAAGTTTGAAGCACCTCTGCTGGAGTCAGTGGTAACACCAGAGCTGGAATAAAAAATCAGCCCTGCATCACTGAAAACACCCATACTGTCCTTGCCTCCTCCTGCGCTGCAGCCCATATCACCCTGACCCACCACTTCCCACACCTGTATGGAGCAAACGGGAAAGAGTTACAACCGTTAATAAGGCTTCTAAAGACAAAGGCCAATTGGGCAAAATTTTGATTTTATTGCATTTCTGAAGTGTAATATGTTAGTGGCATCTTCACGCACCTTTCTTTGTGTCAAACGGTTTTTACTCAACAGAAAAATTGCATTATCCACAGCAACCAGGCTGACCTTTGCTCCGGGATCACCTTTAACTTGTAATTTAATGCTGCTGCCTGGTGTGTAGTCATTTAGTTCTTCTCCATCCGCAGCACCTACACTGAGCTAATAGAGCCACAAACTTCACTGAACAGCAAAAATCATTTATTGTATTCAAATAAAAGTACAAATAATTATTCCACAAAAGTGCTGATATGTGCATGAAATTTCCATTGAATTTGATGCACATTTCTTTGACCTTTCCAGGCCTTTTTGATTGTTGGATAAGCATTTTTTTAAATCAATCCAATTCAGATCGAGCTGCAAGCAGTAATTCAGTAACTATACTGATGACCTCATGGGAAAATAATCATATTGCTAATTCATTTACTTATAATTTATATTATAAACAAAACTTTTCACAAAACCCCCAATCAACAAATACAAAATAATGTCTGGATTTCCATTTCATCCATTGTCACGCATAAGTCATACACTCTTAACTCTCAAAATCAGTTTCAAAGTTGTCTCGCAGGGAGTTCTGGGAACACCCAATTATTGTTTTATCATTGTAATTTTAACATTATTTGTTACATAAATCCGTAAAAGTACATGCATTCTTTTATTAAGCATAATATTTTTTTACCATTAATTATACAGTAAAATCATACTTTTACATCTAAAAACTATTTTCCTGCTATATTTTACTGTAAAATTACATGTATTGTCTTATTAAATATATTATCTTTTTTACAGTTTAAGGTAACTATACCTTTTAATCAGTTTTTTTTTTTTAACTGTAGCATTTTTTAAAAAATTATTTTTCTGTTAAACGTACGGATATTTTTACAGTACATCAGTTACAGTTATAATAATGCAAATATCATATATATATATATATATTTATGTTCACCAAGTAAACTTACCTTTACAAATCTAAGTGTTCTTTTTACATTCTACTCTAAGTTTACATTTTAATGAAGTAAATTGAAAGAGCAGCAAAAATATATTTTACTTTGGAGTTTACTAAACTCCAGATTCATTTTGACACTCAAAATTATTTGTTGAGTTTCTTCAACTCTGTATCTTGTGTCACAAATTAAGTTGCATAGGTTTATAAGTAAAACCATTTTATTATAATGAGCAAAATTTGCTGAAAATATTTTTTATTTTGTTTGACAATGTATGTTATTAGGAATTTAACACTTTTATTAAAAAATATAAAATTAACGTTAAATAAATAAAAAAAGTTTACATTACAGTTTACATTTCCATGACTTGTCCAAGCCTGGAAAATGGCATTTAAAGATTCCCTTATATTCTCAGGATTTCCATGACTGTGGGAAATCTGTATATTCACTAATTGGACTCACCGAACCAACACACCGATCCTCCACATCCACCAAGACCGAGTCTGCCACCACTTCTACTCTAAACTTCCATGGCAACATGTAGTACGCCACAAACCGAAATGCAGGTAACATTTCTGTGGTAATCAGCAGAGGAATGTTCGTTGTATCCTGGCCTTTGACATTCAGCCTGCTGCCTTGGATGATTTTCCCCTTACTTAAAACCTAAAGAGACAGCACAGTTAATTCTGAGGTTACAGTATTCTTCTCAAAACTTCTTCCCAGTCCCACACTCACAGCATATGTCAGCTGCTCCACAAGTCCTCTGTTTTCTGGTGAGGAAGTTTTGATGTGCACTTTGATGTTAAGACTATTCCCCACCTCCACTCTGTTAGTGCCCAATGAAATATACAGGTAGTTTTGACTGTAACGCAGAAAAGGGGAATATGGCTCCATGCGCATCTCCTGTACAGCCTGCTGTTCTGGTTTAAGCAATGGACTTACTGTCTCCACCTACACAAGAATACACATTTTCACCAAAAACAGCTGTCAGTTAAACACAATTTTATAATATTTCTATCGTGTACATATTTTTTTATGTACAAGTTAAACTTACTTTCAATATCTGTGGTGTGATAATAGCAGGCATGTTAAGAGAAACTCTGAAGGTACCGGTGTGTACAGTGATTGGGCTTTGAAGAAAGCTAATTTGAACTGGAATATTAGGAGCTGGAGATCCATCATGGTGACTCACTGCGACCTAAACAGCACAAAAAACAAACACACATTCTTTTCTTATATTTGGCCAAAAGAATTATGCTAATTTCATGAGCTTACAATAAATTAAAGATATGGTTCACCCAAAAATGGAAGTTACAGTATGTCATCATTTACTCATCCTCAGGTGTTCCAAGCTTTTTTCCATTTTGGAGCTTCATATCATTTAGTCTCAGCATCAGATAGTCCGTGTTCTAACCGTCAGATGCACATAGCCTACTTTAAAATTGGAAAACGCTTTTTGAGCTGCAGTGCAATTCTTACAGGCTTGTTTGATGGAACTTCCACGAGGGGAAGCAGACAGGACTTTTTATCAGTCTGGCTGGTAACTGTTGATACAATGAGCGCTTTTGAGGACAAAATAATGACCAGATTTGTCCAAGTTTGTCAGGTTAGTGACATTAAATCTTTTAAAGATATTCAGAGTTTTGTTTGAGGCACATTGCAGTAAGTTAAGTGGATATCCATAAGCATAACTGCATATTCTGATTTGTTTACTTAGTGATATCTGTGAAATACTCAGCCTGGTATCTTTACATTTCAGTGAGTATTGCTATGCTTCAGCAATATGTAATTTATGTGGCGTTTCACGTTTGGCTGCTGTTTGAAAGTGAAATGTCCAGCTGAGGGCGCCAAAACCCAGTGAAATGAGGCTGTATTCAGACGAGCTTTTGAAGGTGGATTTGGAGTTTTAATAAGTAAAACGTAAATTCCTTAATAAAAAAATGACTCTAAACCTAACCATTAGTGTTTTAAAATGTCAATGAGACAATAAAAAAGACAACCTAACCCAAACCAATGCCTAAACCAACCAACGGTGTTTTAAAATGCAAAAGTGAAATGTAAGCAGTTTTCTCTGAAGCAACTAGCCATCCAACGCCTAAAACCCAAACCAAGTGTTTTAAAATGCAAAAGCGAAATCAAAAGCACATTTTCTGAAGCCAGCACGTCTTTTAATGTCACTTTAGTGAAGGGTATCAGCTTGCCTTCTTGAGCAGTCTTGATCCCAGGTCTGCTGAGTTCAAAGTCCACTGCTCTACCATGTTAGCATTGAAAGCTAACTGTGTCATAATAAGTGCATATAACTAGGAGGTACAAGCGTAAAAAATGTCTCATTTTTCAAAGGTTAGAGTAAAAGTGTGTTGATATCATAAAATAGCAGTGTATGAGTAATGGAGAGAAAAGAAAGTGTTTATAAAGTCCTAATCAGCTTTTGACCTTGTGATTTGTGTGAATGTGAATAAAACACAGTTCTTGTGGCACATGTAGTGTTCATTTAATCTAGAAACTGCAGTGATTTGTACCTGGAGACACGTATAATGAGTTTAATGTACATAGAGTCACGTTTTCACCATGAGGCCAAGTTGGAAATAGCCTACTCTGTGCTGAGGTTTTCTGTGCTGTACTTGCACTCTCTACACGTTTTCCACTATTTTCCTGTGTGTTTTCTGTGCATTTGACTGAGGAGATTGCCATGCCATTATATAAATTATTTATTTTCTCATGTCTGTCTTTTATTTTGGTATGTCTCCGATAACCCCACCCACCCATTACAATGGCATGTAATGACAAAGCCGACTGTGATTGATCGCTTTAAATCTTATTTAGATGTTTTTTTCCTGTCTAAGTGGGTGGTTTTTGGCCAATTTAAGCTTCTATGCTGTCCAGATATTTGCTGTTTTTGTCAAAGGTCTGGCTGCGCAAGACTGCACAGCTAATGATCCCCATTCACTTTCATTGTATGGAAGAGCACGGCACAGATTTCTGGCTAAACTGCTCCTTTTGTGTTCCACTGAAGATAGAAAGTCAGGCATGGAATGGAATTAGTGTGAAAAAATGATGACAGAATTTGAAGTTTTTGGATGAATGATCCTTCTAAGTAGTAAATGTAAAGTAGATATGCTCAAGCAGCAATGAAATTACCGTTACGTCAAATGGTAGGCCAGGTTTAAAATACTGAGGTGTGTCTTTGAAGGAAAGCATGTAGGGTGACGTCACTATTTTGATGCCAGATTTTTCTGCTTCCACAAGGTCACTGCCTGAAGAGAAGAAGGTCTTAAGATGTAAGTGTGTTTGCAGCTAAATAATACTACTTAATATAATACTATTTACATGTGCTTTATTGTCTCCAAAGATGTTATTATTTCTTTGCTTTATTTCTCCAGAATATTACTGGACATTATATGCATTTGCTGTAATAAAATCACCAGTTCCAAAACCTGTCAATGTTAATGTTTTTGAGGGAGCAGAATTATCAATCCACTGTATTTATTTCTTGATTCACTGAATTTTTTAAGAAATGAGTGGTACCTGTGCTGGTCATTACTGAAGCTTTGACATACACAGAAGACCCCACTAGGATATTTGTATGAGGATACACCCTCTTTATCTCCTCCATGGTCAAACTAACAGTCCCTCCATCCAACTGCAATTCATAAAAAAGGGTAGCGATAGTCTCATTCTACGAATGACTTACTGTAATGTTTCAAATTACTCAAGTAGAAACTTCATAAATTGTTTTTTTCTTAATTCACTTACATCATTCAATTGCTTCATAGATGAGAGTCTCTTCTTCTCGCCATTCATTTCAATACCAAACAGCACGTATGCAACACCCTGAACTGGAGCACCATATAGGTACCTGGGAAAGGGGAAATTGCTTTAGACCAAGATGAGATTATGTATGTGTATGAGAAATTGGCTTTATTCACACTATACCAATCAGATGTTTGGAGACACGTGATCTTAAAAACCTTTTGGTCTTATGCTTAAATGCTTGAAACTAGCCATTTAGACTAAAATAAATGGTCTAAGCATGAAAAAGCAATTCTACATTGAACCAGAAAAAGAAGCCAAAAAGTGGCCAGCGAATCCCTTCTGTTGAAAATGCAGTTTTGATTTGTTTAACATGTTTGGCCACTGCATAGCTACTCATACTTCTTTTTGTATTAATTCATAGTTTTGATGAGTTTACTATTATTATAAAATGTGGAAAAAGAAGGAACGTTTCAAAATTTGTAAAATAACAAACATCGTCACAAATCGCACAAAAAAGCAACAATTCAGTTGTCAATTTAGAAGCCATCTTTCAGGAAGTGATGCTTCAGATTGTTTTAATATGACGTGGATTACAGCAAATGAAACACACCTGGCTGTGACTTCTACCTCCAACTTCTCCTCATCTAGACTGAGGTGGGATTTCTTTGGTGTTAGAGTGACATTAAACGCTGGCAGTACTTGGGAACAAAGTGAAATGGAGTTAATCAAGCAAAAGTTCAGGTAATCTGATAAAAGCAAAAATGTGTATGAAGGGCTTACCATATTTCTTTACTTCAAACTCTCTACTGAATGCGTTTTCTTTTCCCTGGTCCAACTTTGCAACAACTTTCCACCTGCCCTCTCTAAGAAATGAAACAGATAATTAGTCAGAAGCTACACATCTAATGAACTGGGAAAATGAAACAAGTGTCTATCAATTATCATTAGATGTTTTAGTATATTTTGGCAAATATACATGAATATATATTTTATTCTATTTGCTATTTATATCATACATTTATAAATCATACATGTATAACTAGATTATACAAAAAAATTAATTATTGTGTAATTAGTTATAGTTGTTAGTATAAATCTATGAAACACAAATAAAAAGTTCTATGCATACTTGGCCACGGTAGAGAGGGGATAGGTTTTCGAGAGTATCCCATCAATTGCTCTGGCTTTTGAATGACCATGTACTGCTATTCCATCTGGGTTCTGAAACAGAGTACCAACATTAACACTTTACAATAAGGTTTCACTTGTTAAAATTAGTTAACATGAACTAACAATGAACAATACTTAAGCATTTATTAAACTTAGTTAATGTTACGTTCAACATATACTAATACATATTTAAAATCAAAGACTGTATTAGTTAACATAATAAAATAAAACAATAAATAAACAATTAAATACCCAGAGAAGAAGTGGAAAAAGAAGGAGGAAGAAGAATAGAAGTAGAGGAAGAAGAATTCAAAGCAAGAAGAGGAGGAGGAACATTAAAAAAGAGGAAGAGAAAGAAAGATAAGAAAAAAAAAGAAGGGGAGAAAGAACCAGAGGGGGTGAAAAAGGAAGGAAAAGAAGGCAAAAAGAAGAGGAGGAAGATCAAGTGGAAGAAAAGGAAGAAATAGGAAACGTAAAGAAGTAGAAAAAGAAGAGGAAGCTGAAGAGTAAAAAAGAGGAAGAAATGGGAAAAGGAGAAAGGGAAGAAGAAAAAGGAGGAAAAAGAGAAAAAGGAGAGGAGGAGGAGGAAGAAGAAGAGAATTAGAAAAAGAAGAGGAGGAAGACAATCAGGAAGAAATAGGAAATAGAAAGAAGTAGAAAAAAGAAGAGGAAGATGAAGAGTAAAAAAAGAAAGAAATGGGAAAAGGAGAAAGGGAAGAAGAAAAAGATGTAGAGGAAGAAGAATTCAAAGCAAGAAAAGGAGGAGGAACATTAAAAAGAGGAAGAGAAAGAAAGATAAGAAGAAAAAAAGAAGGGGAGTGTAACACAGTTGAAGGATGGGCAAGGAGGAGGCGAGAACCGGCTTGTCCACATAAATTATATTTTAATGAGAAACTGAAAAACACATAAACAAACACACATGACGGACATGTCCGTAATTCTCTCTCTCTCGAACAATCGTCACCGGCCGCCTTTATCCCTCGCGCGCCTCATCAGGCTGATTGGGGACCGGGCGCGCGATATTCCGACCGGCCCCGTCCCCCTCCGCTCCACAGGGAGAAAGAACCAGAGGGGGAGAAAAAGGAAGGAAAAGAAGTCAAAAAAAAGAGGAGGAAGATCAAGTGGAAGAAAAAGAAATAGGAAACGTAAAGAAGTAGAAAAAGAAGAGGAAGATGAAGAGTGAAAAAAGAGGAAGAAATGGGAAAAGGAGAAAGGGAAGAAGAAAAAGGAGGAGGAAGAAGAGAAAAAATGAGGAAGAAAAATTAAGAAAAGGAGACAAAAAGAAATAGAAGAAGAATAAAAAGAAGAGGAAGAAGTAAGAGAGATGAAAAAGAAGAGAAGGATGAAGAAAAAGAAGATGAGAAGGAAAAACAGGAGCAGGAAGAAGAAGAAAAAAAAGAGGAGGATGAAGATGAAGAATGAAAGAATAAGAGAAAAGAAGTGGAAATAGATGAAAAAGAAGATGAGGAGGAAGAATAAAGAAGAGGAAAAAGAAGAGAAAAGGGAGAAGCAGAACAGGAAAGGGAAGAGGAAGAATAAGAAAAGAGGAAGAAAAAGAAAAGAGGGTGAAGAAGAAAAGGACAAAGAAACAGAAAGGAGGATGAAAAAAGAATAGGTAGAATACAAAAAGAAGAGGAGGAAGAAGGAAAACAAAGAGGCAGAAGAAAAAGAGGAAGAAAAATCAAATTGTTCCAGTACAGTAATGATGTTAATGGAGGTAATAGAGAGTTAATAATCACCTGAATCTCCAGAGATATTATTCTGTCAGAAGCACGGAATTCAGAATTGGATACAAAAGCTCTGCAGTTCACTGAGAGATTCCAGAGAGAGAAGGAAAGTGTTGTTTAAATGGACACGGACATTGATTATTATTCATCAATGACTGATACAGGGGCGGACTTGGAATTTTACATAGAAACTGGTCCAAAAAATGTTGAGCATGGGGCTCAACAGCATGTGAGAGCTGACCTGTGTCTCCAGGGTTGTAAACAGGTTTATCAGTCTGTATGAAGATGTATCCAGACTGAAATGACACCATTATCAGTCGTTCTGCTTGATGTAAATCGCCAAACTGAGCAACCAGCCGCACATATTTCGTCGTCTTTTCATCAGCATTTGGATTGATCTGGCAAAAGACCAGTTTTATAATGTTAGAAAGAACTAGAAAAGTACTTGTATAATTGTACACTTTTTTTAAATCAACATCTGGATGTTAGGTTAAAATGTACACTGTTAATGAGTTTCCCATCAAAACAGTAAAGAACTGGCAGCAAGTTACTCTAAAATAAATGGTGTCTTGCTGTTGCTGAAATTAACAGCTATATACTGTTTTTACAACTACAGTATACAATTGTAATTTAGCAGCATATAGCTGTCAAATTACATACCATCTGCTGTTAAATTGAATTAACCGTAGTAAATTAAATTTAAATTAATAGTTAAGTTCCCAGCATACACTGCAAATTGAAGAAATTACTTCGGATTTTTTACTATTTACTAGTTTATTTTGACGTTGTTTTGGTTGCAGTCTAAGTTACTTGTATTTTAATGTTTCGCTTTTACAGTATGTTTGTTAATTGTCATCATTGTTGTGTTTTGTAAAACCCCAATTCCGAAAAAGTTGGGACAGCATGAAAAATGCTAATAAAAACGAAAAGGAGTGATTTATAAATTATATTCACCCTTTGCGAAATTAAAAGCACTAAAACTACGCATTATATGATGCTTTACCTTGTGTATTTTATTGTTTTTTTGTAAATGTACGGTAATTTCAAATCATATGATTGTAACACACTCCAAAAAAGTTGAGACAGGCAATTTAAGACTAATAACAATTTGATTAGTCTCTGATCCCTCAGACGTCACTGTCTTAAAAAACACCATTTATCTGTAATGGATATCATGAACATGGGTTTTGGATAACTTAAGAAAACCTTTGTTAGTCAACACCATTCACCGCTGCATCCACAGATGCAAGTCAAGATTTTACTATGTAAAGGAGAAGCCCTACATCAACACTGTCTAGAACTGCTGCCGACTTCTCTAGGCTCAGTCTCATCTTAGATGGAAAGTAGAACAGAACTGTGTTTTTTGGTCTGAAGTGTCCACGTTTCAAAAAGTATTGGAAAAGCACAGGTGTTAGATTGGCCTGCCTGCAGTCCTGACCATCTCTAATTGAGAATGAGTGGTGCATTATGGATCACACCATCCGGCAACGATTACAATTGAGCAGCCGAAGACCTTCATAATGGATGAAAATTCCACTTTCAAAATTTAAACTTTTGTCTTCAAGACCAAATTCTTAAGTGTTATTAGAAGAAATGGTGATGTTTTACAGTGGTAAACACTCGACTGTCCCAAATTTTTTGGAGCATGTTGCAATCATCTGATTTGAAATTACTGTACATTAAAAATGAAATTCAAAAGGAAAAACATATAATGTGTAGTTGTAGTGCTTTCAATATAGCAAAGGGTGAATGTAATTTACAAATCACTCCTCTTTATTTTTATTAGTATTTTTCATACTGTCCCAACTTTTTCAGAATTGGGGTTATGAGCCGAGAGTTGATTTCTCTGTGTGTCTTGTTAAAAACTCGTGTGATTCTGTAAGTTCAATAAAAACATCAAACACTCAATTTGCTGATATTATTTTGCTGAAATATCCTTTACTGTTTTTGCTTTTATGTTTTTATGTGTAATGCATCACTATTGCCACATATAGCATCATTTGTAAGGTAGGATCATACATTCAGCCGAGTAGCACTGTGCAACAACTGTTTTACTTGAACATAAATTGACTGGCTAGAAGAACATAATATAAGATTAAAGAAGGTCCAAGGTGCCAGCTCAAGAGAACACTAATCACCATAATGGTGTCTTCAAACAAAGCACAACTATTGATAACAAAACAACAACACTAAATTAAACTAAGACTTCTATTAAATCTGAATAAAAACTTTTGTACATGTTTTTTTATTTTGTAGTTTGAATTTTCATTTTACCCTAATGCCTTGCAAACAACAGTTATTATCCATAAAACTAGCCAATTCACAGTGAGCCTGCTCTTGATCTCCCAGAATGCAACATTTTTAACAGCAAATTGTATTTAAGAATGACAATAGGATATTTACAGCAATTTTTTACAGTGATTTGAATGCATGAGGGAAAGTGTATATTTCAAGTTTTTTCACCATTTTTAATCACCTTTTTACCTGAACTAGTTCAATTTAAAGGGTCCTGCAGTGTGAAAAATCAGTTCTTAAAAGTACAAAAAAAATTGTCTCTCAGTTAATATAGTCATAAAAACTTGTAGGCATAATAATTTACTAAATGTTTAAATTGTTTTAGATAAAGTCTAAATCTAAAGTCACATGTCACACCTCAGGGAGAAAATCACCTTTCAACATTTGAAAAGATATGGTCAAATACACATTAGTTCCAGATAGCTGACCTCAATAGCTTTAAGAGCGCTGTAGCTGTTGCCTGAATTGAGGATGACAGAGTCCTCCAGCAGAACAGATGCAACCGGGTAGTCAGTGATCTTGATTGAGACCTTTATAAACTCGTTCAGGTTGTGGCCCTCTAGTAGTATGTTCTGTTTTGTTCCAGGCCTCAGCTTTGCTGGAGTCAGAAGAGTAAACCTGACACAAATGTTTGTTTGTTTTTAAAAAAGTTATATACATGTAAAATGACAACTTTATGTACTCAAACGTGAAATAGCAAACAGCTATATTTGACCTTAGCTTTAGTAGAAGTCGAAACATAACCCTAAAATCTGATTGGTTGATGGGAATGTTGTTCCAGGACCAGCATTTGATATGAATTCAATTCTTTACTTAATGTTTTTAATTGCAATGCATCATAAAATCTTACATTTGGTCATCATAATTCATTTGGATTCAAATGTTTTTGTGTTTTTCATAATTATTTTCTAAAATATGCTGAAGACACAAATGTAACTGGAGAGAAAATGTACACTCCACAAACAGTGGAGTATTTGTACCAGTTTTTACATTCAAAGGCTTAAAGGGACAGTTCACTAAAAAATGAAAATTCTCTCATCATTTACTCACCCTCCTGCCATCCCAGATGTGTATTACTTTCTTTCTTCTGCAAACACATATTAAGATTTTTAGAAGAATATCTTAGCTCTGTAGGTCAGTACAATGCAAGTGAATGGGTGCCACAATCTTGACACTCCAAAAAGCACATAAAGGCAGTATAAAAGTAATCCATAAGACTCCAGTGGTTTAATTCATGTCTTCAGAAGTGATATGATAGGTGTGAGTGAGAAACTGCTCAATATTAAGTCCTTTTTTGCTTGTAATTCTTCTCCCTGCCCAGTAGGGGTGATATGCACGAAGAATGTGAATCACCAAAAACACAAGATGAAGAATGTGAAAGTGATCTGTTTCTAGACCACACCTATTATATAACTTCTGAAGATATTGATTTAACCACTGGAGTCTTGTAGATTGTGTTTGTGCTGACATGTCAGTTTTGAAGTTGTTTATGTCTTCTAAAGCAACAGTATACCGCTGCAGAATGGAAGCACGATTTAAAAGCGATTGTGTCGCTTTAAAGACGTTCAATTAACCGCTGGAGTTGTATGGATGACGTTTATGTTGACTGTCTGTGATTTTTGGAGCTTCAAAAGAGAAATCGCCATTCACTTGCATTTTAAGGAACTACTGAGCAAAGACATTTTTCTATTTTTCTTCAAATATATTCTGGTGAATAAAGTCAGTCATACACTGGGATATCATGAGGGTGATGTAACATAATTTTTGTTCCTGTGTGTTATTTCCTATTTTCTTATGCCATAAAAGTATAGAAAATGATTTTTATTCCCCAAAAACTTTGCTTTTGTGACCAGGACAGTGATATTTTGAAATGTACCTATTTCCAATGAGAAAACGGGTAAATTTGTGTCTTTTCGTTCACATAAAGTCAGAAAAAACAACATATGAATCCAACTTAACGTAATTATACTAAAGTAATTCAAAATTGGCTACAAAAGATTTAGAAATGAGTCGAGATTTATGTTTATACTGTAAATCACTTTCACGGATCAGCCCCCAAATATACTCATCATACTTAAAGGCGTTCAGGAAGGTCTTGATTTACATTTACTGTGTGAGCCATCAATGAAGAGGCACCACTCATTCTGGTTACAGGCGACTCTGATTGCCTCGAGCAGACTGGTCATATTGTGGCAGAAGCAGAGCCCATCTTGACGGGTGAAGAAGCTGGAAAAGGGTTGGTGATGCTTCCTCTGACCTGCGACTTCCAGCAAGTTCCATTGCTTGAGTCTAGACATCAAAAGCTCGGCATTGGACTTGGTGAGTCCAAGATCCCTAATCAAGTCGTTGAGGTTTTTTTGGTTGGGGTAGTATGAGATTCTCTCCTCAGCTCCACCTCTGAAATTGTCATCTGGATCTACAACGTCTTCCTCGCTCTCTGACTTGCTGCTCTCTTCTAAAGATGGCTGCTCTCTCTCCGGAGGAGTGGGTACAGGGAGCTCATAGCAGTGTGGCACCAGGGCGATGGATGAAGGAAGGTCCGGATACGTGATAGCAGGTGCCTTCTTGCCAGACCGACGTTTGGAAGGGTCCACCATGCAGAAGTGTCAGTTTATTGAGTGGTCAGTGGGTTCCCGCCTAATTCTTGTTATTGCGAACTTCATGGCTCTCTTTTTCCCTCTGTACCATCCTCCAAAAATACATTTATTTCACCCATGACTAATGTGTAAGAGATTCTCGCAACCTTTTTCATATATGATATATTTTTTCAAT
This sequence comes from Xyrauchen texanus, assembly GCF_025860055.1. Classification (NCBI taxonomy): domain Eukaryota; kingdom Metazoa; phylum Chordata; class Actinopteri; order Cypriniformes; family Catostomidae; genus Xyrauchen; species Xyrauchen texanus. Next base: position 17,809,094 of record NC_068323.1, read on the forward strand.
AACATTGAAATTTGTAAAACACTTTAAAATTCATTTTAAATTTTATAACATAAAATTCCGACCAACAATTGTCTATCTTACCTTCCAGAGCTTTTCGCATGTGAAATGAGGTGCCCAGGGTTTGCCTTGATCCCTGACAGGCATGCTGAAATATGCCTTGTAGGCCTCACACATCTTAGCAGATGCTTCCACGGACCCTGTATTTATACTACTATTTATATTACTGGACATTTCTAGAAAGTTTTAGAAGTTACTCCAAGTTTAATCGGCTCTGAATCTATCTGGAATGTTCTGGAAAATAGGTACATTTCAAAATATCACTGTCCTGGTCACAAAAGCAAAGTTGTTGGGGAATAATAGCCATTTTCTATACTTTTGAGGAATAAGCAATTAGGAAATAACACTCACTACCCAGGAAACACAAATGTGTTACATGGAGTAATGAGAGAATTATCATTTTTGGGTGAACTATCCCTTTAAGATCAAACAATAATTGGAGGAACTCCTATAAAAAAAATTTAAAAACCTGACTCAGATTAGAAGATTTTTCCATTTCATCATCTTGGACATCAATATTTGTCATTGACCCCAAAACAGCCGTACAACACAAAGTAAAAGTAAATAAATTCTGAACTAAACTGTTATGCAGTAGATTTCCACACACACTTTTTGAGTGCACTAAAGAAAACCGGCACATGTGGAAATACCTGCTCCCTGTATTGATTATGCATGTTTGTGTGCGTTTATATAACGGGCATAGGACAAGGAGGAGGTTGTGAACTTACGATGGAGACGGGTCAGGGACCGGCTCACTGCAAACACAGATAACACAATCAGTTATAGATGAACCCTAGCTGAACCTCTGTCAGATTTTAAACACAAGACAAACCAAATAAAAAAACAAGGATTACTTGCATTACTGTGCAATACCACAGGTACAGTATATGCAACTTTATATGTAATTGCACAAACGTGAGAATAATGACAATGAATACTTAACTACAGAACAAAAATATCCCATAAAGAAAAAAGTGTTTAATTTCAACTTACCTTCCTCAGAAGCCCAATATATAGGATACAAAACAGATACATACCTTAATCGTTCATAATGATGTCTCAATGTAGTCCTCCTGCTGTTCATTCACACACAAACACACCAAAAATCCATTTAAGTAAGAGTATTATAAAGTTCACGCATCATTAAATGCTGTAATAACAAAAGAGGAATGAGAAACAGCAGTTTGTACATGAATAGTTATGTTAAACTCACCGTGTTCGAGATAAACCCCGGGTATCGGACATGTGACAGAGCAATGCCATCCATGACAGCAGTGGAAGAAACTGCATCTTCAAGCTGTGGTAACCACTCACAATGATGAGGACACAAAAACAGCAGAGCTGAAGTATACAAACAGCCCTCCTCCTGCTAAACTACCCCTGACCAATGATATCCTGAATCTTTGATATACTCTTGTGCAATGCATAGTCAGTGCTGGTAGTAACATATTAAATGTAATCCGGATTACGTAATTAGATTATGAAAACCAAGTACTTGTTGGATGGATTACATTCCATTTTTAAATACTCGTAGTCTACAGTTACTTTTATATGGATTAGAACAGCGCTACTCAACACGTGGCCTGCGTAATGATATCATCATAAGAAATATATTTATCAGCAGCTTGTCAAATCTGTATGAATTATGAGGTAAAAAAAATAACAACTTTTCCTGCAGTGACGGCATTGAGACGCCTTCACGCATATGCATTTTAGTGACCTACTTCGGCACAAACCGCTAAGGGAGGTGAACAAATCTTTATGACTTGTCACTGAATGACTTTTGGGGCTAATTAGATTTAGCTCTTATTTTTTAACACATCTCTGGTGTATGTGATTTTGCACACTCATGGTTTGCTAGTTGAAAATCACTGTTACAACAGAACTGATCTATATCAGAAAATTGAACTGTTACACCCCCTATGATTAAAATGATTACTAACAGGGATAGTTCACCCAAAAATGAAAATTCTATCATTATTGTCTCACCTTCATGCCATCCCAGATGTGTATGACTCTCTTTCTACTGCAGAACACAAATGAAGATTTTTAGAAGAATATTTCAGCTCTGTAGGTCCATAAAATGTGAATGGTGGCCAGAATTTGAAGCTCCAAAAAGCACATAATAGCAGCATAAAAGTAATCTATAAGACTCCAGTGGTTAAATCTATGCCTTTTGAAGCAATATGATAGGTGCGTGAGAAACAGATCAATATTTAAGTCCGTTTTTACTATAAATCTCCACTTTCACTTTTACATTTGTAACTCACAAGTGGCGCCTGTTTAGTTTCACATTCACATCAGAAAGTGAAAGTGGAGATTTATAGTAAAAAAAAAAAGTCAAACACTTGAATATTGATATTGAATATCTGGCTCTCATCCACATGGAGAAATTAAAAATAAATACAAATACAAATCATATTAATTTGTCTTCAGCAGAAGAAGTCACACACATCTGGGATGGGATGAGGGTGAGTGAATGATGACAGAATTTTTCTTTTTAGGTGAACTATCCCTTTAACTAACATTCCAATGTTCTTACTATAAAATTGTTACTTTTAATTGTATATATACACACACGTACACGCACAGTGTATAATCATACAAATGAAGAGTGTGGGTATCCAGATTTGCGGCCCTGACCTTTCCGTAGTTGAGTAGCCCAGGATCAGACGATTGCATGTTAATTTGGCAATGGCAGTACATAACGTATTGATCACTGTCATATTTCTCTTTTTTAAATCTTTCATGGTAAATCAGCCTACCGACCATGTAAGTGCAGTTACTCTTCGAGTGCTTTCGGAAGAGAGGGAGAGGGGAAGAGTTGTGAAATTGCACATGGACCAAATACTCATCATTAGCCAGGTGAAGATGGAGCGAAGATAATTTCACTTTTAAAGTAAAACGGGCAAAAACGTCACTGTGCAATGAAACATTATGCAGTAAGCATGTAGGGTTAAAAGAGTTTCAGTGTTTTTAGATGAAACCATTGACAGTTAATTTTAGTTCATTTCATGGTGATTTTATATTCATTAATGTTTGTAATGTTGCAATTTTTTTATGCCCTTAAACCGAACTTGATAACAAACGTACATCTCCAAGTTTTACTGTCGATCTTTTCATCTGGAAGGCATCAAAGTTGGTAGCGTTGCCAACTTTTCAAGGATATACAGTAGCTACAGCCAGAGCTCTAAATCACTAGCAAAGATATAGGGAGCCCCTTACCTAACCCTTTCACTAATCCTAATCATCTGTGGAGGTCTCACCCACTTTTGGTGTTGGCACAACCCCCTTTTGGACAAACCCGCCATCTTCTGGAGAAACCACACCATATTTTGGAGATCTCCAGCCTGCAACAAAACCTACTTGCTGACCTTGTGTGAAAGTGGCACCTCATTTTGGAGTTGGCATAATCCCTTTTGGATTTATTCCACCCTCTTTTTGAGATCCCACCCTCATTTGGAGATCTCCTGTCTCCAGCTATACATACTTGGACTTTCTTCACTCAAAAAATTTTGCTCTGCTGTTTTGGTTCTTTTTTTTTGCTTTGATGTATTGGAGGACCCCCTCGAAAACGAGATGCTTCATCTCAAGGGGTTAATCCTCGTACTAAAGATATGTTTATAATAATAATAAATATTAGTCCCCCTCGTGTGTTTCTTCAGTCCAAGGTTTTTAGTCAAGGAATAATTTACCCAAAAATGACAATTCGATCATCATTTACTCATCCTAATGTCATCCCAAACCCCATTTTTGCACAGGAATTTGCTGTTATTTTTAGCTAAAACATAGGAGTCACTGTGAACCAGCTTCACTCATAGCGCTCATAAACGTGCAATGGATGACATGATTTTTACTAAATGACTTAAATTCATATGCAGAGGTTAAACTGGGCTGGAACGGTCCGGAACAAGGTACAAGCAGCTTTGATAAAATAAATAAATTATTAATAAATTATCTGTCAATACATTCCATGTCTTATGTGCTCTGGTTAAGTTTATGTTCGATCCACATCACACATTCTATCCTCATTTAGAGTTTATATTTGCGCTCTAGTCTGTTGCAGATGCTGTGTTGGTGTGGCATGTGCTGGAATTGCACGAGGCAGGACAATTCCAAACACAGACACGCATTCCACTTTTTTGCTCCCTGATCCTGTTCCATATGAATCAAACAAATGAAAAGCTGGGTAACCGACAACTGGGGAGGTTTTGTATCTGGGACCACTCGCATGAAAAGGAACAGATCATAGTAGACCATCACGCTTTAAAAGTTTCACAATTATGTGTATATTTATTTGTGCATACTATATTTTTATTTGTTTACTAGAAAATACATCGTAGGATCCACTTGTCTAGTGAAACTGCTTTTATCTTGCACTGCTTTAATTTTATACAAATACTGCATTACAAATGATATTATCTGCATAACAGTTAGTTGACTCTTCAATTCAGAAAATGTTACCATAAGATGACTCATACATGTAGGAACTAAAAGCAGTGCCTTCATTTCATCTTCAGTCAGCATCAGACCTCACTGCCTGAGTCTGAGTCACTGTAATCTGCAACCAGAGACTTTCCAGAACGCAAACCAGTGCCATTTTCCTCCGCTATCCCACAATGTTCTGACGTGCTTCCTCTGTATTTCTCTGTAATGCAGTTTTGAGTTATGTCCTTGCTCTCATCCCCCGAAGTTGTGAGAGGAAAGAGTGTGTGTTGTGGTCTGAATTTGTTTGTTTCGTTGCACTCTTCGGTGTCCATAGTGGCTAAATTTACATCAGGGGAAGATTTAGCAGACAATGAGTTTGTATCTTTGCCATTTTCAGTCTTGCTTCCCTCTGACTTCCTGCGTACAAGGATGTGAGAAATAGGCGTAGAAGAGCCGAGTGCTTTGGCAACAGCTGCTCCTCGACCCTGCTGGCCTAACTTCTGCAAGAGGTTTCCAGCGGCGCCCCCTGCTGCTGAGGAGGGTCTATTAAACCAAGAACGAGATGATATCTGTTGCCTTTTTGTGTGCTGTCTGTCTTCATATGCTGAAGGAGGAATATGGAATAAATGCCAGGTAAAGAATAAAAATGAAATCAATTGAATCAAATTCTATAATGAAAAAAAATTAAAATAATTTCTGAAAGGTAAACAAGCAAGTTACAGTCTGGGCTCTGGAAGGTGAGCAGTGAGGCTAGCTTCTTATCCTCTTCTCTCTCTGGTAACAAAGGGATGGACAGACCAGTCCTCTGTCGCACTGCGTTGTCTTTTTCCTCCTCCTCGGCTTTCACTTTCTTCTCATTCTGCAAATTGAAACCACAAACGAACACACAAATGCATCACAAGGGACCAAAATCTGACCAAATCTGAAGTGGCCAACATGTACACACTCTAAACTTCCTGCGGAGTGTGCTGTTGATTTGAAAGTCGTCTTTCCATCCGGACTGGTGTTCTTGAAGCTCAGTGAGAGATGGAATGGCGGCACGTAGCTTCTCCTTATCCTTTCCCCCGTGGTCTAATTTATACATGGGATCCGTCTCCAGCTTCTCTTTCTCACTGTGCTCTGAGAAGCATAAAAATAAAAAAATAAAAATAAATAATAACTTCATAATTAAGGTGTAAACCACTATTTACACCACAACAAAGTTGGTTGTGATAAAAAAAAAAATTCCAGCATCATTTGTTTGCAGATGCCAGTTGCTTTCGTATTTTGCTATATAATTAATAACATTAAACATTTAATAATCATACAGAAAACTTTTTGGAGCCGCTGTATAAGAGTGTGTCTGTGTGTTTCGCACCAGTAGTGAGAATCTGCTCATTCTCAGCCATATCCCATCGCTCCTCTTTCCTCTGGGCTCCACTTACAATGACATAATCACAGGTGGCTGGATCTGTCTGCATCTCTATGTAGTTCACACATAAGTGGCACTTCATCCTGAACCTGTGGTTAGACAAACAGAAGCTCATAGTTTGAGATGAGATGTTGGGGTTGTACCTTGCATCACCTAATCAAACGGCAAGAAATCTGAACGCTACATCACCTGTATATTGGAGTTGTGTAGTAATTCCCCACTTTCTTCTTCTCTGCGTTGTATCGGACCCCTTCACAAGAAAAACAAAATTCACTCATTAAATTTCAATTCCTCCAACATAAGCATGTGCAGAAGCCTCATCTTTCTACATTGAGGGAAAAAAGTATTTGATCCCCTGCTGATTTTGTATGTTTGCCCACTGACAAACAAATGATCAGTCTATAATTTCAAAGGTAGGTTAATTTGAATAGTGAGAGACAGAATAACGCATAGAAACGCATGTCAAAAGTGTTATAAATTGATTTGCATTTTAATGAGGGAAATAAGTATTTGACCCCCTCTCAATCAGAGATTTCTGGCTCCCAGATGCCTTTTATACAGGTAACAAGCTGAGATTAGGAGCACACTCTTAAAGGGAGTGCTTTGAATCTCATCTTGTTACCTGTATAAAAGACACCTGTTCACAGAAGCAAATCAATCAATCAGATTCCAAACTCTCCACCATGGCCAAGACCAAAGAGCTGTCCAAGGACGTCAGGGACAAGATTGTAGATCTACACAAGGCTGGAATGGGCTACAAGACCATCGACAAGCAGCTTGGTGAGAAGGTGACAACAGTTGGTGCGATTATTCGCAAATGGAAGAAACACAAAAGAACTGTCAATTTCCCTCGGTCTGGGGCTCCATGCAAGATCTCACCACGTGGAGTTGCAATGATCATGAGAGTACTACAGAGAACTACACGGGAGGATCTTGTCAATGATCTCAAGGCAGCTGGGACCATAGTCACCAAGAAAACAATTGGTAACACACTACACCATGAAGGACTGAAATCCTGCAGCACCCACAAGGTCCCCCTGCTCAAGAAAGCACATGTACAGGCCCGTCTGAAGTTTGCCAATGAACATCTGAATGATTCAGAGGAGAACTGGGTGAAAGTGTTGTGGTCAGATGAGACCAAAATCAAGCTCTTTGGCATCAACTCAACTCGCCGTGTTTGGAAGAGGAGGAATGCTGCCTATGATCCCAAGAACACCATCCCCACTGTCAAACATGGAGGTGGAAACGTTATGCTTTTGGGGTGTTTATCTGCTAAGGGGAGGACAACTTCACTGCATCAAAGGGACGATGGACGGGGCCATGTACTTTCAAATCTTGGGTGAGAACCTCATTCCCTCAGCCAGGGCATTGAAAATGGGTTGTGGATGAGTATTCCAGCATAACAATGACCCAAAACACACGGCCAAGGCAACAACGGAGTGGCTCAAGAAGCACATTAAGGTCCTGGAGTGGCCTAGCCAGTCTCCAGACCTTACCCCCATAGAAAATCTGTGGAGGGAGCTGAAGGTTCCAGTTGCCAAACGTCAGCCTCGCAACCTTAATGACTTGGAGAAGATCTGCAAAGAGGAGTGGGACAAAATCCCTCCTGAGATGTGTGCAAACCTGGTGGCCAACTACAAGACACATCTGACCTCTGTGATTGCCAACAAGGGTTTTGCCACCAAGTACTAAGTCATGTTTTGCAGAGGGGTCGAATACTTATTTCCCTCATTAAAATGCAATTCAATTTATAAAATTTTTGACAGGCGTTTTTCTGGATTATTTGTTGTTATTCTGTCTCTCACTGCTCAAATAAACCTACCATTAAAATTATAGACTTATCATTTGTTTGTCAGTGGGAAAACGTACCAAATCAGCAGGGGATCAAATACCTTTTTCCCTCACTGTATCTATCTATTTACCTATCTATTTACCTATCTATGTATCTACCTACCTATCAATCTTTCTACCTATCAAACACCTTTATATCTCTATCTTTCTACCCATCTATTTATCAATCTTTCTACCCATCTATCTATATCTCTATTTACCTATATATGTATCTACCTACCTACCTATCTATCTATCCATCTATCTACCTCATTATGTTGACAGCACAAGTTCAAAGTCTTACCCATGCCTATGTGATTCTTACAGCCATCACACCAAATATTATAGGGCATCTCAAATCTAAAAGAATAAGACAATATAAACAGTCAAAGCCTTTTAAAAGACACAGATCACTATAAATGAGTATGAGTGTGTGTTTTCACCGGATGATGAGGATGCCCTGAGACAGTTTCCGGGCTCGTTCCCGTAGCGGGTGGGTTTTCCAGTAGCCATTGATCGATCCATGCTGTCATATGAGTGTGAGACAGTTACACATCCTAATCATTTTAACACACAGGTCTGTTCTATCCATTGAATGGGAAACCGTTCTCACCTTGGCTGGATCGAAATCCGGAGGGTAGTACTTGTTCACTCCTTTTCTCTCACCCTAGAACCAAATAAAGCATTAACACAACTAATATTTATGATAGTGAAATCAAACATCAGTGGAAAAGCTCAAGTGAAAATAGGGTGCATACCATTCTGCTGGTTTAAGATCAGCTCCAGATGATGTCAGCAAGTATCAATAAACCGAACTGTTGGAAGCAAGGATTGAGAAAGCATACATATATGCATGTAAGAATGATATATCACAAAGACTCTTAAAAATTACACATGCGCCTTAACATTAGCATAAAGTGCTATGGCTCCGACTTGTTTTTCGGCATTGTAGCCTACATGTATATAAGTGTGATGATCAGTCGATATCTGAGACGTGTCTAAATAACCAAACCAGATGGAAAAAACAAACATCAAAACAACAAACACCACTTTGCTATTTGCGTCATACATCACGATGAAAATTATAAAAGCAAATTTATTTAATTTCCTGCATTTGATCCTCACCAAACTGTCTGATATAAACAGCGTCTACGTTTCCTCGTTGCTTCGACTATCACGGTTAAGCTGAACGGGCGCCATCTGTTGAGCGGAGGAATACTACAGTCATGTCATATATTCATATTTCTGTAGCATGCTAAAGGTTAGTTTAACCAGAGAGTATTCAGCAGACACCCGCCACTTCTAATAAAATGAATGGGATAAATTGGAACGCTCAACCAAAAGCGTCCAAGGATCAAAGGATGTAGAAAGGAAGTACCGCCTTATAGTTAAAAGAGCCAAATCACCTTTTAGATACAGACATAACCTGTCAATCAGCTCAATGACGCGCATGCGCATTAGCTATACAAGCTGGGAAACGCCGTTTTTAGCTTAATATGAGGTAACGAATCACAATTTATGATACCAGTATTGTCAAATTGTATTGCTGATTTGAAGTATGTTCTTTGAACTTAATATGACCAACCGTTTTTGAGATTTAGGTCTCTCCCCATTCAAGTAGGAGCTGCACTGGCATGACTGGAAATAGTCTCCCGAGAGCGTTCCAAAGATGGCCGCCAGTGGACTGACTTGCTAGACTCTTAATTGCATACCTCGGGTCTTTAGTGACCAGGGACCTCATTCCACTCACTTTTAAAACCTTCCCTTCTCCCTCTCAATATGGTATCCCAGTTAAGTCACAGGTGACATGTTTTTAGTTTTATGTAAAGATGAAAGTGTCAGATGTAGCTTGAACTTTGACCCAGTGGTTGGAAAGGCAAAGAAGAAATTCCATTACTGGTTACTGAGAAATGTATCTTTGAGAGGAAGGACCCTCCATTTCAAAGCTGAGGGTATTTCAAGAATTACCTACCCTGGGGTGCTCAACGAATATTGACACTGACTACCATCCCTGGAGTCGTGAGTTCGAATCCAGGGTATGCTGAGTGAATCCAGCCAGGTCTCCTAAGCAACCAAATTGGCCCAGTTGCTAGGCAGGGTAGAGTCACATGTGGTAACCTCAACGTGGTAGCTATAATGTGTGGTTTTCACTCTCGGTGGGGCGCGTGGTGAGATGTGTGTGGATGCCGCAGAAAATAGCATCTCCGTGGTAGCATGCTCAACAAGCTCAAGATGTGGATCGGTCTCAGACAAAGAGGCAACTGAGATTCGTCCTCCACCACCCGGATTGAGGCGTGTCACTACGCCACCACTAGGACTTTGGCCAACTCCCAATGCGCTCGTTCTAAATTGGTGAATTTGGTTTCTCATGGTCTGAGAGTCCTTCAGGTGCCTTTTGGCAAACTCCAGGTGGGCTGTCATGTGCCTTTTACTGAGGAGTGGCTTCCGTCTGACCACTCTACCATACAGGCCTGATTGGTGGAGTGCTGCAGAGATGATTGTTCTTCTGGAAGGTTCTCCTCTCTCCACAGAGTAACACTGGAACTCTGTCAGATTGCGCATCGGGTTCTTGGTCACCTCCCTGAATAAGGCCCGTCTCCCCCGATCGCTCAGTTTGTCCAGACGGTCAGCTCTAGTATGAGTCCTGGTGGTTCCAAACTTCTTCCATTTAAGGATGATGGAGGCCACTGTGCTCATTGGGACCTTCAATGCTGCAGGCATTTTTCTGTACCCTTCACCAGATCTGTGCCTCGATACAATCCTGTCTCGGAGGTCTACAGACAATTCCTTGGACTTCATGGCTTGGTTTGTGCTCTGAAATGCACAGTTAACTGTGGGGCCTTATGTAGACAGGTGTGTGCCTTTCCAAATCATGTCCAATCAACTGAATTTACCACATGTGGACTCTAATCTAGTTGTAGAAACATCTCAAGGATGATCAGTGGAAACAGGATGCGCCTGAGCTCAATTTTGAGTGTCATGGCAAAGGCTGTGAATACTTATGTGCATGTGATTTTTTTTTCGTTTTTTTATTTTTAATACATTTGCAAAGATTTCAAACAAACTTCTTTCACATTGTCATTATGGGGTATTGTTTGTAGAATTTTGAGGAAAATAATAAATTTAATCAATTTTGGAATAAGGATGTAACATAACAAAATGTGGAAAAAGTGAAGCGCTGTGAATACTTTCTGGATGCACTGTACACTCACCAAGCAAATTTACACTGTTATACAAGCTGTACACTCACTACTTTAAATTGTAGCAAAGTGTCATATCTTCAGTGTTGTCACATGAAAAGATATAATCAAATATTTATGAAATTGTGAGGGGTGTACTCACTTTTGTGAGATACTGTATAAAAGTACAAAAGTACCTACAACAGTAGCTGTAAATAATGTATAAGATAACTTAAACACATTGCTTTAGTCATTTAATATAATTGGTTGGTCTCTGTGTTAAATTTACAGCTCTCCTAAACCTTCTTTTTTTGCGAGAGAGAGCTGTTTTATCACAAAAATCTTCATATTAGCCACACATTCATAGCATTTGCTTTTCAGATCCTAAATATAGATGTCTCACAGCTACAGATCACCAGAGTGGAGTATATGCAAAACATTGGTATTTTAAAGCAGATGGCAAAAATTCCACACATATACATAAAAAAAGATTATTGAAAATGTGTGTGTTTGTGATTGTGTCTCATGATAAACACAAAAAAGTCAACATAGTGCAACCTCTGTAATATGAAAAATAATGTCTTAATGATGATTTTCTACTATATTCATTTTAAATGTGTTGTGTGAAGAGACTTGCTGGGAGAGGGAACTTCATGTAGGCCTAGTAATCTACAGCCCGAACTGGAATATTTGTGAATAAATATATGAGATAAAGAGTAAAGTGTGTTATATATGCACTACCATGCAGGTGTAAAGTGTTTTAGATTGGGGCCATTCCTTGAGGGTGTTTAAGGTATAGACGGTGCACTTGACAGTTGATTCAGCATCAGGTCTCCCGTACAGCCCATATAGGGATCGTCTGCTACGGGCAGGAATGCAGGAGCAGCGTTCCAGTGTTAGGACGCATTCTGTGGGAATTAGTGGGGAATCTCAAACTCGCCAGGCAAGGGCTGTTTATGCTGTAAATCTGACCAGTGCACTAGAAGCTCCAGCCTCCTCCATCACTTCTCGTCCCCTTACACCATTCCACCATCTCTCTACATGCCTCCATCACACTGGATCAGCATGTTACCATTTTATGAGTTCATCTGATCATATAATCTTTTCTATGTCTCTCTGTCATTCAGTGGGATTTTTATTCTGGCTCCATCAGAAATTGCCCTGCTGAAAAGTACGGTGGCCCAGATGTGTACAGCAAAAAAAAAGGCTGAAAACAACGGAAATAAGCCAAAATACAAGAAAATAAAGCCATAACAGACAAGCCACAGCACAATGGAAAAAATAACAAATTAACACAAAGAAATTAACTGAAAATAAAAATGTCTTTAAACACTATACATCTATGTGACTTAATTTTGTTGTGTTGTATGTTATTTACATTGTGTTGTGGCTTAATTTCATTACGTTTTGTTTGAACTTTTTTGTGTTATGGCTTTTCCATTGTGTTGTCGCTTATTTACGTTGTGTTGTGACTTAATTCCATTGTGGCTTATTTCTGTTGTGTTGTAGCTTATTTCTATTGTGTTGTGGCTTAATTTCGTTGTGTCTTAATTTAGTTGTTTTGTGGCTTAATTCCATTGTGTCTTTCTTAGTTTTGTTGTGTTGTAGCTTAATTTGGCTATGTTGTGGTTTATTTCCATTGTGTTGTGACTTATTTATGTTGTGTTGTGGCTTAATACCTTTGTGTCTTAATTTTGCTGTGTTGTGTCTTCATTTTGTTGTATTGTGACTTATATCCGTTGTGTTGTGACTTATTTCTGTTGTGTTGTATCTTATTTCCGTTGTGTTGTATCTTATTTCTGTTGTGTTGTATCTTATTCACGTTGTGTTGTATCTTATTCCCGTTGTGTTGTATCTTATTTCTGTTGTGTTGTATCTTATTTCTGTTGTGTTGTATCTTATTCACGTTGTGAGGTATCTTATTTCTGTTGTGTTGTATCTTATTTCTGTTGTATTGTATCTTATTCACGTTGTGTTGTATCTTATTCCCGTTGTGTTGTATCTTATTTCTGTTGTGTTGTATCTTATTTCTGTTGTGTTGTATCTTATTCACGTTGTGAGGTATCTTATTTCTGTTGTGTTGTATCTTATTCACGTTGTGTTGTATCTTATTTCTGTTGTGTTGTATCTTATTTCTGTTGTGTTGTATCTTATTCCCATTGTGTTGTATCTTATTTCTGTTGTGTTGTATCTTATTCCCATTGTGTTGTATCTTATTTCTGTTGTGTTGTATCTTATTCCTGTTGTGTTGTATCTTATTTCTGTTGTGTTGTATCTTATTCACGTTGTGAGGTATCTTATTTCTGTTGTGCTGTATCTTATTCACGTTGTGTTGTATCTTATTTCTGTTGTGTTGTATCTTATTTCTGTTGTGTTGTATCTTATTCCCATTGTGTTGTATCTTATTTCTGTTGTGTTGTATCTTATTCCCGTTGTGTTGTATCTTATTTCTGTTGTGTTGTATCTTATTCACGTTGTGTTGTATCTTATTTCCGTTGTGTTGTATCTTATTTCTGTTGTGTTGTATCTTATTTCTGTTGTGTTGTATCTTATTTCTGTTGTATTGTATCTTATTCACGTTGTGTTGTATCTTATTTCTGTTGTGTTGTATCTTATTCCCGTTGTGTTGTATCTTATTTCTGTTGTGTTGTATCTTATTTCTGTTGTGTTGTATCTTATTCACGTTGTGTTGTATCTTATTTCTGTTGTATTGTATCTTATTCACGTTGTGTTGTATCTTATTTCTGTTGTATTGTATCTTATTCACGTTGTGTTGTATCTTATTTCTGTTGTGTTGTATCTTATTCACGTTGTGTTGTATCTTATTCCCGTTGTGTTGTATCTTATTTCTGTTGTGTTGTATCTTATTCACGTTGTGTTGTATCTTATTTCTGTTGTATTGTATCTTATTCACGTTGTGTTGTATCTTATTCCCGTTGTGTTGTATCTTATTCACGTTGTGTTGTATCTTATTTCTGTTGTGTTGTATCTTATTGCTGTTGTGTTGTATCTTATTTCTGTTGTGTTGTATCTTATTCACGTTGTGAGGTATCTTATTTCTGTTGTGTTGTATCTTATTCACGTTGTGTTGTATCTTATTTCTGTTGTGTTGTATCTTATTTCTGTTGTGTTGTATCTTATTCACGTTGTGAGGTATCTTATTTCTGTTGTGTTGTATCTTATTCACGTTGTGTTGTATCTTATTTCTGTTGTGTTGTATCTTATTTCTGTTGTGTTGTATCTTATTCCCATTGTGTTGTATCTTATTTCTGTTGTGTTGTATCTTATTCCCGTTGTGTTGTATCTTATTTCTGTTTTGTTGTATCCTATTTCCGTTGTGTTGTATCTTATTTCTGTTGTGTTGTATCTTATTCCCGTTGTGCTGTATCTTATTCCCGTTGTGTTGTATCTTATTTCCGTTGTGTTGTATCTTATTCACGTTGTGTTGTATCTTATTCCCGTTGTGTTGTATCTTATTCCGTTGTGTTGTATCTTATTTCTGTTTTGTTGTATCTTATTCCTGTTGTGTTGTATCTTATTTCTGTTGTGTTGTATCTTATTTCTGTTTTGTTGTATCTTTTGTTGTACCAACAGGGGGTCACCAGGGTCCTAAACCATGAGGCTACTTGAACAAACTCAGGGTTCCAGGAATGGTTTTGAGTTTAAAAAACCAAACTAATCCAATCAGGCTTTATTGGTACCATGTTGCTCATCGACTTTCTCTCAACTCAGGCTTTGATCTGGAGTTTAAGATTAGTTCCCTGCTAGTCCAAGCTGGTTAGTGCTGGTTTAATGTTAGTTAGTGCTGATTCAATGCTTGTCTAGCTGGTTGTTAAAATTCTGGTCAACCAGCTTGGTCTTCAAGCTGATTGATCAAGGGAGGCTTGCTTATTTAACTAGTTCAGAAGCCGGAGGAGAAACCCATGATGATGCAGTCTTTTCAACAGGTGGGTTCAACATATTGACCAAACATGAGTGAAACAAGATCTTTCAAACCTTGAATAACTGATTTAAACTGATAAATGAATCAGGATTTGGGACAAAAATATAAAAATTTAAATTTCTCTATTTTTATATGTTATCTTACATTTGAAATATTTCGTTGTATTCTAGGCATAGATGCTAATTATGAATTTAGTCCTCCTGCATACACCATTCTTTGGTGTATGAAGCTTTTTGGTATTTCAAATTCAGGCAGAAATCCAATAGACTACCTCAATGTTCTAAAAGTTCAAACTCAGGAAAGTGAGTATACCTTATGCCTTTAATAATAGGACATAAGAGCACACTGAGAAGTAAAGTGAGCAAGTGGAGCAAATGGGATTGTTTAACAGTCTTTAATGTATTTCAGAGCATTTAGTCTCATCAAGCTCAATAGTTCAACTGTTATGGGCAGCTGCAGAGCTAGACCCTGGCTTATAGGGCTGAAGCCCCGGATCTTTTGTTAATAGCCCTGAATGTTTTTTGTGATGAGAAAAAAAAATGAAAGAAAAGAAAGTAAGGCTATTATATAATTATATCAGGGTACAAAAACAACAATGCAGTCTACAATTTTGCTTTCAAATGTAAATGAATTAAATGAAATCATGCGAATGCCTCGAGAGGGAGCTTTCTATTTTCTCTCACAGGGGTGCAGCTTTTCTGTATCAGAGGCACTGAGGTTTTATTATGCAAGCCTTATTTCTAAATATATAATCTATAAGCCTCATTTCTAATCTTCATTTGTTTTTAACAATCCACACACCAAGTAGTGTTTAAATAATGCGCCAGTCATCTTGTTCGCTATTTGTGTTTAGTAGGGAGTTGGGATACGGGAATAAAGAATGCTTATTGCAATGGAATTTCCTCAAACGCAACTCAAAATAGTTTCTATATTTCCATGTCATGTTTGTGGAGTTAAACTGCTTCTTTAAAAAGCCTGGACACCCAAAGCAGGTGTTTCGAGGTGCATTGTAAAAATGTAAGTAATTTTTTTAACTTTACTCGGTGATCCAACAATGCCATTTTATTTCCATGTTAAATAATAAAAACAATTAATATTTCGATAATTAAGTCATAATATTTTACATTTAGATTTATGCATTTGGCAGACACTTTTATCCAAAGTGACTTACAGTGCACTTATTACAGGGACAATCCCCCCGGAGCAACCTGGAGTTAAGTGCCTTGCTCAAGGACACAATGATGGTGGCTGTGGGGATCGAACCAGCAACCTTCTGATTACCAGTTATGTGCTTTAGCCCACTAAGCCACCACCACACAAGTTGGAATAGTTTGAGAATAAATCCTAGCATTTTTATGTTAAGTTTTGTATTAGAATGAATTCAAAAGTAGTAGAATAAAGTTGTGGCATTGTGAGAATAAAGTAGAAATATTATAGAAAAAACAAAATCTCATTATTAGGCTAAATAGAGCATCATTATCACAACGATAGAACGGACGCCGATCCAGCAGCTTTGTTAATGCAAGAGATGCATGTGGAGGACGTAGTTAAATCATACTTTTGGATAGGATTTTTGTAATAAAGAAATCCTTGGTCTTTTGACATCAGCACATAGATATTAGTATCCGGACTCTGTAGCGGTTATGTAGGCATTGAAACTGGGGTTTCCTCTCTAAACAATACTGTAACTGAGTGGATATTACCATATACAATGTCTTGAAATGGACCTACTGTATATAATTCACAGCAATTCCGATTATTTTTCGCTTCACTTGAGTGCGAGCTCATTTCTAGCGCCTCCCTTGAGAGGCGCCCACATGTTGAAAACTCCTGTAGTAATGCACGCCTCATTCATGAAACTTCTCACAAAAACTTCTCACAAATTCAGCTCATAATTTTCAACAAATTTAAAACATTTAAACTCATAATACTGCCACTTTATTCTCGTAATTTTTACTTTATTCTCAAAATATTATGATAAATGACAATTGCAAATTTTAATGGTTAAATTACTTTGATTTTGTTGTTAGCGTTAATTTCAGCACAATGAACAATGAGCCAACAAGTTGTAATTATCACTTTGATTTGCAATTTCAATTAAAAACATATTTGATCCGTTTAGTGTGCGTCTGTCATTTGCTCATATAAAGTTCTAAACCAGTGTAAGTGTTGCGCTTTACATAACTATTGTTTGACCGGTAGGGTGGTCATTTTTTATGTCATGGAAGGAAGGATTCTTATATTATAATATGGCCTGTGGGCTAAGCCCAGATGACACAGAAGTCTAGCGACCCCCCTCTTGGTTATGGAGGGATATCATAGTATCACTAACTATACATAACATCACAATACAGTTCTGCATCTTTTTGTCTTGCCTTAACTGACTTCTCTTAGTCTTATCAGAAAACAAAGAGTGAGGAATGCTGAGACTTTAAGAATAAATCCAAAGGTGCATGCATGCAAGCTCTTGTGATTTGTACCAGACAGATAAAGCTCTTTCCCTCTCTTTCTGTCTGATGGGCCATGAGTCCACACCCCCTTCCCATGTCTCCATGTGTTTTACAGTGTGGGAGTCTAGAGTGTTTTTTCACTCAGTGACTTTGATATGAGATTCAGACAGCTTTGAATTCCAAAGTGTCTCTGTCAGGACATGCCAGAAGGGTTACCGTATCCCCCACTGTCTCCAAACCCTCCCCTTGTGTAGATTCTTCATAACTCATCATTTACTTTCTTTCTTTTTTATTTTTATTTTGTATTTTCGTGCCCTAATTCACACATCATAAGAACAAACAAACAAAACAAGAGCCTCACAACTGTTCTAAAATATGGCATCACTTCTTAAAAATAATTTAAAAACTGAATAGATTCGTCAATTTATAATAGTAAGGTAATATTAACATTAATAACAATACAGTACAATGTTTAATCCTGCTCTTCCTCTAAAACATATTCTTCATCTTCACAGTTCATGAAAGTTATGAATCATACTTCCATATATCTTGGGAGTCAAATAGAAGTGAGGAATGAATCATAAAAGGAAACAAAATGAATCAATTTTATTTCACTGGCAAGATAAATCGCTATTTCACATCTATTTTGCCCTACGCATTTAGTTCACTCATGTGTGTCTGTGGACAAGAGAACAATCCCGCTCAGTCTCTGGCCTGCATGAAGATTTATTTTAACAAGGTTGTAAGAAGCATTGAGACATCAGCGTGGCACCAGTGGAAACTGATCAGACTGTAATATTCTTCATGATGGATGGGTTAAGAGTTATAAATTAAGACAGACTCTGTAGTTGAAGAGGGATTTTTATGGAAGTTTTCCTGTAAGCAAATGGTTTTATGGTTCTGTGTCAGGATTAATGGTAAAAGACTAAAAATGCTACAGTAAAAAAACATGAATTGGTTAACGGGTAGTTTCTTTAACATTTTACAGTAAAAAAATATGTCAATATATGTAATTTTAAGGCAAAATATTACTGTAAAAAAATGTTTTTTTTTTTAATAGATGTAAATGTTATTTCACTGCATAATTAAGGGTAAATATATATATATATATATATATATATATATATATATATATATATATATATATATATATATATATACAGGTCCTTCTCAAAAAATTAGCATATTGTGATAAAGGTCATTATTTTCCATAATGTAATGATAAAAATTAAACTTTCATATATTTTAGATTCATTGCACACCAACTGAAATATTTCAGGTCTTTTATTGTTTTAATACTGATGATTTTGGCATACAGCTCATGAAAACCCAAAATTCCTATCTCAAAAAATTAGCATATCATGAAAAGGGTCTCTAAACGAGCTATTAACCTAATCATCTGAATCAACTAATTAACTCTAAACACCTGCAAAAGATTCCTGAGGCTTTTAAAAACTCCCAGCCTGTTTCATTACTCAAAACCGCAATCATGGGTAAGACTGCCGACCTGACTGCTGTCCAGAAGGCCATCATTGACACCCTCAAGCAAGAGGGTAAGACACAGAAAGAAATTTCTGAACAAATAGGCTGTTCCCAGAGTGCTGTATCAAGGCACCTCAGTGGGAAGTCTGTGGGAAGGAAAAAGTGTGGCAAAAACGCTGCACAACGAGAAGAGGTGACCGGACCCTGAGGAAGATTGTGGAGAAGGACCGATTCCAGACCTTGGGGGACCTGCGGAAGCAGTGGACTGAGTCTGGAGTAGAAACATCCAGAGCCACCGTGCACAGGCATGTGCAGGAAATGGGCTACAGGTGCCGCATTCCCCAGGTCAAGCCACTTTTGAACCAGAAACAGCGGCAGAAGCGCCTGACCTGGGCTACAGAGAAGCAGCACTGGACTGTTGCTCAGTGGTCCAAAGTACTTTTTTCGGATGAAAGCAAATTTTGCATGTCATTCGGAAATCAAGGTGACAGAGTCTGGAGGAAGACTGGGGAGAAGGAAATGCCAAAATGCCTGAAGTCCAGTGTCAAGTACCCACAGTCAGTGATGGTCTGGGGTGCCATGTCAGCTGCTGGTGTTGGTCCACTGTGTTTTATCAAGGGCAGGGTCAATGCAGCTAGCTATCAGGAGAGTTTGGAGCACTTCATGCTTCCATCTGCTGAAAAGCTTTATGGAGATGAAGATTTCATTTTTCAGCACGACCTGGCACCTGCTCACAGTGCCAAAACCACTGGTAAATGGTTTACTGACCATGGTATTACTGTGCTCAATTGGCCTGCCAACTCTCCTGACCTGAACCCCATAGAGAATCTGTGGGATATTGTGAAGAGAAAGTTGAGAGACGTAAGACCCAACACTCTGGATGAGCTTAAGGCCGCTATCGAAGCATCCTGGGCCTCCATAACACCTCAGCAGTGCCACAGGCTGATTGCCTCCATGCCACGCCGCATTGAAGCAGTCATTTCTGCAAAAGGATTCCCGACCAAGTATTGAGTGCATAACTGAACATAATTATTTGAAGGTTGACTTTTTTTGGTATTAAAAACACTTCTTTTATTGGTCGGATGAAATATGCTAATTTTTTGAGATAGGAATTTTGGGTTTTCATGAGCTGTATGCCAAAATCATCAGTATTAAAACAATAAAAGACCTGAAATATTTCAGTTGGTGTGCAATGAATCTAAAATATATGAAAGTTTAATTTTTATCATTACATTATGGAAAATAATGACCTTTATCACAATATGCTAATTTTTTGAGAAGGACCTGTATATATATATATATATATAAAGTTAAACAACTTTTTACAGCAAACTATTGTTAAAATTAAGGTAAGAGAAGAACTCCCTGTGTGACCCTTCACATTTCATGATATTTTTTGGGAATAGTTCTGTTTGTTCTCAGGTTTAATATCAATTATGTGTATTGGGGTATTCTGTATTTTATGTAGTTTAGTTAATGTTTATTGCATTATTTTAGTGTCACATGTGTTACCCTAATAACATTAAGTCATCCATCATGAGGTCTTTTGTAGTTTTTATGGTGTTTAACAATACATTTTAAAGTGAAAAGCAGACTTTTATAGTTCCAGAAGGTTAGTGTATCAACTTTATATCATTTAACAATTTAAACGGTAGTGAACCTTAAAATAAACAGGCAATTACATTCTGTAAAGCCAAAAAAAAGGTCAACATATTTTTTATGGTACGTACATTTCTGGCAACCTGCCAGTATGTTATCGTAAAATTTAACAGGATTTCTTTACAGTGTATGTCTATAGATTATCAAGAGAATACATGTACTTTTACGGTAAACTATTGTTAAAATTAAGGTGAAAACAATAATCAGGCATTCCCTGCATGACCATTACGTTTTATGGAAATAGTTATGTTTCTTCTTATAGCTGATAACAGTTATGTATATTGGGGTATTCTATGTTATTTTTTATTTAGTTGATTTAATGTTTATTGCTTTATTTTAGTGTCACATGTGTTACCCTAATGGTGTTTTGGCCTTTTGTAGTTTCTACATTTGAAAGTGAAAAGCAGATTTGTAGAGTTCCAGAAGGTTTGTACATTAAGTTTATATAATTTAACAATATAAATGGTAGGGAACCGTAAAATATACAGGCATCACAATTACATCGCTTAAAGCCTGAAAGATGGTACATTTATTTTTTATGGTACATTTCTGGCAACCACGGCTGCCGGTATTTTACAGTAAATTCAACTGAATTTTTTTTCCACAGTGAACTGCACTGAATATGGGAATCGGCATTGATTTTAGACTAAAATGACATTTTTACAAAATGTAACGATTTTGGAAAGAAGAAAAAAAACCAATAAGAACTAAAACAGTATTAATCCATGTAAAACAACAAACATATCTGTTTGAACTTTTGTCAAAATGACATCATCTTACTAACTGAAATCTCTTTGTAGGTGACAAGCTTAAAATGCCAGCCCTCAACATCATTTTGTAATGTAAAGGATTACTTTAAGGGGGTATTTGTGGGATTGACAGCAATTCGTTCTCTTTATAATAAGATGCCTGTAGTGTCATGATATTGAGTGCATGGCAAGTAATGTCTGACTAAACTATAAAACTATTAACCCTGTTACCTTTTTGAAGGATATTACTTAAGGTTGAGAAAGCAAAATGCCATTCATTAACACTGAAAGACATTCTCTCAGACAGAATGTTTAAAATAATACAAAAACACTTCAAAAATCACCCTTTAAATTAAACAGTAACTTTACCTGTGAGTTCCTGTTACTGTCTTAGCCAAGATATTCCCATAAGCCATGTGCAGTCACTGATTCCTCCAGCATTGCAGGATTCATGCTTCCATAGTTACATAAGGAATGTAGATGGTTAAAAAAAAATCACATTTTCATAAAATCCCCAAATTTATGTTTCTGAAGACAGAAACCATTATTCTTGGAATTTCCATTCAAATAACTTCTGTCATATATTTAGTTCTTTTTAATTACAATATTTTCGTCCATCCTTCATACAGTTAACCCTTACTCTTCAAAGTTCCCCAATGCTGGTTTTCTAAAACACATTCAGTTCAATGTATATCTATAGATCAATAATGTTCCATAACATCGATCAAAGTTATCCTAATGTATGCAAGTGCCAAAAATGTTACCCCTGTGATTGGTCAATTCCATGTAGTTGGTGTTAATCAATGTCAGCTCAACCTTAGACATGCCTTCCCCAGTCTTGCTTGAAATAGACCACAGCTTTAAGCAATTTATCCCTTTTTACCATCCTCTACAACCTTATCCATATTCTCGGCCTTCTGACCTGGAGTAATGCCAATGGCGCTCATAAAACGACTTAGATAATTAAAGTTGCCTCAAATCATAGTCGTGAGACCAGGTGAGAGACCAGCAACAAAGGGGTTATACCACCTCCCTCCCATCCTGGCCGCACCCCATCATCCCCTCCGCCCCAAAAGTTTTGACCCGCTTAGATGGCTATAAAAGAGACGGTGGCTCTGCCGTGTCTTAGCAACACCTGTGCTCTCTTCCTGAAGAAGTCTACAAGAGAAAAGAGGTGAAGAACAATGATGCGTTCATTGCTTAAGGTCACCGTTCTACTCTTCTGCGTTCAAGTAGGAGAAGGACATTGGCTTAGAGCACTACTAGGTAAGGCTGGAGGTCTAGACCTTTGGGGTTAGAAAAGAAAACTTTCTGTAGACTTATTAGAGGGTTCTTGCGCATCACTCGTCTACAGCAACTACATAATGTTGAAGAGTTTGGCATCCAAACCATTTAGATACTGAACAAAAAGCACATCTGTGACTTGATGGTGTAATATTTAGTGGGCTAAATACTTGGGGTACAGACCCCTAACCCTAATTTATCATATTTGAGATGTGATTGATACCTCAAATGGTGTGGTTTGTAGAGGAATGGTGTGATAAATCTTTTTTAAGCAATCACACTTACAATTTTCGCCTGGTGGATGATAAAACAGACAAAAAAGATTTGCATTGATGTAGGGACCATAGTCATACCTGGGACCAGAATATCAGAGAATTTGGGCTTTTTTGACTTGGGCCAGTAAGCAACCCCCCAGAACACCCTAGCAAGAGCATCGCAACACAACGCTCTAGTGTTAAGGTGCTAAACTTTGCCAGGGAAATCACCGTTCAAGTTCCCTTCAGAAAAAGTGAGTTTTTACTTTCTTTTTCAGAGGTCCAAGGACAGACTGATTCCCCTAAGCCAGAGCTCCGTGATGAGGAGAAAAGAGAAGGTGAGAGTGAAGAAAAGGAAGGTTCATGGAGGCACTTGGAAAGGATGATCCGTTCCCCCCGCAGTGTTGAGTCCCCATGCTCTCTGCACTCCATCCTTCTTCAGGTGCGAGACCTCGGGCTGGGCTACGAGTCTGACGAGACAGTGCTGTTTAAGTACTGCAGCGGGACCTGCCCTCGCATCGCCACCAACCACGATCTGACACTCACTAACTTGCTGCACAGCGGCGTCTTGCAATACACCAGCCACTGGCACCACCAGCCCTGCTGTCGCCCCACTCACCATGAGGACATGGCCTTCCTCGACAACAACCACCGCTGGCACAAAGTGGAGAAACTCTCTGCAGCTGCATGTGTCTGTATGGGGTAGGGTTGAGGGTTGCCAGTCGAGCTCTTTGACGGTTTGCTTATCCTATTGCTTTAGAGACAATAAGCTGGCTTTGAACTTAAATAAAAGGTTATTTTAGATACTACATTAATTCAGGAAAAGAGATTCATACTCACACTCCTAAAGTTTTGATTGTAATAATGTGTATGAACTGATGTGTATGAAGTTGTATATGTTCTTTTCTCTGATGACATGGCCTATTTGGCTTATATTGAATTTGACGTTATCAAAACATTCAGGTTTGAAATATTCCGTTTTGGTTATGACAACACAATGACATGTTAAATAACCCAATTCTGATAATTATCACTTTGTCTGAAGAACTGACAATCTGAACATAACATAGAACTGTATTTATGTATTATAAATTATTTATTTATTTGCAACACATTTTTAAATGCCTATTAAATTATTGTTAATCTTTTTTTATTTCATGTGCCTTGTACATATGTGTACAGTTCTCATTAAAAACAGAAGCAAAAATGTGTTGTTTTGTTCTGTGCTTATTCATATTTCCTAACTTCACTTGGTTGATAAATAATGAACTTTCGCGGCAAAATTTTTTATGTATTATATCTGCAAACATACAAAATGGATCCTAAAGTAATACAGTAGCTGAAAAACTAGATATTCTCTAGAAAAACTAAACTTGTTGAATATTAAGAGAATTTAGCATCATTAGCTTTTGCATCCTTTTGCAAATTCTAGACATTTGTAGCAATTAAAAGAGTAATCTTTACCTGTAAAAATTTAAATAAACATTTTATTACCTTTCCATTTTAACATAGGAAAAAAACTATAATAATAATAATACTATCCAAGCTCCTACAAATAGATGATTCATATTTGTCCTGCTCTTGTGTTTGGTACTGAACTCACGCAACTCTGCTTTGATGTCTTCCATGGCCTCTTCATTTGGCTCCGCCCCCACACCTGAACACACCCCTCAATATCAGTCAAAAGGCAGGGCTGTGTTGGGTGAAAAGATAGTGATTGGACGACAGATTTCCCAACAGGCAACTTTCAGGGAACCCTGAAGGGAGAGATTACAGGATGATAATTATTAAATACGCTTACATCATAGGTTACTTGACCCTTTTTACGAGGGCTTCAGCACCCTTAAAATGCATCATCAATAGAGCCTGAAACATAACCATATCTTCTGAGAAACAATAATTCAGGTATATGGGTGAAGATTAGGTTGTGATTGGACTGTTGTTATTTTGTCCAGGCTGACCCACCTGACAGCATTAGTAGCCTCTTCATTAAACAGCACACAGTCCACTTTCTAGGGAACAAGCACAACTTTGGAAATATAAGACCGTAATCTGCAGGGCCGCCCCCCCCTATGGCTCCATATATATATCAGTGGGTGTAACCATAGTGTTCTGGCATGTTACCATGGTAACCACTGTAAGTTTTGAAATCTAATGTGTCGTCTCTGTCGTGTTCTTACCCCAGCATGTCCAAAGAGTTTGCGTGCCACCTGCCCAGTTGCCACATCTCAGAGAATGACAGTATCCGAACTTCATGAGCAGAGCTGACTGTTGTCATAAGAGCTGCAAACACAGAGACTGAAGTGTTTATTACACACCAAATCAGGACAAAAGTGAATTATAATACAATATATAACAAAAACACACACCTGTCCCCATCCAGCTCCTTGTATCCATGACCGGTGTAAGTCTTTAGTAGAGCCCAAGACACTCCACAGCTTCAGAAATGTATCTCTGCCACATCGGCTGGAAGGGTGAATGAGTGATTATCAGGTTTCCTCACTGAAACTCACATCTACAGCCTTATCTGAAGTCTGACTTTAAGATTTGAGTATTGGTCATAATAAAAGAACATTGGGGAAGAATGGCTATTAAAAGGAAACAGGCTTAGAGTAAACAGGAAATTGCCACTAATCGGTTGGGTAAAACAGGTAAATTTGCATTTATTCATTCATTTATTCAGAAGTGACTAGAAGGTCTACATAATATTTGCCTATTTTAACTCATCACATTGAATTTTCAATGAAACATCTTTTAAAGTTTTTCAGCTTCATAATATCAGATTTCACCAGCATGATAGCACACATACATCACCCAGCCGTCTATTTGATGTGTGTGTTTACATCTGGAAGACGTTTTGCTCATCTGCAATATGTCTATAAGACGTATGTCAATAAGGATGTCTTGGATGTCAAAAAGACATTCAGCACATGTGTTTGAGATGTTTATGACTTAGAATTTTCTAATAAAACTAAACTTTTTAATATACTACTAACTGGTAGATTTTGATAAAGGAAAATAAACTTAGAGAAAATTAATCTTTGTAGTATCTAATAGTTTTTTAATCAATAGTAGCCTAACTAATAGTATAAATGTACGCTTTTAAAATGAATAAGCCTGTGTGTGTTCTTGCTGTGGGTCTATAGGAATTCACTTAAGCGTTGATATGCTGTTTTATATATATATTTCATCACATTAAGAGTTTGTTTGCAGTAGTCCTCTTGAGATCTCGTAGCAGCCGCTGTTTCTTGTTGTTGTTGTGTAAATGTCTTTAATTGCTTCATCATTTTACAGTTATCCCTTGTACTGTGTACATCATGTTTATTAAGTCATCATGATTTCATGCTGAACTCTTGAGCAGTCTAACTGCATTTTAAATTTTTTATATATTTTTTTAAAACAATGTCTTGTGCACAGTTTAAATTAATTTAAATTATTATATTCATAATAATCAGCTTTTAGCAGAGAGATAAATCCTGTCGAGTCTCACACATGATTGGTTGTGCGCATCTCGTAAAAAGACTCATTTTTTTTACGTAAAAAGATCTCTTAATGTACGTTTGCTGGGTATATACGGGTATTGTATTGATTTTAGGTTAAAAATGTCCAAGACGTTATCCTGGACAGGTTTCCTGAGAATCACCAATAAAGGTCTCCCAGTAAGCCAAAACGCTTGCTGAGATTTGAATCCACCTTCTTGAAGAAGCTTGTTGTTTTTCCTCAAAAGAGATCGTTATTTAGACTGACCGTTGAATCGCACTGCTGACAGAAGATGCCGTGGCAGCTGAAGAGTCTAAGGATGCTGCAGAGGAAACACTGAGCCAATGGGGCCAGTGCCCCTTGACTATCAGGGGCCCGGGGCTGCAAGATCTCACATCCCATCAACCTTTAAATCCAATGTTTATACATGCATAAATATGTGGGCACCAGAGTTTGTACAAGGACCCCTCAACAGGGCCCCAGAACGCTTATAGGACCCTTTTGCCTTCCTGTTTCTGATAACTTTTTTGAGCAACTCTTTAACCTTATAACGCTGTGCATATCATATTTGATACATCACTTTCTAAAGCCTCTACAGCATTACGATGTGGATGAGATGTCTACTGTCTCCTGGTGAAAGTTTCAAAAAGAAAATTCGCACCAGGGACCTTGCTAGTCATAATCATTTAGTCATATTGAAGTAACCTGCTCATTAGCACTCTCTGTTATCTCACAGTTCACACAAGTTATCCTCATAGTTTATGTATTACACCATTACAAGGTTTATGCCATGCACCATTTTGTTGCAACAATTTGTATTTTTTTATTTGTGTGCCATCAAACTGATACATTGTCATGGTTTAAAATGTATTAAGTTTGCTTGACGAAGCCAATTTGGTTCAGGATATTATCAAAATCCCTAAACTGAGACCAGAAAGTATAACACTAACTCCTTCAAGAGCTCTCAAGCTACATCCACCAAATTTGGTATAGACATTCAGACTATTCTGGAATAGTGTGATATGTCTTTTCTAACTGAACAGATGTACGGTTTTCACACAGCGGACAATCAATAATTGGAAAAATCTCATTCACTTACATTGATGAAATGTTCCTTAATTTAAATAGCAACTATCAAATGTAAAGAAACACACAAAAGGTCTTCTATCTACTTTAAGACTAATAGATATTCAGCAACTTAATGTATTGTCTGTACATCCATCAAACTACAAAATTATTACAACACTTTAACTGCCAGACAACCCAGATATGTCTGTTTAAGAGTGTTTCATCTGGAAAGCATTGCAATCTAATTAACAACTGCTAAACATTTGAAAAAGATTCAGATTTGCAAACATTCTCAATAACAAATGTCTCAAAGACATCTGATGAGTGTCTTATTAATATCTGAGAGGAAACTGTATGAAGTTATACTGTACATGACAGTATGAATCAAAACAGCTATTTACACTGACTATGCAACCATAAACAATTTATTGTATTACAAAAAAGGCTGGCTATTGTAACATCACATGTTTTACTAACGAAATGATAAAGAAAAGAAAAACAAAAAAGAGATTTAGTCTTAAATGAGACTTAAGACTGAAAAACTAAAAAACATGACTGTTCAAGCAGCTCTGATGTTCCAATGAATATAGATGTCATTATTTAAAATTCTAGAGCACGCATCTTTCCCAAACTGTGGATTTTCTGTAATTAAAATAAAAAAATAAAAAAAAAAGATATGCCAAATTTAAAGACAGCAGAACAGAAATAGTTGGATAAAAATCAATGAACCAAATCAGTGGTTCAGAAGCAAGTTATTTCTTCTTGCCCTTGCTGGGTTTGGCTAACAGTGCAGGATCAATCTGATCTGGAGTCAGTCCTCTGACAGAGAAAAGACGAGCAGCACGCTCTTGTAGTGTCCCTCCACACTTCATCCCTCGCTCCATCAGCTCTTTCTTCAGACGCTCCAGACCCAGAGACTCCAACTGCTCCACCCCACTCACAGAGAGCAAATCCAATGGACCCTCCACCTACAGAGGAAAACATATCCGTCAGACAATCCTAAATCCATCAGGCAATACTGAACATGTTCCATGCACCTAAGGGTGTCAATAGTCATGTTCCCATTCAAGTTACAAATTTAATTCCTGCACAAATTTGCAAACAATTTGCGAATAAACCAGCAACTCCAGTACCATGTTTCCAAGAGAACAAAAAACAAACAAAAAAAACGTCACTTCTGGGGAAATTGTTGCAAAATAAACCATAAGAATCACAAGCGAGCATGCACATTTTTAATGTTTTGGAGCTTGTAATGGTTATCTTCCATATTTTTGAATGAATCTCTGCTGTGTGTGATGCTCTCATGGTGTTTACTGGTTGCCTTTATGTCACAATGCTCTTTGTTAGTGACGACAGAACTATTAATAACTGTTTTCAATTTTAAAATGTTAACATTTCACAATTACTGTTAGTTAAACATAATTTTACAGTGTAAGGCATGAATATATAACTACAGCAAATAACTTGTAAAAGTGTGGAGAAGGGCACTTTAAAAAGAAATCATCAGTGTTAAAATATTGGTGACTGGGATTGGCCTCAAATTTCCTGATCAATGCACCATTATTTTAATGTTCACATATTTAAAAAAAAAAAAATCAAGAAGATTCACCGTTTCTTGTGTCTGGCTGCTCTCAGCTGGGCAGTTTTCTGCTTCTGTGTTTGGCATTTGTACATTTTCCTCTTCGGTGCTCCCTCTCTGGACTACCTCAGCTGTACATTCAGTCTCTTTTTCCCTCTCTACCTCCTCCTCCTCCTCCTCATGGTTGTGTGTTGGGGAGCAGGGTGCAGGACTTGAAGAGGAGCTGATGCTGCTGGGCTGTTCCTGAGGTTCTGCACTGTGCTGCCCTCTGCTGGTGAAAGGCAGCAAAGCAGGTTTGGGAACATCAGAACTACAGGAAGCTCCAGAGGAAGAGGTGGAGGGAGAGGCATCACTATCACTGTCATCACTGCCTTCACCAGAGCTCCCCATCTCATCCAGATCCCCAATGCCAGTCCTATTTGATTAATGAAATCCAAATTACATCAGGGATCACTTTTCATCTTCAAAGAAGTAGCAGCATGCAAATTTCACAACTCGAGTCTGCTAGTTTCCATGAATTAAGCCCTACTCACCATAAACATTTCCTTTTTGCTTTCTTTTGCTTGT
Organism: Xyrauchen texanus; assembly: GCF_025860055.1. Taxonomy (NCBI): domain Eukaryota; kingdom Metazoa; phylum Chordata; class Actinopteri; order Cypriniformes; family Catostomidae; genus Xyrauchen; species Xyrauchen texanus. The sequence goes on from NC_068323.1 coordinate 17,838,514, forward strand.
CGGTCAAAGTTGGACGCTTGCGGTTCAGCCCCTCGTCTGCCTGCACAAGCCCACTAGAAGAAGCCTGCATGCCTAAAGAAAACATTATTAACTTTACTCTCAACCATGACCTCTACGGTCAAATGTAAATCTAAATTTAAAGGTATTGTTCACCCAAAAATGAAAATTCTCATTAAGTTTTTACATTTACTGACCCTCATACCATCCCAGATGTGTATGACTTTCTTTCTACTGCAGAACACAAACAAATATTTTTAGAAGAATATCTCAGCTCTGTAGGTCCATACAATGCAAGTGAATGGTGATAAGACGTTTGAAGCACATAAAGGCAGCAAAAAAGTAATCCATATGTCTCCAGTTGTCTAACCCAAGTCTTCAGAAGTGATATGACATGTGTGGGTGATAAACATATCAATATTTAAGTCCATTTTATTTACTATAAATTATCCTTCTTGCCTAGTAGTTGGCATAATGTAAGAAGAATGTAAAATCACCAAAAACAAAAGAAGAATTTGAAAGTGAAAGTGGAGATTTATAGTAAAAACTGATTAAATATGGATCCATTTCTCTCCCACACCTATAATATCTCTTCTGAAGACATGGATTAAACTGCTGGAGTCTTATAGATTATAGCCTATAGACTAGTCTTATAGCCTTTATGTGCATTTTGGAGCTTCAAAGCTTTGGTCACCATTCACTTGCATTGTATGGACCTACAGAGCTGAAATATTCTTATAAAAATCATAATTTGTGTTCTGCAGAAGAAAGAAAGTCATACACGCCTAGGATGGCATGAGTAAATCACAAGAGAATTCTTATTTTTAGGTGAGCTATCTCTTTAAGTCAACAAAAGCAAACACTATCACATGAATGAATCCAGTTGTCTAGGTACCTTTCAGTACGGAGTCCTCAAGTCTCTCAGACAGGTCGTGGCACTGCTGCTCGTAATTCGTATCTGTGAAATAATGTTTTGGTTCTGCCAGTTTCCTCTGAATTCGCTCCAAACGACGCTGTTCCTTCTCCGCATCTCGGTCCGCCTGCTTTTTCAACCACTCTGCCATTCTGAAAACACACACAGAAACACACTTATTTATGCAAATCTGATATTTAATACATTTGCAATTATTAGGCCACCATTACAGCCACCATTAATAGATGTAAATAATCAAACAAGCCTGCAAGAGATGAATATGATAATTATCTGCATTACTCTTTCTCGTGATTAACATCTCGAAGTCTCCTTCCACTCAGATCCCTGCAGGCCTCACGGTTCGTGGTCTTTTCGATTTGAGCTCCGAGAGCTCTCAACATGGAGCCAAACCCTTTGAAACAAATATGTTAAATACAATACATATATACACAAAAGAACTAAACCTTAATTTAAAGCTTTCAAAGTTTAATATCTATGGGAATGTTAATACGTTAATGCACTCAAGGGAATATTCCCTTTTTTGTGGTAATCAACAACATGTAACAAATGTTGTCAACTGAGTTTAGCATGTACTGAACCCGGAATATTCCTGTACTGTGTTATCTGTTACCTCCTTTGCCTCCATATAACCGAGGCTCCACACGGTACACCAATCCAGCCTGAAGCAAATCATTACTGTAGAATAAGCGTCCATTACTCTTCACGTAGAAATCTGTGAAAGGGGCACCCTGAGAGGAAAACTCAAATTTTAAGTCATATTGATAATAATCGCCGAGTTCACATTTCAGAGGACATTAATGGTTGTTTTGTTATTTTAATCACTGATTAACTCACCTCTTTATTGGTAAAATGATCGATCAAATCACTGACAGTCGAGCCCGGGGCGACAGTTACGTTTGTAAATCTCAAATCGGGGGAAATCACAAAGAGCTCCATGTTTTCTTCTCCGTTCTCGAGTATAAACTTCCGACGTTTATTTACAATGACGCAACTACGGAAGCCGAGAGAACCCAAAACATTGCAATGCCTGTTGCAGAAAGTATAACTGTAACAATATATAAATATAAAAAATATATATATATATATTGATAAATAATCATAAATCATACAAATAAATTGTCTGAAATGTATATGGATTTTTAAAAGTTATTATTCTCTCTAACTTTGTTTTTGTCGAATACCTTTTTTGGATGTTGTTATTATTAAAGTCAAGTCAAGTGGTTTTTATTGTCGTTCAACCATATATAGTTAGTACTGTACACAGCGAAACAAGACAGTGTTCCTCCAGTACCATGGTGCTATATAAAACAACATAGGACAAACACAGAACCACATGAGACTACACAGACTAAATAATATTTCTACATAAAGTGCACGTGCAAACGTGTGCAAAAACGTATGGGACAGTACAATAAATTACTAAAAGGAATAGGACAATAGGCACAGTGAGAGACAGTGCAGCGCTGACCAGTACACATTTGTAATCTGAGTAGTGCAAAAAGATGACACTTTCTAAAAATGCCAAATGTATAACATACTATGAGATAGTGTTCTATGGACATAGCAGTTATTGAGGACATAGTAGTTATACAGTCTAAAACAGATAGAAAGAATAATAATTCATTGAATGTGGGTACCAGCACATGTGGCAATTCAAGGCAATGAAGAAGCAGACAAAATGGCTAAAGAATCATTAAGGATGGATGAACCAAGTATAAATATTTCACTTAGCAGATCAGAAGGGAAACATTTGGTGCAAGGATCCGTCTTTCAAGACGACACAAAATCTGACTGCACTGATTGGCTATTATGGATAAACTACGCCCCATTTTTAAAACTAAACTTTGGAGACAGGCTCATTTTGTTTATGAGACTAATAAATAAGATAATATACAGTTTTACAACATGAATGCTGCTCAGATTGCAGTTTGTTGAAGAACGATGACGAAGGGTAATTCTTTCAGGCGAGATCTCATGTAAACAATGGAGAATATCTCAATATTTCTCAGATTTATCACTTTTATGGACAAAAATTTTTCAATGAACACTTGACATGGACAATTGACCCAAGTGTGACGAACTGGATTCATCTAGCGATCACAATTTCATAACAAAAGTATGAAGTCCCGTTTTGATATTGCATGTTTTCATTTGTACTCCTGGTACAAATAACTAAATTGCTGTTTCTGGAGCATTGCTATCGTGAAATAGAGATCGGATATCTATGTTGAACCCTTAGACCTTTGAAAAGATGTTTAATTTGTTAACATTTCTTACATTTATAGACAGAAAATTATATATTAAACGTAAGCAGAGTGACGTCACCACCGCATGTGCCTATCAACAGGTTAATAAAAAAGTTAAATCATTCATAACACAGTATAACATATATTGGAACAAGTTATATTCACATATCTAAGAACAGGACATTCAAATCTTAACTATGCATTACACATCATAGGGAAACATAATACAGGTTTATATAAGGTTTGTGCAATAAATGACAGTTGAGCATGTGTTGATGGTATGTCCTGTTTATGAAAGAGAAAGGAAGAGATTAAGGAAGAATTAAACACCGTAGTAATTCAAGAATTCATAATAAGCAATATCTTAAATGATGGTCCAAATGTGAGGAAACAAATGAAAGCAATGAGATTTATTAGGAGCAGTGGATTAAAGAATAGGATGAAGGGAATATGAAGGAATATCGATTTGATTATCTTCACAATCTATTACAGAAGGTGGCGGTATGCACCTATTAAGTTGGTTCGCAACCCGCCATAAAAACCTAAAGAAGAAGACGACGACGACGACGAAGAAGAAGAAGAAGAACGTCCTCCGGAGGTCGCATTTGTCGACCGTAAACGTCATCGAGGCTGTCTCGTTTCATTTATTTTTTATTATTATTGGGAATGCAAAAAAGGTTAAAACAATTTTTTTATAAATATAAGGGCATATACATAAAAGCCATTGACAATGGATAAAAAAAAAAAAAAAAAAAAAAATACATGAAACGAGACAGCCTCGATGACGTATGTGGCTCTATGTTTGTTAAGATATATACAGATGCTTCAAAAACAGAAGATAATAGAGTAGGAGCTGCGTTCATTATACCAGAAGTGAATGTTATGTTAAATAAGAGAGTAAGTGATAAAATGTCAGTGTATACAGGAGAAATGCTGGCCATTCTCTTAGCCCTTGAGTGGGTTGAAAATAGTAGGTCAAGGGAAGTGTTAATAGGGTCAGATTCAAGTAGTGCGTTAACCAGTATTAAGAACATGAAATCAGAAGCAAGACAGGATATTTTGTTGGAAATAGCCCAAGCTGTTTATAGAATTAATAGAGTAGGAGTAGTAGTAAAATTCATCTGGATTCCAGCCCATATAGGAGTAGAAGGAAATGAAATGGCAGACAAATATGCCAATAATGCAACAAAAAGAACAGAGATAGATATGGCAATAAGTTATAGTAAGGCGGAAGTTAAAAGCATAATCAAAGAAGAAATGAGAAAGAAGTGGCAAGTGGAGTGGGATATAGAAACAAAAGCAAGAATGTACTACAGTATCCGGAAGAGAGTAGGAGGTATGAGAGAAAATAGTAGAAATAAAAGGGAAGAGGACATTATTTCAAGAATGAGATTTGGGCATACTGGATTGAATAGTACGCTTAAATTAATAGGGAAGCATGAAACTGGGATGTGTGAGGTCTGTAATATTAACGAAACAGTAGAACATGTAATTATTAATTGTTATAAGCATAAGGAGGAAAGGATGAGGCTGAAAGACTGGTATAGAAAAGAAAAAATTAGATTTGAAATGAAGGAACTATTACAAAAGAATTCAGGGCATGTAGGGTATAGAGCGATATTTGTGTTTTTGAGTAATACGGGGCTTAGTAGAAGGATATGAGTTTAGTTTCCTTAGAAAATTGTATTTATTAATAATGAAAATGTATGAATATTAATAATGTTATTAGATATTTATGAAGTTATTTATTGGTTTTATTATGGATGTATGTAGGTATTTATATATTTAGTTTAAGGGTAGTGAGGAAAGGCTATTGTGATCCACACTCCATATCAGAAGGTGGCGGTAATGCGCACTTAAAAGTTGTTTGCCAACCGCCATTAAAAGAAAGAAGAAGAAGACGTATGTGGCCGACAAACGCGACATCCGGTTGACTCTTCCTTCCACAGAATGACATTTCAACATGGCGTCGCTCTGTAAGGTGATCTACAACGTGAGCGCCAGATCGTCTTCGCTCCCAAAATACAGTGTTTTTACCACACTCAGATCATTACACAGCTCGGATGCGAGCGGACCTACTGGAGGAGATGCGGGTGCGGATGATAAATCATCGGAGAAAGTTAAGAGTGGGTTTGCAGCCGCGTATGAGCTGCATTCGGACATGCAACAACAACAGAGGGGCGATCAGGGCGCAGCGGTGCGGCTCAGCTCCAGGGACGAGACCTCTTTCGCTTCGCTCTTACGGCACTCCCCGCTCATGCAGATGGGACCTGCCAAAGACAAGGTGGTAGTTGGCAAAATATTTCATATCGTCAATGAAGATCTGTACATAGATTTCGGTGGGAAGTTCCACTGTGTGTGCAAGAGGCCGTCCACGGATGAGCAGAAGTATCAGAGGGGCAGCAGGGTGAGACTGAGGCTGGAGGATCTGGAGTTGACCTCACGGTTCCTGGGA